>NC_132978.1:11745000-12392500 GCF_047496725.1 Anoplolepis gracilipes | reverse complement strand
TCACTGTAATTGGACCTAGTGACGCGAAGTGGCGTGAGTCGGTGGCGGGAGACAATCAAGATTATTATTATTATTATTATTGTGACAACACATATGCGCTCCGTAATAAACCTGAACGTAATGTGATAATATTAAGTATAATAGTGATAATAATAAAGAATATTTTCTTGGAACACACGATCGGTTGTCGGCGCACGAGAGGTTGTTGGGAGGACTAATTAACATCGAAATTAATTTTTCGTTTTCCCCTCCGCTATTTGTACCTTCGCGTGATATCGCGATAATCGATTGGTTACATTCGTCTGGCGATCGTTCGTCGATCGTTCGCAGACTGATTTGATCGACGTGGGAATGATCGATTGCCCACGCAGTTAATCGGGCATCAAATTTTTCCCTCGTTGTTAACTGCTGTATATTTCGATGTAAAAGAGAATACACGCGAGCTCTGCGGTTGACGTTAACTGATTTTTTTCCTCCTCATCGCGATTGGAATCAACGGAGCGTTTCTCTGAATGATGTTATTATTATGCATATAATAACGCTCCAAATTATACATATACACTTTTATCAATTATTGCGAACGTATATGAAATCTGTTATCGTGTAAACGCACTTTCGCGAGATATAAAAGTAAGCAATAGGATATACGATATATACATATATATGTCAGTGTCAATTGTGTAGACACTTGTAGACTAATCCCTTCCTTCCTTCCTTCGTTACTTTTACGCGAGTTTGCTATCCTAAGTAAACATCTCGAACAGCTTTTCGCTCGCGTTTCATATTTTATTCCGTCAACGAAAAATTTCAGGATATATCCATACCACCGACAACTGACAGAGAGCTAATAATTTCATTTCAAACATCGCAAAAGTTTCTTTCACAAGTATCGTTATTACCAGTCCTTTCCTGGCTATTGAAATTCATATGACGTTCTTTCCTCGGATTGGATATTTATAAAGAAGAAGCATTTTCGTTAAAATTAAATATTGGATAAAAGATTTCCTTTGCGCGATACCTTCCTGTCATTCATACTTTCTCCTTGCCTTTGTTTCTCCTCTGCCCCACAGGTATCGTGTAATATAGCGATGGATATGAAATGACGGGAAAATGATAGGAAGTGACATAAGAGTGGTACGAACTGGCGTGCCAGTGACGCGAAGTGACGTGGCAGTGATACGAAACGACCTAACATGTAACGCGAAATGAGATGACTCGGTGTGACATAAAAGCAATACGAAATGATATGAAGCGAGATGTGATACGCGAATTGCTCATCCAGATTTGCTCATGATCTTGTAAAATTACTTAATTGCTTCTTTGATCTTGTCATTCTATCCGTGTGTAAAAAGGTTATAACTCGTCTTCTTATGTAACAATCGAAACGAAGAAAGAAGGTAACATTTTTCTAAAAATAACTTTAGAAAGTCATTCATTAGCATCGTTACATAACAAATGTTTGATTTTAAATGCAGCTATTTAGTAAATAATATTGTACATATTTTATATAATATATATCGTTATTTATAAAAAATTAAGAAATTTTTCTAGTTTTTTAAGAAAAAATTTCCTATTTTTTTGTGATACACAGATTCCTTGTCATCGCACATAAAGTACCGATGACTGACTAAAAAGGTAAACATTTTTTTTCACTTGTCGATATGAAAGATATTCTCGTTAAAAAGATACGACACTGACAAGAAATAATGACGTGTCAAAAATTACATAGAAAAGTTTTTGAAAATCTCGTAACTTTCTCTACATGTAACGTAAACTGTATAATTGTAAAGCGAATACGGAATTGATAACGAAATAAGTATTAATTAAAAAACATGTGCTTTCATAACTAATGTTATTATAAAGTCACTAGTGTGACGCACAGACGACTGCTTACGTTCTGTAGAAAGTTTCAGGAAGACATGCACTAAGCGTAATTGTTCACAGCTAGTAATAATTAATGGTGCTCGAATCGATTAGATAAAGTTGTAATGAATATCACAAATATACCCAGCTCTTTTAGTGCCGCCTGCCTTATCGAAGCTTTCTACTCGTAATTCAAACTGACAGAACGAATAAACTTTCGTTGACAATCAACAATGTAATGTTTCGAATTGTAACATTCGTATTTAAATTCTTATAGGTTTCTCTCTAAAAAAAAAAAAAAAAAACATTACAATTAATACGTGTATAAAAAATTTATTCATGTATTCGTAATTATAACATGTTATTATCAGAGAACATATCAATGATCTGTGTATATTATAATATACAATTATTTTTCTAATTTAAATTATTAATAAAACATTGTTACGAGTCTTATTAAAATGTTAAAATTTGAGAATAACTACAAAATTGTAAACTACCAAATATAGAATATTTGATTGCGAAGAGCTATTTTTGACTATGAAGAAACCTTTGATTCATATCTATTATAGGAATATATCTTTGAGAGGAAGAGGATAATATTGCATTAAATTACACGGTCATGCAATTAGTTTACGTAACTACAATGTTTTCTTCCTTATTAAGAGAGAAGCCTTTTTTTAATTTGTGAATTTTAATTATTCTTTATAAGAAAGAAACGAAACATATACAATTATTAGAAAAAGAATTTTTAAAAACTATATTTTTTATAAATTGAGAGAGAAGAGTTCCCTTTTAGATGCAGATAAGAATATTATATGAAAGGCTATTGAATTTCAAGTCCCGCATTTATTTCAATAACAGTATACGAAAAATGTCTCTTGCGAGACGTCAGTATTACTAAAAGGAATATAATTTCAAGTTACGCTAAATTATATCCGTTTATATTCAATATATTCAGTTTATATTAAATATGAACTCGTTCCATCGCGATGTAACATTTTTGACGTTATGACATCAGGGTATATGCCAATGACAGAATCGAGACAAAACTCAATTACCCTTCATTGTATTACGCATGTCACGACAATCTCGATATCGAAAAGTATCGGAAACGAGAAAGAAGATAACGCGCGCAAATCGTAGACCGAACGGTACATAGATAGCTGTTATTCTGCGAGGTTCTTTCTCCAACGATCCTCATAAGCTCGGCATAAAATAACTCCATTTTCGCACTGGCAATGCTCTGCTCTGCTCAACACCTGGAGCGGAAGTCACGATGTAAACGTGGCATCGCCGTAAGTAGAAAAATGCGGAGGCGACATTCCGTTTATGGAAATGCGTCTGGCTTATCTCATATCCGCTAGACAAACTGAAAGTGCAACGTGTTCTTTCTCATCCGATACACCAGCGTATAACAAATCTACTACATGTAAGCGATTTTCTTAATATTGTCATTAGTTATACATTTATTTCGGAGAAAAGTTGTGGAAAATTATATTTTTCTTAGAAATTGACGTTTAGAGAGATATTAAATGTTCTCACTAAATTGCTGCAAACGTTCACATGGATATAAAATGAAAATAGCTATTTAACTGAAAATTTACTTTTCAATCCTTTAATGATATCTCAATTTCGCGATTTCGAGAGCAATTTAATGCTAACATATTCAACAATGGTCGACAAAAAGCACATAATACAAAAAAAAATGTTGAGCAAAGGTTATGGAACTTTTCAGCTTTCTTTTACAGTGAGCAAATAAAAATTCAAAACGAGCATTTTGTCGTGACATAATAATTAACAGAAGTCGATGTACGCAAATGTATAAAAAGTCGTAAACAGAAAATAACGAAAACGTCCACGGAAGACATCAAGATGAAGTTTCGATTTAAACAAAGTCATATCGGCGACAACATATTATTAGAGAATACAAGAAACCGGAATAACAGGTAGTAAGAACAGAAAGTACTACAAAGTGGAAAGAGAAAGAGAACTCTAAATGGATTACAATAGTAAAAGAATGCACTAAGCGAGGTAAACACTTATTGAAGAAAAGAACAAGGAAACTGTGTAATGGGAGCCACGTAGGGGAAGGAAAAACGGTCCAAGTTTAATGCAGTTAAAACAGAGAGGGTAAAAAAAAAAAAAAAAAAAAAAAAAAAAGAGAATAAAAGTACAGTATACATATATCCCAAGAAATCTCTAAGTGAGTGTGAGCAGAGAAAGATAGAGGAACGCAAGACAGAAGGTACAAGTGGGATGACAAAAAGACGGAAACGCGTGACTTAATCGAGTTAGAGCGAGAAGAAGATAGGAAAGAACACGAGGAGAACAGAATCAGCTGGCGGAGCTGATGGAGAGTAAGAGAGAGAGAGAAAGAGAGAGAGAGAGAGAGAGAGAGAGAGAGGGGGCAGACCTGACAGAGACGGAAAGAGACGAGAGCGCGCGCACGAGAGAGACGGAAAGAGAGAGAGAGAGAGAGAGAGAGAGAGAGAGAGAGAGAGGAAAAGAAAGAGGAGATAGATTCGCCTGTTCCGCCGCCTGTCCCGCCTGTCCGTGCGCTGTCGGCGGCATGCTTCATGTCGAGCTGACAGCTCGTATCTACATTCTGCTCGCGAGAATCTTTATAAGCGTTCGTGGGCGACTGACGAGCTCGATGACTGGCGGGCGTGACGCCCGGTGCCTGGTCTGACTCTGCTTGACTGCCTTCCTTCGTACCTCGTTACGACGTGCCACGACGGCGTGGCGAGATACGAAGGCGAAGGCGAAGGCGAAGGCAAAGGCGAAGGGAACAGGGAACGAGGACTTACGATGCTTAGCCATCGCGCGGCACAGCGGCGCTTCGATCCGACGCGACGTCATGAATTTCCGACGGCGCACTCCCAACGCGTTTCCCTTTTTGTCCCCTTGCATCGCGTTAAAGGCTGGTAGTCCGCGATCTACTGCAACCATTGCTGCATTTTCAAATTACGATATCGTGCCAGATGCTGGAAATTGTAACATCGATGAATAGGTATACGTTGCGATCGCAAATAATTGATTGATGTCGTGAATTAAAAACAGTCCATTTAGGTGAAAAAATTGATTCTATAATGTTAAAGAATTTTCCAAATTAAAGTTAAAATTGAATTACAGGGAGATTTTAATGATGTAAACTCTTGTTAATTTTTGTTTTTATGTTAATTATTTGAAACGTTTTGATACTCGCTATATTAGCTGTTTCCTGTATTTAAAAATATATTATTATATATAAAATTATGTATAAAAATATAATATTTTGTAAATATTTGAATCAGCGATATCAAAAAGTATTATCGGATAGAAACAACAATTTTAGAATTTTATATTTTTTATTCGATTGTACGACGTACGTGTAAATGTTATCGCACGATCCTGTTTAATGCCATTGGACACGTAGCTACATAAAACTTGAAAATAAATGAATGCAATTTTATCTGCGTGCAGTGTTTTTCATCGATTGAGCTTGTTGAGCTGTTAAACGAAGTATAAATTTGTTGTTGTCTGATGACATCACGATATTGTGATTTTTTAAATGAATATAGATTTTGGCAGAACTAAAACTTATATTTATGAATTGTAATGCTAGAAGGCGTGACACCACTTCCGTTGCTATTCGCAACGGAAAGTTTCTGTAGCAGACACATGTATTATGTTAATGGACTGTGTTTTGTTGGCATATTCCCGGTGTTCTCGGTTTATATTTCAAACCGTGCATCCTGATGAGTCGCGCTTTGCGTTGGTATCTTGTTCGTAATAGTGCGTCATCAACTAGATTAATTATCCGTTGCGACTTGGGAGACACTTCAATAATTTATCTTTAATTATCTCGAATATTCGTGATAAAACTGATCTCATCCGTAAATATCTTTCAACTCGGTTGCAAAACGACTTTATTGCGCGCAGATGCGCGCAACAATTATATCGCTCTAACTACGTGGCATTCTTTACAACTTTAACTCGTATCAATCAAGTAGCAGCTCTCCTGTAAAACGTGAGACTCGAAACCTGTTTAATCCGACTCTGAAGAACTGATGCATTTATATTCCGCACAACGTCTTTGAACTATTAAGAGAAGCCAAAAACTAGTCCCAGACCTAGATGCATTATTCCATTAAGTGGTTGTCACATATTCGACCCTAATTGCGGGAATGATAAATGGCGCGCCTGTGTCCGGCGTGTTTTGTGTCTCCTCGAACGTCAGCGACATTGCGGAACGTTTCTCGTAGCTGCCAGTAGACATTCCATATTTAAGGACTGAGAAAGAGACTTAATTAGTGAACATGAGAGTGTCGGCATTACGCGCTTTTGATTTTATAACGTGTCCATTAGCCGAGTCTCCTCTTGTCATTTGTCTCTTAATGCGTATCATGACAAGAAGTGCAAGATGTATCGCCATGCCTGCAGCTCTTATTATTTTTAAATTTACTAAAGGAAAGCTGTGAGGTACAAAGTACATATTGTACGAGTAAAAATATACTTTTGCCAGACAAATGTCTTACTCTTGACATTTATAACGATCAGAATGCTATTTATTGTTTTAATAAATTTATTACGTGCGAATATATCGATTGAGAATATTTAAAAATTATTTGTGTATTGTGATAAAACAATTTCTTATACGTAAATCAATATTATTTATCTCTATTATTTAAGAATTATTAAATTACTTTTATATTTCGGCTAAGAAATAAATAGAAAAAATACGTTTTTTTTTATACATTTAGAAATTTTACCGATGCTGCGAAATTAGTTAAATCTACATACGTTCCCAACACTATATTAGACACATTTCTTGCGTAGCGGAAATGAACCGCGGTTGCTGGGCCTAGAGTGTGCTTCGTGCGGGTCGAAATCAAGTTGAGAAAACGCGCTTAAGTGCACGATAGACATGCGAGAGAGATCAAAGAGGCCGCATGAGTGACAGAAACCAGCTGGCGGATAATGTTCTCGAGCATCCAGATTTATCCATCCATTTTCTTTCTTTCTTATGCTTGTGTTCAAAATATTGTCCTTATCCCTTTTCTTGTTTCATGCTTGTTTCTTTTTTTTTTTTCATTTGCTAACATTAAAAACATTCTTGCTTTTATTTGCATACAAAATTCAATAATGTTATTATAGTGATTTTTAAGAATATATTTTATATAGTTACTTATAGAATGCATTATACGCGTAAAATTTTTAATAATAAGATAATTACTAAATTTCTAAGACATGATTACCAGCAAGTATTTTTCTATTTACTTTTGTACGTCTCCAATAGATATATGTATCTTTTTATGACACTTCATTCATCATTTTTATTATTTTTTTTTTTTTTCAAAGAGTCTAAATCTCAAACGATGAACTCCCAACGGAGATACAAATTGTGCGAATTCTCTACTGGATAGTAAGAAAAGGCTGTGGTGATGTCGGGACGAAAGATCGTAGAAAGCAATGGCGTTGATTGGATCGTTTCTACACCTTCAGAAAGGGATTTGCCGAGGTCAAAATTGTCGGTCCCCTGTGGCCAATCGTCGGGTGACATTGTTCGATCGCGGTAGCACGTGCAGGGATGGTGCGTCTTTAAAGATATCCGAAAGAGCTGCACGAAAATGGGCAGAGGGATTCCAACGGAGGCCATTTCGCGTTTGTTCGAGAAACGGAGTGACACCGACACAGTAGAACCCATTATTCTTCACTTCAATTATTCCCAAGTTCGAATAGCAAGTGGCTGTTCTGCTATAATATTTGGAATACCAGCAAAGAGTTCAAGTATCTCATTACAAAATATAATAGAATTAAATCAAAGTATATATTTTTCCTTCAGTTTTCGCTTTTATTAATACCTGTTTTATCTTAAAATAATATAATATACGATTTACGACAAGTATATAAAAAACATGTCATTCTTTATATTATTATTATAAAATTTCCTATATAAAATTATATGAATTTTTTTCTCATATCAACAAACAGAGATTAAAAATTTTTAGTTGTCATAACAATTTTTAAAATTTAAGCAATGCTAAATTTAGATTAGATAAGATTGAACGGAAGAAGTTTAACATAACGTTTATGATAAGATATTATAATAGAATTTAAATTTCGGAAGAAGTCGTGTGTTGCATAATAATAAGTTTTTTTGATTCGGACACTGTTATGATGTAGACGTAGCTACGCCATTGGCAGCATAGGAAGATGCGTGTATGGATGGTTGTTTAGGATTACAACATATAGAGATAACCACCAGCATGCGATACATAATGCAGCAGGCATTGTGAGCCATACCGCGCCCTCCTGCATACAATACATTCTACCGATGCATTCTATTGTTGTCTTTCGAAATAAACTCAGTCAGCCACCGCCTCCCCAGGGCTCTATATTATCTCCATACGCATAATACATATTGCATTCACGCGACTCTCGTTTAACTTGCCACTTTACCTTGGCGTATTTGACAGAGCATGCTTTGAGACGACTGTGTTAATCTTACGTGTACACATCGTTTTCATTTTATTCTTATTAAAATTATGCCAAATGTTATATATATATGTGAGTAAGTGTGTCTACAACATTGTTGATTTCAAAATGTTTTTTCCAGAAGATTTGTAATCCCAATCATACATATTGCAATATTTGAGATATTTTAAAACTAGTAAAATATTAAATAAATAAAAAAGTTTATCACAACAAACTGTTCGTTTCTTCCTAAATTTTAAATTCTACAAATGTTGAGATATTTAAACTAGTTTATGTGTTTGTATAATTTCGAAGGAATGGTGGACTGAATTGGTAATAAGTTTAACTTTAAATTATATGTATTTAACAAAAGTTTCAATCGATTAAAATACATTAACACGTAACATTTGACTTGTAATACGTGTATACGAAATAATAAACTTAAATAAATACTATTTATTTAAAATGCATGTACATTATTAAACATATTTTTATTTGTAACAAAACAATGTAATAAAATGTTGAAAATCAGGAATTTCACGAAAAATAATAATAATTTTTGCCAGTGTATTATAAAAGCTATATCGCGAGTATAAAGCTTGTGTACATTAACTTCACATGTTGGGCCGACAATAGCGTTACGACGCTTTTCGCGATATAAACCATCAGCTTACACCGTCGATTATCCTTTTGCCAAACTCAGTACCTCATAAAGGTAACGTCGACGGATACAGAGGCAAGCGTTTCTCTTTTGTGGTGATCGAACAAGAGCGATCTTGTGGATGGCGTTCGTCAAGGTTTCTCTCTCCATCGGATAACTGATACAGCGTCTCTCACCTGACAGGTTAAAGGAGGAGTTGGGATGGCATAAGCCATAGCGAAGGGAAGTGACAGGCAGTGTATAATATTCGAAACTAGGCTCCGGGGTATAGACCCTGGTTCGTCGTGGCACCTAAGTACCCCTTGGGGAGCCGTAATCCAGGATAAGCCACGATTTGTTTGCTTGTCGTTAGCATCACTGGCGTTTGCTAATCACCGGACATTGTTCGGTAATGGATCTTCAACGATCTTCCGCTTTGATTGACGACCGATTCCTCGAATCTTTTAGACCTCGCTCGCTATCGGCCGACAAAAATCTTTTGATGGCTTAACTGATTCCGTTGACACTTTCCGAAGAGTCGAAGTGATGCAGCATCTTTATAACGTCATGCACACATAAAAAGAGCCGCGCGCGTATAGTGAGTCGAGAAAACGATTGAATTTAATATACGCATCGATATATATTTTTCTCTCTTCGGGAGATTTCATTCGTTTAAACACGATTGAACTGTCAGATTTTTATTATCTGTATTGTACACACATAGTATCTACAATTATCAAATATGATGAAAAAATAAAATTATTTATATGACGCATGCATATATGTCATATATGCATGATCTCGAATAATATAAACTTTAATAATCTTACATCATGCGCGAAATAAATTGCAGAAAATATCGAGAAATAAACCTTATTGTTAGTGCAATATCTGAATCGAATACTGTTTTAAATTTGTTTAAATTTATTTGCTTTAAAGAGCCGGATAAGCATACAAAAAGTGCTCCCGACATGTTTTTAAATAATATTTGACTCGTCAATTCTTCATTGTCAAAGAAAATTTTCCTCAAAATTTCAGCTCTTTAACTTTATTATTTCCTGAGTTATCGAGAAAAATGTCATTTTTAGTTTTTATTTTTTTTTTTCTGTAAATATTCGAGATGATCGCATATCGATTTTCTTCTGAATATTTATCAACGAAAGACACAAAAAAAATATTCTTTTATTAATCTCGAATAAAAACTCGACTTTAAAAAAAAGAATGAAATTAAGAAATGGCTTTTGAAAAAATTTGAGAGTGTTGAGACATATAAATAAAGTATTCTATAAAAGTTTGGTGATTAAACCTCGAAAGGAATATGTTAAAAGAGCCATTTCTTAATTTCATTCTTTTTTAAAAAATCGAGCTTTTATTCAAGATTAATAAAAAAATATTTTTTTTGTGTCTTTCGTTGATAAGAATTCAGAAAAAAATTGATATGGAATCATCTCAAATATTTACAGAAAAGAAAAATAAAAATGAAAATAATGTTTTTCTTTAAGAAATAATAAAGTTAGGGAGCTGAAATTTTGAGGAAAATTTTTTTCTACAGTGAGGACATGACAGGCTAAATGTTATTTCAAAACTCGGAGGCACTTTTAGTATGCTTATCCGACTATAGCCTTTACTTGATACATGTCATTACTGATATTAATCAAATAAATTATTCGACTAGCAAGTCTCCTCGAAGAATCTTTAGATTGAGAAGCAGTCTTTAATCATCAATAAAATTTAAAAGATCACCATAAAAATATGCGCGGATCTTGAGTTAACCTGACGGGTTTAAGCACAGCGACAGATGATACCATCATAGCGCGCTCTGGGCCCGATATTACGTCCGATAAAGTCGACGGAGCAAAGCGTACGAGCCGGCTGTCACGCAACGTCGTATTCACGTCGCCGTGCAGGACGTCTCGTGCGAACTGGAACGAGCGTTCTCGCCACGACGTGATATTGCCGGAGACGTCGTTTTCCAGCTCGTCGGCCCGCTCACACGACATATCGGCATAAGTATTTCAACCCGACGTGGGGAGAGGGGAGGGGGCGAGAAGAGAAAGAGAGCGCGGTGCGTCTTTATAAGTCTCACGATTTACGAGCGGGTGAAACGAAGAGGAGCGCACATCCGTTTTATCGGGGGGCGTCTTTTTCGACTACGAAACAGGACCAGAGACGGGCCCGGAAGAGTCGCACGGAGGTGTTGCACCGCTATCTCGTGTGTGTGTGTGTGTGTGTGTGTGTGTGTGTTTGTATATACGAGTTAAGAGCAGGGGCACGGGGGCCCCCGACCCCCGACGCGATCAGGGGGATCCGCGCGCGAGATTCGCGATACCCCGACGCGACGGCCGTGGCTCTCGATGTGGCGCGCGATGCGGCACAAAACACGCGGCCCGCCCGCCGCTTCTCGGGCCGCGCGGCATTATTTATCACGACCGCCGCGGGCGCGCAGGCGGCAACTTTGTGCCGGCACAGCCGCTCGCAGCCAGAATCCCCGCGATACAGCCGGCCAGATATCATTTTATTATACCTGCGGAGAGTGAGCGCGGTAGGGTAGTTTATCAGCAGCCGAGTGAGCCGCCCTCTCTCTCTCTCTCTCTCTCTCTTCTTCTTGCTCTCGCGTTCGACGCCCCTTTCGCTTCTCCTCTCGACCTCTTCTCTCTTCGGTTCTACCGCCGTCTCGTTTTACCGCTCCACGCCACGCCACGCCACGCCACGCCGCGCCGCGCTAGGGAATAATATAGTGCTGGCGGGTTCTAACGGCGGTAATGTATGGCCGACATTCCGGGCAAAAGGGGGGCAAACCAGCCCGGAGGACGCCAAGGGTGAACAGGCCGAGCCACTCTGTCACGCAGTTTTCACTGAGCGTCTCTTCTGCTTCCTCTACCGCCTCCTCCTTTTCTCCCGTGTCGAGAGATTACCGCCTCCGATAATTACGACGTTTGCACCCACCGGGGCCGATTTGTCTTCCAGGTTTGCGGAGGGGCCGCGGTTCGATGTCGAGCGTCACGCTCGCAAACGTTCACGGCTGTTGCTCTCCGCCCTTTTGGCACCTAATGCCACTGCGATTATAAGAGCGGGGCATGAAAATGTAAATTTCTATCGCCTTTTAATCGAACGGAAAATATTTGTTTTTCATCTTTGCGTATATAAAATTAAATGTCATTGATTCTTGTATATTAGCATCCCCTTCTTTTAGCCTTCTTTAGTATTATTAATTATAAAGAGTGTATTAACATGAATGCGAAAATTTATGGAACGCACCGTCGTATATCCGATAGATGCGCCGACGAATATTTATTTAAGATAAGCGCGCGGGATACGGCTAAGGTGTATTTTCCGAGAAAAGATATGTTCCGACGATACGAGATAAATGGTATACTATTTCATTCCGTTTTATCCCAGGTACATAATCTGCCGATGAAACGAGTCCCTCATAAGGTATTTTGAAAAACAAGCTGCGTATATCGCGGCGACAGAAGATACTTTTTACGCATCGTGAATATTCCATAGATAAGGGGAACGCCGTCTGAGATTTACGCTGTAGCTATCCGTAGAGGGAGATGCGGGTAATAAAATTAATTAAAAGAAAATGACGTCCGTTTAATTCGAAATCAATAATAAACTCGTGGAACAAAATCACAAAGTGTATAATGCGGGCGCACGCGGAGCATGTTCGACGGAGCGTATAAAAAACGCGTTAATTTAAATACTTATCTACACCTTGCACACCGGTTCTCCTCAACTTCAATCTCGCGATGTAATTAATTTCATAATATTCCTTGACTTTGCCTCGCTTAATTGCTCACAATTAGCTAGAAAACGGCGGTCTGGCTGCGGCATGGAGAAAGAGAAGAAGAGATGGGGTGTGAGATGGAGAGAAACGTTTCCAAAAGGAGTAAACAGAAAAGAGAGAGAGACGAGGAGAGACAGGAAGAGAAAGAGGGAGAAAGGAAAAGGACAGACCGAGTTGCGTAGGCGCGAAGCAGTTAGCAGTCTCTTGGATTCCGTTAAGCGTTTAGTGGTAGAACTAATTACCGCTTGAGTTTCTCAAGGATATACGCTCGGCGCAAAGCGAATACCATTGATACTCCAAGCTAGTGTATTTCTTATTTATATATTCCGCTATTCATCCGCGCTTCCACGTTCTCGCATGTGAAGATTGACCATTTTTGTTCTCCGCGATAGCGCGGAGAGTAGCGGCTCGCTTTTTGCTGGAAAAAAGGAGCCGGTGGACAGCGAGATCGGCCAGGCGAAGGAAAAAGAGGAGGGAATCACGGCGGGTCGTGTTCGTAATTAAACTGACGCGAATGGAGCTAATAAATTCGTGCGAAAGGCATAAAACGAGTCTTGTAACTCTATCGAGGTAATTGCGACGACCACGCCTCGTTGCCGCGGGGCCGCGGGGCCGCTCTGCGTCCGTGGCTCTCTCTCTCTCTCTCTCTCTCTCTCTCTCTCTCTCTCTCTCTCTCTCTCTCTCTCTCTCTCTCTCTCTCTCTCTCTCCTATACACCTTTTCGCATACCGTAGGGGCCGATATATACATACGCATACGCTATATATACTCTTTGCTCTCGGCTCTCGGCTCTCGGCTCTCGGCTCTCGGCTCTCGGCTCTCGGCTCTCCTCGTAATAATATCCCCGGCGGGTCGTACCTTGTCAAAGCGTCACGCCGCGCCAGCATCGGCGCGTAGCGTCAAACGCGAGGACGAGAACAAACAATTAACGAGCCGGCCCGACCCGTTAACCCGTAACGTGTCTATTCAATGCAAACGACGTACTAATGAAAGATAAATCTTGCCTCCGCCATTGAGACGCGCGCGCGCGCGCAAGAGCTGTATTTTACCGCGCGATGCATGTATCTCTCTCTCTCTCTCTCTCTCTCTTTCTCTCTCTTTCTCGTTGTGTACATCCCTCGCGTGGGACAATGTTCTCCCGGCGATGTATGCGCGAGCGCGCTTTTTGTCCGCTAGTTTCGCTACACTTTTTATACGGCCGTTTCTCCGGGTGTCGGGTTAGATAACGGCAGGTTGGTTTAAAGCGCGAGTTTTGCCGCGGGAAAAGTTTATTACGTACGAGCGGATGTTTTAGCAGCTATACAGCTGCTGTGCCCTCTTCTCTTTCTCTTTCTCTTTTTCCCTTATTCGTACCAATTTACCTAGCGGCAATATAATTCCGTGTACATTACAACCAACGATCATCTTTCTATAAAACGTGTACGTGTACGTGTAGCGCGTGTTTGCCGTTTGAAATTCACAATTAGATTGTACAACACGTAAACGGTTCCTAACGTTATTTTCATTTATTTGCAAGAGATGCACTTGGAATGAAGAATCGTTCATTCATATTCAGCATCGTCGGCAAACATGTGCGGGATGACTCGGATATAAACCCCGCGCGATCTTGCTGGCTGCTGGAGACCTAGTGTGTACCTACCTTAAGCTCAAGAACCCAACCGGTTCGGCCAGAAGCAAGATGGCCGCTGTGAAAGTAGAAGGGTGAAGAAGAAGAAGAGGGCAGTCAGTCGAGCCAAGGAGGTAGGTAGGTAGGTAGGTAGGTAGGTAGGTAGGTAGGTAGGTAGGCAGAAGGCAGGCACAGGAGGCAGGCAGGCAGGCAGGCGAGCATGCAGGCGAGCAGGCAGGGTGGGCACAGAGCGATCATAACTCAGGTGGCCGCGGACAAGCAGCGCTTGTTCCGTGCATTCGGAACACGGAACACACACGAGTCCGGCACACACGAGGACTCTACACTCTACAGACGTCCGGAACACACGCTTCTTCTCTCCCCTTTGGGTCTCGCCCCTGCGCAGCCGGCTTTCCGTCTTTCTCTCCCCGCGTTTTTCCTTCTCCTTTTCTCTTACTCCTCTGTCTCTTACTCTATCGCGCACGCTTTTGCGCGGAGCGTTTGTTGGACGTTCGTGGCGTGGACGGTGGCAGCCGCGGCACGCCAACACAATCTCCGAAGATCTCTGTCGTGTATACACTCGCCTGTAAAAGTTTTATATATCTTAGTTATAGATGTGTGAATGTAACAGGGTGTTTCATGGACGTTTCAATCTTTCGATTGTCCATAGCAGCTGTATCGAGCGACGTGTTTGTTCATTCTTCATGTTTCCTATTAAATAACGTATTGAATTTACAAGTTTTTCACCTCGAGGATCTCGAAAATTTTTGTCATTCATATATATAAATTTATTTATCAATTCTAAAAAGTATATCAAATAAATACATTGAATGATGTATTAATCGTACGATGTAATACCGTTGAATTTCAATAAAATCAAGTGTGAATCAGGTGTGAACGTGGCTTTATTCGGTGATGACGTCTCCAACTTTCTCCAACGACTGTACGAGAGAAGCTTACACCGTCGGGCAAAGAAGAACCGGCTACGTGGTCGCCAGCTCGTGTCTGTCCATCCGTCGCGCTACAAATGAAGACTTTAAATAATTTAGTCGCCGGCTGTAAATCCCGTCGGGAAGCGACGTTAATCGATACACGCCGCCGTATACCGCTCCGTTATACGGTCCGGGAACATTTATGAATGCGCGCTATGAATCACGAGATAATAATATTGCGCGCGCGCGCGCACGTACGTATATACGTATGTACACGCGAGATCTCGAAGCACCGCGCGGCTCACGTCGTTAAATATAGTCGTGCCTTAATGCTCGCGCATTGTACGGGAGGGAGCTTGTTATTGCGATTATATTTTTCGAGAGCGCGGCAACGTCGTAACTGTCCGGCTTTGTTTTTACGATGTTCGGGAAACACTTTGTCCGGCCGCGCTGTGTCGTCGGTCGTGTGATAGCCGCGCTTCCGCCGATTCGCCGTTTCGCAACAGCCACGGGGATTTTCGGGGGGCGTGTGAAAATTTACGCGATGCCGAAATGGATTCGTACGCCGCGTCGCTGAATTATTCGATGCTTCGTGGCCGTGGAATATCGAGTGTCACTCTTGCCACACTCTCGATTCGCGTCGTTCAAATTCTCTGTATTTTTTATTTCCAATTCAGTCGAATCGTAGAATCTGATTAGAATTATTAACTAAAATGTCGAGCGAATCATGTGGTCATTCTTATATTTTATACTTGTACTTATTTTCACGTTCAAAGGCTGAAAACATCTCTATAACTGACATTATACATATCTTTGAAAGGGAAAAGGACAAATCGAGTTATAATTAAAAGTTTGGCGCATATTTAGCAAGTTGCAGTCGGCAAAAGTCAGCAGGTGCCTGACTGTTTAATAGAAAATCCGATTTATTCACCCATCGTGTTAGAATTTTCACAATTTTCACCCATCTCGCAAATATTCTATTCGCGTGGCTGAGCGAGCTTTTGTTGACTTTCGCTTGGCATATTATAATTCATAATGGTATTACGGACGATCTTTATACCGGGTCCGGAATCGTTTCGGCCGGCAGACACGAAGGATCGATTTATCGGGCGGGAACGACGCTAATAAATTACGGTAATAGCATTAAGATAGATCGACGGCTAGGCGCGTAGGCGTGGAGACGCGCGGCGGCGGACAATATTTTAGCCTGCAGTAGCTTTATGACCAGAGGTTACGAGCCAGGAAGAGCCATAACGCCTCGTATCTCCCTCCCCCCTTCCTCCCCCCCTGCATTCCTTGCATTTGCGGGAAAGCTCGGCGCGGGTGCCAATTCCTAGGAGCGTATCGGACCATAAACTGGAAACGTGATGTATGTTACCTTATACCCTCTTCTTCCTCCTCCCGTCCGATCCCGTCCACGCTCTCGCGTAACATGTCCATATGCTGCTCTCGTTACTCTCGATACGTGCCGGCGCGAAATTCGTTGCACTTCGCTGACAAAGCGTTCCTCCCGTCCGGCATGAATTTTTCTCGTTTAAAGCCGCGACGAGAACGCGTGGGAATGTGAAATATGACTATAGCGAAATTCGTTGCGGAATTCACTAGGAAATTAAAATTTTTCGCGCATTTTCGTTTTATTTCAATCGCGCTTAATAAATATTTTGACATCATCGATACACCAGAGGATCACTCGATAATTGAATCACCGTGGCAAAGAGAAAGCAGACCGCCAGTTTTTTTCCTAGCTTCCGTGTGAGAGTCTTCCGCGATCTACCGTATCGTATGAAATATGTATGTCGGAAAAAGAGAGAAACACCCACGAGAATATATAAATTTATATTCAATTGAGGAATATTATTTCTCAAGAGTCGAATAATATAAACGCGATGGGACTCATTATTGTCGCGCGCGCGCGCGCGCGCATTGTCGCGATCCTTATTTCGATCGGCGATAAGTGGGACACGGGTACGGACGGAAAATGGTATGCCAATATGAATAAATTAAACTATATCGTCGGCTGTGTATATCGTAAGCACGAGTCGTAACATTCAGAGGCACGGTAATGAGAGTAAATCACGGATTTATCGCCGACCGTCGGAGATTATACGGTAAACACGTACGCGGTTTATCGTCGGTAACTGCGCCGAGCCATCGTGAAACCGCGCGCGCGCACGTGACGGTCCATATTTTTCGTCACCTAAATGCCGAAGGGGGAAGTTTCAACACCGATATAATATTACCGTCCTATTCACTCTCGACGACCTTTTCTGATGCAGACTTGTCTTCTCTCTCTCTCTCTCTCTCTCTCTCTCTCTCTCTCTCTCTCTCTCTCTCTGTGCGTATGCGCCGCTGTTCAGTGGCGTAACTACCATAATCTATCATTTAATTATACGTATTCCCAATATTTATAAATTACTTTTGCGTTGATTAATTCAGTGCTAAATTAGTCATCTATTATTTTAAATTTAAATCGCGTTTCAAAATTTTCGCGTGACTATTTTTAGACAAAGACAATCTTTAAATAAAATTGAAATATTTTATTATATAAATCCCCCGTGTTCTGTTTAAATATCAATTGAATTTTATTTTTATAAAAAAACATGGTAGATTATTATTATTTTTAAATCGTGTACATTATGTAAATATTTCAACGAATAACAACATTTGATAATGACTTTTATGCAGTTTTATGTACGACATAATCTCTCGAAAGCGATACGCTTTATCATTTTAGAAAGAAATTTATGAAACAACTTGGATCCCAAACGGGCACTTTCCCCGAAATTACGGCACTGCCGTTGTCAGACTCCTTCCTATTCACGATGGTCGTACGTACACGCCTATGGACTTGGATGTGGCTATAAATTAGGTTTTATGAGGGAGATAAAATGCGCGTTATTATCTAAACGGCGACGCCTTTACAGAGATCGTGGCCCACGCTATTCTTTGAGCGCATATACGTGTGTACGACCCTTTGCGTGAGAGCGTGGGGAATATGTACGTGCGTGTGCAGCGCGGAAAGGCATTCACCCTCGAATACGTCGTCTACGACGATCCCTTCGTAATACGCATAGATTGACTGTCAAGTTCAGGGAATGAATAAGAAATTGGATGGGAGGAACGATAGCTCGACACGCGAGAGATAATCTTTATCGTTTAATGTTTCCACCTTTTTTTCATTTCCAAATTCTTTTACATATTGAAAAATGTCCATGCTGATTTTATTATTTTTTTTTTTTTGTGAGAACCGTAACCGTAGCGAGACATATTTTAAAATTTAAAAAAATACCTTCGCGCTTAAGCTAACGATTATTTTTATCGCGAGCGATAAATAATTTTATGCCGATTAAAATAGAAACGACAAATTACACGGTTAGAAATTTTGCCGCAGGCAATTCAATGGAATTAATCGCCGATTAGGTTAATCGAAGGTTGCTCCAAGTAGTTCTAAAGGCGTATTTCTCAAGTCTTCATATATCAAGCGACTTTAATGGTTTTAGAGATTCACATATGAAGATTTGTTGTTTCAGTGGCACGGATAGTTTGAGGCTATCATTAATTTTACTGCGACAAGTATTGCGGAAAATTTATTACCTGACGTGCCTTTGTGAGCGCGATGTTTTCCCGCCTAACGATGAAGGGGCCCTGAGTAAGATTATTTATAAACCATGATCAAACTCTCGAAACCCCAAAGTTATATGACGGCTTTATAAACAGTAAATAGCTAATGTATATACCATATATTTATATATAGACGAGATTTGTCAACCTCTTTTCTTCGAAAAAAAATTTATTCACCCTTTTAATTTTGAGACTAGATATAATAGCGTATTATTTATGTCAGACAGCAAAAATATATAATGATATAATTATCTTGATATCGCTGGATTAATATTCTATATTCTTATCGTGGTATCGTGGAGACTAGACGGGCGCTTACTGAATATAATCCTGAAAGACGAAACGTGTGACTTACGAGCGCGTGGCGACGTCCGCTATAATTTATAACACCGGGGCCCCGCAACAAGAGCAGCCAGAAATGACCACCCAGTGGCAGAGTAAAGGATGTTCAGTCATAACATCTGATGAAGCGAAACATTAACGAGGCGATATATCAGTCGGCTCTTATAGACGCGAGCGTGGGCGGTATCTTGGGCATCACTCAGAGGAACGAGAACGAAATGAAATGTGAAAGAAGTAATTCCTCGGCACTGTCGGTTCTCCTCGTCGGAGAATGATAAGATATTTCTCACATTATTCGCAGCTTAGGATTTTGCAAGAGGTAAATTTATCGCTCAATTTATCGAACCTTTATATGGACATTGATAAGTACGGGTAAAAATATATTGCGTTATATAATATCTCGAAAGAAATATAGGTTGCTTGATAATGGTAAAAAGACGGCAAAGGTACTTTGCACGTACGTAGAGCGAGCAGTTTCCATCGGCTCTGTTATATCATGCATGTATATTCATCCTTAGGGATTATCGCTCCATTCGAGCTAGAATAAAAATGGCATAACCATTTCGCTCGATACTATTCCGTAAGGACAAATAAACGAATGCATGGATATTTAAAACGCGCCAAGGTACTATTTTGCGCATAAGTGAAGCGTTTTATTGGAATAATAATTTTTACTAATCGATCTTGAATTGTGTGGGTGTGTGTGTGTGTGATTCCTAGGAATCGCAGTTAGCGTAGGTAGTCAACTTGCGATTAGGTAATAGGTGAACGATAAACAATCATCACGACATATTCTGATGCAGCTGTTTGTTGTTCGATGCATTATATCGCGATCTTCCGTAATGTAAAGACCATTACGCATGCCTCCTGTTTCTCTATTCCTATTCCGACAGACGGCATGAGAGTTAGTCTTGAACTGGCATTATAAATAATCGCAGCTTGTACGCGGTCAGCGCTGTAAGTCAACGTAGAAAAAAAAAAAAAAAAAAAAAAAAAATGCGAGCGGCTACGATGGGAAGAACTACCATTACTCATTGGTTTAAGCCCAGCTCCAAACAGTTAATGAGTTGGGCATACCGGCGAGTCTGCGACGATCATAGTTCCTCCGTAGGACGATCGTTCCAATATATCATGATTACGCGATGTTTATAAAGTATTCGCGACTAATGCTGCAGTATATAAAATTTGATCGTGCTTCTCTGAAGAAATATAATTTCTTGGCTAGAAAGAAACTAACATTATTGATGGACCAATCAATTTAGATATACAGAAGTAATATAATTCACAAAGATTAATAGTATATTACATAAATTGTATTTTTGTTTGCGTTCTTTCTTTTATCGGAGCTAGATTATTAGAACGATAATGATCGAGTACGTTGCTCGAATATGGTATACGCGCGCGAAATTACAGGTTTCGTACGTACAAAGCGCATACTCGTCAATCTTCCGTACGCGGCTTGAAAGATCAGCGTCTAAAGCCAGTACCGAATAAAGGGGGCGAGGGATGTGGAGGGGGAGGGGGAGAGACGGTAAATCTGTGGGGAAAGATATGAGCAGTCACGGCGCGCGGCGGCACCGCGCAGCCGCCCATTACTCATTGGCTTAAGCCGGGCATCGAACAGCTAATGAGGCCGGCATACCGGCGTGTCCGCGGCGATCATAGCCGCGGTGGACAGGCATAATAATCCGGCAGAGATTGCCGATCGGCGAAACGTCTGTCGGCGTGGCACGGTAGCCGCAGATGGAGCCTCGATATGGAGCCAGCGAACGTTTGTCCGGGGCTCCGGGAGGAGTGAGAGACCATTCCTGGAAGCCGTTAACTACGTCGTCGCGTCCTGACGCGTGTACCGATCCGTGTACATGCTGCCGATTAAGGCCACCGCATGTCAGTCTGATCGATCGTCGAGAAACGAACCGCGATCTATTCCGACCTGACCGTTCGGATCTCTCCTCGTCGGTCTTTTACAGAATAATATAATCACGCCCGCGTGCGATTTTGTTAGGTCGTTTTGTGCGTGAAAAAAAGAAGGAAAATAACTCGCGTAGAGATGTCCGTTGTGTTCGTGTTGCACATGTGATAAATTCCACGCTGGCCGAACGTTGATTTATGCGACAATAATGCGAATGTCGGGATTAATCACGAACAGTGTCGCGATAAGACGACTTTATTCAGGAAATAAAAAGGGAATAAGCGTGTTATCGAGTCTACCTTTAATCGGTCGTGATACATCTACGGCACGCTCGCTGCATTTAAACCACCATAACCATACGTTAGCCTCGAGTTAGGGCCGGTTTAGAAAGGTAAAATACGTGTCACGATCAATCGTCGTGAAATTGCAGTTTTCTAAATTTTTCCGGGGCCATCATGGCGAGAATATATGGCCGGCGCTCTCGGAACGTACGGTGGTGAAAGGGATAAGACGTGTGTGGCAGGCGCACTTTACGACCGTGTTTCCATCGAGCACCCTAGGCGAACGAAAGCCAGCGCGCAAACATATTTCTCTCGAGATGAGTTCGGGCGATCGTTTTCGCTCTCTGTGTACATCCTGCCGTTGCGAGATGTCTGCCATTCCATCTGTCAGGAAGGCAGTCTTCGGTTTCATACCGTACACTCGTATCATTACAATATTCTACAATATATCCGACCAGCAAAATAGCACGTAATGCAGCGTCGGGTTTCTCCGCTCGTTTCCTCACAGAAGACGCATCCTTGTCTCTACAAATATTGCATTTTATTGCACTCGGTGCTTTTCCACGTGACTTTATGATGATGAATCAAATAGGAAAGTGTTAAAGTCACGGACGCAAAAATAACGTCGCTGATGATTTCGTCGTTCGTGCTTTACGATACGATCTTATAATACATTAGTGCTTCGTTACTCTCCGTCCGTTTACATGCCGTTACATTGTCACAAAGGCCAAGTACGATGAATGATATAAAATAGTACTACACATGTTCGACTATACTGCATATTTCATTCGCCTCTTACACGACTCGACGTATCGATCGCGTCACGAGATACGTTTAGTTACTCGTACAAAAGTCATTTCAGTTTCTTACGCCGGATAAATCGCACAAAGATATATCTTAATCTTCGCAAAAAAAAAAAAAAAAAAAAAAAATATATATATATATATATGTATGGTATAATATAAAACTCGTTATATCATGTTCTTTGTTAAGGATAATGTTTTCTAATGAAATAAAAAAAAAAAAAATACACAAAACTTTGAATTCATTTGTCTGTACGGCAGGTTTATTAAACGTAACGATCGAATAAAAAATTTCTAGAGTTTCTCCTAAAGACTCCAAGAATTTTATCTGGTAGCCACAATCGATACGTCTGGCAAACATTTTTGTCCTATGAATGTAATATCAGTCTTAGTGTCATTCTTTTTATATTGTCACACACTAATTATCTATTTTTAGAATTTTCAGATTTCTCGGAAGAAATTTTGTCGACTGTTTAACATCAATTTTTTGGCCGGCGACGAAGCTCATCAAAAAATTAACATGATTGGATACAGGAAAGCCAAATGTCTGGCATTACGAGGCAAATTTGATTGTGCGGTTGTATACGGGGGTCATTACTCATGACTTTTATACGAATGAATACAAAGATTAAATGGTAGGCGTTAGCGTAGGCGTAGGCGGACAGCTGAGGGATCCCTCGGGCATTCACGAGCACCTGGAGGCTCTTCGCCGGTGGAATTACGCGGAAACGAGAAAGGTAAGGGGAGCGGAAAAGCGCGAAGGGACATTAGGACATCCCTTGGGTGCGGTCTACTAATGAGAACCTCCGTCGGACATTCGTCTTTCATGCCGGACACGTTGACACATTTCTGTCTCTCGGCCGGAATGGAACAAGACGCACAACCGGCCGAGCATCTGCCACGCGACAGTCGCTGTCTCCTCGTTTCCGAAACGAGCGCTTTAGCCAGTTGACGCGTGATATCCCGGCGTGGTTAGGTATTCGCCTGTCTTATTCGATAATTTATGTGTTTCCTCCTCGCTGCTAATGTGTTTGAAGACGAAAGATTCTGACAATCTCTAAATCAACGACAAAACGGAAGATTGTATTATAAACTGTGATGTTGACAGTTTAACGAATACTTTGAAAGCCTGTTCGCGTTGAGCAATTATTCTTTTTGTCTATTTTATTTCGTAATCGCAACTTCAATTGAAACTTGACGAGCGCTGTGTGATACACGCGTGATACAACGGATACATGCGAGGTACTTTAGTACTTACCGTCTTGTGATCGCTTGACCGTTACTTACAAAGTACGTGAAACTCGAGCTCGCATTGTTACCAAAGACATGGCACGAGCATCGTTCGATGAAAGACGATGCTGGGGCTATTCTGGGTAAAAGTCCGACCTAACCCGGGAGATATAATTTCTCTTTATTAGATACACAGCGTGTCGTTGCCGGGCGGATAAAAGCGAGGAAATAAAGCCAAAATTCTTTTGATATCGGAGCGCGAGCAAGGGAGATAGGCGCGGGATAAAGGAGTACATTCCCTCGGTGAAACCCCGTCTCTCACCCTCGAACTAAACTGGCGAGCAGTATTAGCCGGCGGCATCTTGATATCATCCGGCGAACTTGCCAACTCCTTTATACAGACATTTATTTCCTGGCCGTATCTGTTACGGCCAAGCGGCGGTCTCGCAGATTGTACTTTGCTTTACGCCGACCCATTCTGCCCCCTTTTTTTCCGGGGGACTTGGTGAAACCGAGGAAAACATAATCGTAAGTCATTCGTTATTGTTGCCGAACAGCAATTACTTTGTTCATACGAGAACATTATTTACGAATAATTGAACGCATCAGTTATTTTTTGTCACATTTGCCAAAATATTCCCAACTTTGCGTAAAGTCTTTTTTTTTAAGCAGGTTTTAAATAAAATATTCCTTTTATATTTTTGTTGTCTACATTATATTATTTCCGTTACTAGAAAAAGTAGCTTCTACAATACATATAGTACTTGATGAAATATCTCGCACATCGATGACTATTTGTGGCAAGCAAGTATTTATATTCCGACCCAGATATTCGATTCGTGTTTCATTCTAAGCGTTTTCAGTAAAATGGGAGAGCTAGTCGTACGTTGCCCTAAAGCAGCCTCTAGCTTCTCCGGCGACCTCACCGGCTTTATGCCAGCGAGAACAGCCAACTATACGCCACGCAAGAAAACACAAACTTTATACGTTACGATGAAACTACCGCATCGAGGGGAACAAAAGACCCGCGCGGAGACATTACGGAAGAGCAAAAATACGTGGCGGCTAGCTGCTGTAGGGGCTCGTAAAGTGCTAACGTAGAGAGAACGCCACGTATAACGCCCGAGACAACGTTTACGCGAACGTCTTGTCCCGAGCACTCTTTTCGTTAAATTGTTTCGTCGCTACTAATTGTCCCGGCTAATTTCACGCGAGCCAACTTTTAACAAAAAACGAGTTATACGAAAATGTAAATTATATGCGTATAAATTAACTGTAATACGATACGGTATGTAACTGTTTCTAATGAAAAAATGAAAAAAAAAAAAAAAAAAAAGAAAAAAGAAAGAAAGAAATCTTACATCGCAGCTAGCGGTTCGTTCTTATCGACTAATAATCTTTCTCTACTCTGTTCTAATTGGCGTGGTAACAAACTCGGCGGAAATCAAGTCGCTCGTCGACACGTTGCCACGATTCCTGGCCACCTGTCCGCGATGAAGTTCCCTTCGGCGCATCCTGTACATGTGTAGAATGTATCCTGTTGCCCCTGCGGGCAACAGAGTATTTGTTAATGCTCGTGCGCGATCAACGTGCGGCCTTCGTGCAAACATGTCAGCTTGTCGCGCCGCAGTGACTCCACACGCGGACAGGGACAGTCGGCCGCTCGGTCACCGTTGCATGTCACGACACTGTTGCTATTTAGCCTTCCATCACTCCTGTCTTTTATGCCACTCACGTGACACGTGCATTACCGACTCTTGTGGGAGCCGCTTTCCGCGCCACTGACAGGTATGTTTTATACTTGTATATAACGTACGCCCGTCGTGACCTGGGCAAATTGGATTTTTCTATCGCGGCTAAAGCGTACGTTTTAAACGAAACGATGTTACGTTGCTGGTGGCTACACGTAGTAGAACGCTTGATAACTTATTATATCCAGATGAAATCTGTTTCGTTTATTATTCAAAAGACTGGTAGCTGAAAATTATTCACAATACAAAGTTTTAATCTCTTTTTCAACTTTCAACTTAATCTATGGAAATTTGATTGATTATCGGTGTAAAATTTGTCAATTTTTTTTCACAAACGTCAAGATTGAATTTTTACGGACGTTATTTCATTAATATTCTGTTTCGGGACGAATCCACCATGATTCATACAACCTGCCTTTGTGTTAGCTCAAAGGAGAGTTCCGCGAGGACACTTACAGCATAAATAATGATATCTCCCCTGCTCCGTATTCAAACCGTCGCTCCCCAACCGATGAACAACGCCTCCTATCACCAAAAGTGACTGACAAGCACTCCATCAGCATCATATTTCCTAAACATAACGAGATTAGGTCGCATTGTGACGGCACTCAGAGCTAATTTACATTCTAATCCGTACACGTTTCCGCCTTATCTTCGAGTTCTCTCCATTATATCTCTCCAATAGTATTTTTTTTATATCTATCTATTCCGAAACGTCAAAGTATATACCTTGTATGCATCCTGAATATTTTTCTGTGATAATGTCCAAGAAATAATCTTAGAATATTTACATACATAAAATTATACTATACATTTCACCTGTATATAACAAATTATTTGAAGATATGAGTTGAATGCGAGATTGGAAATGAGAAACTAGCTAGGTATTCGAATGACTGTATAAGATCAAAAAAAAAAAAAAAAAAAAAATGTATGCGTTGTATGTGCGCATTCATAATATTCGAAACTTGATAACATAACAGTTTGATAAGAATATTTGCATGTTGACAAGATATTAAAAAAAATAATGAAAGTGAGAGCAAACTATCAAATGAAAGATCGTGTCAAATTGAATTAGGCATGGTTCGACGAATTAACCATTTGGCTCGACGCGCCGTTAGAAGATAACAATTTAGAGCGAGCAGAAGTAGATTGACAGCGTTTGCGATATATTTGCGCGAACCGTCATCTCACGTTATATAATCTTGCTAATAATCTCGTTCAAATTATTCACGTCGCTTAAAAGCGATAAATTCAATTTAATTCTTTTACATATAAAGAAATATATTTAACGATAAATATATTTTTTTCAAGCGAATGTAATATGTCACTTTCAGAATCGTAGAACAAAGATGTAATATTTATTTATCCAAATTCTTTTTATTCATAGTTATACTTGAATCTTTCTTCCATGTATAAATGTATGCCTAATATTCAAAGATTTTGCTACATTGTATATATATCATTATTGATATTTACATAAAAAATAAGTGACATAAACGTGCTTTGTGCAGTAATCGATTTACTATATGAATTTTCACACAACTTTTTTTCTCCCTCTATCTTTCCCATCACTTTTGACGTAACAGATCGTGTAACTAATAGGCTTATATTTGAGCGCATCTACAAATCTACACCATTGATCGTTGTAGAATCGTACAGTTGGTCCTCATCGAGCGTGGATATACAAGGTAGGCAGAGGACATACGAATATCAATGTAAAGCGAGGCAAATCCGGGGCTAGGAGCAATCTCGGCAGTGGATCGGCCAGCGGATGACAGGTATCGACCTAGATCAACATTATTTTCCTGTGAAGTGCCACTAGCTCTATCCTGTTCTCCTCTTCTATACCCATCTGTCCACGCGTCTCTTCCTAGTCTATAGCCTAGGGCATATGCGTATAAGCTTATAGGAGAGAAAGAGAGAGACAGAGAGAGATAGAGGAAGAGAGGCTGATGAGAGGGACGAAAGGTAGGGGTAGAAGAGGGGAGAATTATTAGCTGGCTACTCTACTCCACTACCTACCGTGTTTCTTGATTACTATCGGCGCAGCTGCGCCCACAATTTGTGTTTCCCGTCAACCGTGCGTAAGAGAGCCGTCCGTCAATGTCGTGGCCATAACGATGCCATAGTCTGATGCTGAGACGCCGCTGATAACCCGATATAGACACGTATCCGTCATAAGGCTCTCTCGTCTAATGTCTTTCTTTTGTCTGCCGATATATCGCGGGACGTTGTATGTACAGTTTTAATAGTACAATCTCTCTCTCTCTCTCTCTCTCTCTCTCTCTCTCTCTCTCTCTCTCTCTTTCTCTCTTTTATGAATGGAGATGGAAGACGATGTCAGTAAATACGACAATGTTAATAAGCGTGCACGTCGTCAGTCATCAGTTCCGTCGATTAAACACAATTAAAATAAATATCGGATGATAAATATAGAGCGGGGAGGATTCATTACGCAGGCAGACAAAGATAGATTCTTACGCGCGGAAAATAGCAATATTATATATGACGATGAAATTACGTGACGTTTTTTCCGTCCGTAAATCAAGCAAATTACAGACGAGATGATGTTACACGCTAATAGAATGCACGACATAATAGCTTCTCCGAAAGGATATAATTCTATTTTAACTGTTGGCGAACGCGCGGAATTGGTGTCGTAGGTACATCTGTCTTGCATCTTGCATACCTTTAGGCGTGGCGAATTCTCGGCTGATATGTAATAACGCGATTAAGTCGAATTAAGTTTTTGTTTTATCGATCACAAGCGTTATATTATAACAGGGTCGCGTCGAGTTTAGCTCTATGATAACATGACATATTCAAGGTATTTGTCAAGTGACATGTGCGCACAATGTATGAATAAATAATACATATATTAAATGAAAAATCTCACAAGTATTATTGTTTTTGCAATTGCAATTATATAAAATATAAAAAATTATGTATACTGAAATTATTTGCCACTTTAAAGCAATTTCATTTTGTTATTAATATACGTGAAAACATACAATGCATGATATAGGAATATGTGCAGTTTTGCATAAATATTTTTTTCTTTCTTTTCTACATACTATACAATTTATGTTTTGTAAAATTTTCCGGATTTTGATATCGTACCTTGCAAAGTCTTCTTTTTTTTTCTCCCTTTATTTAAATCATAATTTTCGAGGTTATCTGGACGAGACTGCGAACATGGTAGAAATGGACCAGCATTCGCGTTTTGTGGCCGGAGAAAAAGTAGGGAGAAGCGGTTTGAAATTTACCGTCGGCGGACAGAGGAGTGGCTGCGTGGCGGGCTGTCAGCTGTTTTCCGAATTCTGTCAATTCTTGTCAGTTGCATCGACCAGTTTAGCATAAAAATGCTGTTACGGTAGATGGTCGGCTTTCGAAGGCTCTGGCCGACACGGTACAAACGTATCGTATATCAAAGCAGGCGGCCATGGACGGGGAAAATAAGAAAGTTTTTGTTCTTTTTATGGAGCCACGGTCGCCGTGGGCGGTGTCTGATATACGATCGGTGTTCAGCATTTTGTTGACGAAAAAGCTACTACATCGGCATGCATTTTATCTCCGTGTAGACGCGACATCTTCAATAATATGTAACACGTATATGAATAACAAAATGTTTGTAGTTTCTGTAAAACTTTATATCCACTATATATCATCGTATTGAATTCATTATGAAATTTGCAACACCTCGAGCATGTCCGCTTGTAATAACATGCTGCAGGTGAGCGCCTGATCTAATCGAATGCATACATGAATTTCTATTTCAGTCTTCAAATATCACACAGCGCTACACAACGTTTTGCTTTTCTAGATAATTCCCAGATTGAATTTCAAGTGTGTGTATAATTGTAATCGAATAAATTATTATATATATATATGTATATACATATATACAAATACGTATATATATATATAATTAGTGCTGATTTATCGGTCAGATGTGTTTCACCGGTCAAGTGTTAAACAAGCTGCCACGTAAAATTCAAAGCGGAATTCATTAAACCGTTCTGAAACCGATATCCATGTACACACCACACACCAGGAGTGGCGCAAATTTCAGGGTATGCCGGTTTGGGCCTATTCCCCGGATGCCTATTTAACTACTACTGTAGTTAACGTAATATGACATCCGCCGTGGCGAGCGATTACGGGGAACACGCGATGCAAATTTACGGTATTATCGTAATAAACAGGTTATAAAGGTTGATAGCTTCCTCGTGTATTGAAATTACACCACTGCCGTGTGGCTTTTACACGTTCGTGTCCCGACGATGGGTGTGTGTGGATGCACGTGCATTTCATACGTCGTGTATGTACGCGTAGCTACGCACGTGTGTGCGTTACCCACACGTACGCGTATACGTCGGACGTATACAAACCGGGTACGTTATTAAGAATGTTAACGTATGCTCGTGACGGGCTGTCAGGAACCCCCTTATCCGGCTGAGCTCGCCTCGGCTGGCAGATATAAATATGCAATAGCGCTTGTCATGCGCAGCGCCTAATAATTGAATGTATAATAAAGAAGGCGTCGCTCGGTGTCATGCTGACAGACAGACTACAGAGACTACGAGCGAGAGGAGCACGCAGACAAACGTCGACTGTCAATTTCATTTGCTTCTTCCACAGTCCACAACCGTGTGCCCGCCTATCTGCTTATCTCGGACGTCTTGCGCGATTGCTCCCGATCGTTGAGAAATCGACGCTTCCCCTTCTTTACGAGTCCCTTCTGTATTAATTAGAAATTTTATTTCAATATCTATTCAACTTTACAATCATTCTGGAAAGCGATCACCTCATCACCTTTTTCTTTTTTCTTTTTTTTTATAATCACGGTCGCGCATATACATTATTATATCCATCAATATATTGATGACATACAATATTAATTCGTATAGATTCGTATAGATAAAGAGAGACTTAATATTCCATTTTAAATTTTTACTCTAAATTTAGAATACATGTACTTTGTATTTCAAGTTTAGGTCTAGAGTTGCCAATTTAACGAGCATGACGGCGATGATAAAAATATCGTTCAAACGTCATCGGTACAGAACGGTGGGGCCTATCGCGCGTCGAAAGAAGAGGGCTGTAAACGGCCGATTCGATATCCATTTGAGACTGAGAGTGCCCTCCACTTCCGTGACAGCTAGGCAAACACCGAGCTGACGTTTAGAATAGCTTTTATTTATTCTAGCTTGTTTATTTAGGCTGCCGGGATCGCGTTACCTGAGAGGCTTTGAGTGGCAGCGGGGGAAGGCTACCGTGTCAGCACCGGACCCATTGTCACGCACATCAACCCATCGTGTCCAGAACGCAAGCGCGTGACTGCGTGCGTCCATACATACATATACATATATGTAGGTGAAAAATGAGAGAGAGAGAGAGAGAGAGAGAGAGAGAGAGAGAGAGAGAGAGAGAGAGAAAAGGGAAAGATTGAGAGATTATACTAGCTTTATATATGAATGAAAATATAATATTTTGATTGTGAAATAATTGTATTATTATTTTAAGTATATGCGCCTCGCATGTACATTCTGTTGACAGCGACCCGTGTTTCTCGATTCGCGTTTGAAAAGAAAAAGAGAAAAGAAATGAGACACACGTGTAATGTATTTACAATGCGTCATTCCGTTGTCGAGGCCATTAATTTTCTAGCGTGCGCGCTTTCCGCGGGAGGCACAAGGAGAATGTTTCTAGATCACCCGGTGTACTGAATACGAACTGGAGGCGTAATGTATTATACCGGCCGGGCAGGTATATTACAGAGACCCGCAGTTATGCGCGACGGGATATGATTGATGACAAGTCGTTGCCTGTTATGAATATAATATCGATCAATCACGCTATTTACCGGACGAATGCATAGGCCCACTCTATCATCCTTCCATAGTTGCTTACCTATCTATATCTCTTCCGACGCGACCTGCTTCCATCTAAGCTCGGGACCATTTTTCATTACTTGCAGTAACGAATGGTACGAATTGTGCACGATTTCTTCGACACGAGACTCGTCGACTCGTCGTCTTTGAACAAAATTGATTTTGCAATGATACGTGTCTGTCTTTACCGTATCCTGACGCTATCAATTCGATATCAAGATCGTCCTAAATTATGAATATAACAGACAGCGTCTGCGTGCGAGCGTCTGATTTCGAAACGTCTCTCTTGACTGATTCAATACGTTACCGAGTATTATCGCATTATTAATTCTAGCACATTCGCGGCGTTCGCTTAACGAGCTCTTGTATCAAAACGGAAGTTGATTAAAAGTGATTTATTACTGCGGAACTTACATTTTTATGGAAGGTAACAGAGAGGTGGAACGGAAACCATGAGTTTTTATAGCAGAAAAACGATTAACATTCACGCGAGTCTTACATTTCAGCGCGCATTAATTATAACTTAAAGTGTAGAAATTAACAAAGCGACAGCATATTAAGTATAACGCGATATATGACAAGCAAGTCAGGAAGAAACTGTTTTTTTTCTTTTTTTTTCTCCTTTCTCACGCAAATAGATGGCTTTCATCGAAAGTGGGACTTGACTATAAATAAACATTACTTTTTAAAAACACGGATATATCTTGGATATATCGTTGGAAATATACATTATTTTAAATATCTTTCGTATCTAAATTGTGTGTTGCCTGCAAAATTGATTAGTAAAATATTCCAAGATAAATGTGAGAGAGACATTTAATTAATAACGTCTCGTTACCTTTTCGCGCACCTTGCGTATATTATTTCCATAAGATGTGAGAGTTAACGTGGTGAGCGAGGTGTCGGTGAAATATAGGAATCGAAATTCATATTTCCTCGGTTGGATAGCCCAGTCCTCCGGCATTTCGGAGCTCCGGAACTCTGGAACTCCGGAGCTCCGGAGAGATAGACGACGTTCGATAATAAGCGAAGCCTCGTTAAACTCTTGATAATAGGGTGATTATTTCTTGTTTCACGAGTCTTTCCAGCAATTCTGGTCTCGCCTCGAGTGCCTTTCAGCCGTTCTTTGTGGAGCAGGACGCGTTCGTACGGAGGCGACCTCGCAGAAGGAGGCGTGGTTCGGTACCGTGCTAACGACTCTCGCAAAATCGTTCCCCCTTGTGCTTACCGCCATCTTGAAGATCCGACGTGACGTTAAACGAACTATGCCACGAGGAAGGAAGTTCGAAACGAGACGGTAACGACGATGTGTGCGGTAAAAGTCATTTATCACTGGCCGTACTTAAGGTACGTATATCTGTCGACAACAATTGAATTTCAGAATTCCTCAGTCGTGGAGAGCCGTGTAAACAAAGGTGTTCTATGTGATAATTTACGATTAGACTGCAAGGTAGTTGCAAAGAACGCTGATTGTAGTTTACGCGGCCTATTTGTTAAATTAGGATAATTAGTTGCAGAGTATTTATTATACGGTTGTCACACAATGTCCATTAGCTGTCACGTATATTTCGACGGAAGGAATGAAATTATTTTTCTCTTTTCGTTAATAAATCACGATCTCGAACGTCCACGGTAGCTCCAATTTCAAATTAACATTAGCGAGGATGATCTATGAAATATGTACCTTTCCCTTACTACACCATGCTGTGAGACGCACGGATTTATCAAAAGATACTTCCATGCCCGGCGTTATCTGATCATCGTTTCCGTGCGTTGTCTCGTTCACAGGGCCGACCAACTATCGGAAGCTTATACGCATTCTTTTTTTGGCCAACAAAAGGTCGTTAAAAATCCGTTAGATGCGGCTGTCAGATAGGTGCGGCACTAGTGCGGTTACGAGAGAAGCTCTCAAGTTGAGCTCTTTGTGCGTGATTTGAATGCAATCCGAGGGATGGTGCAGGGTGGGTAGAGTAGCGGCAGGGGGGAGGGAGGGTTGGGACGAGGTGCGGATTGAAGGGGGAGAGAGAAAGAGAGAGAGAGAGAGAGAGAGAGAGAGAGAGGGAGAGAACATCGTGGCAGGGGTTTGGCGGCGCTAATCTCCGATCAGTGTCGAGAGCGTAACGCGATCCGACGCGACGTGACGTGATCCAGACTCGATAGCCAGCGAATACGAGTCCGCTGCACAGCCTGCGCACGGTGTCGAGAAGGGCGAAGCTGCTGAGGCTTTACAAAGCGTAGCGCGCTAAGTTCGACATGGATGAGTTCACGTGACGTATCTTGCCAAATTGGACTACTTATCGCTTGGTATTGCATTATACATATATATATATATATATATATATATATATATATATGATGGTGAGATTATACGTTTCTCGATGAAAGGTAAATTTCGAACGTCTACTGTATTTGACAATATCAACTCTTTAATATTAAACTGTCTCTGTCTGTTTTTCAAAAACACACACAGTTGTACTATTTTCTACAATTTTTAAATAAATTACAAGAGTACAGGAATAGATGTATATTTTTACAAATATAATCGCGTTGTTATAGAATAATTAATGCTATGTTCAATGGCATAATTGCAACGTGTCATTCGACAATTTTTTAATTTCCGTATCTAATCACATCTCGAAAAAATAGGTAATCATATTTGGATATATTTTGGAAATACGCGCGCGGCGTATGTTGTATAGTGAGCGACAAGAGTCGCACCACCCTTGCGTGCAGCCAAGCGCTTGTAATACAAACTCCAATGTAGTATGTAGTACCCACACGATGCTGTCACAAGTGCTCACACGTCATTGTGACATTGTGAGCGCCCACGGGAGTGTGAGGAACCAGTTGTCGAGAGCAACAGCTGCTCGACCCGTAACCCACATACATCACCGCACGTCATTGTTCGCAGCGTGCATTATTCGAAACAGGTATGGGGACGCACCTTGGCATTACGTCACTAGAGGGACACTAGAGCTAATGGATGTATGTCACTGTAGGACTAAGGAATGACCGATGATATTGCGCAATCGTATATATGAAGCTCGCGATCTTTATGTATATCTTATTATCGCAGCGAGACGAAGAATATCGTTTCGTCTCTTGGCAGAACGTTTATTATTATAAATAGCTCTAAATAGCTGTTTTGTATTTCGTAAAATCGTTGAAGCGTTTATTAAGCGTATAACGTTGCACTAATGAAATTTCGTCATCTATTTCAAGTTTCTGTTTGCCAGGACGCAGAGAAAACTCTCGACGTAAAATGTACAAGAATGACAAAATAAATATATCATGATATATATATATATATATATTTGGGACGCAATCTATTGAGTTATGATGATTTGTATTTGATTCTATGCGAGTCAAATTCTGTGTTCGTTCTCTCACCGAGGCTTTTCGGTAGCGAGCGGCGAAATGTCAGGTAGATTTGTAGGTGGAAACAAGGCCGTCTGTCACGTGGCGCGGCTTTGACGGGCTGTCGCCGAGGCGAGAGATAAAATGCGTTTCCATTTCCTCGCGCAGGCAGCGGTGTGCCCCTCGTGCAATTTCAATATGAAACTGTGAATAATGCATGCCGGGGGATTTCGAGCCGCCGACATCGTCACGCAGCTCACATCCTCTCCCGCGATGTAAAACTGAGATAGATGGAACGCGGTAAGTTTGAATAATGAGCGCCCGTAACGATGATACGACGGCTACTCCCGCGAGCGTCACCTTCCGGTAGCGCACGAGTCCTTCGCTGGAAAATCCAACGTAGCGGAGTCGTATAAGTCAGTCTAGCCGACTCATTAGCCAGTCCACTGAAGGCCATTTATCATTCAAAACCCGGTGGAGTATAGTCCTGCCGCGATACATTGTACCTACCTACCACTTGATTCTTCCATGCGAAATTTATGTCCTTCGCAGCATTCCTTTCCTCGAATCATCCTTTCACGAGGCTCAACATGTTTACGTGATGTGTTTTTCTCAACTGATTTTATACACGAGTTTTCCATTTTAATTCATATGTACATACATGTATAAATACTTGTTTGCTGTATAATTAATGAAATAAAATTGACATTATATGAATATAGCGTTTAAACTTTAAACGTAGAGCACGTAGAAAAATTATGTATGCAAAAATTGAATCGACATATGTATGTATATTATATACATGCTTAGATTTTTTGTGTATATCGTTTCAAAATAATGCACATACGAATAAAATAAATCATCCTGTCTTAACTTAAACACCACATCAATATTGCGAGACTTGAATTACGTCATATCGTGTTTCGGCTTACTCGAAAGAGAATTTTCTCACGAATCTTCGCACGAAACAATAAGAGACCGGATTAATATTATCTGACTCATCTTGATTTTTACGAGCATTTCTTTGTCGAATACACAAGCAATGACGATTGTTGTGTCAGCAAATAATTAACGTTTGTGTTAAAACATGATTAAAAATCTTACATAAAAAAATAAATCAAACGCATTTTAGCATTCAAGATTGGGTGTAGACGAAGCAGGGGAGCTTTGAAGCGATTAACAAAGTATTTGAACGTTTCAACGTTTCATTCGTTTGATGAGAAAAGTGAATATTCGCGAAATCGCGACCAAGTGGATTCGCAGGCAGTCGAACCGCGGTAGATATTAGAAGGACACTCAACGCGGCGAGAGAAAACAAGCACAATGGGTTCGCGCCTTCCTAATCCCGTGGAATCTCTCGGCCATATGTAAGGATTACCTTGGTCCGACTCAACATGGTCGCGTTGCCGCGTTAAAGCCGCGGACCTACCATTAGCCACTGGCGTTCGCCTGGGTAGCCAGGTCCACAAGCTTAGAGACGCTATCAGCGATGGCTTAGTTGGCCTTCTTTCTATCTCATCCCGTGATCCAACTAGGTGGTACTTGGTCCTGGTTACAACACGTTTGCCACGATGCTCGGTAGGTGTAACGAGCCGATAGTTATCTTCATCGCAGGGCTGAAGGCGATAGCGCAGCTCTGAATGGGAGAGGTGGAATACTGGCAATAGGTAGAAAAGGAATAGTACCTGCCAAGGTAAGACGGTACTTGATAAGAGATTACGGCTGATATCGGACATTATGTGCAGAATTCGTGTATGAATTACATAATATTAACGAATAAAACTACCAGGTTATAATTTTATTTCTTGATATATAAGAAATTAATTTTACTGCAAATATCGAAAAACATTTTTAATTTATTATAATTTAAAGCAGTTGTTTATTTGTATAGAAAAATGTGCAATTAAATTATTATGAATAGCCTTTAATTTTCGCGCAAACAATGAATCGGCTGGAAAATGCGGCGAATGAAAATCCGATTCGCGTCACTCATCGACAGCGAAAAGTCATCTTGAAAGCCGCAACTGTCACATGCCGCTCTTTCGGTTTGCCATTCCTCTTCTATCATTCACGCTTGCCGCGGCGTTCAAACCGTTGAAGGACAGGTTGGGCAGAGAAGCACGGCGCGCCGAGTGGATCCACGTTGTCAGAAAGCGAAGCGAGGCGAGGCGAGGCGAGGCGAGATGAGGTGAGGTGAGGTGAGGTGAGGTGAGGTGAGGTGAGGTGAGGTGAGGTGAGGTGAGGTGAGGTGAGGTGAGGTGAGGTGAGGTGAGGCGAGGCGAAGCGAAGCGCCGCGCACGTTAATTTGATTTTCCTCGACGCATTTTGGTAACGGGCGTCCCTCTCGTCTCGTTCCTCGCTCTACCCTCGAGGTCGCGACGTCGAGCGCGTTACGTGTCTGCGGAAGACGGGACCGGGCAATTTATCAATCCACAAGCGAGAGAACGACTCCTGGCCGGGCGGGTAATTTAACAAGATTGATGCGAAGCCGACATGCCACAGTTTCGCAGCTCGCAGCTCGCTACGAAGGGAGAGAGGTTCGGGTGCGCGCTGGTGTTGGCTCGGTGTAGCCGGGTGCCGTGGGGGTGACGTTGGTGCCGTCGGAACGGGCGGAAAGGGTGGCAGCCAGACGTGTGAGCGACTGGTTATTAGGAGGCCTCATCACGCAGCCCGGCGCAGAATCACGCGGGCATTAAAACAACGCCGCGCGACTGATGGCGGTTGCTAACACCGTCGCGGCTGCCAGTTTCGCTGGCGCGTAATCGTGCTTTTTGACAAATGTCGGTATCGTTATGAGCTTCGTGAGAAGGTAAATGAAGTTGGACGTTTCTTTCTTTTTTTTTTTTTTCCTCGATGGATTTAGATGAGGTCTATACTTATCCACGTTGATTAACATCACGACGATTCGTCATTTGACATTTTGAAATGTGAAGGCTTCGTACGAAATATGTAAAATGCATGACGTTAATATATATTGAATAGTATTATAAATATACCAGAATAGCAATTCAAATGTCATTTTCTAGTTATATATTAGCTTTTTTTCTCTCAATAATAAGCTTATTATGTATTTATCATATATCAGATAAAAGATTATGACTTTGCGTTGTAAAATATAATTCTCTTCAAGATTTTTAAAAATTATTATTTGCTTGTGTTTTTTTTTTTTCCAGAAAAACTTGAACAATCATTTACTGTTACATTAAAACTTCCATGTAGAGTTACATGACTGGCCATAAGTCTACGCACGTATATGGCGTATAGCCATATATTATGGCAAGAGTTCGTAAATATCGAGGGAGAGAACAAACGGCGTGAAAATGAAGGAGGGTGGGCTTGCTCGTTAATCATTTCCTTTATATTTCAGGGCGAGACTTACGAAGACACGCCCGAACAAAGATCTCTTGCATGTAAAACACGCTAGAAAGCTTTTATGAGTGCGTATCAAAAATCTTAACGAACTTGGCGCGATATTTGACAATGTGACGATAATATAATTTTTAAAGAAATATTTACAATAACGGTTTTTTTTTTTTTTACATATTTTCAAGTTTGTCATTTGATTCGAAAAAATCAACAAAAATTTGCAAATTTATAAAAAATTCGCGTTCTTATTTATAAATAAATTAAAAATGACAAGGACACGTTAAGGGCTCGCAAGACCTTCCCTCTATTTATTCTATCCCTACTAATCTGCCCGGTTTGACCGCAGAATTTTCACGCTCGGTAATGGCGGATAACCACGATCCTTCGTCTAGGCGACGTTCATGCAATTATTCACCCACGCACAGGGATGATCCAGCGAACCGTCAAGGGCAGTAGCGAGTGCAAGAGGGAAGCAATATTAATTGGCTCGTTTATTGCGACGTGGGTGGCCACGGCCGCTGGTTTCTCCGTCAACTTTCAGTCGAAGAGTTAGGTGGCTCGCGTTGTAAGGGTTGCGGGGGTAATCTGGCGCACGACGTGCCGCAGTAAATCACCGCTAGCCTTCCGCTTCGCACAACTCAACTACCCTTTTTACCTTCGCCTCCATTTCCGCGAGCAGTCCCGTTTCTCTTTTCGACTACTTATAGTCGAATTGCTATCGTCGTTGGTGTTTATCTTGCTCGAAGATAAATTCACTAATTATCGTACTCTTGACTGTTCAATAAGAATTGCGATTTAGATATATTTCGTAAAACTACGCCTGTTTCTTTCAAGGGATTCTTTTTACGAAAGTCAATTTTGTTGTTTCTTTAGCAAAAATGCAGAAAACACGCGAATTTTGATTTTTTTTTCGTATCGAAATTCAAAAGAATATTTGGGATACTATTCGCATCGAGATAATGGCACTATTCACGTATACGATTGTGCTTTTTCTCTTTCCCTTTCTCGTGAAATTCCCCTAGCAGTTGAAGCCTTACACAAGCGCTAACACGGCTACATCTTAAACGCATTCTGGAAATTGGCCGCGATATCGACGCCAATTTATCGTCGTGGAACGCGGAATGCCTGGCAGGAGTTACGCGACTGCTGGCTGGCTCGGCAAGCAGGCTGCTCGCGAATCGCTTGTCGTCGCTACGCTAACATTCGGGTACTACTCGGGTGCGAACATTTGAATAATTCGGCCGTTTACAGGCGGACTTACAGCGATGCCCGCGTGCATATACTAAGATTATGGCCGCTACTTACTGCGTCGCGGCGATCTTGGAGAAACGCGAGAGGGGAAAAGAAAGAGATCGCTCACGTGTCCGTTTTCGTGTACCGTGAAAGTGGACGTGGGTTTTTTCCTTTTTTTCTACTGACTCTCGCGGGGTGCTTTATGGCGATCGTTTGCGCACGGCAAATGGCACAGAAACGAGATCGAACGCTGCCGCACGGTGAACCGTCAGGATTGAAATATGATCGAGGGGCGAATGGTGTTATGGTCCATTTTATATAAGTGATACGTAAACGTAATTTTATTCGGGAGAAAGGATCAATCGCCGGGAGTTTATTATTTCGCGATGCTCTCTTACGTGCCAAAATATTTCGTGTATTGAAATTCTTCTCTCGCATACGGCGTCATTTACAAAGCAAAGTCATTTAAACCAAGTCATCTCATCTGTATTTATCGTTACACGTGTGCTGTCCGGAACATGTTTGTGTATGCAACATGTAAAATTATGAAAATTTATATCCTCGTTTTGTGAAGAAACAACAAGTTATGAATCGAAGCGCATAAAAAGATCGGCGGTAGAGGAATAAAATTAGGCCGCGGGCACCAGGATGGATGGTATATTCGCTCCGTAGGTATTTATCTTATGCAAATCGCGGCAGTGGCGTAGCACGCGAATTGTTCGACGCTACGTTCGAACGGGAGCTTGCCGTGCGGGAGTTTTTGTTGTCGACTGTATCTGACACAGTTTTGTCACGATGAATTTACATTCAGATGGTGCTATCTAATCCGCAGTAAGTTAAAAAATTTACGGCTTTCGGTAAATCACTGCAGCGCAGCCTGCTTACTCCCGCGGGCGGAACAGTCCTGTGCATCTGAATTGTTTATGGTCCTGCCATAAAACAATTATATGAGAGATTATAACTCAGCGAATGGTGAAGTTCCTTGTGTATGAGACATTCTCTCACATTTTCATTCGTGTAGAGTTATGGCACCTCCATTTGTCAAGAGATGTTTGGCGCCTACGCTTTTCCCGCTATATGTTAATCCGGCAAAATAATCAATTTTTTAATGGGTATCGCGAAATTTGACAATTTCTTCTCATATTTAAGCACGTTGCACAAAAAAATGTTCTTAATGATATAAATTTCATAATTTTTCATAATATTTAATATCATTAAGGATTTAAAGGATTCGATCGAATATTTTTCTTTATGTAATATATTTAATTTTTTGACTGTCAATTATATTAATTTTATAAAAATATTGTAATAGTATAATAATGTATTTATAAACGTGCGAGAAAAAAATAAATATACGTGTATATGTAAAGTTAACACTAAATATAGCATCAATCATTTCATAGGTATCAATGTAAGGTTCATACATCCATAAATGATGGGTGTCCATATGAAGGATATTCAATTTCCTGTGTCGTATGCAACGTTATATCGATCAACTATACATTCAACAAAGCTCTCGAAATGCATTCCTATATTTCGTAAACTTCGACATATTTTTTTATATGAAATATTTCACGCGTCTGTTTTACACAACATAAAAATGTTTAACCTATATATTTTTATAAATATATATATATATATATATATATATATATATATATATACATATATTTAATATTAATATCAATTTTTAATATTAAAATAGATAACATCTCTCTCTCTCTCTCTCTTTTTGTTTTTATAATTAAAATTCTTTAAATGCATGGCTTTCGCATCGCTAGTTTTTCGATATTCTTTCCGCCAACGTTGTTACGCCACTGAGTCGTAATTTACCCGGAGCGTTTATGGCATTGTTGTGAAGCAGTGCTTGGCGTCGTCTTATAAAACCAATTTCGCGGGTATTATGCAAGCTGTCAGTCCCGTGGGTGAGTTATGGCAAACGTAGCCTGCAGCACAAATATGTATTATCGTCTACCAGCGATCCTTATATTTACATCAACAACATTCGCGTTGTAATTTGAAATTATTGCTTCTTGTCTCTGGTATAACATATGTTATCAATCTGTTTTCCGCACATATGCATATTGCTGTAAGGAATCCCATTTATCGTCCATAAATTTACTTTCATAATGAAATCGTAATATACATAATATATTCGAGATGATCTGATTAAAAATTAATTGTAAAATTTATTTGTCATCGAAGGGAAAGGTATGTATATAATTTATTACATAACATTATAATACTCTAAATAAGTATATAGTACAAAAGATATAACAAACAAGTTTACGAGTTACAATCTTTGTCTACGAGAGAATTGCAAAGTAAAATGCAATCGGTATCTGTAAAATTTCCTTATCCACTAGAAACCCAAGTCCGTTATCCCTGTTTATGGTCGGATTCATAAACGCGTGTAAAAGTAGGATAGATAGGTGGAAACCCTGACCATTTCTTAGATCGATTGATCAATAAACCAACGCGTACACTTCTCACAACGGTGGGCAGACGACTAGTATCTGAACGTGTTTAACTCCATTGGAATATACGACGCTATATCCGGAATTTCGTTCCAGACCGTTAAGACACTAGATTCCACTTTATCGGCACTGTAATGGTTATATAGCCGTTAAAGTTGCCCCTCATACAACTTTTCCAATCTTATCTTCACGTATGGATACCCCACTCGCGTCCCCAACCCACCCTCGTCCGGGCCTCTCCATCGGCGAGGAAAAGCGGAAAGGATTTAGTTAAATTGGACTGCATGCGAGGAGTCGTCGGTGGAGATTTGTTCGAACATCAGAGAGCGCTGACCGTTGTAAAAGTGTTCCTGTGCAAGAGCACGGGCAAGAGGGTTGAACGGGATAGGAGAGACCGGAGGAAGAAAACGTCTTTCACCTTTCTTTCTATTTGGGGTTGCCATTGAGCGCGTCGGTGACCAGGTTGTCAATACGTGCTCGGCATCCGAGTACGTTTCTCCCACCTACCTCTGGCAGAACTCAAGATTGTATGGTATTTCTTGTTCAATTGTTGGAATTTGCCTAAGTCGATTCGTTCTCCGAGCCGCTCCTTTCAAAGTCGAATTGTCGGCTCTTATAACATTTATTGATATTTGCACATTCATTGATATCCGAGACTCGATCCGAGAATCGATCGCAAAATAATGCTTGACGATTAGCGCATCCTGAAAATTAAAAAAAATTAACACTTATTTTTTTATTTAATACATTAGATGATTTTTTTGAAATTTTTTACACAGTGTATGCGTGCATATACATATATTAATTTTATCATGATAAATATAATTCATTTAATTTATAAAAGATACCAGTAAGCGTTAGAAAAGTTAAAATAAGTTAAAAAAAAAAAAAAATAAACGATGTAATTTGCAATATAAAATAATATATCGATTATATTCATATAAAAGTATTTTATAGTATAATTTATTTATTTATTCAGTTTTTATTAATCACGTATAAGAAAATATATTGTTAAATTACAATTCATGTTTTATCTTGCATAACTCATGTTCCACAGTAGAGTACTATTTATATTTTGTGCGTTGTACGAATTACATGGCCTCACTTTGAGGTATAAACTGAAAGGAATCAATCGAGTGTAAATTAGGATCCTTTCATCGATTCAAACACGCGTTATCGAACGTGTGGCAATCCGTGATTCAATTCAAGTAACATACTTTTAATCGTAGCAACATCTGTTCATACGTTATTTTATACATTACTCAGGCGATCACAAAGGAAAATAGAGTTCTATTTTAAATATCGTTGTGCGCACACGTGCATTGCATGAACTTGCCAAAGTGCTAGATGTTATTACTATTCCGTGCCAAGACGGAAACAATTCTATGGAGCCGATTACGACCAGTTGGTGTAGCTAATCGACAATTTCATAATCATCCATTAGTGCTTTAATTATAAAGGACTATTACTAGATTGCAAGGTGCGGTCTAGGTAATGTAGGTAAGGTACAATTGTCACAGATCCATATAATTCGGATAGGCTCACAAACAAACGCTGTTGAGTTATATAATGTGACATGCATTTAGTTTTCATCATTAACTTTAGATTAATAAGGTGAGTATCATCTCAAGTATGATTCAAGTGATTTAAAAGCATGTTAAAAATGTACGTAATATTAAATATAAAATTAATAATTTCAGTCATGTAAAAAAAAATATATATATATATATATACCGTTTAAAGTATAATTTTTAATGCTATAAATAGATATTGTTTACATTTTTACAATATCTGAAATTTATCCTTCAATAATTTCTCTTGTTAAATTCTAATTTGTACAATGAAAATTATGTTTGGAGTAAAAATAGATTACGTATAACATCGTTAAACTGATCGACGAAACTAATAATCAATCTTCCGAGTAATGACTTGTTTATGAAAGTTTCTTACGACGCGAATCAATCTTATCCTTCATAGACACTGCTAAACTAGATGGATAAGCGCGGCGGAACGCGAAGACGGAGCTTCGGCTCCGTCCGGCAGCTCCGTCCGGGCAACGTGTCGCGACTAATGGGGTGAAAATCACTTAACCCCTCGTCAGTGCGCCACCCGAACGCGCGTTATTCAATTCGCGCTTAAGCCAACGATAATAACATCAGCCGCTAGCAGGCGGCGCGCGAAGTCGAGGGCTGACGTAGCGTTGAAGATTTACGGGCACCGGCCGGGGCATGCATCCTGTATGAATGGCGGGGCAGCTTGTAATAATTCAACTCCGCGGCCACACCTCGGCCACTTCCCGTCTGCAGTCTGGCAGGGCACGACCACCGAGCGGACTGCTGTGCTCCGCTGCGGAGGGATTTCCGGTAGCTGCGCGGTCGACATCTCTCCTCCTCCTCCTCTCTTCGTGGCAGCTTCCCCCGTTCGCTCTCTGTGTGTTGAATCGTCTCTCTCTCTCTCTCTCTCTATCTTTCCCTCTTTCTCTCCCTCACTCTAAAGCGACCCACACATACACGTGTATTCCTCTCTTCCTCCCTCTCCCACTCTCCTTCTCGTCGCTACATCCACGCCTCTCCCCTCCCTCCCCCCGGACAGCCACCCTTATCCGAGAGAGCCCGAGAGCCGAGAGAGCGAAGAGCTCTGATATATCGGCCGCACACATTGCACTGGATGGAACGCAATATGTCCGCCGAGAAAGGCAATAACCATTAGGTCCCGAGAAAACTGCCCCATTTCAAACGACACGAACGGTCGAATATCAGGAAATTTATATCTGGTAGCCTCTCTCTCACCCTCCCTCCCCGTCCGCCCACCTTCGTTCCCTTCGGCGAACCGGAGTGCGAGTCGTAGAGAGATCGGGGCTGGAGCTGGAGACTTCTAGACATACCGTGCAGAACGGTTATAAACGTGCGGCCAACTTGCCGCGGAGGGTCGGGCGAAGTTTGGCGAGGACACGGGGTGGAGATGCGAGGTCGGCTCGCTCGCTCGCTCGCGCTGCGATGTGCTTTATACGATCGGATATGAAGTGGCGGTCACGTGCTCGCGGCCAACCGACGACCACTCGGTTACACGGCCTCGATCAACTATACCGGGATTCTCCGGGCATCGCTCGGTCCATTTAAACGCTCGAGTATTTTGGAACCAAAAGATGACAATCAAACAACGTTGGATTCCTCTTTGACGCGATACAATGGATCGGACGAAAGATTAAGTTCGCGAGCTTGTAAGATCGGAGAATTTAATCAGCGCACTGATTTACATGTCAGAGGAAAAAATGCAAAATTTATACGTTATTTATACGAAACAAACTAGTTGAGCATAGCTTAAAAGTTCAACATTTAAGGTTGCATGGATATTCGTAACATCTTAAGTTACAACTGCGAAAGGATTCTATTACATGCTTGAAGCGACCGTGATGTAATCTACGTTTTCGAGGTCCGAATATTTATGTTGTCGATAAAAGATAAACACATTATCCGCACGTTATAAACGATGAATTTACGAGTCGGGCTGAAGCGTAGGCGTCGCGCCGTCGACCGCTAGAGAAATATTACACATTGCTCTTTTCGCGCGACGACGGCCGAGAGCTGTCGCGTAACAAATGTCTATGCCCGGCACTCATAAACTAGACTCGTACTAAAAGCCTTCGTCGTCGTCCTTGTCTGCTCCGCGTATTTTCGTGCGCGCTTACGGAAATCTTAAATCTATTTTATGTCTCGATTTCGGTCTTATGCATTTCTATGCAAATATATATCTTGAATTAAATCTTTTAAATCACGCTCTGACTCGGTAAACAAGTTATTTTACTAAAGAACGCTATTAAATTTTGACAAGCATCGAAAATATATATATATATATATATATACTACGTTTACCGCCTGACTGCAGTATATAATAGTAGCACCAAAGAATATCGTATATTCGTGTGACTAAACAGGTATCTATTCATTATATATGTAACATGACAGCTTTTGGAGCCATAGTTAAAAATATATATAGATATATATATATATATATATATATATATATATATATATATATATATATATGTCAGACAAATGGCATTATCCACGATACACTCAATTTAGAACACAATGAAGGTCCCGAATAAACACGCGACGTCACGAACGTTGTGCTAGACGCCACGTTAAGAGGCGAGAATCTACGCGTCCGCGGTATGTCGTAACCGTCGCAAGCACGAAGAGAGCCGAGGGCAAGGCTGGCAGAACGCTAGTCTGCGGACAGAAATTGCTTTTCCCCTATAAGGCGCCATTATCACGCACCATCTTGCTCGAATGGCTCCGTAAAATGCCAAACCGGGAACTCGGTATTGCTGTGTCCAGCGCTGCGGTCAGCTCCGACCGTAGCAAAAACTCCGCTGCCACCCTCGGTCTTGCCGCTTCCGCTCCGCGCGTCGCCCCCTTTCCGCAACCGTGCGATTGTGCGGCGAAATTGTGGTTGCTCTTTCTACTTCGTGTCCGTGCCCTCTTTACATCGTCTGCGATCGCCGTCGTTCTTCTGGAGAGAAGCGGGGCGCGCCAGAGAGCACTTTTCTTTGAGGGTGTCATAGTATATGGCGGAATGTGCAGAGAAAGGAGAGCGTCAGTTGGCGCTAAGAGAAAAAGGGAAAGAGTGGAGAGAGAGAGAGAGAGAGAGAGAGAGAGAGAGAGAGAGAGAGAGAGGAAAAAGGAGAAAAAAAAGAAAGAAAAAGCGAACGGATCAGTGTAATATTGGTGGACAATGTTATGTATGTCGTGGCCAAAACGTAACGATACAACTTTTGCCAAATGATGCAGTTTCGTTTAGTTTCTCGAGGCGACTTGGCGAATATTTCTCTCGGTCGAAATGTTAGCGATGTACTTTTACTCGTAATACAAAATAGCAGCTAACGCGCAGTTTCTTGCAGCGTTCAAAGAGCCCCGTTCATGATTTATTATACGTTAAAAGAAATTTATAGAAAAATTGTGTCCCAACCGCTTACGGTGCACCATTAGATTCTTTCATCCCTTTGCTTCTCTTCGAGACCATTCTGGAAACTAATGAAGAGTTGAGGGAGACGAAACGACCTTACTTGCAATAATGCCGAGATTCTATATAACTCTCTCTCTCTCTCTCTCTCTCTTTCTCTCTCTCTCTCACACATACATACACACACACACACAAGTACAGATGCCAGATAGTCTTATAAAGCATCGTCATGGTTGTACACAATACGAATTCATTCGCATCTCCTGCTGCACTACTGTGAATTCCGACATGCCACTGTCGTTGTGGGAGACGAAAGTCAATATCTATCGCCTTTCACTCTGCGCCATGAGCTGTCGAACTAAATTAATTACTTGTCCTGTAGCGTTGTTGTTGTACGATCATCGAACCTTATTATTAACCACCGACTTCAGCTTGGCATTGTTGAAATATACACATCTTTCAGATTAAGTAAAGATCATTTATCATTCGTGAAAATGATTATGCCTTGTAATTCTTTATATACAAAAACCATTGTTACCACTTTAAAGAATTCATCATATTTATTATGGTAAATACTTAAAACAAACCGCTCGCTTATTGTTTGTGTTAAAAAGTTATAAACAAAAAAATGCATAAATTACACATAATTTTCGGGCGTTTGATAAAATGTACTCTTAACGTAACTTTATGCGTGGTGAAGGAGGGACAGAACTCATTATAAGCTATTCATTATTAAATATTCTTAAAGATTTAAATATGCAAGTATATCGAATTTATTCATTTCAAACTTTTTTGTACGGGAAATATTTATATATTTGTACAAAAGTTTGAAATAAATGAATTCGATATGCTTACTCTCATATTTAAATCTCTCAGTGAATATTTAATAATGAATAATAATAAACTCTGCCTCTCCCCGCCGACGCATTCAATTTAATATATGTAAATAAATAAATCTGCTAACAATAAAAGTAGGTATGTTTTATTATTAAAGATACATAGTGTCTGAAAATGATGTGCAATTTGTGACATTTTTTTTGTTTATAACTTTTTAATTTAACTACAAGTGACGGTTAAAATTTTTTTATTGTTACTCAGTGACGATAGTGACTTTGACAGCTTACGTCAAGGTCAAGATTCTAAATATTTACTTTTACTATTAACATTTAAATTAGAAATTAAAAATTTAAATATCATGAATTATAAATTATAAATTATAATTATAAGTAATATTTACTTATTTATTTTATAGTTGAGAAATATTATATAAGCACGATGTAATATTGTTTGATATATTACATACGGATATTTATAAATATCATAATACTGAGATGCGACTTTTTGAAATCTCATAAGCTTACAGCAGTAAATTTTACGATCTATAGGTTTCGAACTTCTACCTTTCAAATCCCCCATATACTTAACCTATCTTCGAAAAGCGCCAAATATATATTTCGTTCTACGATATAGAGAACTAGACTAGGAAGCCATATCATTCATGATTGTACACGAACGAAATCGAAAAACTTTCAATCCTCGGAGGAGCTATCGTTACAAACTCGACCAATAAACGTTATGTATGTACGTCGTAAGATATAGCATGACAATATAATTGTACCCTTGAGATGCAATATCATATAAAAATGATAGTTTACAATTATCATCAAGTGCCTTGAAGAAAAAATGTTCCTCGTTTAACAAGCACATAGTATATACAGTTGATTGCATCCATTTTATAAAAAAGCTACATGCGTAATATATTTCCATAGAAAATTAGTATTTGATTAGTTTTTTAAATTACTTCAAGTTTTTTATATTGTATTTTCTCTTTCTGATGCACAATTATATAAATATGTGTGTGTGTATACGATGATTATCTGTAAATATTTTTTTAGAATTTGTAAAAGAGCCGTTCTTCAACTATAAAACACGTTGCATTTCGAGTATGTTCAAAACAGCTTTCTCGTTTATTCTCGGTTCATGCTCGGCATAATTAAAATTAACGTTCTAGTATGACAACTTTGTGTCGTTCGAGTTAAAACGCACTGACGAAAGAAAAGAGGATATTAAGGATAGTCCACGATAGCGGATAAAAAGAGGAAAATTGGCTGCATGTTACGCAGCAGTAAACTGGATCGATGTTCATCACGATACACGAGAAATGGAAACGCTCAGCATGAATATTGAGACGTTCATTAGCGGTGAGTATGCTCGCAGCGTGAGTCACTATAGGCACGGCGTTACGTGTGGTCACGAGAAGGCGGGGGACGGGGATCACCATTGATGGGTGATGAAGGGTCATCCCCTGCGGCGGCCTTTGCAGCACCCGTGACGTACGGCACGGCTTCGAGTGATGCGCACACCACTGCCACAGCCTCATAATGTATCCGTATTCTCTTTCGGTATTTCGATGTTTCGGTAAAATTAGCAGATTCGACACAGCAGGTTCGATATTTTTTTGTTTATTTGTACTTTTACTCCATCTCTTTCTTCTCTTTTTTTTTTTCTACGTACTTATTACCAATTTGTTTGTTTTTTGCATTGCATTTAATATCTCACATATGAAAATTTGTTCGATCAAAAATAGTCGTGAAATGAGACGAAGAAAATTTAATTTTCTAAAGAAAGATTTGTGTAGATAAGGTGTCTCTTTCTTTATTCAAATCTCGTAAAAAAATGCATTGAAAATTCCCTGATCTTTCAGGTATTTTTGTTCAAAAGTCTAGATAAGGAAAAGTATTTCAAAGATTTTTTGCTACAATTTTCGAAAATAAGTTTCATTTATGCGTTTTTCTAATATTTTTCACTCATACAAAGGAAAATCCCAGAGCCTTTTAGGTTTCAAATGCCGGATATGTAAATGTTCTAAAAAAATTGATCAACTTTTATAAGTATTTTTCGCTTGTATCTTTCATTTCATATCATTAAAAATTACAATATAAAAGAATATATACTGCATATTCAATATTTTGTCAAGATATTGAATATGTTAATCAAACAAATATATATTTTAAACACATAATTTTCACTTGGCTTCCCAACTGTTCATATAACAGCAAAATTATCAAAGAAGATTTTTTAAAAAATTCGTCGAGTCCCATTGCATGAAAATTTTCTGATTTGTCAAAGAGAACAAAAGAATCTCTAAGAATGTTTGGTTTTTCTAGACGATAAATGAAGAAAAAAAGATATTTTTTAATTGTCTCTTATTATTAAAAAAAAAAAAAAAATATCTTTTAATTACCTTCATTTAATTGAAATTGTTAGACTGGAAAATATTAATTACATAACGCAACTAATATAAATGTGAAAAAAAAAGAGATTAAAATCAGCGACTAAAGCGATAAATCTTGATTACATTTTATCTTGTTCCTTATTCGTTGTTCCAAATTTATTAGGAGCCTCCCGGGAAGCTCCCAAGTGTTCAATCTTTGGATTCCGTTTTCATCGTGTTTGCATTCGACTCTCGTTCACTTTCACCACGATCTACGTGTTCTCATACGCCTGCCTTCGTTCGTCATTCTCCTCTCGCCATCTCTTTTTGTAGCCGCATTCGCCGTCTTCTCTCAACTCTCAACGAGCATTCGCTCGCTCCATATACCGCCTTCGAGGCATCATTAGCCGGCATTGTGCTCGCAACACGCATACCCACTCGAGGTAAGAGTTACCGCGACACCCGCTGCGCCAGCGAGATCTGCGATAGAGTTAATGATGCTGGGACCGCGGCGATTTAACAATAAGCCGCATTATTTACAGTCGGCTCTCGGCTCCATTACCACCGGTTGTCCGCCTCACCTGGCCGTGGTTCGCTTCTCGACCCGCTCTTTCACACTCGCAGCTTCTGTCTCTCCTTCTCTTTCTTTCTCCGTTTCCTCTTGTTCTCGCCGTCGCGCCGCTGGCTGCTCGTACGTCTTGGCCAGCGGCTTACATTACTTCACCGCAAATGCCCAAGGAGCAATATTAAACCTTTATAATCAGTCGGCACCTACGCGTCTCACGAATATATTTATGCGAGCGGGTATATATTCATTTGTGTCCACGGGATGATGTACGGGAACGTTGGCGCGGTGCGAAAGGTAATTGGTAATGTATCCTTTTGTAGCGCGGGGTATAAAGTCCACCGCCTGCCCCGGCTGGGGATTGAATTATTTTTGCAGACAGTTGTCGGCTCCCTTGAAATTTCTCTCTATCGTAAAATACAATAGCGCGATAATGAATCGCAAAATTATTCGCGGATGCGACACTGTCATTTTTATCGGAATTAATGATGTGACCTTTTTTTTTTTATTTTTTTAATGGGCGTTTTCTAATTGAGTGAACTCGTTGATTCCGGAAGGGTGGTTCATTAAGGGACTATCGTAATTATCGGGCGGAGTGTCGACGCAATTGGTGACCTTCGAAGAAACGGGCATACTTGAGAAAGGAAAGGGGCAGGCGTAACGTTTTCAAGAGAGGGCGTGGACATCGTTAACGTAACCTTTTCTCGAAAGCTATTAAGCAGCAAATTTGTCGTTTCCAACTTTTGCCGCTATTCTGATATTACGGTTATAATGCACTCACATTTTTCTCGTAAATGTAGTTTCCTTCTTCGTAAATAACGGAGCTACTAACAAGATTTAATCATAACAAGTCCAATAAATAGCGCTCTATTAAATCTTTATGTATATGTATGTATGTGTGTGTGTGTGTGTGTGTGTGTGTGTGTGTGTGTGTGTGTGTGTGTGTGTGTGTGTGTGTAATATAAAGTTAAAAAATAAATAAAGTAGTAAATGAAAAAATATATAAAAAATTTTGACAATAAAATAATATTTCTTTTTATCTCTCTTATCCTATAACACGGTATGAAAATTACGTAGATGCTGAATATCATACCAAGTACAGAGGTAAACCGATAAAGATTTGCCAGGAGTTCGCAAGAGCAATAGCATGATAATAACTTCTGGGGTTTCAAGTTCCGTGAGGTTTAATTTTGGCTAAAGCTTAATAGCCGCAGCGGGAGGTTGCTCGTTACACCTGCTACAAACCGGTGGCCAAAGCGCGACAACACGCTAGGGAAATATGTGCAGGAGTTTCAATCAGAAGCGCAATCCTAAGGATTTCCTGATCTCCGTTTCGTATTCGTAATCAGATTGAAAGTATGCACATACCAACTTTGCGTTCGTGAAATATGCCACGTGAACTTTTCGCCCTTTAAACAGCCACCTGCAACATTAATTCGCGAAAACTTGCAAGACTAATTATCGTCGAAGGAGAAGATTTGTATTCCTTCCATTTTTCAAAATTACATTTTAATCGTTGCTTCTTGTCGAGTACGTTTCGCTCATGCTGACATGATAAATGTTTATCCACGAAGGAGAATGCTGCAATTTAAATATATCGAATCGTAACAGAGAAAGGCTCCGCGGAACATAAAATTTCGACAGCGCGGTAAAAAGATTCGATGGTCGTTTCGTGTAAATCCCGCAATTTTTTCTCACATGAGGACGGTGGACTTTGAGATGGGGAAGAGCAGTGGAGGACGCTTAGCAGCTGTCCCTGATAAAAAGTGCGTGGAATTGCCAGCATTGCCACCCGGTCCTAAACTTGTCCCTCGGCGCATTGGTATTTAAGATGGATTCATCTGATGTAGCGTTACAAAAGTATGCCATAAATCTCGATTAATTGCCAGACGACTCTCGTAAACACATCAGCGGAGATCAAAAACGCTGACTCCCTTTTCAGCTTTTAAGACTCGTACGGCGGTATCTGCAAAGGATATTACGCTGGACGATGCCATACGTGTAAAAATAAATAAGTTTATTTATCGTTGAAATTCTAACATTGTACGTGTCATTTTTTTTTCTCTCTAAATATACATGTCGTTTACATTTATATTTAAATCTGTCGTTGACTTAATGTATTCAATACGATCAACGGAAATATATGAGGAGTATTATGAGATTATCAACGCGCTCGATCTCAGCCTAAAGGCTTTTTGAGAAAGGCTCGGTGTGTTTAATATAAATTTTAATATCGTCAACTTCAATTTCTGATGAGTTTTTACTGACTACTTTAGATACTAATTTTAGTTCCATTAGACGTGTCAGTCTCTTCAGTTCCAGTTATCTAGAGATTATTAGACAGAAACCGGTTGTGTGAGCCTGTTATTTCCGTGTGAGACGGTATTCCGAAATGTTCGCCATATGATAAACTATTCATAAGATTTCACAGAAATTAATTAAGATGGAAGGCCTACGGGAAGTAATCCTTTATATCTCAAGCTTCACATTTATCTGAACATAACAGGCATGTGTTGGATTAATTTTGTCATTGATTATATTTTAAATGACGGAAAGAAAATTTAATATAATATTAATCGGTTCGTCGTATTCTCGTCCTGTGTTAATATTTGGACGGTAATTGTACATAAATCACGGGAAATACACGTTCGAGATTGTCACTTCAATTTGCATCGATAGTATCAGCGCGTCAGATTAAAATAGTGCGAATAAATTAAAATACCGGCCATTTGCTTGCGTACGGTCGTATAAAATCGTATTCTATTTGATAAATACGTCGCATCTGTTCTAATCTCCCCCACCTCTGTTAATGAATTTCTGATTTATCATCCATTAAGGTGTCAAGACACGCTCGGGTTTCGTTGCTTCGCTCGGACCGGCGGAAATTTATGTGGATAGGTGTGATTAATGCGATGTTCGCGGAAACACACGGACATCTGTGTTAATGGTGACTGATGGCCGTGCTAATGGTGTCAGCCAGCGACAGGCGTCCTCGTCGCGTTCTACTCCGTCGCGTTCTAGACATCTGATCAGCTTCTTCGTGAATACATATTTAGTATCGCATATGGTCCGAGTATTTCGTTAATATCTGTCATCATCGCGCACATAAAAAATATATGTGCGACGATATGACATGATATTAAAAGTGTGTTATTAAGGGAAAGCATAAATCAGATGGTCGATGCTTCGTATAGTCGATAAATATTTTGTATGTATTTTGTATGAATTATGTTAAGGAGGCAGATCGTAACACACCGAACACTCTTACCGAGAACATTATTAAGTTTCAAGCATTAAACAGCCAGAAACCTGTTCTCTTCCAAGTTCTCTATATAATTAAGACCCGATGCGTTTCTTCGCCGCATGACGCTAATTGCCATCGTCGAATGGCTTTTCGTCTAAAGCCAGGCGATAAATCCGCAGCCGTGAGCAACGACACGAGTTTGCGACCCAACTGATTCTTTCCCCGGAACTGCGCGATTACGAACGGGCCAAGCGAGAACTACCCTGGATACCCAGGATGCCCCTGCAAATGGAAAGGGAAGAAAAGCTGCCAGGCGCGTTGGGTAGGCAGGTAGGCAGGCAGGCAGGCAGGCAGGCAGGCAGGCAGGCAGGCAGGCAGGCAGGCAGATATTGAGCTCTATATTTCCATAAGCTGATATTTACGCGGCAATATACGCGGTCGTGCTCGCTACTTTATGGGCCTCGTAAATATAGCGGGCCGCCGGGAATTGGCTGGCAAGGCGGCCGCGTTCTCTTTCGCTCTCCTCTCTTGCACCTCTTTGCCCCTCCCTCCCTCTCCCTCTCTCTCTTTCTCCTCTCTCGGTTCTTCTCTCTCCGCTCCTGCCCCCCCCCCCCCTATGCCCTCCCGCCTACCTTCATCCGGCCTGGAGACATAAATCGCCGCCAATTGTAAATAATACGCGACGTATGCTGATCTCCATTCCTACGTTCCGACTAGACTGCACGTATTCGTACACGCATATATGCACACGCGTGTAGTCGGAAGAGAATTTAGATACTTTTTTTCAGTTCCTATATACAATATCTGTATATAATTTGTAATATTTAATATTAGATAATAAATTTATAGCATGGGACATAAATTATAGAATTGGAATTTCTGTTTTATATCGTATAATTCTTATCTATCGTCGTATCAAAACTAATGTATTGCTAAAGTAATTTCTAATACGTTAATAAAAAGATATAGTCAACCATAACGTGAAAAATTTCGATTTCGAGAGGATGCAACTTTACAACAAATCGGTTAACAGCTCATTCGGAAAAGTCTAGTGTCGGCTACACACGTGTCAACTCGGGTGAAAATGTGCACGTGCGAGAGAAATGACGTCAGCCGTGAAATTTTTCTAACTCTTAACCCGACGAGCGACTGAGTTATGGCCGTGAGTTGCCGCGGAGTTGAAAGCACTTGGATTTCACATACTTTAACTGGATGCGTGCCTTCGCTCTCGCATACGCGGTATGACTTCGTATGGTGCGAGTGCACGCCGGAACGGCGGCGCGCATCTTCGAGTGTGATGGATGACAGCGGATTGCGTGCCGCGTCGAGCGCATCCGTACGACGTATTAATATGTCCATGGAACACAGAACTGACACTTCTGATTTTTTTAACGCGGCGACACAATGTGTAAAAGGAGATAGAGACGAGAGGTCTCGATTAATCTTCCTTCTGACTTCATAAATTACAATCGATCATATCTCTTTTTAAAATTCTTCGCTGTACACGCGTTATCGTAAAAACAATAGCTTTGAAAAATATTAACTTGACAATTCAGACAGCAAAAAAACAAAAAGAAAAAAAAAACAGAATTCGTTAATACTTAATATTTGTTTAAATAATATTCAAACAAATATATAAACGTATATAAAAATTTGAAACAAATTATAGAGATAATAGTTTCAAAATTTATATTAAAAAAAAAAAAAACCCCAGCTCTAAAACGGAACATTACAGACACCGCATTGCTGAATTTCTACATTGATCGAAAGCAAGTCAAATCTTCCTACAAGATCTTACTTGTATCCCTGACTTTGGTTGGCAGCCGGTGATTATCGGCTAGGCGGGTAGAGGAGGGAGAGACGGCAGAGGAAGGGCCTGATAGATGGGGGCGCGTCCCGTCGATATTTCTCCGCCACACGCTACTACTTTATCATCCCCCGGCATCGATCGTCCATCATCCGCAATCACTTCCTTGCGCATTTACTCTCGGCGAGCAGCACGGATCAATTCAAATTTCGTTCCGCAGCACGTCCATACGCTCACGCATTTGCACATTAAAAATGGATTTCAACTGTACGTAGATAGATGGCGAATCGTTATAACTATTTTTGGGAATGTACGATAAGAAATTGAACATCCGCGCGAATGTCACTATACTATTAATCTCACCAAAATAGAGTACAGTTACAACAATTTTTTACATCAAAACTTTTTGCGTTTGCCCCGCGCGATCCACACGCTATATGTGTATGACAGATGTATAACTATCGCAACGTTCACATAACATAATTGAACATATCTGATTTGTCTGTTATGTTACAGATATAATAATTGAAACGTGCATAGACTATTAATGATTTTATCTAACTTTATAACAGAGACATATAGTAATAATTTGCGTGATAACCAAATTATGTATATTTAATTAACATTTAACGAAACAATCGGCAATCGTCAGTTGTTCTGGTAATATAAACAATAACATTAGACGTAAAGCATGAAAGTCATTAATTTGGAGCAAAAAGAAATTGCTAATAACTAGGCCGAACATTTATATAATAGCCGCAGCGTTAATGAAGCTACTCATTACCGCCGCATTTCGTATCCAGAATCTTCTTCCTAATGACGAAACGATTAATGCACTCCAGACACGCCAGAATCTCATTCAACGTTTCCGTAAAGGGCGGCGTTAATTTTCATTGCAATAAATCGACGATGGTTCTCGTTTCAATTTACCACCTTGATTTATGAAATTCTCTCGCGAATACAATCTCATTGTCAGTGATATAAATAATATCGTGATAATACATCTTTCTCGGATTTTAATGCGCGATAATCTAATTTGATTCATGGGAGATTATGTATTTTTGTTTAAGAAAAGAACTCGAGATTTAGCTTATTTTGCATAAGTTTCATCTACGCATAAGAGCGTTAATATCGTTTGAAAGTTCACGTCAGATTGCCTCATTGAGAATTATGAAATGAAATTTGTAATAAATCGATGTAATGATAACCACTAGAATACAATTTTTCATGAGCTTTAGTTCCGATTATCTTCGCCTCTAACATTTCCAACAAAATCTTTAAATATTCTTGTTGCAGTGATGATTGATTTACACATTGTTTTCCTGACACTTCATTAATTTTATGCGCAGAGTGATCGATCAAATAATTAAGATCCAATCATTATATGATAGTGCATAATGGCTGACCGACTTTTTAAAATACGCGCATAACATATATATATTGTACTTAATTGTTTCATAATAAATAATTATCGTTTGAAAAAATTCTAAGCTTTTGACTAAAAAATACGTGTAATTTCACGGTACATTTATTTACGGTACATGAAAAATTCTAGCACAAAGTGTGCTGGTTAACTGTTATACTATTTCCTAAAATGTTCCCCAGCACCTGCCAGTGGCCGATATGTCCGGGATGATCCTCGAATAAAACTTCAGATTTTTCACTACACGTTTCTGCGGTTTTCCGCAAAAGATGCTCTTCTTCGGCAAACCCGACGTCATTTATCTCGCGGTTTCTTGTCTTCTTTCCACTCCATTTACCGTTACGTTCAGAACATTAATTTCCCCTTATAGCCACGAAGAGCCGTGTTTATCATTAGTTTGCCGCCGCTTAGTTCTAGAAAATATATAAGACTTCCTACACCGGAAGGTTATGCCTACATCGCATGTATAAACTCTGTGCAGTACATAATAATTTCCACAGTGAAGACCAAACGATCGAAAAAAGCACACAGCTGTTGGCCGTAACTTCCTCGAATAAGTATCTTCAAACGTTGCAATAACTGTCAGAAGGGGAGCCGGCGGAAAGCCTGATATAGGGTGTACGCCTGCCTGGATTTGTTCTGAAAATCTCTCGTTCTTACAAACAGCGGCATAAACGGGCGTCGATTACGTTTAGCCCTCGAGAATTTTATTACGCGTTTCCTAGAAGCTCCTACCAAATTTTCAGCAATAAATTTTTATTAGCGAAACAATTTTTTCGTGGACGTTATTATATTTGTCTAACAATAAGCTTTTATATCTACGATATACAAACATTAATACGAGAAATATCCCGTATTTTCCTTACAAGAGACCCCCTCAAAGTCAGATTAAATTCAATTATTAATGATTGAATTATTCAATAATAAAAGGTTTCATTAAATGAAGAAATAATAGAATGTTAATAACGGTGTAATTTTGTTTGCTATCTATTATCTGGTTTTTCATACATTTTTTATGACATGATATATATGTGTATATAGCGTTACATTTCGCATAATACATTATCTTATCTAAAGTAGCAAAAACATTCTGTTCATGAATAGTATGCATAATCTTCATTTACCCTCTTTTACCCGTGCGTTCACCGAGACTTGAGGATATTAACGGTACTAAATAAATTCTGTGGTATAATCTACGAGCAATCGAAGTTAATAACCCAAAGAATTTATGACGAAGTACGTTGTTAGTTTAATTTTCCTTGTTGTACGTAACGATGCGTGACTAGACGATAGTTAGGTACAATTCACTGTTTTAAATAGACACTGAAATATTCACACAAAATACATTATTCGCCGCTTTATTCATATTTTACATCATAATTAACGTCAAGAAAATAAATATCATTATTCATGTATTTAAAATGTCATATTAGTAATTAATTATTTCTGATATGTAATTATCATGACATACAATTGCTGCCTATTGATCGTAAAAATCAATTAATAAAATAAGTGATTCATGTTTGTTTAATTTGTGATAAATTTTCTAAGACTAATAAAATTTCACTATAATAAAATATTTTATACATTCATAAATTTCCAAGTAGAATTTAATATAAAATCGTGAAATGTATATATATAATCATTACAATTTTCATCAAATACTACAAATCATAATCAACAAACTGCACTATATTTTTATTTTTGTTCTACAAACTTGAATGCATAACTTTAGATTTATCTTTATCCACACAAATCCTGATTTTATTGTTAAGCTTTAAATAAACGTGTCTTTTCGTGTCGTTGCCTCTTTGCTATTATTCGACTCAAAAATACCAAAAATTTCGAAATGCATGTAGATATATAGATTATACGATATTTCAATCCAATCCCGATCCCGTTACGAGTCTCACTTTCCTTATATCATTAATCATTTACCATCAGCATATATCTCCCAGGTTATTTTCTGAAATATGATGGTATTATACCACTATAGATCGTATAATGTTTTTTTTTAAATTTTATTCCTCTATATCCATATTCTCGTATGTTTACAGTTTCTTTATTTTGATATTATCGGTATCGTGATAAAATAGTAGTTCTTTGATAAATTGCAGGAAAAATACCTGTCTATGCACGCTGCTTAATGCGTTTCCCGCGTTTTATAGAAGACGTTACTTTCGCAGGAGATATCAGGCCGCGTCGACGAAAATCGACCACTCGACGATATTTGTCGCGGGATCGAACGACGTATCGTTACGACGTGCAGCGTTTAGTAGCTTCTCGGAATAAACGCGGCAGCCGGGGAGAGTAGTCTGTGGCTGTCACGAGGGGTACTTTTGGGGGGAGGCGACAGAGGGCAGAGGGTATTTTCGTGGCGTTCTAACGACGTGTCACGAGATCTACGAGGCTGTTTGTCGGTGAGCACAAAAATAGACCTCACTCCGCACTCACTTCATCACTCAGCCGAGCCGGCAGCATCGGTGCTTCCCCTCTTCTCAGCTTTCTTCTTCTCGTGTTCACACACGACGACGACGACGATGACGACAACGACAACGACAACGACGACGACGACGACGATCGTGCTCGAGACTGAGAATGCTGGCACGCAACTGCGACGTCGTACATGCCATTAGCCGGGGCGTCGCGACGCTCCCGTTGAATTAACCTCGGTCGAGGCAGGGTTACATTCGTGCCTATAATTTCATTCGAAGCTATGCATTTTACGGATTTACAGGATTTCACGGCACCGCCGTGACGGTAACGGGCGTTTTAACACCGGAATGCTCGACGACTTGACAAGTTTTCACGGACGAGCGACGTATACATACTTAAACGGCATTCTTGTAGAGCGAGATGGAGTTTGAAGTCCGCTAAGATATCTTGATAATCGGGACAGAGCGTGTAACAAATTAGCTTTATGTACCGTTGCCGATCGCAATCGGTGGAAAGACGGATCTAATTACGTTGCCGATGTTGATCAACATGAAGAGCAGCCTGTCGAGAACGTTATATTTGCGATTAATGCTTGCAGCAACCGCGCGAACATTCGTTATCGAGTAACAAGGCTCAATTGTGTCAGCGCGTGAAATAGAGTTTAGATAAAGAAAGACTCGAGAAGATCGCTACTTAACAAACATCCAGAGTGTTTGATTCTCTGATTCACTGCGAAGAACAATGATAAACGATGGTGACATGCACAGCCCGTTGTTGATTAAATGGTGACTGTACTCGTCGAGTCACTCTGAGTAAACGTTATGAAGGAATAGCGCTCGAGATTTTACATTGACTTGACTTACGACAGTAGCGGCTGTTTATCACGACGCCGGAGTGACGGGTCGTGCTGCTCAGGACGATAAAACGAATGAGCTATGCGAGCAACACACTGAGAAATGGCTCGGCTCTTGGAGGACCTCTCCGTTGCGACAGTGTGATTTTAAATTAGAATTTATAGGGTGTCCGAAAGCATTCCGACGTTGTTGCCGCCACGTTAGTACGTGGAATGCGTTTACTCTTAACCTACATTCTCCGCTTCTTTGAAAATGGCTTTCAACCATCATTTTTCGTCCACGATTAGCATCTTCGATGACTATCGCGCGGTATAAAAGATTATATTCAATAAAATAATTAATTTTAACGATGAATTATTTCCACGAGAAGATTTCGACTATTCGTGGAATTTATCTCCGCCTGTTTAATTATCAACGACCATTGTCGCGAACGATGATATATTTTTACACTTGGAGATCGTTTGTACGACGATGACAGAAGGACGAGAGAAGCATTCGTCATGAATACATAGTTGGCAGTGCTTCTGGGTACCTACTGAAAATTTCAATCTCGCGGCATATCAGCGGTACGCGAATAATTCAGATCGCTCGCCTACGTCTTTAAAGTCGCGCATCAATCTATCTGCCACGGCTGAGGTGTGTCGCGATGAAAAGACGAATACTAACGCGGAGAGGCGTATTGGCGGCGGTCCAAGTTACGGTCAGTAAGTTTATTCCGGCCAACTGGTTCGCGAGCTCAACGCGCATCATGAATTTCATTCTCCGACCGTCGTCTCTGAGCGCTTTGAGATTCCCATCGCGCATTTTGTAATTAACCAGAGCTATTACAGGTGCGCGAATTATAATAGAGATATCGAAATAATTATTGTACAAGAGCATTAATTAGATCAATTAGAATGTATTTCTGTCGGTCGTTTAGCGTTGATGATAATGATCGATGATAATGAGCGTCAGAAGGCTCATACGTTGAATAAGGTAAGCATTTTACGACAATAATTCCTCCTCCATTGTTATCACGACAATCGCAATCCACTATAAACATGAGTATAATTTTTGTTAATAAACAATGCGCGGCATTATACACTGGAAATATAGTATCGAGACCGTGATAAATTTTTCCCTCAACACTGCGCACCCACGGCGTATCTTCTTTCAGAAAATTGCACGACGGCTCGTAAAGATAAGTACTTAATTCGGCGTTTCGCCGGAAATTGTTTTTCCTGCCGCGAACAAGTCCGCTACTTGGATTTATGAATCTGTGGCACGCTTTACGACGGAACGTAAAATTTCAGAATCAACAACATTAATATTCTGAGAATTTAAATTTCAATCAGGTTACTCATTATGCATTTTTATATATTTCAAAAAAATTCTATGCGTACAATTGTATAATAATTTAAAGAAAATTTAGTTATAATTAAACTAAAATTAAATTCAGTGTTATAATTATAAATTTTCTTTAAATTATTATACAATTGTACGCATAGAATTTTTTTGAAATATATAAAAATGCATAATGAGTAACCTGAGTGAAATATATATATATATATATATATATATATATATATATATATATATATATTGCACTTACAAATTTTTAATTAATCCAAATTTCCGAATTGACGATATTAATATTCTTTCAAAAATATATTTAACATTAATATTTTTCAAAAAAGTATTCTATGCGCATAACCATGATTTAAAGTTTGTTATATTTATTTAAGTATATGAAAATTTAATTTACGACCACATATTATACTTTGACCTACATTGAAAGTTTTTAATCTCAATTTTTACAGAGTTATACATTTTTGTGAAATTAAAAAATTTGTTTACAAAGAGTCAAAGTTCGCCTAGAGTCTGCGAAGATCCTGAAAGATCTCAAGTACCGCGTCTTATGCGCTAGAATGATAAAAAATCTCTCAGATGTGCTAGTGTAATCGACTTTAAAGCTCTCTCTCTCTCTCTCTCTCTCTTTCTTTCTCCTTTTCTCTCTATACCTTCTGCGCGCACTCTAACGCGGATACGCGATAGAAATAAAGTGCCGATGTAAATGACGTTTGGCATTGCGCCGCGGCATTAATAGCCGCCGGATGTCGGGTACTTTATTGCCGGTAACCTTTCCGTGGACATGCAACCAGGCGGTTCCGCACGTCGGACAACCGTTACCGTATGAGGACCCGCGTTTCCTTGCAAGGGAACGTCGGCCGGTGCATATTTAACGAGCGCACCGATGGTGCGGTTTCTTAATGTACTTCGATTGAGGCTATTAATTATTATGCACGGCGCATACGAAATAAACACTCGAGTAGCGCTTATTTGCATCGCTTACGACAGTTTCCACGTATTTTATTGCTCCTGTCCGATGTTTACTTTATGATTAGTTTCTATCCGTTTTGCATTAATATTTATCGTAGACAGATAATCATCCACGTGACAAAACATAAATTACAGGTATATAAATATAATATGAACTGCGATAAGACTCTTGATTTATCAACACAATTATTTAATACCGACCTTATATCATATTTAATCTTTTTCGTTTAATCTCAATCGTGTTGTTTTACTGCAATTTTTCAAGATATAGCGTTTTTAGTTTCGCGGTGTTCCTGCAATTTAAAAGAAATATATATGTCTGTTTGGATACATTAAAATCTAGTAAAAAAGTTGCCAAGTTTAAAAAATATTTACTTAATTACGCGTTAGTATTATTACAAAAAGCATAGAACTTGCTCCTAAAGCAAACTTTAACTCTATATATGAAATAAAGTGGAGATAAAAAATTATATAAAGATAATTTCACATAATTTCAGTTGAAGTAAAAGGACATTGTAATACGTCAAAATTATAACGTTATAATGATTATAGTGTCTGTACAGTTAACGGGCATATTCGAATTATATCAAAATAACTATTATTCACTCTCGTACCAGCATGCACAGATTCGTGATTCGCATAATATCGTTACCGCGCGCACAGAAGCGTAAGACAGTAATTAGGTATATTATTAAATCAACTAAGGCAGCTGTTAAGCACACGGAAACCACTGTAAGTGAGGCAAATTATCTCTCCGACATAAAATATTTATTTTGCGTGCGCATGAATTCCTTAAAATATTCATTTTATCAAGAATGGCGCAGTTATATATATTGATAGCATCATACTATTTGCTTTCTTAAATTCTTTTAATTACTACTTTTTGAAATAAATATTCAGTCACACTTTTTTTTTTCTCGAAAATTAAATAAAGCAAACATAAACAGTTTATATTTTTTTAATTCAATATTTTTATCTTTTGTATTTTTTCTTTTCATAAAATATTCTTTTTATCAATAATGGTGCAGTTATATACAATATATTGATAGCATCGTACTATTTGCTATCTTAAATTCTTTTAATGATTATAAGGGAAATAAATATTCAGTTACATTTTTTTCTGGAAAATTAAATAAAGCAAACATAGACAGTTTATAGTTATTTAATTCAATATTTTTATCTTTCGTAATTTTTTGAATTAATTTTTTTTCATACACTATTAATTTTCCTAGTTTTAAAATTTAAATTGTTAGCTGTGTATCTTTCTCTTCTTCTCGCACATTTAACGTGATACATTAGTAGGCCACGAAGATAATTATAAAAGTTATAATAATTAATGTTTCGAGTAATAATATACAAAACTGAGATAATAAATATATGTAAAAATTTTCTAGAGTAAAAGTATATATATTTGTCTCTATATATTGTTATCTTTAATATCTAAAAAAGAAATGATAAATAATAACATATATAATATATAATCAAAATTTATGATTTTTAAAATAGAATATATACAACAAAAAATAATAGTTTAATGCTAAGTTTATTAATAAGTAATAATTTAAAAAAGTATTAATTTATTTTTTCGTTATTTTATATAATACATCTTTGATTTGACTATACAAAAAAAATACGTTATGACTATATATTAGAATTTTAAAGTGATTAGTTGCGTTAATATGTAAACATTGCAATGTTGAAAGTATTGTAAGTATGTAACGTTGGTGGTCTTTAATTGAGGCTCAAATTCCAGTTAACACGAGACGAATACTTTGATCGTACGATATATATTATAATTTTAATTAAATTTGCGCATTGTGGTGTATTATTTCACCAATCAAATGCGAACCAATTAAATTGCCTTCTTAATAAAAAAAGGAAAGTTTATTTATTTTTATTTGAATCATAGAATGCTTTTATAGATCTTTTAACGGTACTTTTATAGACGTTTCGAAAGAATAATAGGGAACAATTTAAAAACATATTTTTCAAAAATTTCAAGTATATATATAATACATTCCGTATAATGTTTTAGTTTTCCATTTAAAATATTAGTTTACTTGTTTTACATAGAAAAGTCTAAGATCATATAAACTATAATGATTCGTGTTATCATTGAATAATAACGGGCAGAGTAAAAGACTTTATATCTCCATTCGTATCTCTGATAGAGGTTACACATCATCAATTCAAAAAGCTCGTACAAGCCCTATTTTTATCGTGTCACGCGCTGCCATAAATAACAGCGTGTGCCATGCGTTGGGTAAATATTTGTTTGTTCATGCACAGAAATGTGTTTATCGAAATTGACAAATTCATTGGCCTTTCGTTAATCCAACAAAAATTTATTTTTGAATGATCAAATACGCGAGTAACTGACATTGTGGGATACGCGCGTGCCTACATTGGAAAGAAATTTATTTTGAAAATTGAAATTGGCTATTGAATTCAAAAAAAAATTAATTCTTCTTTTATTTCCATTTATTTCTCTTACCGTGACCAATTTTTTTCAAATAATTTGTTGAAATTTATTATTGTACGCTATAATAATTTAGTAAATTGATAAAATATTTTTCAGTTTAAAATATATTCAGTGATAAAGCGTGAAAGAAAATCTATCGCAATATTGTAGCGCAGTATTTTACATTAACTTTTGATTTTCGATTTCGTGTTTTAATTCGATCAATGAAATAAATATACTTCTTCAATTTCTGATGTTGGTTTACGGAATATTATTTGTATGTTGAGCGAGGAAGAGAGAGAGGGAGAATCAAAGTTGGTATAATAATTAAGCTAACAGGGCCACAGGGGAATACCGGAAATGAGCCGCTATATCCTGTTGATCTACGAAGTCATCGGGTGTAATCCGCGCTTGTTGAATGATTTTACATCTCTATTTACACCGCTGACAAAGCCCCGTACAGCGCGTGTAGATAAAGCAAGAATGATATCAACATGAAAAACTCGTCGACGCGCGCTCCAGCCCTGTCGTGTCGCGACGCGCAATAAATTAATGGCCGGCCATCATTGCACTCATACAAGCGTGCACCCTCATATGGACACGCCGTGACGCATCATTAATCTTCTCATTATAAATGCGAGCCGCTGCTTTACCGCGGTCTGACAGTGTGCACGAAAATAAATTGCCGTGCATCGCGCGTCTGTACTTTCATTTGATATTTAAAATGACCACGACGGAGCGCGCTCGTGCGCCTCTCCGCGGTGCCCGGAGACAAATTGCCCATTTGCATAATGCCGTTATTTATTAATGATCGCGATACAGGTACTTTGGACGCTACATAAATAGCCGCCTGCGGCGGCGAGCAATCCACAACTTCTAATCCGATATCCAATCGTCATCGGTAATTCGTTCCCCGTGCCGAGTGCCTCTAACTAAGGTAGTTAACAGATCTAAAAGCATAATCGATCGATGAATAATCGTGTATCGCAGGATATAAAGAAAACTCGAGAAGAAAAACCGTTGGGCATCATCGCGATTAGGCACTGGCGTCTACTCTGGTATACTTTGAATTATACATATGTATGTATCACGAAAAAATCAAGCAAGGGAATTTGAGAAAAGGAATAAAAGTTAAATCCACCCGGAAAACAGACTACGTTTTACCAAGCCAAAATTTTCTCTAACGGAATCGGAATCAAACGGAACGTAGTCGTCCGAGGAGAAGACAGAATTTGAAATATGGGAGAAAGTGTGCGCGGGGTAAATTGCTCATACGAGCGTGCCAAGCGTGGAATTCGCGCGACTTGCTGGCGTAACCAAGATATACGAGCACTTTTCCCCGAAAAAGTGTTAAGGAATTATGCTTCGTAGAGTAAATGAGATGTGTCTGCGCCGGGACATAGATCACCGGAACGCCATCCATTCTCACCACCGTGGAAATAAATACGATCTTCTCTGCGAAAGAGGCTGCGGAGGATCGTGCAGCCACCGCCACCGCCGCTGCCGCCGCCGCCGCCGCCGCCGTCGCCGCCATCGTCGCCGAAGAGTAGAAAGAAGGGAGACTAGAGCTCTCTTGGTAGTCGGAGAGGGCGAGGACGACGGCGAGGACGGTAAGCCAGAGGGGGATAGCGAAATCGTCTCCTGGCGGCCCGCATCCCGCAGCACATCTTTCTACTCGACACCCGGGGGGATCCAGCGTAGCCATTTCTCTGCCCTGTTATACGCCGCCTATATACGTATCTACTACCCCCGGTAGGTACCTACAGCCAGCAAATAAATTGATCCATTACTCAACCGAGCAGTCATCTTCCCTCCTTTGCCTCGGTTCGTTCACTTCACTCCTCGACTTGCGTCCTCCTACCGCGGAGCCTTTTTCCTCGGGTCTTTTCCGGGAATTTTGCCAGAGATTCGGTAAAGCCCCTTTCACGCCCTGTTGCAGAAACGATGATACGTTGCGATTTACTCGCTCGTGGCCGCCGCCGAAAGTGCGGTCTCTAGCAGGTTTAAAACAGAGGGGAATCGATAGGCCTTTTCCCGAATCGTCTGGTCATTTGTTAGATATCAAAGACACGCGTGAAACGCGTGTTTAGTCTATTATATCTTATTTATTTTCTCAAATACTCTCGATTCTCGATGTATCATTAATGTGTAAACGCTTGTATCATATATATACTTTGTCTTGAGTTATTCATACTATTCAGCTACCTTGTCAAATGTCTGTTACTTTTATATGTATTGAAGTTGTGTTTTTCATTTGTCTTGTTCTTTTTATTTTACTTTCTTTCTTTCGAAGAGCAAATAATTCCTTTATCCGCTCGGGGCAAAGGATAGCATAGTCGTGGAATATTAAAATGTATGAGCAGTTTTCTGCGCGCACATTCCACCTTTTCCTTTTAACTTGTCAAATATGTTGTTTTACAGTACCTTCGAGCACCTTATCTAATATCAGATTTCTTTCTCTATATTCTTCTCTTCATCTTTATTCCATAAAACATGTAGCAAGTATTAAAAATTAACTATAATTCTCTGCGTTATTATAGAAAATCGATGTTTGAAATTTAGAATTTAATTTCTTCCCTGTAAAAGTTTCTAATTTTATCAATAAATGTCAAAACACAAATATATAAAAAAAAATTTTATTCTTTCTCTGTTTTGTCGTTGTACATTTTTCTGCGAATCTAATAATCCTAATCCTTATTTAATAACATTAATATTAAAAGTTTAATATAAAAATTTAATATAACATTTATATAATTATTCTTTTGCATACTTATTCAGCTGAAGCATTTTGTAAATCTTTATTATTCCTGCTTTTAATATTCGTGATAGACATTAAGTATATTTGCCTCTAATTTGAGGCGATAAGGTTTCCTTCGCCTCTATAAGTTCTCGATGATAAATAGGTGGCAAATGCTCAAAGCGAGGGGGTCACAAGTCATCAGGCAAAGTAATAATAACGCTCGGAAACCTGGCGGACCATTAGCTCCTCGTCCCTTGGGAACCCTCTTGGATTCCATGTCCGATATGTTCGTTTTGATATCGACTGTCTTGCCGCATACGCACGCGGACATACTTCTAACATATTCGCACACAATGAACGCGTACGAAACGCACGAGGGGGGGAGACGTACGGGGGAAGGAGGAACGCCTCTCAAAGTGGACACTTTTAACGCGTGAATACGCGTCAAAGGTTCAGAAAGGGAAGGATGGCTGATGCTTTATAACGTCACACGAGGTATAAAAGGAAATGGATGGCGTCATTAGTCGGCGCGAGTTTCTGTTCCTCTTTTCTTTGCGACATTTGTCAACAGTTATCACAACGTCTTTCTCAATGCAATTTCTCACATGTGCCTTTTAGATACATGCCTTCACGTGCAGACTGTAATATATGTTTTTCGGAGCTCTTAAATTTATCTTTACACGTATCATGTCAAATTATACAATTAATAATCAATTTTTATCACACTCAGATATATTTATTCGCGTATCTTTAATTGATATTTATTTTTTTATTAAAATTATTCATTACAGAGAACAAAAAGAGAACTTAACACTACTATGCGTATGTTCAGTGTTCAGTTTAGATTTTTATGTAGTTTTTATTTTGTATTAAATATATGAATGTGTAAAAATATTTGTATACATTCATTTCTGATAAAATTACGTTTATATTAGAAGCAAATATATGAAGATGAGTAGGATAATAAAAATCAAAATAATCAGTAGTAACTAATATTTCTTACACAGAACCTAAGCACGTCAATCTACAATAAATATCGTTTTACCTCCAATGTAAAGAAAAGAAAATGCAAGAAGGAAAAGTGGCAAATTTTCTATGTGCATTTTAATCAAGTTAAGATCGTCCGTAGATCCGAAACGGTCCGAAATAATGATAAAGTGGAGCGCGGGAATTTAGTTACGCGCGAAAGAACTAGAGATCCTGCCATGGCGCGTAGTCACCGGTATGCCATCTCGACCCCTTTGGCTCTCTCAGACGGCTGGCGCATAAATCACGCGGATTTACGATCCCGGTTAAAAAGGGTAACGCAATATTTATAGTCATCTCATGCAGTTACATATAACAAATTGAACTTTTATATAAACGTGCTCGCGCGCTCTCAAGGACCCCTGTGCTAGCCGGGCACAGATTTTAATTATCGATATCGATTTATTGCCAATACATATTAATGCCGCGCCGAGCTACCTCGCGTACCGGTGTTTATTCATATTGATGGAACTAGATTGAAACATAAACCGGATATGCAAACAACTGCGAGTTAAATCGTTCGGTACTGCCGCGATAAAAAAAAAATAAATGAAAGGAAAGCGGCATCCATGTACATACGTACGTACATACATACATACATACATACATACATACGTACACGCGGCAGCACATGGACACATTCGTTCGTTCGATGTTCCCGACGCGTCGCGTCGCGTCGCGTCGGCTCTAATTTATCATTAAACGGATGCTCGCATTTCACGGTTGCGTGAACATCGCGGCACACAGAGAATATTTTATAGCAACGCGGATAAGCTCGTTCATTGTCCTCGGTGTGTCACATCCGTGAGCCTTCTTCAGTTTACGACCGACATTATGTCGGTCTACATGTTAATGGTCTTCTTACGCATCGTTCTGTGCAAGATACAGGATTTCAGAATGTTTCATTTTAAAAGTTATACTGTTGAAGAGAGATTTCCGGCTATTTTTAAATATTAAAATTATCCCGTTATAATATTAAATTTATCCCGATTATATTATCTTTTAATGAAGCAAATCCATTTGTTGTAGACGAAACAAAACCGATGTTTTCTTTGCATAATGAAATGTAGACTTGAAATATATGTACTTTCGTTTGAAAACATAAGATATGATTTCTCATAATAAAAAAAGATTATTTCAAATACCTGTGTGTATTGTACGTTCATTTTTCAATTTATCTTAATTTTTCTCTAATGGTATTGTTCACTTAATAAAGATTTCTTCTGCGTACAACACACAGAGGAGACTACATGTGGCATGAATTTCGGCGGACATCGCGGACTGGTATAGCAATGCGTACTTTGGACCGAAAAAATATTTTTGCAGGCAGATGCGCACGTCTGTGTTGTAACGGGGCCAACGAGTTTGAACGCCAGTCACGAAAAAAAGAGAGATTGAAAAAAAGAGAGAGAAAGAGAGACAGAGAGCGAGAGCGAGAGAGAGAGCGAGAGAGAGAGAGAGAGAGAGAGAGAGAGAGAGAGAGAGAGAGAGAGAGAGAGAGAGAGAGAGAGAGAGAGAGAGAGAGAGAGAGAGAGAGAGAGAGAGAGAGAGAGAAAGGGAGACAGAGAGACGGAGAACCGAAAAAGTCGGGGAGAGACGGGACGAGCGAATGAGTGGGTTGAGTGAGTGAATGACAGACAGACAGCAACCAGACAGGAGACTGACAGCGCGGCGGCGGGCTGACAGCTTGCCACTCTGCCGTGCGTTCGTAACATCAAGTATTACCGGCTACCGTGCGTGTTGATCCTCATACCATTCATCGGCAAAAAGCCGGCGAGCTTCCGATTTTGCCCTGTCTTTTGTCACGCTGTCGCTGACGGGTTCCGCGCGATGTCATTTTCAATGCGATGGCCATTACGCTCTGCTCCAATTAAAAGAATAACCTGTCAGCAGGACCAGAAGTTTCTCTACCTTTCGGAGCATCGGGACTTGGTTTTTTTTTTTCTTTTTTTTTTAACGCGCTCTTCCATGAATTTATAACCATGGAGAAACGATATACGGAAGCATATATATGCAAGTGTATATACACGCCAGATATCGCGTAAGCTTGAGCGGCACATGCTGGACGGTATAATAGGTAGGTATTTACGCGTCACACGAAGCGGTAAGAGAACCAGAAAATATTTTGACGAGTAGTCGAGTCACGATCTCTGAAATTACCGTAGTTTTTTTTTTTTTTTATCGCGTCGCCTTTGTTACGAATAGTAGTGGGAACGGCGTTTCCGAGAAAATACAAATTATTGTCAAAAGCAAACGCGCAGTAAGGCTTACGCTTATGACTACAAATTAAGTGTAATTCCGACGGTCGTAACGATGTAACAACAGCTCGCTACGTAATTATTTGACGCAATCGTCAGGTCCCCGGTGTACCACATTTGTGAAATTGCGGTTAAATTATAGTCGTATTCACCGTTTGACGAATATCACTCACGTGCACGGTGCTAAATACACAGGGCCATGGCTTATCATCAACGAGGGGTTACTCGAGGCGTAGCCGGAGGCGCTGTCGTTTAAGGACAGGGAGTACTCATGATGCAGCGTGTAGGAAAAATTATATTGTGAAATAACACAGTGTAATACCCGTAATAAGTAGATACCGCTGCTAAGCAGCGATATCACACACGTCACGTAAACGTGTCTTTTTTAACGATAATATAGTAAAAATTTTTACCGCAAAATTTACTTCTCGACCCGATGGCTTGCGTGACCAAGTAATATAACTTTGTTTTCTTGTAAATTGTACGTGCACATGTTGCTTGTATTTCGTTTGTCAGACGTAACTTTGTAACGACAAATTATAGACAAATTAACTTATCAACGAATCAAGATTCATCTTCGAGTTCATATTGGATAGCTTTACATCAACTTTTGTGAAATAAAGACGCGATGAAATGATTACCAGATGAATAAAACACACTTTATGTCTTCTTTAGAGAATATCACTTTGCTTTTGCATTATTACATAAACGAAAAAGGCAACTGAATTAATGAGAATATAGATTAAAATCGTGCGCCTTATTTTACACGGGGTTTCGTAATCGTTTCGTGAAATCGTAGCGAGTACTCTTACATAATTGCAGAGTACGCGATGAATACGCGAACGAAATAAGCGACGCGATGTATGTACTTTCTTAACCATCGCGAGGAAACTGCCAGGTTGAAAGGCGGCCGAGCGGATTCGCTAACAACTCTCTTCTAATTTCGCAGTTATTAACCGCTCGATCACTACGCAATGTACATACATACGTGCCATTATTTTGCAATATGACCGCGACGTGGAAAATTAAACAATATCAAGATGTGTACGTGTGTGTGTGTGTGTGTATGTATGCGTGTATGCAACCGTTGCAGCATGATCAGTGCGCGAAAGAAACGGCAAAAACGCACATCAACGCCGAAGAACCGCAAGAGGCGAAGTCCTCCAGATACCCTACTACTATTGGCCTTCCTCCCCCCTCCCCCTCCCCTCCCCCTCCCCCCTCGATGTCCCCCTACGGGTTCCTTTCCCCTCACTTGCGGGCAGGTGAGCAGTGTGTGAGCTCCGTGTGGCGCGGGTTACCATTATGTCTACAGCCTTGAATTAAAATGCCATATAATGACACAGCTAGGCGGCCCGTATAATTTATGTCCATAAAAATAAAATCATAATTACAGAGGCGCGGACTGCGAAAAGACGGTAATAATATAGCTGCCCGCTGCGCTCGTTGCGTGTTCCGCGGATATATATCGTGCCGGTTGTTGTTCCTGTCGCTTGTCCCGCAGTGGCGTTGATGCGCCGCAGTAACGCGGCCGCCAATGTCAATCGTCGGGGAACGTAGGACTTTGAGAGCCGCATTTTTGCGGATACGATCGTTTTCCTCGTTAGGAAAGTAATGAGCGCGCTCCGGAGCGAAACACTATAATGTAGTAGGCCGCCGCGAGCAACGATACGTCAATGTATCTTCGATTTTATGTCAAGATAATGATGGCGACAATGAAAAATTGTTTTAACGTATTGGAATAAATTGCGATCATTTGCGCACTCGTTAGCGGCCCGCATATGACGCAGCCCCAGAGGCTTAATTATTATCAATTATTCTCCAACTCTCGTGCAATGCGCAATGAAACGCGATAGCGAATGTATTATGCGAAATAATTGTATTCTCCAAACAAATCTTTACCCTTGTTTCCATAAAACAATATTTAAGCGAAATCAACGCGACGCGACAAATTACGCGAATACGGGAAATAATTTCAATTGCGCTAATCCTATTCGTCATACGGGCTCGCTCGAGCGCGCACAAGAGAGAGAGAGAGAGAGAGAGAGAGATAGAGAGAAGGAGAGTCCGGCCTCCCGGAATTAAAACTGATAAATGGGGAGAGAAAAATTAATGGCGCCGAAAACACCACTTCGCCGGCATTAATCTTGCGCGGCAAAGTGGCAACGAGGGTTTTCCAGGAGCGCGTGCAGAAAGAAATCGTTTCAGCTCCGTTTCTCACCGTCCGTACGTAGCGCAAATCGTCATGAGACTCTGAAACGCGAACGGAAAGGCGATGTGAGATCGCGTTGATGAATGCCCCCATTACACGAACACCGCTAGTTACTCCTCGGAGATAAACCGCCTTCATTACTCACTTTCTGGCGTGACCTTATTCCCCCTCCCCTTCTCTCCTCCCCTTTCCTTCTTCTCCTCCCGCGCCGCGCGCCTTCCTTCCATGTTCCTCGCCTCCCGCGCGCGCACCTCTACCTATTAAACTAATGCGAATTAATAACGGCAGCTTTTTCTACTCAACGGCCGCCTTCTTGCAACAATAACGGCGTTTTAGTACATAATAAATTTGGACCTCAGGAAACGTATATAATTGCCACGCGAGAGCGGTGCGTATCTCGAGCCCGGGTTTAACAGATTGGCTCATTTATCTTCCAACGAGGATTCGCGCTGTTGGATATACACTCGCGTAGCCTTGATGTGTTTTCCGGTACGAAATATCCTTTTTGAATAATAAGTTTGCTGATAATTTGCCTCGTCAAAATATATCCACTTTACCTTCTGGTATATTCTTGACAGATTGTAAAATGATGTTCGATTGAGAAACAAAAAGTTTCCATTTTTATTTCTAACTTATCAAGCTTCGTTATCAAATATATGCATGTGCGCATAGAACGATTGTTTTCCGAAACGTTTTGCAGATATAACATGTATTTGTCAATACCGCGCGGATAAATGCCATGCAATCACATTTAATGAGTCACGTTACGCCCTTAATGAAACCAGTATACGCTTAATTGGAAATTAAATTAACGAGCTTTACGCGCGAATCAAACGGAATGAAGTAAATTCGCTTAAAAGCGAAATCATAATATATGTCCTGTTCAGTGCCGGCGTGAATTACACAATATACGAGTTGTCACATCTTTCAACCGGAATATAACTTTCTATAATTTGCAAGGCATATAAATAACATTACTCACGCCGTTATCTATTACCATGCAAAGTGATTTAGTAAGCCATTTATCTAAGATCGATTTTAAAATCGTAGTCGCTCACGCGTAACACACGTATCTAAAATACGTATCTTGAACTTTTTTTTTTTTTTTTTTTTTTTTTATAAATCTCCGTATTTCTCTGCTTCCATTTGAAAAAAAAAAAAAAAAAAAAAAAAGAAAAAAGATTCGACATTTTTTGTTAGACCACGATTGCAGAGCGTTAAAAATCTTGACGAATATGTTTGCAGTGCCACTGACGAGACCGACGTTTCCCGTCGTCCTACGTCACTGGACAGATTCGATATTCCGGGCACGCCTGCGAAAAACAAAACATGAGAGAATACGTTTCCCGCATATGCGTCTCGCGTGTACTCGTTGGATTCATTTTGGCCGGGGACATTCCGCTGTCAGCGTGGCGTTATCGTGCATCGCCGGGCAGTAAAACGTTTCGGCCGTACGCCGATAAACCATGAATCCGCAATTTACAGGAAACGTGAGTGATTCGTTTGTGCGCCCGCACGTATGTCGCTAAACGCATAAAACACAGAGACATAGGTATAATATATGACGGGAACCCCGGGTGTTTTACGCCGCGTGTTTGTCGACAGACGCGAAACAGACGTACGCGACAATTAAAGGAAATTGCAATTCACGGATACCATGCTTGTTTGCAATTGACATCGGGTGAAACGCCTGAGCGAACAACCCGAAGACTTCTAATTGTAAGTGAAACAAGTCAATTTTGCGCGGCGCGCCAAGTGAGAGCTTGTTTACACGTACGTACATATAATATCGTTAACAATCGTTCGAAACGTTAATATTTTTACTCCCGCTTCTTTCGACACGGTCATTAAATACGACCAGGATGGAATAAAATTGCCATCGTTTCACTGATGACAGGCGATACGTCATTGTAACCGTTTCACAATGGGGCATTACTCCTCCGGGTTCGGGACAATAGTTATCTCTCCACATCGCATAAGTGTGTACGTTATTATTCGCACGTGCACATGTGTCAGCACTGATGTCGACAGTGAGAGCGGTGTGGCACGCTGTCGGATTATTTTATTATACATATGTATATACACACCATAGAGAGAAAGCTTGTTCTTCTGGTTTGAGGTATCGAAAGTCTAGACAGTCGGTAGTATGTCTAGTTCAACATTTGACAAGGATCTATGCTAATTTTAATTATCGAGTACAGAAAAAATTGCGAACCGAATCGTAATAGTTTGCAGCAACTTTGAAATTATGAATCTGAATTAATTCTTATGCAGACTTATAAACGTTTAACAATAACGTAAAAGTCGAATGAAAAAGAGGATTTCATATATATATATATATATATATATATATATATAAATGTTAAAAACAGATCGGTGCAATCGTTCCAAAAATGTGTCGATATCTTTGAATTGTATCGAATGAGATGATTTATATTTGTGAGATGTGAATCACGAATCGATGTTTAAACGTGGCTTCGCTTATGTCACCTATCATATCGTAGCGACCATTTATAAAAGGCTATATAACAGGGCGTGAATATTCATTGAGTGTCATAACGCTCAGTGAACATCCGTCACGTGTAATGGATAGTCAGTAATGACGTCTCGTTAATGACAACGCATTCGTAGTTAGTGTGGGTAAGTGCCTCTGGCGAATCCAGAGGCGGCCAGGAACTGACATTTCCGACTCGAGAGCCCCGGCGTAAGGTAATAATTAATCGCTCGCGTTTCTAACTTTTGATTATATCCCATGATTCCGCTGACACTGCTCGAACTAATTACTTAACGAGCCCGCTTGATGTACAAGATATATCCAGGAACAGCCGCTGCAAGATGACAGTCGTATAAATCTTGACGCTTCCCGTTTCCTTAATTTAAGGTGTCACGTCGCGCCGAGTCTTCGAAGTCTCCGGAGTAGAATATCGACATTCCCTGCCGGGGCAGAAATACACTTCTCTGCATTAACGCGCCTGTTCATGAGTGTTCACGATATGTAATCGATGCGTAATTTTATGTTAGTCGCGTTGCACCTATCAATTTACGTCATTTTTCAGATTTTTATTTTCGCGACAAATTTAACTTGTAAATACTTAAGAGTGAGATTATCATTATCTCTATTTCTCTTTGAAAAATTTTAATCCTTCTTTTCCTTTAAATGTAACAACTATGTGGAAATGAAATTAATAATTTCTTTAAAAAAATAAGTGTCAGAGAATATTTCGTATATATATTCTAATTCTCTAATTAAAAAAAAAAAATAGAAATATAAAACAAAAGACGCGAAGGATATAAATGTCAATAATACTCGAGAAATTCGAGCACTGTTCTACGCCAATGTGTGACACACCATGACCAAAAACCATAAAGGACTTATCGCCCGATCCAGCGTAATCACTTTCCCGGTTGGGGTTGGAAGTCTGGGTCCGCCGCAGAGTTTCGAGAGAGGGGGTGACCGGCGAAAGTAAATCAAACTAGAATTACCGCCTGCTTAGCATACGGACCGAAGTCTCCCAGGAACAACCAGCGATGAGAGGGCCGTGAAAGAGGGAGGGGGCGAGTCGACGACGACCGTGGAAGGCAACCAGAAATAATATCGCCATGAATACAAGAGTGAGCGCCATTACACGTAATTGTGATCTATAGGTGTCATATATTATAACGTCGACGACGTATAAAGGGCGTTCAGGCTCGCACGCGTAAATCCCTGTCCCCCTTCCCCCGCCCGCTTTCCCCTCTTCCTGCCACTCGCGTCACCATTTTCCGTTGGTCTGTCCCTACCGCGATGCCTGCTCTCGTAAGTCCGTTCGTCCCGCTGCTCGATTCATCCCCCGGTGAAATATTTACGAGCATAATCAGCCCATATACAATAAAGTAAACCTCTACCCTCTTCCATGCCTCATCCTTATAGAAGTTATCCGCATCAACTTCTTACTCTGCGCGATATCATTTTCACGCTTCAGACTTTTGGGGTCTGTCCACGCATAAATCGATGGACGCACGATATTTCGTAAATATCTTTCTTCGACTGTCACACGATGTTGGCACGTGTTGCGATTAAATTTCTGAATTAAATCATAATTGCATTATCTTCCAGTTTGCGTACTGTAAGAATAACTAACATTATTTTTCTCGTTAACATTTTTTTTTTTAAAGTTAGGAAAAAACGAAATCAATCATTTCTCTAGACTGATCTCGTCTTCGATCGTACCATCCCGGTGATATTATGACAGCTTGAAAACACCGCGACGATGCGGTAAACGTCGAAATGGAACAACGATGCTTCGGTGTTCTCGTTCTGCTCCGTCCCCTTTGCGAAGCTGAGGACGATATTACGTATCGCGGTGATGTATCGTCCCCGCTGTTCAGGGTACGTCACGGTACGTTACGCTCGGACCGCTCGCCGCGAATAAAATCATTGTTGGTAAGTGATTAATGATTGTGTTATAAGAGACCGACCGAGCGCAGTTCCTCGCCATAAACTTCGCGACACTTTCGCGCTGTTCACGTGACCGATAACGTTCCTGAAAATGAGGGCTGCGTTTATTCTAGCCTGAATTTCGGAGCGACACGAATCAAAAATCATTCCAGCAAAGATCGTAAAGTCCGAATTTTTTTTTTTACACAATTAAACCTTTCAAATATATTATTTTTCTCTCTGTATATTTATTAACCTTCAAAATATGTACATGTGATTGAAAAAAACAATTTGAATTTTTTCAATGCCAAATAATTTTTTTTTTTTTTTTTTCATAAACATCTACCTTTATCAGAATAATTTTCGTATAAATGTAAATAAAATATTTACAGAATTTTTCGATAAACAAATTTGAGATTTATGAAACTGTTGTTGAACATGAAATAACTTCATGCATAAACTAGTTTCCAATTTTACATTACATTTGCAATTATTAAAAAACAATTAAATAAATTTTATTATTAATAAATTGAAATATTTATAAACTTCAATTGTTGTTTATAATAAAAATAAAAAATTATTTTATGAGACGTATACCGATAGTTCGCGAATAGCAAATATGTCGGGAGTTATGAAGGATTCTGGCCACACGGGGTAGGAGAGGCAAAAGAGAAACGGCATTAATGATTGAATCGTAGAAGGTTCGCTGATCGTATCTCAGCAACGGCGACTCCAATCTACACAATTTATCAACGGGGTACCGGCTCTCACCCCGTGCTTCTTTCAGATTGATGTTACTATAACAACACGTCAGTTATTCATTGTGCGCCCGGCAGTGCATTAATCAAGCCCTCGCTCTGACATCAAATACAAATGATATTTTATAGCGTCGTAAATCTTCGCCGACTGTCACCGTTCGTGGGCGTTTGCTATGAACGCGTCTCTTGGGAGCCACCCTCCCTCCCCCCTTCCCCCTCCCCCTTCCATCCCCACTTGCCTTCTGACTACGGTCCTTCTTGCCCCGCACTATGCCCCTTTCCGACCCCATCCCGGGGCTTAGCTGTCTGACTCCTGCCTTATCCTGGCAGCTTTATTTAGCCTACTGATTCGTCTTTTCGACTTGCCTTCGAAGAAAGAAAAGATGCTTGATTTTGCATTATTAATCCTGCGTCTGCGCCTCAATTTGATAAGCGTTATCTTTTATGTTAGATAAAGTTTGTCTTTTATGGTAGATAACGAGAAAAGGGAAAGAGGAAAGAAAAGCAATATTTATTATAATGTGTTCAGAATTCTTTTATTACTGCTATTGACTGAAGAAAAGTATTTCGTTTGTATATTAATCAATCAAATATAATAAAATATAATTATAGCAAAGTTCGATTTAAATATTTCTTCCTATTTGTTTTTTTTTATATTAAAACAGAAGGTTTTTAACGTTAAGGCGAATAATTGAATCATTTCTTAATAAAATTGGATTCACATATAATGAAAAGTTTCAGATGTAAGCGTGGTGCCATCTCTACCATTGTATGAGAAGCATACATTTGGATTGTCGATAAACTTAATTTTAGAGCTGCGTGTGTTTTAATCTTTAATTTATTATTACTATAAAGTTATAGATAATAAAACAGTAGAATTAAAGTAGATGTATAATTTTTTAGAACGCGCGAGAAGCATAATATATATATTATAATATCTATATATAAAAATGAAACATATATTATATTTATATCATATGTCTCTCGTGTGAGCAATTAAAATAAAAATTTTATACAAATATATTCCAGTATTAACACATAAATTTTTTCTTGTATATAAAAAAGTCGTGTAATAATCGTTATTTTTTAATTATTATCGTACACTCGCTGTTTATATTAAATTTGTGACAATACGTTTCAAGCGATGTGGAGCAACACGTAATTGTGTGAAGAAAGTGGAAGAAGTAACGAGATAACAACGTGTCCGCGGGATTACTTTGATAATTCACTGCGAAGCAATAGTCCAGCAAAAGAGGACAAGCGAATGATAAGCCAGCGTTAATTGCTCCGTTCGACCGGTGTGTACGGTGTAATAACGCGATCTTTGTCAATTGACTGCACATTTCGGAGCCGATGGGCGAAATTAACCGCGAGCAAGTCAACCGAAGAGACGAAAAGCACCTGGCTCGAACATCAAATGGATATAACGGCAGCGAGAGAGAAGAGAAGAGAAGAGAGAGCTAGAGGTAGAGGTAGAGGTGGACTGTTGCTTTAGCAGGGGAGACGTTACCCCCCCGGGCCATGTCCATCACGTCAGCCGCGGTAATAAGTTTGAAATCCACATCAAGCGATTAATAATGCTCCGGCGAATCGCAAAAAGGTGCTGCGCTACTCCGGTAAGAGAGAAGTTATTAAGCTGGCCTGAGGGCCCGCGCGAGGTTGGCGGCCATATTTGCTGTCAGTAACAACTCTCCCTGCTTTGCGGCGTTTTGCCGGCGGTACGGCGGGCGCCTTTCGCAAATAATAATTCTGCAGTTTGTGTCCCACCCCTCCCCCCTCCACCCCTCCGCACCACACTTTCCTCTTCACCCCGAGTCCCTTTTCGGTCTCTATACCCTCTATCCCTCCTGCGCCAACTCCTGCATGGCTTGCTAGAGGCCGGCCCCACACCATCCGAGGCCTCCGGTCAATTAATTTATCGATGAAACGTTATATCGAGAATTTATTTCATCGATTGGCGCGACCGCCGTCGGCTCTTGCGGCTCGCGCGGATTACGGGTGTGCCGGTTTAACGATTATGTCCTGGATACTTGTAATGTCCGATAAGTTGCCGGTTTAATGCGAGAACTTGCCGCGGTGACCGTTTCCATCGTTCAAGTCGATCGGCACCGCATTTACGCGACGATTTTACGAATATTTCGTCGACGGATGTAAGATATGAATGCGAAAAATATATTCTTGCAAATTACAAGTTTTTATATACCTCGCGCGCTTTATATTTATTAGACATGACAAATTAACCGTCCCATTTCGCAAGGCACACGCAATTCGAAAATAATGCTAACGTATATATATTATCATTATAATTAAGCAGCGACAGGAATGTTTCAATAACTCTAATGGCGATGCATCGGTGCGTATTATCGTTTCGTACGATTTCAGCGAGCCGTTGCGAAATAAATCACAGAACTGACGCTAACGAACATGCGCTAGGAGGGATCACGTGGTTCCATTCACGTAAAGCGTTTGCCGATAATGACGAAGATATGGTCGGAAGATTTATTAGCGGCCAACTGAGTGTGCGTGCGCCGCGCCGTATGTATATAGAAATGAGTAGAAAGCTCGTTAGTCAGATTTGAGTTAGGTAGTCGATATGGACGTCAGGCGCAATTCGTTTCGTTGCCTAATTATAAAGCCCAAAGCCCTCGGGGGCTCGAGGCGGTGCCGTTTCAACTTGCGAAAAGGAACCGGGGGTCTCCCGCGGCAGATTTTATAAATTATCCAGCTGGGCACGACGACGTAGCGCGGCGTAAAGAATTAAATCTGCCCAATAGTTTCCGTTGTGGCAAACGTTATTGTTATTAATGCCCGATATTAATTAACGGTTCTGGCAGGTGTTCAGTATTTCGAGTAAAAAAGATTGCATCTCTTTTATTTTACGACATTTTTTACATACCTTCGCGACGATTAATATTTCTTCGACTCGCACGCAATATTCTGATCACGAGTATTTTCTCATTTCTTTTTTTTTTTTTTTTTTCTACATACATGCTTCTGTACTACACATTATTTATATTTGTATAGAAAGATATTCTCGTGAAATAGACATGAGTTTTATAGCCGTTTCTTTCCTTGACACGTATTTATTCATGCAACTATATTGCTAGACAGGTATAATGACAGTCATATATTATTCAACCTAACTAACTGATCGAGACAATATGACATGTAAAAAATTTAATTTGTTAGGTATTAGCTGTCGTTGTCACCGTTATTATTACGAGCTCCTTGCTTTAATTAACCGTATACTTCACGACGAGAAAAAACTCACAAGCAGATTGGCGAAAAGCTGGTGACCTCTCGTATCTCTACACCGTATCTTTATGGCATTACATTAATTTGTATCATGTTGATACGATAATGGGAATTTGCGCGATAACGCGCGCATGATCTATAATAAACAAGATTGATAATTCTCGATTCTTGCGAAGCCAGATAATAAATGAATATATAATTCGGCGTTCAGGCGTATAGCTTCGCAACTAAGTAATACCTATATCGCCGCTGTTATTACAACAATTATTTCACACAGATCTGTATGCGCAGGCGAATGATTTCGCAACTTCAAACTCGCCAGTGATTTTCTTTCCACTCGCGCTCGATGGAATGATTTACGAGCGTATAATTTATCCCACATTATACTGCGCCGCGAGAGAACTGCTCTCATCGTACATAGACGGAGCTATGAAACTCCGCGCACGGTAAACATATGGTAATCAGGCGATTTGACTCATCAAGGCTCGGCTTTGTAAATGGCACGGATGTCCTCCGTAATTTATGTGATGCACGGCGCGTAAGTGCGACCGGCGGAGAACAAGCGAGCGCTCACCTCGACGCGATATCATTAAATTCAATGCGAACACGAACTGCGTATCTCTACCTGCATACATGCACGTATATGCCGTATGTATATGGGTGCTTTAGAGTACGTATAATCGTCACTTTTCTCATTTTAATTAAGCGATTGAAGATTAAAATATTTTGGAATTTTTAAGATTTGCAGATAAATATAACGCACATGTATTTTTTAGTTAAATTAACTTTTGACAGATTGATTTAAAATTTAAAATTAACTGTGGTAGACATGTGCTGATATTATTTTATTGTAAAAGAATCAATTTATAAACATTTATTCAAAATATCTGTATAATATTAATGTATCACTGCATGTCACTACAGACAAATAAATAGTATAATTTAGTATTTTTATTAATTTTATGTTCGGTATCATTACCTTTAATTAATGTCGTGTTCAGTGATATTTATGTGGATAAAACAGTTATAATTTTATAAGAAGTTCAAAAATACATTTTTCTTATCCACAGAATATTTCTCATAATATTTTTTTACAAATAAAATTTTCTGGGATGACGAGTGTATATTATCTACATTTGTGATATATCAGATCAATTAAATGAGGGAACCCGCAGTGAAAATACGATCGTTGCGTCAATAATGAATATATTATGAGTGTAAACTCATCATTAGTCATGTTAATAAAGCAATTATTTTTATTGATAGCCGGTAATAACGTAACTTAACATCATGTATGAGATAATTGGAGCCTTATAAATATGTAAGAACGTAGAGTGAACGATGGCATTAATATTTACATTATGTTAATAAGTATATTAAACGATATAAAAATGTCTTTCTAAATGATAATTTATTGTCATAAATACTGAAATGTTTATATCAATGCATACAAATTTTGATGCCACTATGCATATATATTTTAATATATTTTGTGTTGTATAATAAAGTATAAAACTCATGTGCTAACAAAATGAGGTTGACATACACTATCTAAATTTTATGAAATAACATATATTATCTAAAGTTCATCAAATGCATGTTTAAATTTACATAAATATATTTTATTTTTTTATATACGTTACGTTATTTTTTGAAATTATATTGAAAAATTTTTACAATATTGTAAATAATATATATATATTATATAAAAAACATTAAAACAAGTGAGAATTTTCGACAAGATTAGACAAAAGAGGAATAAATGTGCAATTTATTGCGTAATAAAATTTAAAGCCAACATTCTAATATTATTGTTTGAGCGTTTCCATTTGTATATAAATACTTATTCCAAAAATTAAATTGTGAATAAATACACAGATATATATATATATCTACCGTCTGATGGCAAAATGAGGTATTAAGCGGATATATATTAATTTTCTGGAATGTTTTACCACGCGAAAATATATTATTTTAAAAAATAAATTGTAATCATTTTATTATTTATTAAAGCGCATAACTTATATATTTATATAAAATATAACAACTGTTGAAACAAAGTGTATCCGTATGTATCCGTATTTTATCGACGCTTGATATGCGTATTCGTATCAGTGGTCGGTAGGTATAAAATCATGCAGTATAAATACGAGATTTTAAATAAGTATCAACTATCGGTTGCAGAGCAAAATAAAATTATGTCGACAGACGATCATCGATAATTTGTGAATTAGAAAAATCTATACGACTAAATAATTTCGTAAATAAATTAATCAGTATATTAAACTGCATTGTAAATATGTGCGGAATAAGATTGCATTTTATATTACTGTAATATATAATAGTAATAATTGATAATATAATAGTTATGAATCGTTATTGATCTGAGATTTTTATTTGATATTGTAAAATATTTAATTATGCGATCCTGTATGAACAAACAGTGTTCATATGTACCTTGTAGTATTAAGATTAATGATTAATTAATAATATAGTGATATTTATCTCTAAATAATTATTATACTCACGCAACTTTATTCCAAAAAGCAATAGCTTTCGATAATGCAGATGAGCCATCATTTTTTGATGGACACTGTCTGTCTGCTGCGTGAAGGAACTTTCGAATGAGATATTTTATCGGTGAAATATTATGAATATTTTATGTAGGATTATATATATGTAGGATTTTTTTCTCTATGCTGTCGATGAATAATTACCTCATGGAATAGCCTTATTGTCAGCGAAAATATAAATACCATATAAACACGGAACAGTTTTTTTAAAAATTGGAAAAATATGCTCGAGAGATCGTAAAATGCGAGCTAATGTATAATTAAAAATATTTAAAATATACCATATTTTTCATTATTGTCAAATGTAATTATTTTAATATAATAAGTAGAAATAATAATTAATTATAATTCATTAATTACAAACACGTATGTATATACACGTATGTGTATACATAATAAAGCAATATAATTTATGAAAGAATTATTAGATAACGTGTGCGTATGTGTGTGGAGTTGTTTACAAATATTTCAATGTAAGTTTAAACGAGTTTATAATATAAATATATGTAGACTCAAATAAAATTTATCAAATATTTTAAGAGTTATAGTACTGGATAAATGATTTAAAGTCAGGGATTTTGATAGTACTTTATTTATATTAACAAGAGAGATTAAAAGTGTAAAAAAGTTATCGTAAACGATCAATCTGTGAATGAAACCGCGCGGCATTCTAAATTATTATCAATTGCAATTTCGCGATGAAGAGAAACTTTCTCACCGGATTGTTGAATAAACGTTGCTATTTCATTTATTTCACTCGCCCGTTAGAGAATTACAGTCCACTCTAGTAATTACTACGGATACACCATTATATAAGGGCGAAAAAAGGGGATCGGACAAGTGGGAACCGGGGGTGGACAGCGTGCATTTCAATTTGTTGTACAATTTTCTAGAGACGGATGGGTAGGGCGATTCGTTCTCGTTTCGAGAGCGAAATTACAATCGCATACGATTTAATCGCGTGTCTGTGCGCGGGCGCGGCTGTTAATGCTACAAATTACACTTTATCGAATTTCAACAGGGTCGAATTTGGCGGGAAAGAAGATTCCTCGCCCATCGAATTAAACAATGGATTACACGTCAGTTTAATTGCGCCACACATTATTGTAGCTTTCACGTAACGTGTAAAATTAGTTCAAGAAATTTGTCGCTTATTAAATTGTCAAGCCAAGGAATTATATTGTATTGAAAGAACTAAATGATAAAGTAACGACAGAAACATATGTAATTAATGTATAAATATTAGTGATGTAATTTTTTTTTTACGTGCATTCGATCCAGAGATTTGAGTAAATAGTGGATTTAGTTGAAAATATAACCAATGTTATGTAATTATATTTCGAAATAATTCCAAACAATTAAATCTTGATTAAGTTGCATAATGAAAATCAATTGTGGTAAACATAGTTCTGTCTATTATGAATCATATATGCGTCATAAATATATTCTAACATCTATTATAATTTATAATACGTACATCAATATATCGTATATCTAATAATCGTATATCTATATATAAGCATTTGTGTATTCTTTTATTTTTTTTTTTTTTTTATTAATACAGCACAATTGCTATATATGATTATCAGAAAGTGATAGAATAAATAATGGTGTAAAGATTTTTGCAGCTTACTTTTAGAAATATTTTGGCCAATATCCTTGTCATTGCGGATATTATGGTACTACATTTTTATCCACTATCCAATTGAAAGTTGTCAAATGTCTTCAACGATTCAAATAGACAGAAACTACTAAGTAATAAATCAAAAATATGGGAGAATAAAGATTTTCTATGTCACTCGTATGCTCAGTAGAAATAGCCATACATATGTTTGTCTATAAAGAGAGTATATACATTGTTTTGAGATTCTGTCGACACAATATAATAAAACGTAAATAAAAATATTTTAAGAATAATATCAGTATTTGAGCAATGTTATGGAAAAATTGACAATATAATTAGAAATGAATTAGCTAAATTAAATGTTTGCTCTGATTAAAGATATGCAAAATAATATTTTGTTAAACTTCGTTTATACAGTTGTACAATTTTTAATAAAAAATTTTTAATAAAAACGTTATTATATTTTTTCAATTTGTTTTATAATCATTTTGTTTAATTCACGCAGTGTGTAATGTAAACATTTCATGAAATTTAAAATTGTGATACGCTTTTTTTACCTGGATAATTTTTTTTCGCTCTTTCAAAAATGTTCTGCTTTCAAAAGTATATTATAACTTTTTTTCTTAATAATAATTTTTTTGATATTGATTTACAAGTTTCTTCTTATTATTCTCTTTTTATTTTAGCTTCACTAATCTCTTTTATATATTAATAAGGGAATAATAGATTGTTTATACTTATTCTTAGCACAAAAGTATGTTGGAGATAATTCTTAATATATGTATATGTGTGAGTGTTTTACATTAGCTACAAGTTTTTTTTTTTTGGATTCTGATATAAACGTCGCATATAGAGAGTACGTTAAAATCGATTTTCAGCAAACATATGCTTCCTTTCCTTACTCGTCTTGACATTTTTATGCTAGCTTATTCTGATCTCTCTCTCTCTCTCTCTCTCTCTCTCTCTCTCTCTCTCTCTCTCTCTCTCTCTCTCTCTCTCTCTCTTTCTTTCCGTCTCCTGCGATACGACAGTATCTGTTGCGTGAGAAATCGAACGGACATATTCTCACTCGATTTCCCATTATTACTTTACATACGCGACGGACGCGAGGTAGGACGGCCGGTAGCCGGTAAAGAGAGGCTGTCGAAAGCCGAAAGCATTTTTCCGACGTCTTACGCCTCGAAAAGTTCCCCATCTGTATTTGTCCCGCTATAAATCGTCGACGGGCTGCCGCAGCTGTATCTCGCTCACGTATTGCTTGAGTAATGTCTTACCGACGTATTCCGGTCGCATAAGAGAGGAAGGGACGCAAAAATCAATTGTGATCATAAACCTGGACATGCAAGCACGATAGTTCTGCACGAATCGCTAAAATAATGTGTTCACGATGTATAATAAATAATAAATGTCACATGAACGGAATAATTCTGTGATTGTTCGCCGCACCTCTACGTGGTTTGATTTTTTTCGAGTCTGATATAAAGAGAACGTATTCACTATATTCATGAGATGAGTATTAGACAGCTATATATTAAATGCGATGAGGGTATAAGCTAATATCGATTATTTTTCGAGTATAACAACATTCCGAATTATTTACGACTTTAGGGGTTCTATAACGGTCATATCGAATACATAGATTGAAATATTGGCTTTTCAAAATGGATCATAAAAGACAATGACACAGTGAATAAATCTTTCTGTTGGAAGTTTGATTAAATAAAATCGAATAACCGTTTTCTCGCGGAGACAGTATTGACATTAATAATAATTGTCGATTTTCCTGCCGTCATCGAAACGATTATAAATCTTGACTTATTTTGTTGTAAGTTAAGGAACAATTAGCGGCGATTAAAATTATTTCGGAAATAGCATTTGTAAAACTGAACGGAAGCAGAGACAAAAAGAGGAAAAAAAAATAGAAAATGATCTGTCGTAAAAGAGCTATTATCGTGCGATATCGCGTAAATACGAAAATCGGAATGCCTCGAACGATACGCGCATCTCATCTCAAAAGTCGCTGACACGGTCCCTCATTTGCGATAGGGTCGAACTGTCGGGCGTCTTCCAACACCAGGAAGGTGTATTCCCATTTCAGCTGCTTGGGGCGAGTCCATGCTCCGGCTTGCGTCTATCTGTTGAGATTTCCTGAACTACGTGATCAGGATGCCGATGTCCATGAGGGACGCCGAGACATATTCTGACGCAAGTTCGCGCACGCTATTGCGATTTGGAAGGACGTCTTGTGAAATTGTATGGAGCATCCGATGTTGATACGACCGATCAAAGTGATTCCTTTTACACCATTCATGTGAGAAATTATTTTCAAATATTATATTATTTTCGAAAGAAAGTTACCATTAATTTCTAACAAATAGAAAAAAAAACTAGCGATTGCATAAAATTGAATAAAGTATATACATATGTATGTATTGGTTTCTTGTAGAAAAATATAAAAATAATAAATCAAGAATATTATTATTTCTTTATCTATCTATTATTAAAGAATATCTATTGTTATATATATGTACATACGAGAACTAACTATTTTCTGTTATCGTAAAATATATATTAAATAATTTTGAAAATTAAATTCAGAGATAAAAATTATTTTTATATTATATAGAATAACCAATTCTCTTTCTAATTTTTTTTTTTCGTTTACAGTTTCCATTAGCTTTGTACTTGTTAAAGTATTAATATATAATTTAATTATAGCTGAAACGAATTCTAGTTTGCTGTTAGGTCAGAAGTGGCCTGTAATTAATTCGAGCGTCCTCGTAACCAAAACTACAAAGCGGGCTTGTAAACAACTTGTAATCTGTTAACCGTAAGTTTTCACAAGTCTAGAAAAATATTACCTTCTTTATAGCATGAATATTTTACACATTGTTTGCTATTAATAATATGCGATAATATAAATTGATCATTATTTTTCATATTTTCATGATTTTTGAGAAAAATTTAAGAGACACTGATATGTATCAAATTATAATAGACTGTGATGAAATATGATTTAAAATCTTGACTTTATAATTTAACCAAATTGAAACGAACGATGAAAATAACGATATAAAAGTGACGTAAAGACTTATTCCTAGTATAATTACATTCTGTCAATGTGGTTTTTAACATTTCATTATTTGTATGATTCGTGTTATCGTGATTATTTTTTTTAACGTAGACCAAACAGTCGTAGACGCTGAACGAAAGGCGAAAAAAACCAATATCGTGCTGCTGGCAGTAAATTCGCTAAATATTTATCGCGACTGTGCACGATGCGCGCATGACTACGCACGTATTTCGATCAAAAATTCATGAAGCGCTGCACACAGTATATTTGCCTTTACAATTCGAACGTGGAAACATTCAACGTATTTAGCGTTCTTGTTTCAAGAAGAGTTTCATCCAGATGACAGCTTTCATAAATGGATCTCTTTTGTTGTGAAAACTGGCTTGATGTATTACAATATAAGGCGTAAGGTAAGCTTTGACATTATATTTTTTATGAGGGTCGCATTCTGCAGATATCGTTGAAAATGATGAATGCATTTTCTAAATCTACACGCTTATTCTCGCGGACGATTGTAACAAAAGGGTTGTTCCGATAAACCAACAAAAGGGTGAGTTCGCGGTGGATTTCTGTATAAGGCGTAGAGCGACACACGAGTAGAGCAGGGTTACGAATACGGGGTTACGGCATTACTATCCTGATAATGGAGTGGCGGTCAATGGGGCGATAGATCGCGCCGTGGAGACGGTGCGCTGTAACGCGCGGGAGCCGAGCAAGCTCCCGAGGGAACCGCTTTCTCTCTCTCTTTCATCCCCCTTTGCCTGCCAGTTTCAGGCCACGTATAGCGACCGGCGACCGTCGTCGTTTCACCTCCCTGTCTTTCTCACGGTTCTATGTTCGATCCCCTTTCTGCATTTCCTCTCTCTCTCTCTCTCTCTCTCTCTCTCTCTCTCTCTCTCTCTCTCTCTCTCTCTCTATTTTCTCTCTATCGCTCCCTTTCTATCTATCTCTCTCTCTCTTTTCCGTCTGTCGATTCCTATCGGCCGGAGGAGACGTTCCCGCGCCGAATGCGCCTTCTTGACGTAACGTAGGGTCGCTACCGCTTTCGCAGAAGCTGTCGTTCGGAAACTGCAGTGCGCCTGGACGAAAGTGTTTTCCAAAGTCGATGATACTCGTCACGTTTTTCCGTAGATAGGTACGAATGCACGCGCGCCTGTCGAAGAAAATTCAGGATCGTTGGGTCGCGAACACCTGCGAGAAAATTCTGCAAATACCTAAGATTTTATTCATCGAACTGCACGTTTTTATTATTTATTTCACGATAAGATTTATATTGATTGAAATATATATTGCGTGCGTGTTTATATTATGTATCTTGGTATACTAAAGAGAAAGATTGAGACACGCATATACTATCGTATCTAAACTGCAGTCATATTTGTTTGATATGCGGTAACAAATTCGTAGAGCAGTGTGTGTGTGTGTGTATGTGTACTATGTCGTCACTATTCGACTGTTGTGCCCGCCTACCGCAACTATTCGACGCGTTCAATATTGACAGATAATATTATGCACACTCGTGATTTCCTACGTGATTAGAAATTCATGCAAAGTTACACATCAATTTGATTTGATGCAAAGAATAATAAACAATATTACATGATTTAGACATAGTATATATATATATATATATATATATATATATATATATATACGCATACACACACACACACACACACACACACACACACACACACACACACACACACATATATATATATATTATGTATACCTAAAAAAAAGTACATTTTGATATTTATATAATTATTGTTTACTTGCGTTCTTCTTTCATAAGTAAATCATCAGATAGAATTCATGTCAATTTAAATATGACTCATCCTTATTCATTCTTAAGCGTATACGCGAGACTCAAATTGGCCCAGTTGAGCAAACATATTCGCTTAAAATGCTTGATAGAGACAAGGGGACGTTTATGTGAAATAAATACGCATTTGTCACGCTGTGTAATGTGGATTAATATTAGGGAGAGGAGAATTGCAAGATTGAATGTGGGATAGGCTTGCAAATACTGTTTGTACAGAGTGTTAATCTAGTCAAGCTTTGACCACCCGTGTGAAGACATCAATCCTTGTTCTAAAGTAATATTTTAAAGTTCTGACTAAACACAACAGTTTGTAAAATTTACCGGACAACAATACTATTTGGAAATCTGTAAGTCAATGTCATTGCCGTTGCATAAAAAATTTATTGTGATTAAGTTTTTTTTTTCTAAAAAGTAAATGACTTATGTGCAATGATTTACTTCTTTATTTTAACTTTACTTCTTTCTTTATATTAAAAAAAATTATTGCATTTTGCAATAAAACTGGGACAGAAAATATTCATGCCATAATAAAAGATTAATATAATTATATAATATATTTACATAGTTAAATGTAAATATATATAAGTGCTCTATTGTTTTTTTTTATACATTTCATAAAGGAAAAAATTATTTTTCCAGAGCTATATACATATATAACATGAAACTCAATTTGTACATCGTCATATTATTGTCAATATTGGCGACTGCGGCCTGCGTAGTACCAGTAAAACTGCTATGGAAGCAAAAGAAAATAAAGCTAGGTACGCGGCTTCGTAGACCACGACCACCCGCACTTCCATGTCAATCCAATATTTTGAACACTTGCAAAATTATACGATGATTTATCTCTCATGTGACGTAAACATTTAACGTGCAAAATAATTAGCACAAACTTTGATATTATATGTATTTGTAATAGTTACATATTTTAATATTTTATTATAATTTAATGAGTTTTGTACATAAATAAACTCATATCAAATAATATTTGAACATTATTTTTTACTTTACGCCTAAGTCTAATTACATATTGTGTATGCTATAAGTATATATATATATATATATATATATATATATATATATATATATATATATATATATATACATATATAATAAATATGATGAAAACGTTACTAAACGAAAGCATAACATGATGTTTGTGCTAGTAGAAAGTTTGCTAAACAATCGATATAAATTTCATTGTTTAAGTATCATATTTCCTAACGGTAAGTAAATAATAAATTTATATGTATACATATGTTCTCTTTCATTCAAGCGGATAATTGAACCTGTTATTATGAATCGTGTTAATTATTTATATGAAAATAATAACTAGTAAATTGTTTTTAATAAAAAAGAGGAAAATAATATTAAATAATTTTTGTTTTATTAAATTAATATTATTTTATATATTTATCATATATTTTATATATTAGTTATATTTTTAATAAGTAAACAATTATATAAAGTTTTTTTATTTTTTTTCGTGTATATATTATTTTAATTATTCGTTAAGTTATGATGATGTATGGATATTCTTTCTCTCAAAGTTTATAAAGTCAGAGAGATCGTGTCCAGCAGTAAGTTCCACATCTGCTCGTAAATTCAAACGCTTAGAATCTGTCATGAAAATACGCTCGAAGATAAAGCGACTCACTTTCAAAACTAGGTAAATGCCTCGTCATATGGAGTCAAAGCAACGCCTTGTGCGGTATGAATATTTACTACCGGAGATGATTTTTGTAAGCTTTGAAGGACTAGCGAGTTCTCAATGGTATCTCAGTTCCTTTCAACAGCAGACTGTAGCATATTTTAGAGATTTCCGCGGCCCATTTCTATGCTTATTTCAATTTTGCATTTTATTTCATACAGAAAGAGTAGCGTTAGCTACTTTCAGATACTATTATTATAAATAAAATATCTCTCTCTCTCTCTCTCTCTCTCTCCTTCTCTCTCTCTCTCTCTCTCTCTCTCTCTTCTTGGCACACATTTTCTAAGAAAAGCAACATTCGAGTAGAGAATATTGTTTCCATTATTTTCATGATGTATTAATAAAATTTATCAACTTTAATAGAAGTAATTTGACTAATAAATGTTTTTTTCCCCAAAAAATATGTTTCTGCTAAATTATTAACAATTTTATAAGAATTAATTAACAAAAAATTAAGATATTAATGAAATATTAATGAAAATGAACACTATTGTAAAAGTGTATATTTAATATAATATGTCACTTCTTAATAGTACACATTTCTCAAGCAAATAAATGGGCACCTGCTTTTATATGAATCATCTTGTAACGTCAATGACGTCGCGTTTTACCATGGCGATAGAGGCAGCCCGTTCCACTTTGAAGTGAACTGCGAAACGACATTGGTTACGATCGAAATAAATGGTCTCTGCGATAGAAGATGGAGGAGGAACGTTAACGTGATGGAGGTAGAATTCGTCGTAGTTTTATTCTGATGTTGGGCTCACGTTCAATCGTGCAGGTGGAAAAGGGGTTGTAGGGACGTGGGTGGTTATGGGAGTAGCGGTAAGGCGCTGCAGACACTCTCAGAGTCGGTTCGATCCGCCGATTGCTAAAAGAATCAAATAAAGGAAGGACGATGTTCCCTTGCACTCATGTCATGCATGCGTTCGTTTGGCGTGGAATAACTTTTTGCATATAAACATTTTTATTCTTTTTCTCAGGGGTTATACAAATTCCTATGTCTGTATATATATATATATATATATATATATATATATATATATATATATATATACATATATATAGCAAATATAGGAATATAATGTTTGTACCTACGTAATATGTATTAGATAAAAATATATGAAAATTAAACAATAAAAAATTATAAAGAAAATATTGTAAAACCTGGTAGGTATCTCTACTTTTATTACTCCTCCTCTGGGGGATATTCTGAACATTATTGTCTTGACATTTTGCTCTCTGCAAAAGCACGTGTGCGAAAGAGAAAATCAAAAGTATATATAAATATTTAATAGTAATTTCCACATCTCTCCTCTTTATGTTTCGCTAATTTCAGTTTCTTTGAATTCTTCTCTCAACACAGTGACAAATTCTCACAAACGTTAAAAAGGCATCGTTAATTAATAAAGAGAAATATTTATCATGTATGTAGGTACGTATTTTTGCTTGATAAGTGTAAAAAAAAAGTCATTGATTATAATTGTGAGTAAAATAAGATTTGATACTTTCTGTCAAAGAATTAAAATGCATACATGCACAGATTTAAGTGTAGACGTATGTACATATATTCGAATGTATATAAACGATATTTCAAGGAAATAATATCACATTTGTCTAGCTTGCAAGTTTGAGAGAACATAATCCGTTGAATCTATCCGTGAATATATCCGTGAAAAAAATATAAATCGAATATTCATAGTTTTATCAATCATTTAATAAATTAGAAATGTTTTATAATCTGATATATTTTTTTTCATTTATTATTAAATTACTAACAATAAGTTTATGTATTAATTTATAATTTCAATACATATTGTATTTTTATTTCTCTTTTAAAATATTTTGAAAAGCATTTTAATCTTCTCTATTAGAACCATCAAGTTTTTGTACCTTACTTATTATTTAACTTCCTATTCAAATCGTTGGAAATTTTACTTCCAGAAATACATGAAATTCAACATTAAACTTTACTTGTCCGTCTTCTCTTTGTTCTTGGTAGCGATAACAGTCTTTGCGTGCCGATCTTTAGTCAAACAATCAAAAAAGTGGCTGGAAACCAGTTTCGTCTTTCCTCCAGTCAAAAGAACCGTTTAATCCCTTATTAAATTTCGTTAAAAAGATAATATTAAGCAATGAATTCTGCTAGCATCTCTTTATTTATATTTCCGTCAAATATATTAAAATGACACATCTGTTAATACTAATCGCTTACTTGATTTCATGATATAATTATTGACTATTACGTAACGTAGCAAGCACGTTGCTATAAACGAATATATGCATAAATATCTTGCCATGAATACAAAATAAAATTTTAAATATTATTTGTTATTTTGCACAGCTCCTTCTATTATTATATATGCGTAGTATAAAAAATTTTAATAAAAAATTTTAAAATTGATAATTATAACAATGTATCAAACTAACGTATATTCCAATTTACTTTTTTATCGACGCATTGCTTTACAAAAGGATATATTTTATTCTTCTAATAAATTTTAGAATGCATTATAAAAATGTAATAGACGCTTATTTTGTTCTTTCGATTTCTACACAAGAAACATAAGTTTAAATTTAAAGTATACCATTATTTCTATCAGCGAATACCTCGTGTAATATCGTTACTTTCGACTTTCGCCCAGGATTCGAGCGGTTGCCCATGTTTTCGCGATCCTATAAACGACTGACTCCTCGTTGTCTGTAGATCTGATAACGCTAATTACGCTAATACATTACACGAGTGGGAGCTCCGAAATAACGAGTGCACCGCCCAGTTCCATGTGCAGCCGATTGCATTTACCTCTGGCAATGCCTATCGCGTAGGTAGGTAGAGACGAGGGTGTCCTAATTACCTACCGCCCGGTGAGACGCCTTCTTGCCCGCATGTAAACACCTTCATTACCACTGAACTGCTCCATAAAATATTTCCCCGGGATAGCTGTTCCCGGTATAGGTAATAACCCCAATCCAGACGGAACTCTATAAAATGTCGCTCCTTATGGACACTAACTTAGTATGAGAGGTAATTATTGACCGTTATACATATTTGGGAAGCTTATTACATTACTGTTATGCCGTTATAATACAATCACGATAAATAAAAATATAGAATGCGATCTCTATATCTACCTACGAAATAAAAACTTATTGTTAGTGTAATATGCTTTTGTCATTCAGCAAGTTATTATTTTTAAGGATCTTTTTGCGGAATAAACAAAACGCAAATATTGTTTTCAATGTAACTTTCATTATAACGGTAATTAAATTTTCATCGTATCACAAATCTTTCTGCCCCAAAAAGTCAGAGTTATCTGATGTAGAATGGAAATTGTTTTTACGAATATTGTTTTTCATTATCAGAAATAATTAGTAATATTAGTAAATAATTTGTAAAAAAATAATAGCCACAAATATATGCATTTATATTTACTGTTCGTTAAGTGGCTCATTATTTTTATATTGCAATATGTATATAAAACAATTAACGTCTTTGCTAAATTGTCTCAACTAAATTGTTTTTATATAATAATAAGTAAAATTGATCCTTTATAGTTAACTGTTCTAACGTATTTATTTTCTTTTCCTCAGCGTATGCTAAGGAAGAGGAGTGAGACATAGTGAAAATGTGTCGGTGTGAGACCAGGGATTCAGGTTCAGAAAATACCTTGGCTCCTTCGCAAGATACTATCTAGCTTTCTCGTATCAACGAGTAAACGACCTCGAACCAGCCATCTTATATTTCATGTCCGAGTAAAAGTTTCTGTTCCGTACCAGCCGTGGTCGCATCGATACCTTCAGCCGTGTGAAAACTCTTCTCTGTCACTAAAAGATATAATCTATATTCTTAGGAGATAAGTATTCCCATAATTTTTACGCGAACTATACGTGCTCCTGCAAATAATCTTTTTGCAGTACAAAAATTGCTTTCGTATCACGCAGTCTTTAAAGATAAATTTATTTATAATTGAGCGAGTCGTGCGTAATTTTCAGATTAACAATCTGAGGTCATATGTCAATTTTATTGTACATGTGATATAATAGTGCTTGAAAATCATGTTTTTAATGTTAACCAATGTAAATACGCTTTTTCTCCCAGATACATATTATCTTACAAGTCAAAGTATAGTTGAAAATTTTATAAAGATTACGTATATCTTTTTTTATTATTTTCCCTCTTCACATATTCTATGATGTAATTTTTGTTTCTTTAATTGTTTATGTCATTACATAAATTGTTCTTTGCGTTTTGGCGCTTATGAATTTCATTTTTTTGTACTGTTGGCGCTCGATTAAAATTCTCTTTGTAATTTCATTCTCTCTCCGCAACAGTTTATTGTAAAATAAAGGCCTCTTTTGAAATAAATAGAAATGCCTATCTTCCTTTAAACCGCACGAAACATTTAATTACCAGCATGTCTAAATGGTTTATTTCACATGGTTTGAATCTTTTTCAGATATTGCTCGTGCAATTTTAGTTCTACAATTTTTATATACAGTATATAAACTGTTTTGTACACAAAACTGAAAGAAATATATACAAGCGTACAGAATAAAAGAATCGAAAAAATGTTATATGATGATGCTGGTATATTTGTATGGAAAGTGCCTTCGTAAAAAAAAAAAAAAAAGAAAAAAAAAAGATGGGAATGCTGTTAGTAAAGCCCGTGTTCACACCCGTAAAGAAATCCAATTTGCAGATTCTAAAGAAAAATTCTCAAATATATAAAAAATATGTAAGTCAAAACTAATAAAATGGCGTCAAATAAATCATCAATAGAGTGTGCGAGGTCACTGCGCGTCACTGGCTATCGTTACGGTAGTGATAAGGTAAAGCCTGAGGGATTTCCCCGGAACTTGGAACTTGCACTCTCGTGTTTTTCGGTCGCAATAAAAAGTTGCCTACTTCAGCTGTCTACTACAGTAACGTCACGACTTATATTTCACACAATGCCGATATATAAGTGGCGTGTAACATAGGCTGCACATTTTCGAGTTTTGCTGCAGCCAGACTATAAGGTATGGACTATAGAATAAGAAAGAATGACGACTTAGTGTTTATATAATTGTAGAAACTTAATTATTTTATGAACATATTTATTCTATTGTTATAGATATTTAATGAATTATTAATTTAATTATATCATAAAATTTTAAATAGAAAGATTTTTTATTTATCTTATTATAGTAGAAATTCTTTAATAACCTTTCCTGCGTCACATACTAATTAGATGTTATATAAAAAAATTAGTTGCCTTTATTTGCATAAACAAAAGAGTTGTCTAAAAATCAATAGTACTGAATTGTATTAATTTTCATTTATATAACGATATCTTTCATTTTTCCACTAGAACAATATGAAGTTCGCAATATATATCGTGATGCTGTTGGTTACAATTTGCGCTTTGTTTGGGGATACTCAAGCATCTCCGACAAATAAACTTTTAGTAGACGACATTACACGATCAGGACAAGGACGTCCTGGACCTTTCAACCCTCATCCTGGTCCTGGACCATTCAACCTGTTACCAAGAGTAAGTATAATAATCAGAATTTATATTTTTTCGGAAATTATAAAATGTTTGATTTTTTTTTTGTAAAATAATTGCAAATCCTATATCTATACTTTTCAGAATAATTACGAGATATCAAAAACCTAATAACTAATTTTTATTATTTTTCAATACTCTTCCTTAAAGAAAAATAAGTTTACTTGTCTGTATGTGTAAAAAAATTTACAAAAATTACATAATTATTAAATTGAAACTATCAAATATTATATTTAACAGAATTTTAATAAACATATTTTTTCTTACAGATTTAATTCATGAATCCATGAATTAATAACCTGATGATATCGAGACTTTAATTGCTCTCACTATTCAAGATTAAGACAATCGAACTTTAAACTTTTGCTCTTTTAAATGTACTTATTATTGATTAAAATTTTTAAATGTATAATAAAAATTAAATAAAGAGAATCTTCTAAAGCATCACAAAGAGAAAAATTTGTATACATATTTATATTTACATTAATAATGTTATATATTTCGATTTATTCAATTTTTTCTTCAATGGTATACTTGCACTTCGTTTTTATAATTCTTGCAATACTCTTAGATTCTCTCGCGTAAGCGATCACGTAAAACAATCAGAGGCAAAGACACCCTGGAGCAAACTCAATCTGGGAAAACATTTCCTGCCGTGAAAAACGATATTTCAATTAAATCCTTAATCAAATGGGAGCATGGCAGTCTGCATCTTGGGTGACCATAAATCGCGTTAATGGAAAATGACTTTTCTTATTAGCAAGTTATTTGTACTGGCATAGAGTGGGCTGCAACAGGAATATTGCTTCTAGGCTTCTATCCAGTAAGAGTTTGGCGAGCAAAATCGATACGTGCTTTCCACGCGAAATATTTGAAGTAGACATTTCATTTCACGTATCTGTAGCGTAATATGTATTTTTCGCTTCTTATATTTCTACAAAGCAATTAATTATTTATTTAACAGTCAAACCTTTGTCCACATATATATATCTTTTATATTCGAGTTTCACAGTTCGAGTATAGAATTGGTAGTTATTTAGTTTTAAAGCAAACGAGATGAACTAGTCTAAGAGAGCAACCTTGGAAGATGTATCCAACCATCTGTGACAAGTGTTGCATGCGACAGTATAATATAAATGGTGAATTTGGTAAAATCCTTCCATGTAATGAACACCGTGACATTAGACGTGGTTGTGTAGCCGAGTACTTTCTCTCCGCTCTTCTGCATTTTACGGAGTTTCTACGTTAATGCGATAAGAGAGCAGTCTCAGTCGAGCCAGGCCATAACTTAAATTGCTCGCTTCTTCGTCGTAGCTAATGCGAAGCGATACTTAAAGCGGAACAATCGCGGCGCGCCAGTCAGCTTTATTTCCCGCCCGTTTTGATCCGACAAAGCGTTCGTTATCTGGTTGAACACACGAAAGTTCTAATGAGATGAGAATTAGAATAATAATTTATGATCACGTAATGGAATAGACAAACCGTAGAATAATAGATGTATAATGTTGGAAAATAAAATTTGGTGTACCTTTTTTCATCAAGTGATATATTTATTGTTTAATATAATATAATTATATTAATATATAACACGCAAACTTTATTTTCTTCAACAATTATATTAATAGTATCTTTGTAAAATTCGTCAAATTTCGAAGGACGTCTGGTATATCCAATTTTGATTCACTATGACTCAGGGAACGTAATTAGGATGCCTCAAGTGGCAGTGAAGCTATGCTGTATAAGTGGGGCAATTAGCGAAATACTTTGAATTTCGACATGACTTTCTAGATGTTGGCGACGAGAAGATGCGCCAAGAAGAGTGCAGTTGATAGCATGGATGGAACGGCAAGTCGACTCTCGTTATATTATATCATTTTGCGTTTTCTAGAATCTGATCTTCGCGCACCGCGACAAGTCCCTCCGTGCCTCTTTACGATATTAAATATTATATTGTATTGCGTAGGAAATTTTATTCAAAAAAGGTACAGCAACCATCAGTAGTTACTGCATTTAAAGTAGAATGAGAAATCTAATCATCTCGATCGCTAATACATACGCAAAAAATAAAATTCCTGTAATCTGTATAATCTGTATTGTATTGTATAATCCGTCTCTCAGGTATCACTAGAGTCGCGTGCCAAAAGAGAGAGAGAGAGAGAGAGAGAGAGAGAGAGAGAGAGAGAGAGAGACGGCAGTGCCAAGTCCGACGTACTCAAAATGAAGAGCATCTCGAGTATCGTTATACTGTTTTTGCTCCCTTGAATCCACGAGATGCAATTAGAGATCTCGCTCAAGAGTAGCGTAAGAGAAGCGTGGGCTTGACTTTCGCCTATCGTCATCGTACCGTGTTTTTCCAATTTTCTACCAAGAAGAACTTGTCTTCTGTATCGCATTGCATTATTCATGCCAGCCTACTGGCTACGTATAGTGGTTTCGGGGTAAACTCTTTTGCCTGCTGATGCTTATCATAGCTCAGTGCTTTAATATTGCATCCGTCATGTACATCAATTTATTCGATGTATCTTTTACTGGCGGAAAGCGAAACTCTCGTTCTTTCGATTCTGATTCTCCGCTCAGTTATTTCAATTTTTGTTAACAAAATAGCGTTTGTTAATGAATATTATCGGAAAAATTAAATTGAATTGTACGAAGAACAATTAAAAAGTTATATATATAACACACAATGTTATACACATATAACACAATTATAATATACAATATAAGGCACATACACATATACATGTTTGATATAAAATTCGATAAAAACGAAAGTGAAATTTATTAAAAAAAAGTAAAAAAAATACATGTCAAAATAATATAAGAAAATATTCATCGAGAAAATTATCTATGCCTGAAAAAATACGAAATACTTGATTTTATGCAATTTTGGAAATGAAGAACAATAAAAATGCTGCGCAAAGTTCTTGCATAAAGTAAAATATTAACTTCGCAAAAAGCTGCTTATCATTCAATGTAAAGTTTTCTCTGTAAAACGCAGTTGTATGAGCTTCATTATCAAATCGTTTTTCATTTTCGGTGGTGAAAGCCGTATCACATTCAGAGTGAACAATGATTTTCGAGAAAATAATATACGAATCATAATTTCACGTTACTTTTCCACGGTATTTACGTAAAGTAAAAAATGCAGAGAGTTCGTAATATAATCTAAAGTTAGAAAATACTGCGCTCATATCGCCGCTTTTGTACGTTAGGTCTACTGAATGTATCAAGCTTTTGTTAATTAAACAAAAGTAAGTCACATGCGCGCGTGTGACTTCGAGTAGATATTAATTATCGTTCATCCGGATGAGGATATCTAATATCGTCTATAATGCGCAAACTGCAATGGACAGTGCGGATTGAATGACGGATTAAAACGAACGGGTGTACGTGACTCGGTTTCTCTCGTGGAATAAATGAGCCCGGTTGTACGAACTAAACCAACGCAACGATCTCTACAATATACAATTGGAATATGTTCGCTTCTCTATCTAGTTTTCGCTTTGGTATTACAGCTCAATTTCCTGAATTCCTATTATGACGTGCCTGGTTTTGTCGGTTATTCCGTAGGCGAAGCGCACGAGAAGCGAAGAAAATCTACAGCAGAATCCCGTTAACTCACTGATAACGATCCGTTATCAATTCAAATGAGTTTCAACATGCGACTAAAAAATACATCTGTTCGTCCTTAAATAGCGAAGTTTATGTTTCCTAACGCACTTCGGGAAAGTTCGTTAGGTTTGAGTTACTTTGCTTCGCAGTTCATTCCTACGTCCTTTCTACGTTATCGTTATCGCTTTCCAGCGATCGCTGGCGTAAGTTTATAGAAATGATAATTAGAACTGTATCCTGGATACAGCCTATTATTATTCTCTTGTTTCAATTTTCAGATAATATAAGATTTTTTACGTAAAATTTTTATTCCAATATTTTGCAAAGTCATATGTTGATAGCGAGATTATAATATTAGCTGTCGGATAACTTGCTCAGTCTCAGATATTTTCCTCAAATTTCCCATATGACGTTCCACCAACGCAGATTACGTTTTTATTAAAGACTAATGAACGCACTTTTGTCCAGGTTACTTTAATAAGTTCTCGGAAAAGGATTTATCATGGCGTAAGTACTAAAAGAGCGAATGGAGAAGAAGAGAATAAAAAAATCAAAAGATATGATAAATCTGTGAACCTTGATGATTATTGGCATAAAATTTACGCTTCTTTTTAACGTAGTCCTTTGAACGACAAAAGTTTCTTAGCAATTTAATCATGCAATATTACTTACATAATATTATTTATAATTAAAATCATTTTTGCAACATAAACGCGACTCGATAAGAAGAATAATCGATATAAAGAGATGTCTTCTTTTTCAAATCAAAATTTATTTATGGCAAAGTCACGTCTGTTAAAATACTGATAACGCAGCAATTAAACACTTTCCAGATTTTATTTTTTGTACGTAAACAATCATTCGAAGCACAAAGGAAACAATTAAATGATTAAACTCGTTCTCTTTTTTTTGTTTAGCCGAACAATGAAACTCCAGCAAACGCGTGAAGCATTATATTCATATCATATTTTTGGACACGAAAGAAGAGAGAGAGAGAGAGAGAGAGAGAGAGAGAGAGAGAGAGAGAGAGAGAGAGAGAGAGAGAGAGAGAGAGAGAGAGAGAGAGAGAGAGAGAGAGAGAGAGAGAGATATGCGTGTGCGTGAGAAAATGTGTGCGTCTATAACAGATGACGGCCAGAACCGGTTAAGCCGTAAATGAAATTCTTTTACCGGATTTTCAGTCTTTGATCGCCCTTTTGTTTACAGTTCGCGATGAATGGCAGTTTGGATTTGGAAGGATAGATTACTCAGCCGCCCAACGTTCCCATATCCGAGTATATGTCAATTCTGCCACCTCTGTCGCTCAACTATTATCTATGAAGCCGTGAATTTCTATTTTTTTTTTTCTATTCTCCCAAACGTATCGATCGAGGTCTCTTCCTACTCGTTCCAATGACGTCCAATTCTGTCCAATCCGCGGTACGAACGTTGATGCTGTGCATGCAAAGATCGTTACCCTCGGTACCGCACTGATGATTCATATGTAGAGTAAATCGTAAAACGAAGCCATTCGATAGCTTAACTGCGAAAAAACATAGATGAAAGCATTCGATGCAAAGCCGTACTTCCGAGAATATTTTAAATCAATATTTGAAACTTTAACAGATTAGCAATTAAAAAGGGAAAAGTTACACACATCGGTATAATTGATGATTAAATATTACTAAATTATTAAAAATACATTTTCTAAATTTTCTATATGAAATTCCGATAATTTATGCAAATGCCATTGATAAATTTTGCGAGATTACATACATTATTATATAGAACAGAATTAGCACGAACTTACATATGTCAATTGGCCATACCAGCGGTTTAACGCAGGAATTATATATGTATATATATATATATATTATATATTATATATATATATATATATATATATATATATCTTCCCATTTGCCGGTATATTTCATGTACAGGCATGTATCACGCACCAGATGAAAATAACATAATTAGGAAGCTCTACTCTCTCGCTGATAATTCACACGTAGTAGCCAAAATATTCAAGGCCATAAATCGCTCGTAACTCGGCGCCCTATTCAATTTTCCACTACTCATATTTTCCTCCGTTCTCTCCCGTTCTCTCTCCCGTCCTCTCTCCTTCTCTCTTTCGCGCCCGCGCACCACGCTTTATCTTTTACATTTATCTGCAGTTAAATTACAACGTGTCCACTGTTATTCTCGCGCTGCACACGGATTGTAAATTCAGCCGAATAAATCTTAATACGTGTCGGTCCCTCCATCGTCTAATATCTTTCGCGGGCTGATAATAGTTTCTATTTCTCGAATCGCCATGTGTCATTCACGGATTTACTTACCGAGATTAATGCCCGCTTTGTCGAATTTGCGCGTGTACGCAAGTATATATGGGCAAACGCGCACGTGTATACGAGAAATCCACAGCCGCGTATAATTGTACCGGCATTGCGCTACCGGTATCGCTATATATTCCGTTTCGCTCAGTGGCGCAGATCAATATTAACGATGATATCGGGTTTGGAAACTGGGGACTACCGTGTACCAGTACGGCAAACAAAATGAAATAAACAAAACTGCGGCGAGGATCGCGCCGCCGCCACCGCCGCCACCGCCGCCACCACTGCCGCTGCGCAACGTTTGCGGTGGTACTCGGATATGTCATGTAATTTTATGTGTTTGCGAGCGGCAATTCGCGTAAACATTTTCGGGACTCTCTGTTGAGCGCCATATATTCTCGCAATGCCCAATCGCGAAAGATGATCGCCGTGAAAGCGAAATTGCCAGCGATCGTTTAACTCTCTTCATCACCGCGCACTGCGAACGTCGCTTTTTTTTTCCTCTCCCTTTATTTTCCCATTGGCCGAATCAAGTATAACGATTGACGGAGAGCTGATCAAAATCTCTATGTATACTCGAATTATATCGGACGGTAAAAAAACCGAGATGGAGCGATGGTAGTCGCGTCTTTCCACGGACGATGATGCCGCGATAGTAGAACGCGTGCGCGAGCGAAATAAAAAGTGGAAGAAGTTTGACATCGCTCTGGTGGCATTACCGGTGATTTGCTCGAGAGTATTTCACTCCTACAAAGGACAGGACAGCGGGGTGGCGGGTAAACTGGAAGGGGAACACAGTGCATTTGACTTCCCTATCAGCGTCAAGTGCTCATAAGCGCTTAAATGACTTCTCATTTACGAAACACCACTGACAGCCATTCAGCCATATTTCTAAAACGAATTTCCTATGTGTGTACATATATATATATATATGTGTGTGTGTGTGTGTGTGTGTGTGTATTTGTGTTGTGTATATATATATATATATATATATATAAATATATAAATATATAAATATATATATAGAACGACGATCTGTTTTAAAACTCACGTCGCAGCGCAGCGCGAAATTCAGTTGCGCTTTCGTTCCATTTCAACGAAATGGGATCTCCGAGTGCGCTCAGATGTTATTCGGCGGAATTAATCCCCTTCCATCCACCGCGAGATGTATGTTGCGCTTTGAATTACCAGCCAAGGAAAAAAATACGGATCAGTATCAGCGCTTCGGGAGATGCGTATAAAATTTTTTTTCTTCACCGCGATTATGACGGGAATTTAGTTGACAGAATGTTAACGAGAAATTCTGTATTGTGGAAAACAAATTCCATTGCAGGCCGTGTCACTCAATTAAATATAAAAAGTGGTTGGGTAAAAAATACGGTTCAAGCTTTTACATGACATATCTATAAACCTGTATTAATACCTGTTTGTGCTATCATTTAAGTTAAATAGAAAGTTAAAAATAATCGATGAAAAAGCAGTCTAATTATTTGTTATTCCTCAGAGACGATGGGGAATGTAACGCGAGAATTTTTGACAGAGAAAGAGAGCAAGAGAGATAAAATATATAATAAGAAAAAATATTTGAACGAAAATAAAGTACGATTATATCTATTATGTTTCATCATCTCTGATTGTCTGTCAGAAAATTTGCATATAATTGAATCGTATAATTGTGTCTTATCTCAGTATAATACATATTAACCACATTATGTCCGTGTGCTATTAAACTTCCTAGTTTACTGTTAATTAGTTGCTTGATCTATCCACGTGACGTAGCCGACGTCATTTTGCTTAACATTACCGATACGCTCATGCAGATAATTATGTTACGATTACGATGATATAATCCATCGTGCGAACAGTCTATATAAATTAAAAAGATTAAAAATTTACGCTTTTGAGATCCAATAATTTGCGGAAGGATCTCTCGTAGAAAGGCAATCACGGACGAGAGGACAATGCACGAAGACGTACAATGCCATGCGCTTGCGATATTGCTGCTCGTATCCGTCCTTTATTTCTCTACGTCACGACGGGAAAAGGAGTGCATCGGGTGCACACCAACTCCGCACGTAATTCAACGTTGTCGCAGCAAAATTTCATAGTAGAGGGATAGCGCACGCATGTCGAGATGAATCAGTCGTACGTGTGCGCAACCATGTTGTAGTTCATGCATATCACACGCACGTAGGGTGAATGGGATGGTTGTACCTGAGGGCGGATAGTGTCGTAGGTCGGGTCACGGCACCACAAAGGCACGGGGGTTGTCGGGCTAAAACAGGAGAGGAGGCAGAGGGTAACCGACGTCGAAACTGGAAACGTCGAGGCGGGGATGAGGAAGCGCGATAGTCTCGCATAGGCGGTACTCCCGGTTGAAAGCTCCGTCCTCGCATTCCTTCGTAACCTTGTTATGTCAGCCACTTAACTTAACCACTAGATCGCGTGTATATATAGAGAGATAGAGATAGATGGATGGATAGATGGATAGAGAGAGAGAGAGAGAGAGAGAGAGAGAGGGAGGGAGGGAGAGAGAGAGAGATAGAGGGGGGAGGGAGAGAGAAGAGAAATGCATCGGCCACTATTCGAAATCACAATGCCTACCACTTTGGTGTCAACATATGTGCCCACATATTGTCTCAAGAATCTTTCAAGTGTAAATGCATATCTGATGGTGCGTGCAAGCGACGTAGAATGGTTAGGAAAGATTTTCTAAGAAACATTATAATGTCTCTTTCCTTCGGAATTTGATGATATTTTTTATTAGACAGAAGAGTTATAAAAATTCAATAAATATAAACCCACGCTTTCTATAACATCATTTCTACAGTATAAAGGATTCCAAGGATCTTTGCTCGGAGAGTAAATTATAGGTATCTAAAGCGCATGTGAAGCGCTAAATATTATAATAGAAAGCTAAAGCTTACGACGGTCAGAAAATTATGTACCCTCGGTGTCTGGCACGAATTTTGGATTCTTATCAACATATTATTTTGGAAGTCGCAAATTTTGGACATTACGGTGACCGAGCTCCGAGCGTGAGAACGCAAATTTATTCATAATAATCTTCGATTCCCGCTCGCGGCAATGCGAGCTTAGCGTGCGGATTCGCTCGCATATTCAGCAACGGCCGACGGCGAACCTGAATCATGATCCCGTTTGCGTTGCCCGCAGGCACTTCCGCGTCGGAAGTACGATTCGCAAAAATACAACCGTTTCCTCGAGACGCGCGGCACCACCATTACCCTCTCCAAGACGGGATATGTAAGTCTTCTCCCTTTTTCCTGCTTACGACATTTGGCAAATAATTCGATTCTCTATGGATTGCATCAGCATAATTACGAGCCACTTCATAGTTGAGTAACGTTCTCACCGGCAATTAGCCGTTGTTGACAAACGCAATTTGCGACATGTAACTTTATGAGATAGGCGGAAGCGTCATAGCAAAGTCATTGATGTTGCCGAGTACATCGACGCCCGTGTGTTGTTGCTTCCGGTATGGTCGCGTCTTCCGCTCCTCGCCTAGCCTTCTGACACAAGGCTATGCGTGCTGACAAAGTGTTTCTGAGTCTACGGAGGGAAATGAGAACGATGATGACCCTTTGTCCTCACACTAAACCTGCATCCTCACGCTGCTTTGATTAAGTTAATTCACAAAATAATCACGTAGATAATATATATATATGTGTAATATCAACTAGGATTCCGAGATAGAAAGGTGCAATGCTAACTAATTAATATCAATATAATAAATTAATCAAACTCAACTTAATTATAATTCTCTTTATCAATTCTATTTATACATCGACTAATCAATTACATTTTAATGTCAAATTTGTAAAATATGTGCTAATAATATATTTAAGTTTTGATTTTCAATAAATATGTTTCAATTAATTTGTTGGAAAATTAATTATTACGTACGTAATAAATTTGTACGCACTTGTCATAGTTATGTTTGTTTAAAAATAAGTTTTTAAAATTTTGTTTTCCTCTTACAAGTATCGATTAATATTTTAATAATTGATATAATAATTTAATAATTAATAATTTAATGTTAGGGGTAAAAAAAAATCTTTGAAATAATCGAATCTCTCTCGCTCGAATAAGCTGCAATTTGAGATACTGTTAATAATAATAATATGAAACTTTCTTAGTTCCTTCTCCGCTTGTTACTTGGCCAATAATCTCTCTGGCGATATGCCATTAACTACACAATGGAGATTTCGCGTCTCTATAGGTAAATTCAGTTGGCTTGATTTACGCGTATACTTCCTTAACCCAATACCTCGCGCATCTCGAAAGTTCCGAACACCGACTTCCACGTTAATTATTAAGACTACAGATCAGGATTATACTTATGCTTCAATCTCGCGCTCGCGCTCCCCGCATCCCGCTCGATGGCGAAATATAGCACGCCACCGAGCGTGGTTCTGGTCGTCGTTCGCAAGACGAAATGGACTTCTCGGAGTGAACTGCAGACACGAACGAGAGGTGAAATACCACCGCTGGCAGAGGATATTCGACCGGCAGGGGTGTGCGAGTACGTGAGGACGGACGCGAGACAGCAGCGTGGAAAAGCGTTCGTGGCAGCAACAGCAGGAGGTAAGGGAGAAAGGAACGAGGGGATGAAAGGGGCGACCACCACATCTCGTCGTCACACAGGAGTTGGAGGCTACAATGGCAGTGCGTCTTCTGGCGCCCTGGAGTCTCCCGACACGCCTTCCAGCGCGAATGCCGCAAGAACTCGCTTATCTAGTGCACGGCGTTCTTCCATACGCCGCGATATTGCAATCCGCACCTCCGGAGGAACATTATTCACTTTGCGCGCGAGATTCCGCCCGGTTTCTACGCGGAAGCAACGATTACGAGGCTGTTTACGCGTTATTTTGCCTAACCGTGTATATCGAACGCGATTGTTGCCTCTCTCTCTCTCTCTCTCTCTCTCTCTCTCTCTCTCTCTCTCTCACGCGCGCTCGAGATAATATTCTATAATTTACTATATATTCATGGATTCATTCAGTATGAAAACGAATAATATATCTGTTATTAGATTGTATCGAATTTTCGATAACATTACAACCGTTGCATAAAATCGAAACATAATACATATTTCGTATTACGCTTAACGAAATATTTACGAACAATTGCTCTATTACGAATCAATGTTTGACGACCTAATCCTTGATTTCGACAGTTATACGATATGTATTATAGTTTCAACGAACAATCTATCGTCGATGAATTATGGATCCGAAGTATAATATGCCACATTAACGTCATACGAATGTGAGTGGATAGTGAAAATTGAGCTCGTATTTTGTAATGCTATATATATATATATATATATATATATGTACGGTAAGTTAAAAACAGGTTATATAACTAGTCAAAAAAATATTAAATGAAACTCGAAACATATAATGGAAAAATGTGTGTCTTAAAAAGAAACTCGGAAATATAGATATATGTATATTTTCCTAAATATATATCTGGGCAATTTATATTCGTTATTGCGCAAACATCAATCAAATTCAGAGCAATTAATTATATCACGATGGTATTTTATGGACTAAGTAATTAAGGGCCGAGTCGACAATCTTCCGTCCATCATATGTCAATGAAAATCATATTTCCTTTGCGGGTTTATTAATCACGCTTTCTGGCAAAACCGATTAAACTATTCCCGATATAGCTAATCGATATTTCACTCGATCAATTATCTTTATCGTTTATTCTACGTAAAGGCGAATACATTGACTGAATATGTATGAACTTCCAAATTGTGCTTATGTAACAGCCAAACTAATATCTGCAATCAATAGATGAAGTTACGTATACAATATAAGATTCCCATGGGATACAGCTCTCAACTATCTATGCTTAATATGTCATAATTGTATAATATATTTTTTGTAAATATATATATGTTGGAATATTACGTATATTATTAAATAGTTAATTACAACACATATGTAAAATTTAAATTGCGCCTGTTTTTTTTTTCACTTTTGCGATTAAAATTCATTTTGTCGACTGAACATTGTTGAGAATATAATAAATAAATGTATATGTTGCTTCTATACATAATTTTTATAGATAATTTTCCGTACTTTTGTTTAAATATTTATCGATTGTTGTATATACATTATATTACACAGTCATGCTATTGTTATTCTGTATTTAAGCTATCGTAAAATAACATTCAGACAAGCAATGTTATACTTAATCGTATAAAAGAAATGAAACGTAGACTAGAAAAAAATACCTCGGTAAACGTTCTATTCATGCTATATATATGTAAGAGAGTAAAGAGGAAATGCTGATTGTACTAAGAAATTATTCTCTCTCTCTCTCTCTCTCTCTCTCCATTTATCTATCTATCTATCTATCTATCTATCTTAAATAGTACTTTGAATAGATGAAAGAGATCAATTCTTAATTGAAAGCAAATTATAGTTTTCAGTTTGAGATATGTTTGATTTGAGATGGTATAAAATTAGTTTCTTAGACGATAGAAAGATTTCTCCTCTCAAATTATTGATTATATCCGGTCATTTAAACTTGTAAAACTTGTAAACTTGTATTATGTCAATCCCCGATAGTGCTTCATTGAAATAAAAACGCAATATAGATAAATTTAAGATAGTGTTAGTGAAAATGTGTTAATTTATTTTCTTTACTTCAAATAATATTAAGCGATGAGATAGCATTGTAGATAGGAAGAGATAATATTACTCATGTAATTTTAACTTAATTTCCAACAACTTGGATTCATCTGGTAAACTCAATTTATGTTTTCCGCTTTCCGTATAAAATTATACCTCGACTATGTACTTTCCTTTTTGTCCAAATCTCGTGTACAACAGCGTTAGAGTTTTAATAATTGCTTTTATAAGTTGGTTATGCAATTCAATTTATCGCCGTTAGCGAACCTTTCGAATCCTCCAAACACAAATTACGAACGCGACTAGCCATAAATCGAGCATAAGCCAACCGACGACCTTCGGCATCGACGAAGTCATATTATTCCCGCATTTATCTCTTCCATCCTCAAGGCTCATGCCAAAAGACATACCCCAAGTACCCCGGAATGAGCGTGCCACAGGTTGTGTGCGACCCCCGAACCCCGAAAGCGCAACGGCCGCGACGCGTACGACGGAGGGATAATTAATCGTCACCTATTGATAAGAGATAAGTGAGTGGGATTAAGACGCGGAGTTCGGGGGGGGGGGGAAGCGGGAGACGGGCTCGAGAGTCGCGGAGGCGTCTGCGCGTGGCGGGAAAAGAGAGGGGATGATACAGGAGGTAGAGAAACACGCTCTCGCGCGGGGTACGACCCTCAGTCGGGATGCCGATCGCGCACCCTCTCGTCCATCCGGTACCGCGATGATCGGTGAGCGACGTGTGCAACGTGTCCCGGAAACTGCGCGAGGCCGACTACGGCTGTTGATTGGCGCGGTGTTGCTGTCCACGATCGCGGGAAGTGCTTGGACCGACAACCCCGTCGTCGCATCCGGTGAGTGAACAATCGAGCCGGCGAAAATCATTCAATTCGCGATTTGTTCGTTTAAATATACGCGGCGCCGAGCGAGTGTCATCGAGATAAAGAATATCTTGCATTTGATTTAGCGATTGATTTGCGCAACGTGTTGATTATATCCCCTCGTCCAAATATACACACACACACACACACATATATATATATATATATATATATATATATATATATATATATATGTATATATCTAACTTCTCGGCGAACTGGAGAAGTTTCGTCCTTGGTTCGCGAGTGTTAAATTCACCGCCGCGGCGCTAATTGAATCCCGGTACGAGCTGCGACCCCGTCCCCTCTGAGTAGGAATTTTGTTACCCACACGCGCATCCTCTGTTTCGCGTGTGCGGGAAGTTTAACGAGTTTCGGTGCCGTCGTCGCTGCCGTCACCGTCGTCGTCGCGACGGTCGGACCATGCGAGGATTGTTCTCTTTCTTTCTCTTTCTCTTTCTCTTTCTCTTTCTCTTTCTCTTTCTCTCTCTCTCCCCCCCCCCCCCTCTCCCCTCTTGTTTCCACATAAGACACACAGCCAGGCTAGCGCTGGTATTCCACGTAGCGCGGATTTGTGGTGCGTGTCTCTTACCTGCGATTGTGGCCCTTGTATGCGAGAGTTGGCTGGCTCGCGTGAGAGAATAATTCGAGGCGTGTATGCAATAGTTTCTGAGGCTCAACGCGAATGAAGTTGTCGAGGATAACTGGGAAGTATACGCGAGATATATAAACTAGTTTGCTTGTATCTCTTGCTCATTATTTTGAATTTAAAGAGAATCTTTCTCTTCTCATTTCAATACAGATATATATTTATTCACTTCTTCATCCATTATAATTTAATAAATTTTTTTCGCTCGACTGTACAATGAAACCTGATAATTATCAGATATCATCTGGTAATTTATCATTAACATATTTCTATATTTTGAATATAAAGATTCATCTCGGAAATACATATGACTTTCATGTATTTATATTATACAATTACGTGTTTTTGCAATTTTCCTTGTTGAAGATATCTAACGAGAATCTCTTCTCTCCAGTCTTTTCCACCAACAAAGAAATTACGCCAAGAATACATAATTGTGAAGCACAAATGCATAACGAGATAACGAGCTTCGACTAAATTCTCTGAGGCATGATTTTGCGATAGCATAGAAAAACATCGCATAATTTTAAATAATTTATTTTGTTACAAATTAGATTGTTAAATGAAATACAGATAAAGATGCAATCTTACAATTTCCTAATTAATCTTTTGATATGCGCCGATGTTGCCGTTACTGCAATATATCGTTGTTACAGTTACAAAGAAATGTATCTATTCATCGCGCGTGATATTAATGTATATATCTCAGGCAGATTTATGATTTATATTGTCACTTGCAAATATGACATGTGCATTAATAATTGCAAATATGTGGTAACATTATACACTTTTCATCAACTCTAACGCATCGTAATTTTTCTTTTATCTTTTCTTTATCTTTCTTAAAGTATTCGCTATGTATATCTCATTAATATAATTATACAAATTTATTAATAATATATTATATTACTTTAATTTTATATGTATATTAACCAAGTCCTTTTTGAACTGGTTTATTTAACCAAGTTTGTTTCTTCTTGTGCGTAACAAACAATTAATTACATAATGATGCTATATCACAAACGAAGCTAGGGTTTCATGTTTCCAGCTGCATATGAGCTTTGATGATTTCGTCGAAATTACGCAACATGTTTGTCATAATTAGGTTGTATCCTGTACATCGAGGAATATGAAGCCCTTGAGCTGATTGCTATATTGATACAAGATCGTACTATATGAGCCGATTTAGTGTTTTGACATACCGTTTTAATAACAGCGAGAGTTTAATGAATATTTTCCTGCTGAATATTTAAAAACTTCCGCTGTATTGCTCGTATTGATGTTTTTATTTAAACGACTCAAAAAACATGTTTTTTCGTTAGAAAAATATTTTCTGTGCTTTTGCGTAAAAATTTTTCATAATTGACGTTCTCATTATATATTTACTTTTGTAACTTACAAATACCAATGAGTAAACTTTCTTACATTTTTTGTCTTTATTTTGTGTGTTTTTTCTTGCGTTTAATATGTATATTTTTTGCATAACGCACTTATGGCGTGTAGATATTGATGCAGAAACAAAAATTTCATGTGAAATATGTGTTCTATATCATCGAGAAACTTGTTAATTTTGAATTACATTTACTTATTAATTATACAGTAACTGTCAAATGCGATTCGCGAACCAATGATTTCGAGCGATTACCTGGAACAATCCGATATAATTTAATTTCGTAGATGTGGGATGAATATGAAATTCCTGAGGTAGCACACTGTCTCTTCCGACTAATTTCCTTCGTACATTCTACGCATCGTTCGAATGTTATACAAAATGTCCAATACGCGATTACCATCTTACTAATTGTCTTTTATGGAAGAGAAAATTTCGAATTGAATGTATTTTTATAAAAGAAAAAAAATCATATGCCGATTAGATTTAGTTATACTCGAATATCCAAATATACAAAGTCATGTGACAAATATAAGTATTTCTCTCGTGATTTGAATTACATTATAAATGCAAACGCGTGCTATATACGATACACGACAGGTTTTTAAAAAAGAAATTACGAAGTTGTAACTACTATTGATCAGGAAATTCTCTTGTTTCGTGCCAACAATTGGTTGTATAACATTTTATACAGGTCAAATAAAATTGTTACCTGGTATGGAATACGATTTTCGGTTTTTAAATTGCTCACCATAAAAAAAGCATCATTCAGTATATTTTGTTATACATAAATTTCAATGTGCGTAAGTTGTTGCTTTTCACGTGTTGAAATTAATTTCGGTCCTTTTATAATTAAGCCAAGCTGCTGATTTATACAATTAGTTAAATTTGGACGCGCGTGGTTTAATTGAAAGCATTAACGCGCAGTTGTTGAATATGTGCTATCATAACCCCTGATAATATCTTTTTCTACATGTACGCGGTACTTTATGCAAAAATATCATTTGAGAGACCTCGCTGTTACACAAAGCTGCTCTATAATACCGCTATTTCAGTTATTGCTTATAATTTTTGACTTTAGAGTGTAAAAGCTTTTCTGTATCAGATATAATAAAAGGCAATTTAACCGTAAAATAAAATTTAATTTAAACAAATTAAAAATGTCTCCCTTTTTACATCTGGCTGGTAAAAAATGTTGAAACTGTCCCGTCCATATTATGAAAATGGGTCACTGAATTTGATAGCTGAATACCACCAGCCTCGTCGGGACATTTAAGAAGTTTCAGTTTTACAGAGACGCCGCTATACTTTTTAATAAGATTTACAAACTGGGTTAAAATCAACTTCGCGCTTTATTCATTTTCTCAAAACTATCTTGATAAACCATCAATGCGAGTATGATTATATCTTTTTGACAAATGTTGATCAACGCGAATGTAAAAAATATTTCATAATTAAATCGCTTATTCTATTTGTCGGTTTGAAATACTTTTACGATTAAACGCGCTTATGATTACCTTTCCACGTATACTTGATATCAAAGTCATTAATTACGTAAATAATTTAAAATTTTTCTTTTTATTTCTATACGTGAAAGATTAAAAGCATTATTCTTTATGAAATATATGTTTCTTAATGCAAATTTTCGTCCGTTATATCCTGTCAGCTAAATTCGGCCGACCGTTTTATATCAAATCATCAAGATGCACGCAACCGTATATTCGACTCGCTGTCTTACTACTTTTACGTGGACGTAATAAAAAAATTTCAGCATGAGATATTCAAGAAAAAAGATGTTTGAAACACTAGTTATGACGGTACGGTAGGCCAAGAGCAGAGTTTCTCTCAGCGATAGAAGTGGTGAATGTAAATGGAAATAAGCTCGAGGGAGGATACTGAATCTTGCAATGAGACGATAATCTAACCGAGTAGCAGATTTTCGTGATGGAGCTTATACTCGTATAATATCTAGCCTTTGGTAAAAGTATATGATTTATTTATTTATATCGTATTTTTTCGTATTAATATATGTAAACCACACGTGAACTTTTGTTCTGTGTGTATCTCACTCGCGAATACAGAAGAATAAAATTCTGCCGGCGAAAATGAACGTTCAGTTTTTATTAGTCATGATTAATGATATCTAATTTCCAACCGAAAAGTGATTTTAACATTTTACATTATAAGAAGTGGAGTTGAAGAAATGGGGCCGAAGAAATTGAGCAGATAAATTCATTTAGAGAAAGATAAAAAAGAGTAAAGCTTCGGACGCACACATTTTCAAAGTGAGATAGCAGATGTAGAAATCTCCGCTGTGGAGATACCTTCTCGCGCGTTAGTAGATTTAAGCATCTTCAAGTGTAAATCTTAGGGTATGGAAGAAAAGACAGGAGAGGAGTAAATGCGCGGCTCCTGTCGATTTATCTTCAGTAAGAAGGGAATGCTCTCAAAGTAAATGCCGGCTGTAAATCAGCTCGCGTTTTCTTTGGCCACGTGCAACAAAAGCATGCGTGTGATGTATGCATGGACTGTATATAACTTGCACCAGTAGCGTAGAAACGGGAGGGGACAGCCGGGTAACGAGGGTATGCACTCAACGCGAAACATCCACTAAATTTCTTAAAGCTACGTCGTGACGTAATTCTCTGCCGGGCTGTCAGCTTCTCTCGATTCAAATAAATCGAACTTATTTACGTAGCGTCTAGGTCGTGCTTATTTGCGCAAATATCGTACTGAAGTACGGAGCTTCGCGAAATTGATTTTCCGTCTGATCGATGTGAGATATTCAGATCTGGTTTGAATTTCGCGAACAAGACATATCTATTTCAACACGAGTCTGACACTACACCAATTTTGCGATGCTAAAATTAACAATATGTTTCTAATCTATTGTATGTACACTATTTTACTGTCATCATTATCTCGATTACTTTTATCATTAAGCTACGACTGTTGTAGAATAGCAGAGTAAGCTATGACTGTGCTAGACGTAGCAAATATTTTTATTATTTTTAATTTACTTTATATGAAGAGTAAAACGAAAAAATAATTGTTTACTATATTACATTTATTACGCGTACGCGCAAGTATTGGATTTTTGTTCAATAAAAATACAGACAGTTTTCTATGCTAATTCAATTGCTATTCTCTGTTAGCCGATGCTAATCATTGCCGTCTAAATGCAAACAGTGGCGCCATTTCCGCACGATAAAATAGAAAATTCTAATAGATCAAAGTATACATTAGAGGATGTATCTTAAGATGTTAAACGCACTTTAGGAGCGGATAGGGGAGAAAACAAACAATCAAACAACAAAACAAATTGCCTACTTTTACAGAAAATGCTCGAATGGTTACCGCATTCCACTAATCCATTTGTAAACAATACTTGATATCTTCTTTTTCTTAACTTTTTCTTAACTTTATCTTTTGTTTCATGTGTCATGTAAGAGGCTCGTTCGTTGTCTTTGATATGAGCAATTTCTCCATTATCGTATTGTGCGATATAATGATAATGAGATTTTCAAAGCAGGAAATAATAGATATGCATTTAATGTATAACGATAATTTGCATTTAAACTTGCATGCAAAAGGCGACCATTTCGAGAACTTTCTGCAAAAGTAGATAGCTGAATCATAAACATAGCCGTAATTCGAAAACAATGTGAAATATGACATATGTTTATGTAAACTTTTTTGCTTGTTTTCGTGTTCCCTATCCATCCCTAAAGTACGTCCCACATATTAAGATAAGCCCTATATATTGTATATTCGTTTTGAAATAATGTGCATATCTGTTTGGCAAAAAAAATATCTAAATAATTCTGTTAAGTATATATCACATAATTGACAGTCTTAGCAGATGACAAAGCTCGCCTTCTAAGGCGTGAGACTTGAGTCAAGTCTGTGTGGGACGTGGTGGATTTAGAGTTAATTTAAGTTTTACTTATTTAACTTTTATAGAGGGATATAATGTATTTATGGATCCCTACGGTATGTACCAGACTTTTCTGTAGAAACATCCATTCAACCGTGAAAGTTGTACAACATACTTCTTAAATTGTACCGCGCCGAAAAAATAACTTTGCCCATTTCTTTTCGGCTAAATTCTTTAATTAAAAATTCATCTGATTATGATTAATTATGGTTTTTAAAGAAAAATTTGCAAACTTTAACATTTCCTTATCGTTTATGAATCATGTACTTTTACCGCGATTGCATGTTTATTTATCAGTACTTTTTACACGACACGTGTAAAGGAATTTTTCAAAGACAAATTTTAGATTGGATAACATCTTGTCTCAACAAAAGTATCGTAAAAAAATTGATACATTATACACAAAAGATGATATATGATGCTGTCGATCTTATCTGCGTGACATAGACAAATTTGTAAGAAATGAAATTCAATTTTCGTGAATTGTGGGCTTGCAATTATTGTTCAATGCAAAGTATTAAGAAAGCATAATGGATTAACGAAATTGCGATTGGTATGACGGAAGAAGAAAAGTTGCGAAATTGCAGATAGTCGAATCAAGTTGATGCACTCATTCTCTATGCAAGCTTTTGGTGCTATGCACCGTTGCACAGCAAATGGGTTTGTGCCACGCGAAGAGTAACTGCCAGCTAAATAATTTCGTTGTCATCAGTTTAATATTATCGTACCTCATGGCTGTGGTTACAAAGTACCACGCAGATGCTTTTGGTGGAATATATTAAAATATAATCTCTTATAGTACTAGCCGTGAGAATTATGCGGCTAATATAAATTATATCAATTTGTTGTGTAAGACTTTTTTGTTTAAATAGCGATAATACAACAATCGCGAATATAATTATTATACATTTGCAAGCTAATTACATAGAATATTATTATTTAGTATTAGAGTATTATTTAATTACAATATATTATTATAACATGTGTTCGGATACGGTGATCTTTCCCGTAAATTTTGCTTTATTTTATTCGCAAGATCTTCTTTGATAAATTTTCGCAAAAAATGTGATTGCATTACAATAATCACTGTATTTTTATTTATAGATAGATTTAATTCTTCATATTTGACAATTTTCCTTATAATATGACGTTTCTAATGTAAGAATGCCAAAAATACGCTGAACTGGTAACAAACATTTTCTCTCGTAATCAGACATCTTTCAACGAAGAGGAAAATAATTATGAAACTTAGAGCTGTTATTTCGTTGACCCACGTCTTGCGTGGATTTCGTCGGACATGTATCCCGTTGATCTTTCATTCTGTGAAAAGAACAGACGTAATTTTGGAAATACGTCAGAAAGAAGTGAATGGTAGTAGCAATGGAAGTAACAAGAAGATTAATTACGTGCGATATTATGATGAAATATCCTGTATCATTTTCTAAATATTTCATTCACCGTGTTGAATATTAGAAGTTATTTATACGTCATTATTTTAACGCTAGAATATTATTCTGAAATTTAGCTTGAATAGAACCACTTTAATATTACAAAAGTTAAATAAATAGCTACACTGTGTTTTTTAAAGCGTGCATGTAGCATATTTTTTCAGGATAAATATGCTATTGTAAATATATATAAAAACTACGAATGACAAATATAATGCATTTTTTAAATAAAAATGCTCTAGAAAAAAATTGCGCTTTTCATGAATCAATAATACATAGAGAGAAAATTTTGAACTATGTGAAATACAACAGCACATCTGGATTATATGCACAAGTGGATTGCCTGGAGCAATACTAAAATCAGTACGATTTCATGCATGATCAAATCCTCTAGTAGAAATGCGTTTTTTTCCATCCATTTCTTCCATATATATATATATATACTAACTGTAGGAATCATTAACAATCCCGACCTTATAGATTTATCCTTAAAAATATATCAACCAAAGTTTTGCACTCCGAATTGCATCAAATCCTTTCGGAGAATTTATGCTCAGAAATTGAAATAAATCTCATCACTACGACTGTGAATATCCATAGCTGGCGGAAGTGAAAAGAGTGTCATATAAAACTTTCGATTCAATTTTATTATTGCAGTAATGTCGAAATATCATGCTCACGATTTGAATCAGAGAATTGTTCTCTCATCTAGAATGCAGATTAATAATTAAAATTAATAAAACGGAAACACAAAAATCATTTAGCAATATTTATATTTTACTTATGAATTAATGCAAAGTAAAGAATTTGCATATTTGAATTGTTATAATAAATTTAATATTCTTATACAGTTTAATGCATAAGCATAAAGTTGCAATAAATATATGTAACTGTAAAATAAAAATCATGACGGAAAATATCGTACACAACACCACGAATTAATCCATTTTTTTACGTGACAACTAATCGAGAACTTGTAAACGGTATAGTATTCTGAGATAAGTGCACTAAACATTTCAATGAACTGACAAACGTTTTGAAAACTTTGGCGGTGTTTACAGCCTGTAACTGCAACTATTGCAGATTTTCCATGCCCCACGGTGGACCAACTATCTGTAACTATCTGTACATTTTCTAACAAGTCCTAAGGCATAATGGTCATGGCATGTAACTGCTACACATTCTCTATACTCTAATGAATGTGTTTGCTGCGATTGAGAGATCAGCCTGGTAATTTTTACTTTCTAATCAAAGGTTTCCGCAATGTTGCTAGATGTTGTAGATGTTAAATGCACTCATTTGACTAATACATATGTAATAGAAACTAATTTCAGTTTTGTCAGAAATATTAAATACATAGGTATGCTAATCTAACGAGCAATTTGCAAACAATTTTTTAATTAGGATTATAATACATACATATATTTTTTCATACACGTTTGATAAAATAATAAATATATTTACTTGCTGAAAAATTGATAAAATAATATATATATATATATATATATATAATTATTATTATAATCTATGTATTAGTTTTCAGCTATATCTTATATTCAAAACAGTCTGTGTAAAATGGATGTACATTTTGTATGGCAGATACAAACAACGTTATTGGTCTTCGTTGTGTATACGCAAATGGCAAACTCAAACACAACCTTTACATCTCATACATAACCGTTCTTCGCCCGTGTTTGAAACTCGAAGTAGCCTCTGCTACCCAATGAAGTTTGGGGAGATTGGTTCGTGTTTATGTTAATTAGCGATGTCGTGCTATACGTAGTACTTTCTCTCTCTCTCTCTCTCTCTCTCTCTCTCTCTATCCAAAGCAATAAAATTATAATGTTAATAATGAAAAGTAAATTACACATAAGCACGATTATAACATAATATTCTGGAGAAATATTTATATGTAGGGAGAGAAAGTTTCGAAAAAAGTTTCCCGTGTGCGGACTTTAATAGTACATGTATCTGTATTAAAATGTGTGTTAACAAATTTCTAAATTATATAAAAAAGCGATAAGCACCTAGATTTGTCATTTTTCATAAAATATAGCGGGTATATAAAGAATTACCGTCGATATTCATAAAGTTGACTTCTCCATGATGTATAGACATTATAGACATCACTATGTTGGCCAATGCCGCAATTGAAACATTTTCGCAATAATCCTCTTAGTCCGACCTGGATTAAGCTTGAACCTCGTGGCGGCTCTTCAGCGCGCTGTCAAATGCAAATACCGCGTGTTTCAACGTCGGGGCGGAATTGCTATGGTATACGAGAAATCGGGTCAACGAACAAGTACATATCTAATTTTTAAGGTGCAGATTTTTTATATCGTAACAATATGTTGTGCAACAACTCGCTAGCTTAATTATAAATTAAATGTGTAATTCTTATTAAATATTGTTAATTATTAAATAAAAAGAAGCTAAATATTTGTTAATTGTTTCACTAACAACTATGTGATAGATTTTGTAAAAATACCTTCATTTTTATCATTCAATGCCTACAGGCAAATAAGACATTATGTTTTCATGTATCTCTCGCGAGGCTTTTTAAAATAATCTCTCTCGCGCCTCATCTATTTAACAATTTGTAGTGTCGATATGATGTCACATTAGATATTAATGTTTTTTCACCAAGTTTTCTCAGAATACTCGCAACGCGAAATAAATCCATTTAGTAATCCGATTATCTAGAAAACCCGTTTATATTGCTGCTGCTATTTTTAATTTATATTTTTCGTACCGCACTGTGTACGCTCTAAGAGCAATATTTCTTTTCACAGCTTACGAAATGCCAGAACGTTATCCTCACGATATCTTCACGCGATTTGGTTTATTTTATTATTTATGAGTTTTATTCGTTAGAGGAATGGCACATACATACATTAATGCTTTTAAATGTATTCGTCACATTTTCCCTCGAGAACTAATATTTAACGCTTTGACAAATTAATCATCGAATATCGACATCAGAGAACATTTTGCTTTGTCTGACAAATCAGTGAGAAATAAAATCGTATTTTTATCGCAAAATATATTGCTTTTACGACTGTATATGTTTGAACTTCATCATATGTATCCGTATTTATTTTGTTCGTAACTCTTTTAAATTATTTTTGCCGTAGATACTCAATATGCATCCCTTTTTTTGCATCAATACATGCTGATTTTAATAGATGTATGTACATATTAGTAAATCACGTATTACACATGTATGTACATACACAAAACGCAGAGAAAAGGATTTATTAAATATTATATCAGAGGAAAAGAAAAGGAGGGGAAAAAAAAGGAAATATTAGATGGAATATTATATCGTAATGACAAATCGTGAGTGAAAACAGAGGGAATGATACGAAGACGCGCAGCAGCCAAGCGGGCAAGGATAACGACGAGAATGCACCGGGGGGAGAAACGAGAGTGACATTGAGCGTGTTTAATAACGCTAATTACAGCTCTCTCACTCCTCAGCTAGCATTTACAATACAGTCCAGCACGTATTCCAGTACGTGGTTCGTTACATGTGTAATACTCGAGTTTACGTGTAAACTAACGATCATGTAAATGTACGCATAAATCGAACAAATGAATCATTCTCGAGCTGCCATAGAAAATGTTTTCTGCTTGCTAAAGATAATCCAACGATTTATTAAAATGCACGCGACTTTATATTAAATTTGTAACTTGCTGCACAAAGATGCGTGTAATCTCGTTTTAATTATCTTATCACTAATATTATATATATGTTTAGTAATTTGAAGCGTACAAAGTTCAAAGTTGTACTAATGACCTTGCAAATAAAAATTTAAATAAAAGTGAATTGTATGCAACATTAATGTATTTTAATGTTTCATGTTATAAAAATATTGAGTCATTAAAAAAAAATATCGCCTTACAAACATAACTTTTTAATATAAATTATTTTTAATTTGATAAATTAATAATATGCTTTTTTTTTGCTTTTTAGAGAGCTTTTATAAATTTAATACATATTTGGCGTTTATATCATACGCTGTTGACATTTCGCTTTTATACAAAATTTATACTTACCGATTTATTTTCTTATTTTAATAACACTATATTAAATTAAAATGTATAAGAGATATACTTTCTTTTCTCTTCTTTTTCTCTAATGCTTGCGGCGCGCATCTATGATTTCTTAATTTAGTTACTACCAAAGTAATGTAAACACGGTTGCTAAACGAAGGCAAGTAATTAATCGGGTCGTTGTAAGCATAATTAAGTTCTCAGCGCTATATATTACAGCCACCTCATTCCATCTTTACGCAAATGTCAATCACGGATACGAGTATGCGCAAAGTAATGTTAATTTCAAAATGATTACAGTATTAATAAATGAAATCTATGGTATTTATCAAGCTAAAGCATTGTATCGCTACAATGTTATTGAAATGCGCAACACGACATATTCTTTAATTTTTCAATTAACAGTTTATTATTATATCGTTTGATAAATTTTAGTTTAATAACCACTTTGAATCTTGCTTCGAAATGTAGTTGTAATATCTACACAGAATATGCCTATCACAAATATATTTTTTACCTTTGGTAAATAGAATGTAAAATCTGTACTTATAATGTAACTTGCGACGAATGAGTAACTTATAACAAATAACCTAAATTATAAAAATAATCTTTAAAAACTATAAATAGTGTTCTATTGGAGAAGTGGAATTACTTTATTTGATCAATTAACTTTAAGCGTTAATGTTTGAAACAAGAATTCAAAATGAACAATTACAATATAATTAAATATGTTACGTAATTACACTTTATTAACAGTTACTTTTGCGGAAATGTAATTAACGTGAAATGAAATTGAATTGGCCGTCTCATCGATCGCTAGTATTCATATTGAAATAATAGAATTTGCAACTTTGGTATTAAATAATATCTCATTTTAACATGCATGTAGACTTTGCACAGTATATTATAATTTATAGAAAACCTTGCATTAAATATAAATATTATACATATTATATATATGTACATATATATATATATATATATATATATATATATATATATATATATATATTTCTCTCTCTTTGCGCTTTGCGTAAAATTCGGTTAGGTTAATTTGTTAGTCGAGCCATATTAAAATATGCGTTTACGTACCTATATTAGTCTCTTGTTGAACGTGTTTCAAGGATCAAGATATGTCGTTCTATGGTACTTGCAAGATAAAATGAGAGAGTGAAAGAGAGAGAGAGAGAGAGAGAGAGAGAGAGCAAGTGAATATACATATATGTAAAAGGAAGAAAGAGCGAGAGATCCCTCCGAAGGATATAATCTTTGCTGCTATCACAGTGATAGTAGCGCGTATTGAATGAATTATTGTGCTCCCAATTGACGGCAAGTTTTGTAATTGAATTTCGTCAATCGACCGACGTTGCACGCGCGTCGGTGCTCCAAGGACCAAGGAGGACAGGCCGGAGTTATCTTCCAGCTACGAGTTATCGCACGACTCATCGAGCCGTAGACAGCTTAATTAGATTTCAACCTGTCTCTCTCTGTCGCCCGCGCGCCCACATGCTTTCAATCTCTCCTTCTTAACGATAAAGTCAACCGCATTGCCTTGCAGCAGGACATGACATCAATATTGCGCATAGATTTAAGGATTAGTTTAGATTTCGTTAGAATCTGGATAATTTACATTCAGCGAGTTATATTAAACTTTTAACGAGTATGTCCGACACTGTCGCGTGTAATTCAATTACTATAAGTGAATCCGGATAGTTTACTGTTACTGTAGTGAATTTGACTATTATTAGTAAACAGTATGATCGCTTTGAAACGCTATTAAAATCTTCGATAAAAATGAAATTTTTTAAGTTTCTTGAATAATAATAATAATAATAATAATAATAATAATAATAATAATAATAATAATATATATATATATAGGTTGTCAAGATAAATAAATATCTGTCTATTTTTAAAATTATCCGAGCAAACAAAAGTATGTTCTAGAAAAGTAGTAAATAGATACAAAATGATGTTTGGAAAAAACATTTTTCTTACAGTTATCTCGGAATACAAGCGTTTATTAAATTAGGTCCATTACCCGGTGTGAAGTTTCGTGTTCTACCTCGCGTGCGTTCGTTGCACTCCAACACCACGTTAGAAAGTAGATATCTAAAGTTGTTGTAAAAATAAAAATAAAGTTGAACATTATGAATTCATGCGGCCAACAAATTAAGTACACATATTTCACACAATTTTTTTCTATTATTTTCTACTTTACTCGCGCTTGCATTTTTAATTGTCGCTAATGTGATGTTATATTTTTTAATATCTCCTTTATGCAAAATACGCATATTACGCATTTAAAAATTAAACGATTCAAAGATAACTATTGTTGAAATGGCGTAAAGACATTTTGATTAGTATTAAGTGTAAAGTTTGCAACAGGTATAACGTGGCGTCGTCATGTCGACGTGTAGTCCGCATCATGTGACAGGCCAGCTTTGCGCCAGCGATTACAGCGAGTGGAATTGCAAAATGTACTACATCGACTGTGCGTACTGTTCATTAGTAATGGATCTGGTTTGTCCTGTAAAACTGATTTAATTAGCGGGATACGTTCGAATCAGCGGTTTTCCGTGTCACGGTGCATTGCGCACAACAACGTGCAATGTACCGGGGTACGAGACAGGGTAGACGAGAGAATTTCTGCAAATGTAAACATATAGCGGGGTAGAATTTTGTGACGCACTTCAACATTTCGCGATTGTCAAAATACATGAATCTGACGTATTCGTAAGTGAAACGCGACATTTCGGGGATAAGTTAAATATAGCGAAACATGAAACGTTAGCGATTTGCTGCTTTCTGTTGAAAACTAGCGAGGGAAAATTTATACGGGCAATATAACCTTTTCGCGTGCGTCGTTCGGAGTAAAAATGCATCTTACTATAAAGTCTGCGAGTCTTGCATGTTGTTCAATCCCCTAGTGGCAGATCGTATAAGTCTACGACCTGTTGCACTACAATCATGGTATTCTTCTAATAGATGTCATATAATATGTAGAAAATAAACTAGACCTCTTCTCGTAAGAAAAAAAAAAACTCTTCTCTTTTCCACATTTATATTAAAAATGCACAATATCTAAGTACAAGATTCTATTTTTATGAGAAACTTGCCTCGATATTAAATTCAATAATGCAAAATGCAAATATTCAATCGACATCTTACGCTGATTGAATAATTCATTACTAAAATATCTTATCATGCATAGCTTGTTATTGCGAGTGCATTTCTAAATAGAACACAGCAATGCACGATTCGCGTGTGATGCATTGCGGTTGAGCTAGCCGCACTACGAGAAACGCCAACTTTCCCCGCAAGTACGATGGCTACACAGCTATACATTCTCAAGCAGGAGTAAAACTAATTTCGAATAATTATTCATTATTTTAATTCAAGCCGCCGACTGATTTTAATTATGGGCTGACAAGAAACTGACGAACTTCTAATTACTTCCAAAGCGGGTAATCCGATCTGCGGGGGGTGCGAGAAATATACGAGAACAGAGTAGTCGCCCTGTCATGACCGACTCTGGAAAAAGATTTCTTAAGCGGGGTGTTGGAAGAAAAAAGAAAAAAAAAAAAAAGAAAAGAAAATAAACTGTAGCGTGATTGTGCAGTTGCATGTGGCGTTTCAACCACCCGGAGCAAAATTATGCGCGGTATAGGCGACGCAAAGGTCAAAGAGAATTAAACTTGGCAGAATTTCATTTTTTCTTCGCTAAACTTTACGAGAGATTTTTGTACAGTTATCTCTATTAATATCTTGTATTCAAATTGAGTTTTAGGATATACTTCTCCCTTCTCTTCAATAATATTTTTAATATTGGACTTTTTAAATTTATTTTTTTGACATTTTTATTATACATTTGATTAATATTACTCTATGCTTATGTATACTAAATTTGATGATTTTTCGAGATTTTTCGAGATCGTGAGATTATTATAATAAACAAATATTTATCTATCGCTATTGGCATTCTGAATATTATATGTATAAATTTAATACAAAATTTATAAATTTTCATCATATCTGGTTTAATTTCGTATTAATAGAAAAGCAGTGCAACGATATCTGAAAGAAAATGGATTAAGAGAACTCGTTACTCGTGAATTACGTGCTGAACGATTCGATTTTAACGAGTTTAAGGGCATCGGGAGCAGATAGGCCCTTGGCCCGTAGTTAGAATCTCGAAATAACAGCATTGAAGGTAAGAACGATGTAGAGAAGCGTCGTAACATTGCGAGCGAAGGCATCCGAGGAAGCGGCTGAGATCGGCGGAGAGAGTCAAGAACTTTCGAGCAAGAAAACGTATAAAGAAGTTTCAAAGAGCAAAAGGATCGAAAGGATCGTATCGATGGTTCGCGGGACGTTCTAATAGAAGTAGGCGAAAACGCGCGCGAGAGAAACTCGGATAGAAATCGAGTAAAAAGATCAGCGAAGAAAAGTGAAACAGAAAAATAGCATGGACAAGTACCAATGATAGTTGAAGAGACTCCGAAATGCCGATTCTTTGTACCAGAGTTACGATGATATATATATTGTGGTTTTCGTCATTTTTTTTATCGCTACATGTGTTTTAGGAATTTATATATTTCTATAAACACATCATTTAAAAATATATATATATATATATATGTATATAATTTAATTTATAGAAATATTACTATAAAAAAGAAATAATTCTTAAATTATAATCAAAAGGAGAAAGAGAAGCGTAATATTGTGTGCTTTTTTTGCGCATTGTATAACAATTAGACGTTTAACGCTTAGTAAGTAATAACTAAAATTGAGAAATGGTAAAATCATGGTAATAATTAAAGAATTGTAACAATCCTATTAATAAAGTTCACTTGTATTTGATGTATAATTTCTGTTTTTGTATAATAATCCTTTACACGTAAGACGTGGGAATGAAATTTATTCCAGACTAAACAGAAACAAGTTAATGCGTATAACTGCCTCTCGAAACAATTCACAACAATCGTTGAGAACAATAGGTTGAAGTATTTATAACGACCTCACGATTGCAGTGTCTGCTTTTCAAACTTGTTAAGCACTTTATGTCGAATAACAGACTGTGAATCGATATGAAGAAATACGTTGCTCGTCTGAAAGAGTCGAGCAAAAGTATGACGAGACACGATGTCGTTTGCATGTTATATTGAATCTTTCTTTTATGATGTATATGATTCGACTAGAGGCATTCCATATAAAGAAAATTTCATAGGAAAATTTGTAAATTAGAAATATAAAAATTGTACATGTGACGCAAATTCGAATAAAATATATTTTGCTCTCACAATAGACATATACTATAATTATATAAAACTATGAAGCGTAATATTACTGCTTGGCATTAAACGATATGAAATGCAAAAATGGAAGACAAAGCACCGTAAGACGAAAGTACTATAAAAGCGAGAGTTCTACACTCCGCTATCTCACAAAGTCGATCTGTGCGTTGAAGAAATTGCAAGATCTCAACTTTTATACCTGAAACGAGCCAACTTTGAAGTTATGCAGTCGATTATGAAATTCTCGTGATGCATCTATTCGAATATAATACGCGAAAACGTGTTCTTCTGTAACTTCTTTGGCATTCCATGAAATTATTTAACCGAATCAAAGAATTTAACTTTCCGCTTTTAGCGCCTCGGAAAATTTGCACCGTGATAAATTTGTACAAAATTTATCAACAAATATTATACTCGTACAAAGAGAAATATCTTTTATGAATATTTACAGTTTTATATGATATACCTAGTTGTTCCTTTATGTTTGATATCTAAGCTGGCTTGAATTAAGCTAAAGCCAAGCCGGATTAGAGTCAAAGTTGTGCTTAAATATGTAACTTTCCTAACTTATCTATAACTCCAGTTTAATTCAAATTCAACTTCTAACCTGATTTAGATTTACTAGATGGACTCCAGTATAACGATCAATATCTCGCAAGAGAGTATTTAATTTTTTTAGAGCAATATGCAGCTATTAAATTATTATTTTTCGGATTAGTGTATTAAATAATTACACAGATGTGTGTAGTAATTTACAATTTAGTTTAAATTAATAATAATTATAACATGGGCCAGAAGAGATAAAATCAATATTATCCAAAATGAGATTAATATGACAAAATCGAGATAATTTTACGCGAAAGCGGATCTCGCGAAAACATTGATGAGAAAGCGATACGTCGTATATTAGTTCGGGAATATTGATATATATAAAAGCTTCTTTGGCGAAGAAATACAACGAGTAAACCATCTTACATTCTTCTCGAGACTTGTATATCGAACTTGAACGCGGTCTCCGCTCGTTCGAGCGTGTCCGTTGAAATTCTTCGACATGCTCCTTCTTCCTTCTTACTAGAAAAACCGGACGCTTGTCGATTTATCGCCAACATATACCTTCCTAAACAAAGACGTTTGGGGAAACATTCACGGTTTGTTGCGCACCGAACGTCTGATGCGCACACGATACAATGCGTGCAACAAGAAATAAATGCTCGAGTAGCAGCAGTGCTTACGTGCATTGATTGCAAGTTTGCAGAATTATCAGAAATTTAATTCGGAATATTATATAATAATCCAGAATATGTTCGCACGAATAATCCTCTAAATAATCCTCGAAAATTATATAACTATCTTTAATATTATTATGTGGGAAAAAGAGAGAAAAGAAGGATTAATACATTTTTTTAACAAGGCAATTTGTAACAAAAAAAAAAACAATCTTTTTATAAACTCTGCAATAACTTAAATTTCATGATGTAATACATGCAAAAAATAATAAATAGCTAGTGTGTACTTGTAGGTATTGTAAAATAATCAATCAAATCCACGTAAAGGAAACGCGAAAGGCGAAAAATTAAGTGTCTAACCACGAGATCGATGCGTTACTCTTGACATTTATAAATAGTCCTAGATATACAGCGTTTATAGCTCCCTTTTAAAAGCTCTCGACATACATCTATTGACTTGCCAAACAAAAGGACTTTTAAGGGTCCTCCATTCTGTTTATTCGGGTACAAGTCATTCATGAGACAATCGTTAAAACGATCTCTTTCCTGTCGCAACAATTTTGCACCGTGAATAAGATTATATATAAATAAAATTCGAAAGTGTAAATATGAATTATAAAAATTTCTTTTAATAATTTACATGAAAAATATAATTATCTCGATAATATGAGTATTAATTAATTTTATTTTAATGGGTTGGGTTATTTACACCTGAAAGATTTATTTATGTCGACTTTATATATTTTGTCAGCAAATCGCCATGTACATCGCGGACATTCTCAAAAATGTTATTACGGCCAAATTCCAGCTGCTACCTCAGATCGATAAACCAATACATGTCTAGTCCCTGCAACAATAGTGGACTTCTACACGTCAGTTTAAGATTTAGACCCATACGCTCGGATAAACATCGAACATCGCTTTATATGTTCGGCAAGACTGTGATAAAAAACGAAGAAGACCGGTAACGACTACATTTTCCCGTTGTACTTGTTGGCAGAACGCGACATTGTCGATCGGAGAGCTTAGGGGATGCTCCGCTACGTTTCCTACAAACATATTTTCCTCGCAAGAGGGCCATCGACATCCAGCTTTAATCGTTCGTAAGAAATGGATATGCGCGAGAAGGAAGGAAAAAGTATCGAATCAAGGAAGTCTCTGCGTAATGTCTACTGTTAGGAGCTCGAGAGCGCGATCGTCGGCAACTAGAAAACACTATTTTATTCGGAAAAATTAACAGCTCGAAATGGTATTACTTTGTTTACAAGTTAAAAAAAAATCCACATTGATTTTTTAACAAGACAGATTTTAATTCCACGTTTTCAAATATTCATGATGTATATTGTTTTAATCGACCACAAGATAGCTAAAGATTACAATTATTAATATATCATTAGCAGCTTCTTTTTCCAACAAGATAATGCAATGCAATCCATCACAGGATTAACCTAGATGTCCAACTGGTAAAAGAATCTCAGGAACGGCAAAAAGACATAAAATAAAATAGCGCTGAAATAAATCTTCATCAGCAAGCCGGGAAGGAAACGCGGAACGCGACAAGATTGCGCGCTAAAACAATACAAATTATCATACACTTTAGTCGGCCGCGTAAACTCGACGGAAACCTCCGGTGCTTTTACAAGAGTTGCCACTTGGCGAGACTGGTGATAATAAAAAGAATATCGCACGTGAAACACATCGTAGCGCATATTTCTAAATGGAATCAGGCTGATTCCAGGTAGCAGTGCGAAACGACAAGCTCCCGCGGGTATTAAGGCTGCCTTTTCGAAGAAAGTGCTCGCGTTGTAGACATATATCTATATATATATATATATATATATATATATATATATATATATATATATATATATATATATATATATATCTGCAACCCCTTTTCCAGGTGGATTACCAAAGTCTTATGCTCTTATCTCAGCGAACGCCGTGCGCCGGAGACACGAAAGAGATTTCCACGCTGATCGAAACTACAAGCGACTTCCATCCCGAATCGTTCTCGTTATTTCTTTGCTCCAGAATGTGCAAGATGGCCAGCCAATAGTCATGGGAATCTGGAGGCAGATAAGTAGTAGTGGACGAAGCGGAAGAGGGAGTCCAGTTGGAAATTTAAGTTGCGAGCGACGATTATCTGTGAGGCAGCTAGAGTTTCGGGACTTTCCCGGAGATACTTTGAGATATTCTATTTTCTTTCGTGTAGCTCGCGTTAATAGAACAAAAATAAGGAGATTAATGAGAGAAGCTCCTTTCTAAAACAATTTGATCGGATGAATATAAACTAATGTATTTATTTCATTTTATTTGACGAACGCTTTTGTTAATAAATATATGCATAATTTTGTTAACAAAATTATGCATATATTTGTTAACAAAAGTATATATCGTTTTTTTATATAAAAACATGAAACGGCAAAATATATATATCGATATATATCGAGTCTGTAAGGGTATATATTTAAATTTGCAAGTTAAATTAAACTGCGTATTAATCTATAATGTTGATTCAAAACAAGAATTTCATTAGGTTGCACACTATCATAGTTTGTGCTCATGCAAAGTTGAACACCGACGTATACGGTTGGATTCTGAATCGTTGCGCTCTATCTATCTCGGGCCGGTCTGAAGGCGCATTTAGGAGATAAAACAAACCAATTTCGAGGTAATGATACGGAAGACCATGGTCGTAGGATAATTTGTACTGTTCTTCGAGATAACTCGTTTATTATAGACGACTACAGCGGACATTGCACTTACTCCTATTGACACAATCTTGTAAACACTAGCGTATGCTGCTAATTTTATGACAGCTCGTACACGTCTGCCATAAAATTATCGACAAAATTACGTTCTTTAATAATCTATAATGATAATTGAACAAAAATCTCCAAAAAGTGCACCGTTCATCTTTATCTTCGTTATAGTGCTTTAGTTTGGTCAGCGGAAACTTGAGAAATGGCAATACTTAAATAAAATAAATGTACCGATTATGGGACATTAATTTCTTTGCTAAGCTTTAAATCTCGGTTCATGCAATTCTACGGGTCATGTAATTCTTTTATGTTACGAGATAATATAGTAATACTGCTTGACAGAAATATCAGAGTAATTTACATATGTATATTTTTCTCTTTTCACTCTCTGAATTTTCTCTGGTTCTCTAAATAAAAGCATCATTTTTTAGAGAATTTTTCTTTGCATCAAGATCTCTTTTGTCAATAAAATCATTAAAATAATTTTATGATGTGAGAATAATATTTTTATGATTTTATGAAAGAAACGAGGGAATCATATGTAAATTGTGGAAAGAGAGAAAAAGTATACATAATAATAATATATTTGTATAACTTCTAATATTTTTCTTAATCATGTAATTTTCTTTAATCATATGTCCTCTTATGATGAATCTCTTATATTAAAAATGTGTCAAACTTCTTCATTTATCGTCGGTTATTTTTAAAAAATCTACAGCCGAACTTTTTCTCTATAGAATATAATGCCACAGGCCAAGCTGCAAGTTGTACCGTAGACTTTATTCCGAGCTACCGTCGACGCGCTCAAAGAAAGCCTCGAAAAAGAATTTCCGTATACATAGATGTGTTTTGCTTCTTTCATCCGATGCGCATTTTTATATCTCCATCCTTTGCATACGGGAAACTCCGTATATTCAAAAGAAAATGGTACAGTACGCTCGGTTTCTTTCTCTCTCTTTCTTTTCTCACAAAATACATTTTCTTAAATAAATTATCCTAGCATCGCGCAGATGCAACTTAAGATTTCTGACATTGTTATAATTAAATATATATTCTTTTGCATATTATTTAAAATTTCATTCCGTATATATGAACTCTATCGCGTGCCTGTGAGAGTAATATTTTTCAGGATAAAAAAAAGTTTATTTAAAATCACGGGACGTGTAGCGAAGGGGAAAAAACAAGTTGCTTGCAATAGTCGAAAAGTTTTTTGACACATTCATCAATATTGTGAAACAATGCTACCATCTAGAAATAATTTGGTAACAATACCGTGAAATTAAACAAAACTCGAGACGCACTACAACATGTTACAATGCCCGCGTCAAATTACATTGGTTCTCTTCGATCCCCTTACACCCTTTGTTTTTTCCTGACACGATGACGTCTGAACAAAAACACATTTAACGAAAAAGTTGCTCTCTCTTTCGCTCTCTCATCCTGACTCCGAGCTACGTTTAAAATTCCCTAAAACGAGAATGGGCGAACGTTACGATCGGCGGTCATTGTAATGGAAGAATTAGAGTGTCGACTCTTCGTTATTCCGAAACTTTCCATTCGCCCGGTCGAAATACGTTCGATTTAATTTTTTTTCCTTCCTCCCTCCCGTCGTATTGTCGTCGAGTTGGGAGGTGAGCTGCCGAGAAGGCGGGGAAGTTGTTGTAGAGAGCTGGGATATACAGGGGGGAACGGTTGTGGACGAGAGCAAGAGAATATTTCGATACACCCCAGTTGGACCGTAAAAAAAAAAAAAAAAAAAAAAAAAAAATAAAAATAAAAAAATAAAAGCGAGGGAAATTGCGCGCGCGCGCGTGTCTTCCGCACATAGTAGGCAGGTGGTATTGGCCGAAATTTGACGATACGCGAAGCAGGCTCGGGTGATCATGCGCAAGAGGTAATTAAATCAAACGTACAATGCGTCGTACGTTCGGGCTGTAATTCGTTACGATACGCGGCATCGATTTATCGGCCGTCACTTGCTGCGGCCGTATTACGGATTTGTCGATCGAGATTGACTGCGTCGTTAAAAAAAAATATCAACAAGAACGGTGAACAGACCTGAGGTAACGTCATATTTGTTGGTCAGAGTAATCAATGCTCTTCTGTTCGGTTTTTCTGTGTGTCCCCGATATGTAATAATAAATCAGATTTATAATTACATTAATATTTTGCTAGAAATGGCGAGCGGAGTTGAATTTAAAACAATGCAATATGTGGTGAAAATATATGTCTGCTTATTCGGCTATCCCAGTTATTAATATTTGTTTAAATTTAAATATAACAGAAATTTTTGGATATTTGTAATATTATTATTTTTTTTTTTTTTTTTCAAAACTTTCTTGTGTGAGAAATTTATGTGACTCTTTTCTAAATTTGGAAAGTAATTATTAAAAAAATATATATTTTTTCTGCTTATTTCGTCTACATTTAATTAAGAGAAAATTTAGTAAACTTTCAGATAAATTTTGCATGCATACGCAGCAGCTGCTCTACATCGTGATCCTAAAGCAATTAGTTCAATAACATGGTACACTATAACCATCCTCGCCACTGGTAAATCGAGTTTCTCGACGAGCTGACGCTTGTCGATAACGTTATTGTGCTGTATGTATTCTAATTGTGAGAAACAAAGCTAGTCGTTGTCGAGCAAAAATTATTTATGCGTGACTAATAATAATCTACATTTATTACTTGCATTGTTATTATTTCAATTCATTGAATTGTTTTATATCAGGATAATCACATTGGTATTAATTCTACACATTACCTCACAGACAGTAAATAAATCGTGTTATTTACATGATAATTATAATAGTATAATTTATCTTAGATTACATTTATGTAGCTTTTCACTCAAACTTTCCTTTTGCACATAAAATAAAATGACAAAGTAATCAAATATAAAATAATCTTATTAAATAATCATATCAATAACAAGTTATTTTTGTTGATTTTGTTCTTAACGTTTTGAGAGATAATGGAAGATGTTGCAAATAATTTTGATCCGTTTGCAAGAGCTGGGTATTAGAGTGCTGTACGTTATGCGGATTATTCGTGACGGATTCACGATTATGGTACCTCTCCTTTCGACCTACTTTTCAACGGTGTCATAGTAAATTTACTGTCCCGGCGGCGAATCCGCGCACGCTTCATCGCACATTTGGCAGTTCTCATATTTTATTCCCTCTTACTCTTGTACCTCTTGTTTTGTGACCATATTACGTGATACTGACCTACCTATCTACCTTATTTAGACGCAGCAGCATGATTGCTATTCAAGTTTTATTCCATGCATCCGAGCAAGCAGATCGAAAGTAAGAGAGAGAGAGAGAGAGAGAGAGAGAGAGAGAGAGAGAGAGCGCAACTTGTTTCCTTTCTTATTTATATGTAGATATGCCCTACATGTAAAGCTTGTGTAAAAATCAAAAATATTAATCAAAAATAGATAATTTAAGAAATGTTTTTGTCACTTTTTGTTCTATGTATATCAATTTCTAATTATATAAACTTTATATGAAGAATTTTAATAATATTGGTTATAATGTATCTTTCAATATGTTATTTGTATTTTTTATATAATTGATCTTATAACTAATAAAATTACAAAAAAGAAATAATTTTGTTTCATTAGATGGTAATTTTTTTACGATGCTACGATATACTAGCATGTAATAGGCATGTAATATTCTCGCATCTGAAACAGGCTTTTTCGGTAACTTTCAAGATTTCGATTTTCTACCTCAACAGTAGCATGCGTGTTAGAAGAAAGTTTTATCGTCTTCCAATACACGTAGCCTCTCATCGACATACTCAAAGAAAGTGATTGTAGACTTGTCTCTTTCCCGATACTATCTTACAAAGTTCTTTGAGAGCGTTTTTCTTTCGACGATAAGTTTGCGATCATAGAATATAGCTGAAATGTAATTGATCGCTTTATCATTTTGCAAGGACAACTTTTACTTCATCTAAACATTGGTTTGGTGAAATATAAATATACGTGACATTCACGTTTAATATCGTATCAGATTAAAATTATCGTGAACATGTACCTACTTGTAAATATATCACCAAACTATAAAAATATAATATTTTATTATTAAATATTATATTAAATGTACATATATTTTAATAATAAGTGAGTGAGAGAAAGAGAGAGTTGTGTGTATAAATGAGAAAAAATTTAACAGAAAAATTGTATGACTCATAAATTACTCCAATAATGAATGAAACGTACGAAGCAACTTTTAAGTCATGAGTTATCAGGAAGTATATATATTATCATAATATACTTTTACAAAAAAAATGTCATATACATAAAGAAAAAGTAGGTGGCTAAAAGTAAAGCTCTCATACATAGATTCAACGCTATGGTCTTGCTAGATGAAATTCTTCGTGTAGAAGGCGGCTTACAAGTTTGCTGTTTGTTTGTTAGCCGTGGAAGTTCTCTTTCTCTTTCTTTCTCTCTCTAGCCATCTGTCTTCCTCTCTTTTTTTTTTCTCTCTGTCTCTCTTCGCTGACCGTTCTGGTGAAAGAAAACATGAAGTACGATGCTCTTATATCCGGATCGACCTAACCCTATCTTGTAATGTCAATATCAATTTACCGTGGATCCGCGAACCCGTAACGTTGAGATCGATCCTCACGTTTATATCGATTCTTGTAAAATAAGTCGAAGTTGAGCGACAGATCGAAGCTTGCAAGAATCCAGCGTTAGTCGGGCAAACATTATTACGTTTCCGCACAGAAATCCGACCATCACACGGAGGTTTATCGTCTTGCTATTACTAGATACGTGCAACCCTTCATCCGACGATCTACGACTTAAGGCCAATATCGCGAGTTATTGGGTATTCACATAGCACATACGATATAAGCCATACGGATATCGAGAGCCTTAGAAGCTTCAGCATAGATGTCCATTATGTATCCATGGGGTTTTATGAGTGACAATTTAACCGCGTAGTGAATATCCGATATTAATTGAAAGTGAGACGTAGATAATGGCTGACAAGAAAGATCGCTACTTTCAACAGAGCCATGAGAGATTAACGAGAAATCGATGATGATTGTCTAGTGCTATCCTTTCCAAATAAAACATTGTAAAGTATTTTCAATTTTATAACATATAATTTTAACATATCTAACAAGTTGTAATTGCACTTGACAACTATAGATGCAAAAAAATATTTTTTAATTGTTATAATCAGCGTTAAATCTTTTCGCAAGAATTTATAGGAAATTTAAAGATAACTTTTAATGTTGAACAGGTATTATTGTGCGCATTTATTAAAAAATGTATTTGTAATCTACACAAACAGATGAGGTGTAGGTATATGTATTTCATATATTTATTTAATAGAGTGCGTTAAGAATAATTTATGATCCCGTGCGTGTTATGTTTGTTACATGTAATATATAAAATTAGATTCCGTAAATAGATATTTATAATATTCATGCGCATCGTGAATATTTGGTGAGTATCATACATGAAACCGCAATTATGTTTAGAATTTAATGGATTTTCCCGTAATGTATATTCGTGTACAAAGGTTCATAGTCGGAATGTGCAGTTAGTGGTATAAGCGGTTCGTCGTTTCTCTCAGTTTCTGTCGGAACAATGGAGCGTGTATACCCAAATCTAAGAACCAAGAGAACAAAAGGACACTTATATAGTGGCAAGATTTCACACCAAGGACGGTTGAGTGGCTTTGATAATTATAAGATATTAACGGATATCTACAATTTTTGTCTACAATTTTTAGATATTATCGCTGGGATACTTTGGGAAAAATTGCCGTAATCATTCTATTTTGTTGTCTCTTTTCGCAATCCTTTTATTTAATTATTATAAATGTCGAATAAATTTTATTTATTATTATAAATGTGCTATCATGGATTTGATCATTCTACGGGGAATACGATTTCCACAAACAAATCATAAGAATAAGAATCGTTCTTTGATTCAAATAAAATATTGCAAATTTTTCTCTCTTTAGTAGCAACTAGAGAGTATAAAAGCATTGTAAATTTTTGACATTAATACTGATGACAATTTATGGTGATAAAAATCCAGACCAATGTATTAAAAAAAAAAAGAAACGAATTCTCTTTTTCTTTTTAAATTCAACTCGAACAATCTATGCAATCTATGTAATTCCAATGGTAGATTTATATATATTCACCTCGTATTAAATTGATTCCAGCGCCATCCCATCCCATCCCATCCCATACTTTCCCATGTACTTTACAGACGATTAACTCGGTTAATTACAGATAATTATTCTCTTAATTATCCCTTAAAATCGTACCTCGGTCGCTCGCATAAATTTATCCTTTAATCCAACGTGGATTATAATGACTCGTCGAATCAAGGCTCCTCAAAAATTTCACCCTATCAAGTACCTTGTCAACGATTCGTAACCCGTTATGCGAATAAAATTCTTTCTTGGCTTATAGCTTGCCTGCTATGTATTAAAAATTAGCTTCAGCTGCAACTAATTCACTTCTCTCTGTGCCATGAAAATCTCTCTTAAAGCTTTATGCTTGCATTAAATGAAGCGTAGCGGATTCCAGCACTTCTTCGGAAAATATTTCTCGAATATTTATAATAGATGAGAATGTTATGCACTTGATTCAAGGATTTATGTATTACGTTTAAGTTACATTAAATTATTAAAATACTGTGGCTTTCAGAAATCAATACTATTTTCTAATAAAAAGATATTTTTAACAAATTAATCGCAAAATTTAAACTAGCAATTTCTTTTTTCAACATAATAATTTTAATGAATTGTGTAACATATTATGCTATCAATTTAAAACAATATGAAATGCTAATTATACATTTGTTAATATGAAATGTTAATTATATATATATTGTTTTAATAAGAGATTTATCGCGGATGGTATTACCATGACATGAGTGATATATCATCACATATTTGCATGAATTGTGTGATAACTGTAAGTATATATCGCTTTAGAATCAACTAAAAGTTTTATTTCACATCAAAGCGGATAATTTTAATAACATTTAACTAAGCTGACACATAAATAGAATTATTTAATGAAATGCAAATTATACATTAAATGGAATATATATATATATATATATATATATATGCTTTTAATGTGATAATAGGCAAGAATTTCAATTTCCGTTTTGTGCGACACTTTTCATTTGCATTCTTCTCGCGAAACTGTATCATCTCCCAATAAACGCAACAAAAACGTGATCAATGTCGACAGACGCGAATGTCTCTTTCTAGTCGTGGGTTTACCGGTTAGCTAGTCGCAATTACTGCGCAATGCGGCACGGGTTACAAGCACGTTGAAAAACCGCATAAACTTGCATGTCGGTTTTTCGACGATGAATGAGATTTAACAAGATCCCACGAATAGAAGTGCGGCAAAGGGTAGAAAAATGTGTGTCGTATTAAATGCTACTGCGCGAGTCCGCGCACGTACTCTTAAAAATTTCATATCTTCTCTATCTACGAATAGATATTGGATTCTATAAATTTTACATCACTTATTAGGTATATCTTGTATGTTTGAGCATATCCACATTAAGCAGTAATTATAACTCATCTGAAGTAAGAAAGGTTAACAATAAATGAGAAAAACAGCTTTAAAAAAAATTAATAATAAAAGAGAATTTTTTTTGCGAACGTGAGTATACAAAATATTAACTCTGAAAATTTTTTTCGGCAATGGCTCTCTATATTTTATGAAAAATTTTTAATATGTTTCAAAAAATACAGCTCTGATTAAAATAAAAAGAAACTGCAATCGTTAAAATCAGAATATTTTTTTTTTTTTTTTTTTTTAGTACGGTTCTCGGCACGTAGCAATTTTCTAGGAAACCGCGACAGTGTTTGTAAGGTCGACTACAGGCAACGGTAAAACAACGCCCTGTGAAAATGGCTCGTAAACGCGGGACACAATTTGAATCGGTAATGCCATTGCTATTGAAAGGTCGCTATAAAACTCAAGTCCATGATATCATAAAGTTCGAAAATGGCGAAACGTTTCAACGGTATTTCTTACGTGTCTCTTTGAAATAGACGATCATAAAGATTGTACGATCCATATCATCGCATTTATATAATGAAAAGAGAGACTCGATACAGTATATATTTATATTAAATATGACTATCAGGGAGAGAAAACCACGAATAATAAAGATCTATCGGTGAATATTGATTTCTGTGTGTGATATTTCTTCTCTAATTATATTTACTTATTATAGATTTAATTTTGTTGAATTAATGTTTTAATCGTTTAAACATTAATATTAATTACTAACACTAATAAGTTATATGCAAAATTTTCGAAGAATCAGCAAATATATATATATATATATATATATATATATATATCTTTGTGTGTGTTTATTTTACAAATACGGAATGTGCAATATTTGAAGCGTCTTCACTTAATAAAATACGTGATCTAATTCTTAAACGGAGATGAATTTTGTCGCGTTCTTGAAAATTACCTACATGCTAGAGGGCGAGTTCTTATTAGAAACACGCGATTCGTACGTGACGTTTAAAGATTTATGGCAACTTGAAAAATTTACGGATACGGATTTTCGACAAAATAATAGCGGCAGCACTGATTAAATCGGAACATCGGCACTCGCACGGCACTTCCAATGTAGTACACGCACCGTACTATCGATTTTAGTCTAATGAATTAACGTAAATTACATGAACGGACCCCAGCTTGCGGTTTATTCGGCGCGCCAAAATATTTAATCGGCACGAAAATCACAATAAATCGATTTTATTCATTTCGGCGACGATACAATATCGTTTCAGTTTCATCGTGAGGTATGCTCATATCGTACAAAATTAATAAATACAATCGTACTCCCGATCACTGATAGCAGTTATTAATTACATTAGCGTTATTAAATTATATGCTAATGCTTTGATCAATCGATTAAAGCAAATGAATACTTAATTATTTACATTATTCACATAATATTACCATATAATTTGTAAATATATTCTAGCGTTCATTTATATTACTTACACATATGCTTCGAGAAATTATGTTAAATTTGCAATGATAGTCCTTGGCAATATTGATCCTAAATGTAAATTTATTAGTTGTTAGAATCGTTATTTAATAGCTTTATCAATAAGTAACTTTATATAGAATACGTATTGCCAGCATAAAATATTTTGAATTTTTTAGAAATCTCTCTTTTCTGTTTTCCTTTCGATATAAAATATAATAATATTCTTAGTTTTTATTTCATAATCGAATATACGTTCTGCCGTCGAATTTCTCCTGTCGAAATTTCGTATCCAATATGTTTTGCGTAGGCATAATACAATAAATCAAGCAATCACTATAAATAGCGAACGAAAAGGGTCGAGAAGAGCCGGAGAAGAGGGAACGGGAAAAGCATGTACATATGCGTGTGATCACACACAAAGAGGCCGCGGTTCAAGCAGGGATGGACTGGGAATTGGGGGAGCATACATCAGATTGTGCTTCATACACACACACATATATATATATATATATATATATATATATATATATATCCTTGGGTAAAAGATAACATTTTCATTCTTGTACCAACGACAATTTCGCGCACGAGGTCTGTGGTTGCGTACACGCTGCGTTATTTATTTTCCCCCTTAGAACGCGCGACAAACGTCAATCAACATTCCCAGTCGCGAACTCAAATACACTCTTTGAAAAAATAATGTGACGAAAAAATTGCTGCTCGCTCTTCGACGCGCGGGAAAGCGCGTCAATATTTTCGCGTATTACTTTGCAAACTGCAAGCTCGCATTTGCAATGTGTATTTACGATGATTGAGCGGACAATAAAAAAACATATGTTATCGGATGTTTTCCAGAGACAGACGTGTCTCGCAGTGCGGTGTCATTTATTATGTATTCTCGTTTTTCTTGAAATTAGCGAAGTGTAGCTTAATACTCGTGTATATGATGTTTAATGTAATTGACTGCTCTGTGTAATTTCTTATCGTTATTATAAATTACAATGTATTACGAGCTCGATTTTATGCCATTGGCAAGCTCGATCAGGGCGATAGGAAGAAGAGAAACGTACATACAAGTTGAAAAACACGCATTATTGCATTCTTTTTGACTTGGCCATTGTTACAGTTTTTGATGATGGCACGCAGCATTTCATTTGGAGTGGTCTCTATAAATAAGAGTTTCGACACGGCATCTCGCAATTTCGATACAATGATTTTCTCCAATTTCTAAAAAGATAAATGGACAGAAATGTATTGTTTGCATCGCCTACATTCTATTATATATACCTATATATACGTGTATATATATATATATATATATATATATATATATACGCGCACAAATATAAATTTATTATAAAAATCATATATTGTTCACACGGCATAGAATTTTACTATGATACGAGCAAAAATAATGGAAACTGTATTGTATCCTACAATTGTAACGTATATAACTATAAAGATTATTCATGAGCGTTTTTTAAGTTATATTAAATTTTTTGAAGATAAGATGTATTGAGATATTTATATAAATATGAGAGAGAGAGAGAGAGAGAGAGAGAGATATTATTTTGCAATTGTCAAGCAAATTGTTTCTATCTAATATTAATTTAGTAATTAATTATCATATGATAGTTTATATGACAATTTATAAATCAATTATTATTAAAATAAGAAGAACCTTTATAATCGATGTTATTAAGATCTTATTATTACTTATGGAATTATAATTGGTATTTTATTTATAATATGTGTTATTACACATGTTAATCATCCTTTATCATCATCATGGTTACAATAATTGATTATGTATAATGAGCAAACATATAAGAGAGAGATAGAGATAAAGCCATGAATTAATTAAATGAAATAATTTTCCTACCAGATACGACATTGTAATATACATTATAATAATCAATACAACTGCTCAGTGAGATTTATTTACCACCGAATTACGATTGTACAGCGCTACAATCAGTAACCGAATAAATAACTAATATTTAATTAATTATTTTATGATAATACCGTGTAGATGAAAATAAGACAAAATATTGATAAATATTTCCGTGAAAATAGCGAAGCGCAGCTGTGCAATTTTCTTTCGCAACATTAGAGACAAATTAACACATTAACAATTCAAATCATTTTAATCTAGAGATTTTTTCGTTGTTCTTTTTTAAATACATACAATTTAAATACACACAGTTCTTTTTTTCATTCAGTGATGCATATTTTATTTTGCATTTTCTCTCTCAAGTATCATATACGTTGATGTATGTGTCGGACTGATCGGTAGCAACGCAATGGGCATACTGATATCGACATTTTGACGGACGACCACGCGCAGAGGAGGATATTTGGTAAAAGGTATAAACAGTTAATGTCTTTGGCGATCGCGATCGTTTCACAGTGAATGCGGCCGATGCTGTCCGCTTTGAAAGCAAGCGCTTTGATGTACTTTGACACACTCCAGCACGGTATATCACCGCGGCTCGAGTGGCGAGTATCCCGTTTCCTTTAAAAGTCGAGCGACGTTGATGAAGTATGCTGTATGTATGTACATGGCTGCAGGTACGACAGCAGGATTTAACCAATATTTTACGCGATACATCAGACACATTGAAATATACTAGTAATATTTCGTAAAAACGCGATAATATAGAAAAATAATGTGAAAAGTAATCTGTAAAAAAAATACTGATGTGCAAACTAAAATAAGAAAGTGAACATAAGCATTATCATGTACAACTTTTTTGTTTTATACTCAAGAGTAATATTCTGTAAAAGCACCCAATGCATATAAAAAAAAACAAAATATTGTATATACGCGATGAAAGTTTCCTTCTCTCTCTCTCTCTCTCTCTCTCTTTTTATCTCTCCTTCTGTTTTACAAAATTAATAAAATTTAAAATAGCTTTTTGTCGCTCCGTTGCTATCTGTACAAAGTTTCCAAACACTTCGTGTTTCATTAAGAGGGAACGATATAAACTAAGCATTGCGTGGTCGCTCGTTACGCCGTAAGGATTCAATTAGGAGTCTCAAGAGAGAAGCATGGAAGGCGTTGATCGATGAATTAAATCGCGAGCGGCATCGCGGCCGGCTTAATTCATTGACTTTGGAAACTAGTTGGTGAACTCCTGGAGGTAAATTCGTAGAGTCGCCGGGAATGGTCGATTCGCGGCGATAGATATACTTCTTCGCCTCTTCCGCGTCGATTTTACGACTAATACACGTTCACGAACAAAGCCGTGGCTTATGAGAATAAAACTTTCTTATTGCCGCGAAATACGGGGATATATAGTACTAGAGCTTTTCTTCTTCTTATTCTGATGCGAGTTGATTTAAAAACTTAATTCGATCTTATCGGCTTCGATACCGCAATGGTCTAAATTGGTAATTCGTTACACGATTCAATATATATGTAATGAAATATGTTACATACATACATACATATGCATTTTCTATGGTTGATATTTATTGAGTTGATAAAAAAGAATATCTATATTTATTCTATAATTGAGAAAAGTACGATGTAGCCCTTGACAAATTACAAGTTGATCTCGTTATCGAAAAATGATGTAATACAGGAATAGCTTTAAAATTGTATAATTATATTTAAAAAATAGAAATATAATACTTGTCGTTATTATGTCGAAAAACGATGTCTGATAAGACAAAAAAAAACATGTAAACAAGATTATTAATTACTTATAAAATGGATAATTGTTTTACAATTTATTGAGTATTACCGCTTGATTATTCCGACAAGTAGTTCAATAAATACGCGATTGATTATGCAAATACGTTAACTTATCCTTCGTTACTAGCAATTTTGAGCACTATGAAAATGCGTGCAATGTTGTGTAAGTAATGTAGAATAATGCGCCGTTATAGTTTAAAATATATGCAAATAACTTGCTATGCTCTTAGTTTTTAAAAAATAATTTTAATATTTTTAATATTTTTTTAAAGGAAAAACAGCTTTCGTTATTTTAAAATATTATAATGTTATATGATTTGTGTTTATATTATATTGAAATGCAAGTTATTTGATAAAATAGAGAAATAATCACTAAAGTAAAAAAACAAATCGTATTTCTTAAAAATATGAAAGGTTTTATATGCCATAATCTTTTAGAGATTTCACAGATTAACAATTTTCTTTGCAAATGCGTTTCAAAGTTAACTAAAAGGGACACTTGCTACAAGAAAATTGATTCTATTGTGTGTAGTTACGCGATTAATGCGGGTTCACACTCTCCAGAAACTTTGCAATAACCATGAAACTTAATAGAACGTCCTAGTATTATCATAACAAAAATTGACCCAATTTTCATACATTGTCCAAAGTCTAAAGAAAATCTCTGAGAATCTCTGCTATATCCGCGTCCCGAAAAAAAAAAAAAAAAAAAAAATGGCATGTTTAAAACATTAAGCCGCATATTCCTATAATTGCTATTAACTCTCAAAGTTTTCCAAAAGAACGCAGCGCGCTCGATTAAACATTCCAGCACGTGGCGTTGAACGAAATTCTTTTAGGAAAGAAGAGATCTGTGTAATATGAATTTCACGGCGCTGTAACATATCCCTCCGAACCATGCAAGCCTGAGTGTCCCTCTCTGCCGAAGTTTGTATATCGCCCGGTAGTTTGAACCAGTTTCGCTGGAAATCTGGAAGGGTTGTACAGAATGCAAATAAAACGGATGGTACAAGGAAGACAAGACAGAACGAATTCGCGAGAGCGCGCGACGGGGGAGGGAGAGAGAGAGAGGGACGCGCGGATGAGAAAAGCGCGGATCCCGACGCGATCCAAGTTTCGTAAACGACGCTACTTAGGCGATAAATTGAGCGCGGAAACTTTTATCCCCGGCCGGCGGCGACGGCGACGGCGACGGCGATGGCGACGGCGACGGCGGCCTCTCGTTTTGTTAACTCCGGGTGACGTGTTGCGAAAAACGGCGCGTCACACTGGAACACCCGCTGAGAGATCGAGTTTTAATGATACTCAAACACCTCTGATCCTCCCGGACCCCGAGGGATTATGTCGGATACGCGTTTTTTACAATTTTACTGCGAAAACGTCAAGTTATCTCTAGGTAGTTATGTTCTTTGACTTTTACGCTCTCCTCCTTTCCCGATTGTTCGTTCGGTGCTCTTTAATGAGGTGCTTGCTCGTAACGACGCCATCTCGAGAAAAGAGCGTCTCTTACGGTCGCGGCCGAACGATTAGGACAGACTAGAAGGGCACGTTTCTGCAGCCGCGTCGCGTGAGTTGCAAAGGATACATCCCCTTCTCCGGAGAGAAAACACATCACCGCACTGCGCATTTCCTATATATAGTTACTAAAATATCTTTCGGCGTGCAATGCACATCGTGATGCACCTTTCCCCGAAATTAACCATCAAGCAAATGCATCGGCTTAGAAACGATATGAAAGGCATTCATCATCGAAATGTCTTATGCAAAACGGCCTAAACTCTCACGCGCATCTGCGCGTAAATCTCACAGCCATTAATTAGGCATCTATGTTGCATCAACCCTTGTAATTAGATGCAGTTAATAGTTGGCTGCCGAGCTCGGGGAGCATCTTGGGCTGGAAGTGAAACTCTGGTAATCCCTGGGAAACGCTTGACAATACACGTACGTGCACGTGAATGCTACAGGGTACGCATACACGTCTATATTGATTTCACGTCTGTGTGTATGTGTATACAGGACGGTTCATTTTGTGTACATGGTATATTTTCATGGATAAATATTCAAGTAAGAATTTGCGATGTGTTGTATATTTAAACGTTATTTAATTAACAATACTAGATTATTTATTTTATTCATTCAAATATATCTGGATTTATAGATGTAATAAAAATCTACACGGAAAAAGAAAAAAGAAAGAGAGAGGAAAATAGAGTAATAAATAATTATTCTATATTAAATTTTTTAATTTTTTAAAAATATGTTCAGAAATATGTGCAACATAATAACCATTCACACGGGTTGTAAAAATGAATTTAAAGACTTTATCTAAATAATTGTATAAAATCAACATTTCTTTCTTTTTTCTTACAGAGACACTCTGTATGTTCTTATATGTATATCGTTACAAATACAAAGACAATCAACAAATGCATACATACGTAAAATTCACATTGACACAAATACGAAGGGGATTGTTCAGGCTCAGGCGGAGTTACCTGTCTCCGTACCCCTGATTTGCTTTGCAGAATACAGGCGTCCGTATAATTAAGCTGCTATTTACAGAGCCCTCCCGTTTAGCTGTCGGACGGTACTTTTGCCGAAACTGTGTAACTCTGAATCTAACGATGGGATTTCGAAATAGCGGGAATTTTAGTTTGCGTTGCGCAGGGCGAAGGTTATGTTTATACAAGCTTATGGAGGATACTACTAATCTAGGAAAGTGCGTCAGTACTTCCTCAATATAACCTAATAGAATTAGGCAACAATATTTTACGTGTCCATACTGCATATACATACACGCATGAGCGCAAGGAAAATATTCATTTCTTTCTAACAATAAGTATGATACATTTTCCGAAGATTAAGATAAAAACTTGAACAATTTGTTTGCAAGTTTTATATTTGTCTAACATCCATGTAAAAATCTACAGTTTTATTTTATATTATTATTATGCGCGCATTAATATGACATGTATTCACGAATGTTCGTTATACGTCAAAGAAATCTGTAAAAGTACGTATCATCTAACGAGAAAAAAAATTTGAAAGAATGCTTTCTAAAAAGTAATTGACAAATTACTAACGTATAACTATGCTTGTGTATATGTATCTGACAGAAAGTAAATGCGGAAAATGTTTACTACCGCAAAATTTATACGTTATATAATAACTTATCTGCCCTGAGTTATATCGAATTACTTGAATGTTATATATATATATATATAACATTCTATATATAGATATATATGTATATAGATATCTGGATTTGCCAGATAATAATCAAGTAAACCTCTAGGGGATATATACTGCTTAACGATCCCGAAGAACTAACAAACTAGGTAGTGTTATATATCTGCATACGTATTTGAGAAATGCAACATAACAACGACAACAACGACGACGGTTGTTCAGCGGTAGGATTATGGAAGAGTATCACGTATTCAAAACTTTCGCCGGAGCGTACCGTTTCATCGCGGAATCGTTTAATCACCGTAGAGATGCCGACTCTTAGTGAATGAATTTTCCGTTGAAACGTTGAGCTTTTCACTAATAGCGACGACTCCGATATGTTCGCACAATGATATGTCTCTTGTCATTAAATAAAATTTAAATATAAAAATCTACCGTTCGTTTTAAAACGTAAATTTTCACCTGAAAATATATCTGATCATTTATCATTAATTTATCCGATCAATATCGTTTCCTTTATTTATTAAATCTATATCTCGTATTAATTTTTATATACAATTATTGTGATTTTAGTTCTCTCTACTTTTTCAACATTTTTATTGAATAAATTTGTTTGCTTCAGTTGCAATATATTCAATACGATCCATATTTTTACGTTATCTTTATCATCAATATTACCATAAAATAAAATAATACGGAAACTTCATATTTTAAAATTGAACTCGCAAACCCTTTGCACGTTGTATGTGACAACATTATTCCTTAAAGTAACTGCTACCTTCTATAAAGCATTTTATTACCGACCATTTTGTTGGAAGAAAACACACGCGTAGGAAATGCAATACTTTTATTACTTCGTAAAGCTCACAAACTGCATAGCAATTCATTTGAATTTAATTGTTTTATACTTAATCGAGTATTCCGAATTTTATATTTTTTGAAGTGTATATGTGTGTGTCTGTGTGTGTGCGCGTGTGTGTATAGTGTATACCGTTGAATAAATAATTTACGAAACTTCTAAAGATTAAAAAATCGTGATACGAATTCGGAGAAATAAAATGACTTGCAAAAATAAGATTCTGTATTTCTTTTACTGTCAATGACGTTCTCAACCGTAATTCGTTGTCGGCCATTAATCTTTCGTATCGGAACCCCTGGTCGATCGTAAACCTTTTTTACGCGACGGTACTTCTAGTCCTCGAGTTACTCCGTTTCGCTTTTGACACGATTTAACTCGGACGTTCACTACCGGCAGCATCCTGAAGGAATAACAACAAAAGATCCACTCAACACCTGCCATGCCGCGTAATCTGGAGGCAGCTCTGACGTATTCACGTCGCTCGCTTCCGAGGTAAACCGTTACACTCGGTAAAACTTTTTTTTTTTACTACTGACACAACATCGCGAAAATGTCAAGCCGGGCTTACGATTATTACGTCCCACCCTCGAAGTCGTTTTTTTTTTTTCTCGAAAAACGGTGGAAACCACGGGGCGACATTGCACGCGTCCGGATCTCCATTATAAATGCCACAGAATTTATTCCCACCGTCGTCGTTGAAGCGACGAGAATCTCGCATTAGGGGAAGGGGGGGGAGGGAAGAGAAAAAGAAAGAAGGAGTTAAAGGTCACCCTCGCATTGTTTCGACGGAAAGTCGTTTCATTCCGGGAAAAATGGTAGCGCGAGACGCCGCACTCGTTATTACATAATTCACCAGATAAGGCGACGCGAAGTTTGAGATGATTTGAAAGGCTCATTTGCCGTCTCTTATTGTTAGAGATAGGGTTACATGCGAGAGGGAAGATCCGACGCCGAGTGTACTATTCGGTGCAGGGTTATTCACGCTGCGCTTTAAGCTAATGCACATCGTTTAACCCCTTCCCTGCGGAAAGAGTATACAGAAGCGCATTTGCAATAGCACCGTAGATGTAGATTTCTCTTTTCGCACGAAATAAATGACTTACGTGATGTTGGTTATCTATACAGATTATTGCGACTGCGTTAATTACACGTGTAATAAAAAAAAAGGATATTACGCAAATATCGATCAAGTTGAATGACGTGAAAAAGATTGCTAAACTCTTTTTGTTAATTGGCAAAAAATTCAATATGCATTGTAGAAGGCGATTAATATGTGCATTTCGATCTTTTGCGATAAAGTACAAAGATTCGGGAATATAAATCTTGGAGCATTTTTCAGAAAATTGGCAATTACGTTATCGCCATTAATCCCCTGTCTCCGCTTTCTTATTAAAATATTATAGTAGCGTCTGTAACTAATTACTTTTGCAACATCCGGTATAGTCACGAACATCGTGTGTTATATAATGCGATGATTAATGGAGATTATTTATTTCTCGAAACGCGGGGCAATATTATTACATTACGTAACATTTGTTTATACTTTAAGAAATAATATGTATACGTATAGAATTTTCGTATAAAACTATCCATTTATTTTTTCCTCTATTTAAATATTGCCTTATATATAATATAACTTTAGCTTTCCCCTTTAGAGTATCCTTTATATATATTAAATATTAAATATAAACTGTGAAATGTGATTATAATAGAAACTTATTGTTAAACTAGCAAGAAATGACTACATTATAATGTACATAACTCACGAGCGTGCAGCAGTTGCATTAATCTAAATAACGGGAGAATCATGCGACGTATTTACGGAATGTAAAAAGTCTGCGTTCTGTGTGTAAATTATATTAGCGCTAAAGAAATAGAGTTGATCTCTCTCTCTCTCTCTTTCTCTTTTATGCGCTATGTAAGTCATTTTACCCGGATACAATTCATCATCTAAATATTTTTAAACAAATGTATCTCTCTTCTTTATACCGGTAGGAAAATAATATTCTACACTTTTCTACCGCCATTCGATAAAAAACTTTGTAAAAAATTTCGAATAAAGGTATATATTGATATATTTCTTTAGAAAATTTATACATATATAGACTCGCGTCCACAGAAAGCCGTTTCGACTGTGGCAACGTTATTTTTAAAATCAGAATAAATTCACATACCGTATCGTTTGCATTAATCATCACTGCGTACGTTTCGCGCATCATTTGTCGTGGACTAACGAACGCGGGAGGAGATTTACAAAGAAGCTGCGATACCAAATAATAAATAATAATCCCGCGCTCACGCGGCGTACTATCGTACGACGAAATTAACATTGTTTCGCGCAAGCCTTTATCGAGGCTGATGAAATAGTTATCAAAGAAATGTGCGGCATATGACGAGATATACGGGCCCCCGAATGCATGAAACTTTAATCCGCGCCGCTGCGCAAGAAATAAAACGACCGACGTGACGACGAACCGTGCCCGTCCTCTTCTACCGCCACGTGCGGTTTCAGATCGCGGGCGGATAATGTCGCGGTAATCTGTATTAATTTATAACTTGGCGTAACTGTGTCGGTGCTCGGTTTTGCCGCGAGGACTTTATCGCATCGGCACGTTTATACGTTTTCGCGCTGCGTGAGTTAGCGGAGGAAGAAAAAGGGAGGGCAACAAGACTGTACGGAACCGAGGGGGGAGGGGGTGGACGAGCGGAGGATGGAGGACGGAGGTCACGATGGATTCGTTGGCGGTTGCGAGAAAACGACGCCGGGGCCAATCTCTGGGTCCGTTTTCACAATGAGGAGAGGGGGTGGGGGTGGGGGGTGGGGGGAACACATTTATTCCGCGGTCGCGTTTTTATTATCCCTCGAACGGGGTTAGGAGGAGGAGAGATTCGGATACGACGGAAAACGAGCGGGCGAAACTTTGATAATATCCAGCGGCAAGTTCGTCGACCGTGGCGAAGGCGGCCCGATTCCGCCTCGAGTCTTAATTGAGTGCGTCGGTAAGTGAATATGAAATACGTAATATCTTGCCTCTTGGTGAGAGGCACCAAGTTGTCTAGCGCGAATTACTTGTACGGTACGGTCCGGTCACTGTTTGAAGATATCTCCCTACCCGCGATATTACTGTGTAAAAAACCTTAATTAATTAGTTGAGATGATAATTATATACGTTACTCTCTTGCTTCTAGATATTATAAATTGCATAGCTGATATTCAACTTATTCGGTTGCCTGTGGTAAACGCGAAATTACAACGCAAACGGATACGTCGGTTATGGAGCATGGAAAATGAAACGCGCAAATGACCCGATTACTTCGTGTCGCTGTTGTTAGCATAAATTGGCAGTCGTGTTAAAATTGAAAGACCGTCACACCGTACCTACCCGATGGATCGTAGCTATCAGCAGTCCATTACGTAATCCGTTTGTATATCTTGCCGAGGTGTTTATCAAAGCGACGAATGTAATTAAATGTATTAAACCGGCCGAGAGCTGGCAGCGTTGCTGTTGCTTAATCAACTGTGGCAAAATTGAATGAAAGTGCAGCGATCGACCGATAGCAAATAAAGCGCGAAACGCCAAAAATATTCAAAGAAGCGATGTTTATCGATCGTATAAATATTGGTTGACGTTGGAAAATGTCTGTGTATAATTCCTGTTTAAAACAATATTTTATCTCTTCTTCACCCGTGGGGAGATTTATTTTACATAATTCAGATCACAAACGGTTATCGTTGAAACACAGCTTGGCCAACACCTCTTTACAATTGTGTATCTAGCAGTGTTCATTAACTCGGTCGCTGGCCGTGTTGCGCATTGAATGGCAGTAAAATTGATTAATAATTGCGCGCACGATGAGCTTTTCCGTAGCCTGATAAAAGTCTGTTATCAATAATTTCCTACTATTCGTGGGCATTCGATTAACGTGCTTGGATTTACCAAAAATATGAAGGGATATTGTGCTAATGGCGATAAAAATATCGATAAATTAATGTTGCGAATGCTACTTTAAATGCGTGATTTTCATCGAAACATGGCTTATCACCAACTACTGCGGCGCGCGCGTAGAAATCATTTTACTTTGCAAATATTAATCCGATAAACTCAACTAATTAATTGTATCGTTAATGCTTTCTGAATCGATACAAATATATAAGTACATTGCATGTTTCAAGTTAATAAAATAAGTTTACTAATTTTCAATAATCCATTTTAATTAAATTTTTTCATATATGTATATATTGTATAAATTTATGCACAATAATACTTTATAATTTATTGTATAGATATTGTTTAATTTAATATGCGATACACTTTTCATCAGATTCGTAAAATATATAATTTGATTGTAAAATATTCAAATATGTAAAATTAAAATATGAAAAGATTCCAGAGTAGCAAATATACCTTCTCTACGGTTATCATCTGCCTGATATAAAATAGGTAAAATGAGGAAATGTGAACAGAACGTGATACGCCTAGACATGTGTCGGTTCATTGGCGATGTCAGATCGCTGGTCCTTTGGAAAGGGAAATAAAGAAAAACGATGTAAGAGGAAAGCTATGAAGAAGGATTGCCTGCCGCTTATCGTGTAACGAGCTGCCTTAAATCTAGCATTTTTTTATTTGCTCGCGCTGAAAAGAGGTGCAAGGTGTTTTACGGAATCGATTCTCTAGAGAGAATTATTTTCAAGATACGCTCTCTCGATCGTATACGAAACACTGTCATGGATGCATCGGCGATACTCATTTTGCACGTACATACTCCTCTTTCATACAGCTATTGGCTGACGTATATAAACTGTTTTAATCACCCCTCCTTTCATACTAGTTTTGTTGGCTTAAGCCGGGGCTTATGCTCTTCGCGCAGCATTGTTTTCCCACTTACGGGTCTCCCAAAGCAAAGGAACTCACGCAAAATTTACATTTCACCGCCATCGTTTGTGGCCCTTTCGACTGAAATTCGATCGAACGGTCCAGATTATCCTTTATAGTTTTAATGAAATTTAAGTATTTACACATGCCAGCCAAATTTCATTTTCAAGAAAATGAAGTTTCAAATCCTCCGCAAACAGTTTGTCGAAATACTGTATAATTAACAAATTTTTTGTTGACAATTTACTATTGATATTATGATATTATAAGATATCTAACTTTTAATATCGTTGATGATACCGCATAAATGCAAAAGTTTAGTTAATACAGTGCGATAGTAAATTATGATGTTTGATGAAAATTCTAGAAAAAGATTATCAAATAATATGATAATAATATTGTTTCACCAAACAATAATATTGATAACAAATAAACTGTAAATCCAACGTAAATTATATATCAATCAGATTTACTGTTGACAGTGAATGAACATCATTTAATGAGGCATGCGTCGAATATAGTGATCACTTTATTTTCTACTATGTTCTATTAAATCTGTATTTCTGTCAGTATTAATTATGAATATGTATTAATAAATTTCGGGGGGGAAATATTTTGGTAATATTCGATCCTATAACCGTTCGATACATTTTTGAAAGTACATATTAAAATATAAAATAATAATTACGAATTTTATGAGACATAGACGTAACAAAAAATATTTCACGTTGTGACGTTTCAGTGAAATAGCGAAGTAAAGCTCAGATTACAAAATAATGGCGGTGAAGTTCTGGATGGACGATCACGGTGAAACGGTGAAATGAAGATGGATATACGAGAAATGGCACGATAACGTCCTAGAATAGAATAGTTCATCCAACCCAGATGGATCATTAATTCATCATATAAATTCGGATTAATTAATAAAAATTACTTGAAAGTAATTGCCAACCGAATAAAACGAGCAGGCAAAAAAGTGGTGCGTAAAAGACGTTAGATATATGGATTTAAATAAATCTGCAACACTTTATTTGAAACGTGAAAAGTGAATACAACACGTTTATACTCGTGTTTCGAACGAATGAAATCTACATTCCTAAGTCAAAGATAGATGGACGAAAATAAAATTTTTATTACATATTATTTCCGTATGTGATAATTTTAAATAGTACATGACACGTGACGTGTCATCTAGAACTTGTTTAGACTCTGATTGCTGACATAAATATCTGAATTGCGTGTGGATTTTAATTAGCACCGCCATCATGACGAGAACCTAAATAGACCTACACTTTCGAGCGTGCAAATTGCGTGCTCAAAATGATCTTTGCGGCGATGATTAATTTTCGTTCGTAAATTGTTTCGAACACTTGCCGGTGATTAAGTTATGATAACATTACTTGGAAGTGGATCATGACGAAGAGTAATGACGTATTCGTCGCATGCGAAGGAAAATGCGGTCACACATTCTAAATTCATATTGTTCCGCAGGAAAGTGTACAAGTTGTGATACAGAGCGACATGTGTTAACGGCGAATCGAATAACGTTCCAAAGTTCGTGGGGTAAATAGCTTATATAGATGCCTTCTCCCTCTGCTATGCATATTATCTATTTATATTCATATCTGTTCGCATATCTACAGACCTATATATTTGCGCAGGCGACGGTTAAGCCGCTCAGATAGAGCCAAGCCAATTGCATAATCCACGGTAAGGTAGAACTTCCCAAGTGCGCAGTTATTATCATTTCTAACAGCCATATCGACCGTTTTCGCAAGGGAGATTAGCTATTACCGCACGATCGGATCGTGGAAGCAGCGCGTAGTAGCACGGCTTACTTACTTATCATCGATTGAACAATCCGTAGCTATGATCAAAGGCGCGGTTATTACAATAGGAAATGAAACGGGTGGTACCGACTTTCATCGTAACTGCGTTACTGTAACTCTTTGTGAGAATCGCGTTCATCCACGTGCATCCAGCAAAAGAGACTAATTAATATTTTTCCGATACGTAAGACTGCGGGGAATAATAGGAATACTAACTGATGCGTGCATATTTTTTTATTTCAATAGTGAATTAGCTTCTTTCTTTCTTTGTATCCTGTGCCATTACAGAGATGATTGTTGGATTAAAAATTTATTTTGCGATATTTCTTTTTCAATTTCATTCGAAAAGGATAACTCATATATTTTTCATAATATAATGTAAAAAGAAATTAAAAATGTAAATAAAGATAATGAACAAGACTTTTTTTTTTTTTTTTTTTTTTTTTTTTGTAATATTTGTATTACGTTCTTCGTCGCACATATTTTGCAAAACTTTTATGTGTCTATAAATTAATTACTTTGGGAATTCTTCGAAAACAATGTTTCATTATTTTAAATAAACCGTTTTATACACGATCAAATAGATCCAATTAACTTTTATCTGCAACGTTAAATCGCGTGTCAGCTGTAAACTTGTATTTATCCTCCAAGGGCTAATACGCAACAGTACACGTTACATATTTCCCAACGCGTCAGATAACGCAGACTTATATACGCATGAGCAATGTATTACGATATTATCGCTTTTGCATTGTAGAATATTCCTATATTCTACATCCCTATATTCTATAATAGCTGTATTTTACAGAGTTTGTATGCATGGCATATAGAAGATGCGATGTTGCGTTTTACGTGAACAGAATAACGTTTGAATTACGTTGTACTTTCTTTTGCGGAAGAAATCCGTATATGCGTTCTCTCTCCGTGTACGAATCGTACGCGGAACACGCGTGGCTCGAAGTTTCGCAAGAAAACAATAACCTCCATTTCTACTCCTCGTTCCATCGAAAATCCTTCGTCATATCGATATACGTCTTTCCTTAATGCCTTGACAGTGCACGCGGCTGCTGTCAATGTCATTCGTTCGCGTCATTTGTGTCTGGTTTATGCAGGAAAATTGGCGCTCCCTGATGATGTCGGCTCAGAAGGCCGTAATCCGTAGACTAACGCGCGCAGCATGCATGAATACAACGAAACCAAACTTACCTAACAACTGTTGTGACTGCAACCGCATGTGTATAAACAGCGACGTGACTAGAGGTACACCCTTCCCGGAGCGTAAACCGTAGAGATACTTCCGACCTCTCGTTTTCCTCTTCGCGACGCCAATTACGCCACGCCGAATCCGCCGCTTTCTGTTTCTCCTGTCGCTTTCTGTATCTGCCGCTGCTATCATCCTATAAACAGAATATGTATCACTTGAGCATGGCCAATTATGAAGAGCGCAGATGCGCGATACGTAGGTACTTCCTACGTATAATTGGGCGATATAACTTTCTTCATTCATCTGAATCGTATGCCTTTTTCGGTTTTATCGCATTTTATCGCGACTGAAGCTGTAACTCATTTAATATATATTATGACGAAATATTAAATTATCATCAAAATAAAAATTCAGATAACGTTATGCATCGTTATGTACGTGTAATGTATGTACATGTACATTTATGTAGAACATTTTTAATTAATATAAAGGTACAAAACACACACACATACACACAATATACGAGACACATATCTTTACAATAAAACAATAAAAATTAACCCATGTTAGTTAAAAGAATTCTCGCTACCCGTTTCGCTATGCGTATATACGCGCACGTTCACGCACATGCGGATGAAATTTGTGTCAGAGAAGATATTTACATGGAGTCACAAATAGTTGGCTATGAAATAAAACAGCGTGTACTCTATTGTATATATGTGTACGATGTTGCAGATTAATAGTAAACTCTTTGTATAGTACACCCCTGTGTATAATACTGATGCATTTATATATTTACTTTACTTGACCGGCGAGGAGATATACGGCACCGCAGGGAAAAGGCAGTGTGATTATTTGAATTTTCCCAAAAATTTATAAACCCATTACGCGCATAATGATACTTGGCGCCTTATATAATCGAGAGAGAAGTTAACGTCAATTAATTATTCTACGTCTTCCGTTTCCAACGCCAACCAACGATACTTCTATATGAAGTTAGACCGAGCCTCGTATTATTACTGATATTGGAAGACTGCCCGATGATTTTATCGGTGAACCAATACGTATATATATTACCTTCGGGCAATCGATTCACAACGCGCCCTTTATATCCGCGGGCGATTGCCGATATAACTGGGCCGAGTCAACTGGAGTTGCATGACTGCACAACCGTACGCGCGAGCACGTGTGTTTACACACATCATACCCTTACCGTTTCGGATATGCCGCGCCTGTATATATAGGATAAAACCGCGATCCCGCAATAGGAGTGGAACGAAGCGATATAATGGGAATACTTCTCCCGGGTGCATTCTCTGCCTTTTGTACATTAAACAAGTGCGCGTACGCCCGCGCTCGTGTATAGGGGCGAAAAGGGGGAGGGGACATGGCGGAAAAGGGGTGACTGGCGGACGGAGGGCGCGGAATACTGCACAAGGGGCGAGAGCACACCCCGTGTTCGGGATTTGATTTACACACAGCGCGGGCCATGTCGCTTTTACGCGAGGCACCGAGGTCGTTCCGGCAAAACTGCGCTTACTGATCCGGGGGAGTTGGAACGTATGCGCGTAGTAAACTTCGTCGACGCCGTCGTACACGACGGGAGTAATGTTGCTCGCGACACTATAATCTGCGTCTCCGACTTTCGTACAGTATTTGGCCAATAACGACTCTGTGATGTGCTTATACACCTGCGATGGATATAGATTTTGCGGCGAGAACTCGGACGAGTTTCTAGAAGCAGTCTATCTACTTTAATATCGTGGCAAATAGAAATTGGATTTTTCTAGTTGCGAGGAATTGTGCAATTTGTCGGAGATATCTGATGTAGAATGTCCTTTGTCTGTTTCTAATATTATATGTTATATATTTTATACATTTACAAATAACATTTTATATAAATTTATACCGAATTCAGTTAGTAAATTAGTGTGCACTGATACATTAAAGGTTTTTTTGTACACAAATTTACAATGTAAACGTAAGTAATTAAAACATTATCTAATTATAATAATAGAAATTATATTATTATCGTTATTCATAATAAACAATAATAATAGCTTTTCTAATTAATCGTTTTACTTTTTTCATTATTTATGCCACTTTATGTAAATTTGTATACAATAACCTGTTTGTGTGCACCAGTGCGCACTAACTAGTGCAATTCAACCGATTTATTATTATTATTATACGTATACACAGATTATTTTATGGTTTTTTAATATGTTCGTGAAATTATTAAATAATGATCTGTATACGTTATACGTTTTTGAAAATTGAATTACGTCAGAGTAGGTATTATTTGAAAATAAAATAGATTTGAAAATGAAATATAATCCAACTATGAACAAATTTGAGATAATAATTTTACGTTACATATGGTTGTTACAAATTATACAAAATATATATATCCGAATTAATTGACAATTTGCAATGTAAAAAATGTATTGCCTTTGCAAAAGGAAGGAACAACTTGCGCAACTGTTATATATTTATTTTGCCTTGCGTTATATTTTTTTCAGAGTTGCCAAGCATACGTTACCACGCTTCTGCTCAAGCATTGTGTAAGGAATATGATTTATACAGTGCGCCTGTGTCGCTTTTACATGGTTCTGAGGGTCATGGAAATTCATAAGTCGTTCCGACAATACTGTCCTTTCTGATTCGGAACGTAGAGCATGCAAATTATAAATTAAAATTAAATAATGATGTTTAAAAAGATTCTAGTTATCTATTAAATATAAACTTCTATATACGACTTTATTATCTTTTAATATAATTTGATAAATTTACGAGTGTTTATTTCTTTACTTATTTATTCGTTTTGTACTTATTTATTTCTTTTCTTTTAAGATTATACTTTTAATCACTATAAATAGTGTTATTTGAATATATTTCTAAATATTGTTTGTTTCTGTCCCATCAACACTATATTAAACTTTTAAATAAAAGAATATTGTACATTAAAGACATGTTAAGCAAATAATAATGCTATTAGAATGGAATAGTGCTGAAATAAAAGCATTATGCACATTAATATGAAATAATAATATTAAATATATTTATATATTAGTGACGTGCATAGAGAATTAATCACATTAGAGATGTATCTCTGTATGAATCGTTATTATCAATATTATTCCGTCGGCTATGAATGAGGAAACAAAATGAAATGCATCATGCTTGCTGTGGGATTTGATCGCTTTCTAACTGAATTGTGTAATCCAATTCTATTTCTGATAATTATACTGTATACATGAAAACTTAATAATGTCTATATATCATGATTCTCATTTGATTACATAATGCATAACTGCGAATAATTAATTAATTAATATCAATTAATGAGTAAAACATCCGATTTACGCTATTTCGAAATTAATATATCTGATTAAATCATTAATGTGCTTATGACAATTTTGTATTAATGAACAACAAATGTCTATAATGTTTGCTAGTTAGGTAATTGCTGTTAACTGTGTAAATAGAAAACTAAAAGATATAAGATATTCAAGGAATAAATACACACTTCAAAATGTATGAGCTTCAATCTGGACTTTTCGCGTTGTAATTAAATCCATAAAAGCGAAAGTGTCAAATGGTTGAGTAAAGAGAGGATGAGACGCGATATAAAGATCGACTCTCGTTGCGTTCAAAGGTAACACAGCAAAAGCTGTCATCGTTAGATACGGTAGACTACAGAAAGAGCTGTGTGAGCGAGGTCACCGAATGTTTGTAATCAGTCGCCTAGGTTGTTAGGCACCGTATATACATTTACGCTTGCGAGCATGAAAGTACCCCTTTCAGTAGGTTTCCTGCCTTTTGAGATAGGTGTGGATAACCAAAGCGAATAGTATCTTTAATGAACTCCTACAAAATTGTATATATGCTCTTCACACGTATGCAACGTAAAATAGATATACATCCAATACTGTAGTGTGCCTTCATTTTCTCGCATAATTTTTTCCATGAAAATAATATTTATTAAATAAAGCAATTTCTTTTCAAATAAAAAGTTAAATTTATTAATTATTTTATTAATTTATTTATACTCTAAAAATTGATTAAATTATTATATGAGAAAAGTAAATTTATTTATAGTAAAAACTGCAATTAAAATAAAAGCAAATTAAAATATCATACAATATATATAATATATTTTTTTGAGCGATATGTTTATGAAATATTAAAAATATTTAAAAATTTATTCATGTAATAATTATTTTTATTTAACTACCAATTTCAAGAATGCATTTTCATGAATATATTTTATTATCATTATTGTGTATATTGAGGATTATTAAATATTATCGCACGATATCAATCCTTTTTATTGAGTAAAATTTCTAATTTTTGATCAATACAATATTGATTTTTCATTTTTGGGAAAATAAATAAATAAGTAAATATATATATATATATATATATATATATATATATGTATACATATATGTTTGAAGTTAAATGAGATTCTTTTAGATAAGCATTTCTTCTTCTGGATAGAAGAGTAAATCGCAGAGATGGGATGGCAGCTGGGATAAGAGGCGCGTACAGAAGAGGGAAATTAATCAGCTGAGGAAACTTTTCTCGTGGAATGTTGAGAAACTACAAATTAAATGACTGCGCCTTTTTAAGCAACGTTAAGTGGCTCGCGAGAGATAGCAACCGATTTCTTTCAGCTGTCACCCAACTGTTTTTACACGCTCTGTATCGCCAAAAAATTTAGAAAATAGCACAACGTCCATGTTGTGAATTCATCAAAAAATTTTTTTGTTATCATACAAATCAATACGTCTAGCGTAAAAATTATTTAAAAATTATTTTAATCACGTTTATTATTAAAATTCTTTAAAAAAACCTTGAATATGCTCAGAATTATAATAAACGGGGGAGTACTGTTTTAAAATAGATAATATTCTTGAAAATCGATCAGCGTATCTTTTCGATACTTATATACGTGCGTGTGTGCTCATAACTCATATTTTATAATCATTTTTTTTTTGCTTTTAAAAAATCTTCTACAGACTATATTTAAAACCGTAAATATCTGAAAATTTGATAAAAAATGAGAAGAAAATATTGCAAGTTAAAATGAAATGCTGTGTAAAAATTTAGCACCTTAATTTATCCTGAGGCATTTTCTTTAGTTTAACAGCAAAGAATTGTCTGTTTAAACTTAAGAACTATAAAACTATTATTAAGTCAGAATTCTTAATTATTCATAAATTTTCACGAAATATGCTAGCTTCACATATTTTTGTCATATAAGCGGTATTTTATTTACTCTAATGAAAATAATTTTGCCATTCTCATTGTAATGCATTTACTCCATAAAGCTTAATTACTGCAATTTACAGAGGTCGTTATAAATTTGTTAACTTTATATACTGTTGTGTTATATTATGTTTGCAACTGAAATGACAGAATTGAGTCGAAAGTTAACGTTAATCAATCTTATCATGTTTTCATCTTTTAAACCGAGTTATACAGAGTGTCTACTCAAATCTAATTAAAAAAATTTCCTGAAAATTCCCTAATTATCCAGGTATTTTTGTTCAAAATTCCAATATATTTCATAAGACTTTCCTTTCCTTTATAAAAGAAATCTCTGAGAATTCCCGTAGTTCCAAGGAGTAACCAAGCACTCTGTTCTATAAGAAATCATTATCTGCTTAGATGAAACAATTTGTGAATGCAACATCTCAATTATACGAATGAAACTGGTTATTGTTATATTACGCACGGCATGTTTTGTTTATATTGTTTATTTAAGTCGATGCTATTAAATGAGATTATAAAATACGTAATTTTTCAATTATCATTAAATAAATTTCATTAATTTTTATTACGTTTAAAAAAAATATATACATTGTTCCTTGAAAATAAATTCTTAAATTGTTTTAACAATTGTATATATATATATATATATGAATACATATTTGTTAAAACAATTTAAGAATTTATTTTGAAGGAATGTCACAGATCGTCTAAGACGACAGCTAATCGATTGATATTCCATCAGTTGATGACACAAAGATTACGCATCTCTAATATTTCATCGACGAGCATACCATATCTGAGATCAAACGCGCGAGTTTTCTGGATGTCCGGAAATTACATGTCATTGCCAGAGTATAGGACGTAGGGAAAAGTAGTCTACACATCTCATGCGCTGCGCGCAACCTGCAATTCCTGTGCGAAATCAATCCCTGATTCTTCTTATGATGAATGTTTTTAGAAGAAACTTTAATATAATTTTTATATTATGTATTGCATTACATTATATTTATTATTAATATAACATATATATTATTCCTTCATTTATCATACTAATTATCACTATTCAGTTTTATTACGTATACATATATTAGATAGAAGCGTAATTAGCGTGTTTTACATACAGCATGTATTATAAATGCAATTTATTTATACATTAATAAGATTGTAAAGCAACACTTGTAAAGCGTGATTTAGCTGTGTGTAAAAGATATACACACAGCTGGATTTCATTTCCAGCCAAGATAGAGAAGGATGTAATATGTCGTTGATTTGACAATAAATAACGTATATGGATAAGGTTACGCAGAAGCGTACACGTGAACGGCCATGGGCAGTAGAAGCCCTTCAATTTCGTGTTCAATAAATTTGCTCGTAAAGAAAGAGAAAACAAGAATGCATACCGCGCAAACTTAGTGCTTTCTTTGCACGGGTGATGAATTTCAATATTTTTTTATAGGTCCTTCGTAAGAACGTTCCACGATAAATCCCACGAGAACTCGTGACGCTGCGACGGTCGTAGTCTCCTTCAAATCGTCGAATCAAAATTGAAAAGCACATTTCACCGTCTTGGCCTTCACGAGCGCGAATCTGCCGTAGAAATAAACGTAAACTGGTGTTCTCGTGAAATGCATACAACACGAGCGTACAACTATGTAGAAAACGCATTTGAAAATATACCTTGAAATATCCCTAAGAGCTTTATGCGCTTGGAAATTTTTCATGTGGAAATTTTCAGCAAGTACATACTTATTTTCATACATTACGCGTAAAGCTAATTAATTGTTTATAAGAAGCATTAACTTAGATAATATAAATGTAAATTTTAACTATACGATTATCTACATTATTTTACTTTTATTTTTTAATTTTTATTATTTGCGATTTTACAACATCTCATGTTTGCATGATATTCGCGTATCAGATGTTCCCGATAAAAATGTGTCGTAAAATTTGGACCTAATTCTTTCATTTCTATTTTCTCATATTTAAGTCACTATTTGGCATTATAAAAGATATTTACTGTTTTCACAGAACACATTAAACGCGAAATATACACTACCTTCGAACGTTTCTGCAACTACCTATAATGTACAACTCGCGCAGATACTTCTTTTCGCGACATAATTCTCATTTCACGGGAGCTTTCAAGCCGAAACTTTTTTCCCGCTTATTATTCCGTTTCCCCCCGCGTGCACCCGAACGTTCCATTTAGTGGCTCAAATGCGCGAACAGCGACTGTGTCGCATAAATTGCGAATTTTTCGCGGACCGGCACATTTGTGTCATGTTTCCTGTTTATGTAAATACGAGCAATAAATCGTATCCACTCATGAATTCGTTCCTTCCGTTCGGTTGCCTTCCCGGCGTGGCCGAAGAAATTGAATTTTGTGAGCAAAAGATACATCAATGTGACCCAACCAAAGTTTGCGAAACAAAAATGTATTACATTTACATTAAAAAAAAATTAATCTATTAAAGTACTGTTATAAATATGTAACAATTAAATGTATGAAATAGAGAATAGATGATTAATTGCAATGCAGATAAATATATAAAAATTTTTATTAAATTTTGACTAAAAATAAAAAATACACAAGGAAAGAAAACGGAATATATTTATATAATTTTCGGCTGTCTTTATACGATAAGCATTCGAATAAGAAATTTTTTTTTCGTTTGATAGAATCAAATAAATCGTGTTTATCCATATAAACCATATGTTATTTAATGCCATCATAGACGTCGAAAAGGATGGAAAAGGCATTTTATTCATATTGAAAAAAAGTAATCGTATTCCTTCTTCCGATGCAGCGACATGACACGCGTATTGACATTGAATTTTATAGTGTATTGTACCGCGTTCGTCTTAAGAATAGCAAGTTCAAGCGAACACTTTAGCATTACTTCCTAAACCTCGAATTTATTCAAACAGCGTAGAGAGCCGCGGGCTTTCAAATTTCCATAATCTCTGCGTATGTTGTAAGAAAGTTACTCCGCAGGTGGGACTTTGTTAGAGGAAAATGATACATACGTACGATACCGTCGATCATTATAAATGATCTTTGAACCAGATTAATGTTGTGGCCACGAGGAAAATTGAACGAGCGTAAATTGAAATCGCGAATATATCGAGTAACGTAATAGAATAACAAAGTATTCATTATTTATCATTAATGAATTTATATACGATAATCTACTCTACGTTACGTTAATCTACTTTTCTAGAAAATGTATTAAAAATTATTCAATATCCAATTTTCTTCTTCTGATAATTTTATTTGTTATATTTATATAAAAAATGCAATTTATATCGAAATAAAAAAGAAATGCTTTACCTCCCTGCAATGAAAATATTGCATGCCGTACGATAGAAAGTTTGAAGTTGAAGAGTAATCTGACACTAAATGGCAACGTACACGCATATATACACATGTATATACGCATGTGAACACTCACCATTACCAAACGTGCAGAGCAGCCCTCTTCCCTCTCGATGAATCTGTCACGAAGCGATCGCTCGATGCACCTCGATATTCATCGACGCACTCACGGATACACACTCCTGATGTTCGATCACCCTCGCAAATAATACAAAGTTTACGGAATAATGCGACAGGATGCGATCGATATCGCTGAATATCGAGTGAATATCGAGAAATACATTCGATTGCCCGATCGAACAGATTAATTGACGCACTAGCACTAGAACGATCGTCCGTAGATACATTCAGCACTCTTTGTTTGCCATACGTACACGCTTTCGACCGACGTGAAAATTAGAGAGAAGTTACGCACCATCGGTATACATGATGGACACGAACTGTTACACGGATATCACAGCCAAGTGGAATCATCTATTTCGATTAATGCGTCGCGACGTTCCATTGATGCCTCTCTCAATGCTTCTCCATGTTTCGGAAGGGTACTTGGGATATATACAGACAAGCGAAACAGGCGTATGAGAGAATAGATCCTGTCGACGGACGCGTCGATGCAATCGTGACGTATATGTTACAATTATCGAGAGGCACGCTCACGATTATATATATATATTGGCTAAATAATAATTAATACATTCAAGCGCTCGTTAAATTTTGCACTTTCGACCTCGTTTATACGAGAAATTCAAACAAATATGCGGAAAGACAAAGCGCTCAAGACTTTATGTAGGACCGGTCTATAATACGCAGAGAGCAAGCCTAGATCAAGAAATAAGAGCTCAAGGCGCAAGAGAGCTATTTCCGGTGTAAGAACTGGAGTAAGGGCGTGAGCAAATAAAATTTTATTTTCTTACTCCTACTTCAACTTTTACTTCTTATTGTAGACCTTACACTATACACTAGCGACGTGAACGCTATCAAGATTCCCGCGTTTTCCCGCGTTTTCTCGCCTTCGCGCAATGAAAAATTCGTCAATGACGTAGTAGCTACTTCTCCAGATGGAAAATATAATTAGTTATAGCGAGAGATCGAAATCACATTGTGAGTTTATTATTTCGGCAAACTAGGAAATACGTGTGTATTAAAAAGCTCGACTATTTTAATGAATACTTAATCAACGGAGAAAAACATGAGAGATATAATTATATCCGCAGAGAGCAAAGGATCGACAAATTACCTTTGTATCGAGAGATTCGTTAATTGCGTAGTCTATTGACACACTGAATTGACATTGGTTTATATACAAGATTCGTTCGAAAGGGACACAAAACGCGAAAACAGAGATCAACCACGACTCGACTACGCGCTATCAATTTACAACGTGAATTTTCACCTCGATGCTTTCAAAATTCAATTACATGGTTCGTTCAACTTCACGCAATAAGCAAAATTCCTTAGCGACGCGACGACTTACTGATATATATAATGAGAACGCCAACATCATTGAAATAATTAGATTATAATAAAAGATTGAATCTCATTTGAGTTTGTCTGTTCGATGTTATTTGCTTTTGGCAAATTATTATACGAAAAATGCGTATATTATTAGAAAACCGATCGTTTTGATGAATGCTCGATCGACGGAACGCGAAGAACGAAGGACTGATTACCTTTATATCAGGAGAGATGCGTCAATCACGATGACTGACAGACTGAGACGATCGTTCGTCTGTCGGTCATCGATACCGCGCGTCCGACACTTGTTTATATATATAACACACGTGTTCGGGATGAGTAAAAAATGTGAAAACATGAATGAAATAGTGACGACTCGGCTGTATTCGGGGGCGCTCTACAACGTGAATTAAAATTACTACTTCCAAATTTATAGAAAAGTTTTCTTAACGATGCAACAGTCTATTAATATATATATTGTTCGGTTCGATATATGTTGTAAAGTATATATAAGTACATATAAAATTCATGATCGATGTAAAACGGATATATCAAACGATTCGTATTCAAAGTGAACCGATATCGAGCAGACATCACAGCAAATCTTATACATACGTTAGCAATGGCATATGCAAAGCAGATGGTGGTCGTTTGGTGCAGTCAGTTCCGCTCCGGGCTACATCTAAAAATCGCAAGGATAATAGGATAGTCCTCTTCCGGGATTGGAGTTATACGCCGTGGATAAGTTAAAATATTGGAAATACGAAAAATAATTTTTCAAGATGAATCGATGAAAAATATGTGAACAATGAAATATGATAGCTGAGTGGAAAGACAAATTCCAGATTACGAGAATCGAGTGCTCATCGATTTTTTGCTACGTCCAGCTATCTAATTTCATCCGTGCGTTCGTTGCTAATATTAAAATTCCGATTTATTAAATTTGATAGTTTTTGCATTCGCGGGAATCTCATAAAATGAATAATATTCTGCGGTCTCGTAAAATAATTATTACCCCGCAATATCAATGTCAGTTGTAATCTAAAATTATAATTTTTTCACAATTTTTTTTTTTTTTCATACAACTAGTATGTGCAAACGTAAAATTATTTTTGCTAAAATTGATACTTTTCATTGACATTAGGTTGAATATTAACAAAAGCGGCAGTAAGGTAGATCAGGTGACGTTTAAAATCACATCACCTGCTGAAGCAACGGCACTAACAATAAGCCATTAATTTTAATGCTAGTCTTGCAGAAGACCACGTTATACTCGGATATACAAAAGATCCACTGCGTTTTCCGCGTAGGGATTTCCGTAAACAGAGTTTCTCGTGTTGAAAACTTATGGGGCAGAATCTGAAATTTTTATTTAGTGAGAAAGTTTTACACCTTTTTCGTCTCCTTCCTACCATGAAGCTTGCTTTCCGGTCTCATGTACTAAGAAATATTCGTTCGTGTAACTATATCACATAAGACGACACGCGATGCATAAAGCCTTCCCATCGGGACGATCTTTGCGCAAACTTTTTTGTGTTCTTTAATCCAGTCATTCTACTTGTAGTCAAAATTGAGTTTTTTAAGAGTTAAAGATTTAAGAGTGTATGCATTATTAAAATGTTTTATGTACAAATTAATTATATCATTTTTTAGTTAAGTTTCTGTTTAATAATGAAATAATCGCACTATTATTTGTGTACAATTTCAAATATATTAAATTATATTAAAAAAAATTTACATCGAATATTATAGACATTTATCTATAAATGAATGAATAATTATCATTGTCGAATAGAGTGTACAGAGTGTAAAGGGTTAATTGTCACTTGTCATAAAATATATACTTTAACTGTTCGGAGGTTTCAGCTGATCTCATAAATCAGGCAACAAAGGATCAAACTACTAAAAGAGATTCCTTGCATAAACAGCAAGTACGTGCCAGCACAGCGCAAAGATGCACGTAGGAGGCATACGCTACCTTTTCTCACGCCGTTTCTCAGTCTCAATTTAAATTCACAGCTCGCACCATAACCGCGTGATTCACGATAAACCAGCGTCGCGAACAAGATTCTGTCGGGCAGCAAGTTAAACGTATACTTGTCGTTGTCGTTCCATTTTGGAAAAGTTGTGGAATTAATAATGGAAAAAAAATACTTAACGAATTTATCTTATTAAGATGTCTCTTGTAACAGAGTATAAGTTTGTTTAATCTCACATTTATTATAAAGTAAAGCGCAATCATGTTTCTAAAAGATAATAGGAAGACGAGTCTGTGCGAAGATGTAGAGCATGTGCCATTTTAGTTACGTATTGCAAATGGAACCATAAGTCAGAAAAAGGAAAAAGGTGGAGTTATTTTATTTGATAAATGTATGGGAGTATCTGACAGCTGCTGCAAGAAGGCCGGTTCTCTTCTGTGCTTTTCTCTCTTTTCTCCCTCCCTCCCTCCCTCCCTCTCTCTCTCTCTCTCTCTCTCTCTCTCTCTCTCTCTTTCTCTCTCTGTCTTCTCTCTCTTTCTTAGGAGTTGCATCTCTCGATTCTATTTTCCAACTTGAGTAGGATAAGCGAGGGGTAGCAGCGGGTGTCGAGTTGGGTCGAACTCGCCACTTTGCCTTGGCTTAAAAGGACACTCAAGTTGGCGTAGCCGAAGCTTCTTTAGGATGTTTGGAACTTGCTAGTCGTCAACAGGCACGGGGGGTGTTGTCGCTGATTCTAAATGTCTTTTCCTAACGAAGAAAGCATTAGTGCTTTCGAGAGAGTGAAATTAAAGCGTCACAAATTCTTACTTAATAGTGAAATAATAAAGTTTCTATCTATCTCTCTTTTTTACGGATGTAGCTATCAATTTATATATGTATATTTATTATTTAATGTTATATTACAATATTTAATCTTATTATTATTATTATATCTTATTATTTAATCTTACATTAATTTATATAATATTGTACATCTTACAGATATTACTAAGATTTATATATGTATTTATTATTTAATGTTATCGTACGTAATTTAAATGATAGTGTATCTCGTAATTTACTCTCTTTACATGCTATAAGCGATTTTATTAATATCAAATTTATATATGAGTTTATTTGTGTGGTCTCTGGTTTGAGTTTGAACTGTTACTTTGCTAAATGAGAGGTCTTCTGGGATCAGTAGATGATAATTTTAAGCACAGTTATACTCTGTGCTATAATTTCTAATCATTATGTTACTTTGTACACAAGGTGCAGTGGAATTTATTAAATTTACAATTATTGTGTAACTTTTATATTAATTTTTTTATGTAGAAATTATAATTATATATGTAGAAATCTAGTTACGCACATTCATATAATTTCTTATATGGATATAAATAAATTTCACGCAATTATCTTTAAAAAAAGATTTAATACTTTTTCTTCACGTCTCGGAAACTGACTATACAAACTGACTATTGAAAATTTTGATAAAGCTATCTAAAATTTTTACGAAATATTTTCTCAACAAAGATATATATATTTTTTATCTTCGACTATATCCAACTAGCCAAGTTGACCAAGTTGTTCAATTGAATCTGTCTCATTGTATCCTCCAGTGAAACACACTGAGCGCCTTATTTCCCACGTTCGATCCCCGATGACGACTTGACGTCGCCATACTCTTTTGAAAGCTAAGAGTAACTGTGTTTCCTCGATCGAAAGGTCATGCAACGTAGGAGCGAAGCACTTCGGCAACGAACCAGCAATTGCCAGGATCGATATTTTGCGGTTCGGTTATATATCGAGTTAAAGACGGTTCCCCGCGGAGGAGAAAGGCAGCGACAGAGGCGCCGAAGGGAAGTGGTAAGAGGGAGGCTGGGGGGTTGCCGCTGAAATTGAGATGCCTTATCTCGAGGATGAGAAAGGAGCTTCCGGATGGAGTGCAGTCGAAGTGAGGTCTCGCAAAAATCTCCCGGGGAATAAAAGGGGATACTGCTTGCGGGAACACCAAGCAGTTTCAACGGGTTCGAACCATTCCTGTCGTTCGTACTCGCGTACCCGAGATTCCGCGATTCCAACTAGAATTCCTTCACGTGGAAGTGGAAGTTGGTGAGAGTGAGTTGAACGGACGTGCGCGAGGTAAAGTTACTGGTTGCTTGGCCCTCTTGGGTGACATTGTTTACTGTTTTTGGATAATGCAACTTAGCTTTATTACAATATGCCCGTTCTCTGGGAATTAAGTAGACATATATTTTGATGAAGCAAAAAATCAATCTCTTGATCGTACAACAACATACTTTATTTATCCGTTGTAATTTTGATATCTTTGCCTTTTAGTTTCTTCAGTTTTGATGAAATAAAATGTTTAACTTTTAAACATTTCAAAATTTCTATTATTTATAAATTATTATGAATTACAGTAATCTTATAATTAGTTAGAGTACAGTGTAACTGTAACTTTTGACTGTGATTTTTATTAATAGAATTTATATAATATCATTATAATAATTGTATAATAATATATAATTGCTAAAATAATATGCATAATATATAATATTTTTATTTCATAATATTTTCATTTAAAATATGCTGAACATTATTGTACAAGAGAAATTAATGTAGGTAATTTTAAATAATGAAACGATAAAGAGAGGCCGTGGTTATAAAAGCTCTTTTACTAAAACTCCGCTTTAAGCTTACCCCAGCTGTTTTTATTACAACTTTATATATATGGCTTTTATTTTACTGGCATTTAACGTTCATATTTATCGTGCCTCGACCATCGTACATTTTCGATCATCGTTCTCGAGTGTAAAGTCGAATCGCTGTCGTTATTGAACATGCACTGTGTTCCTCTCCAATTTTTCACACCTGTGATCATTATTACGTGAGCCTTTTAGGAAGAAAGATATTTTACAAGATTTTTTTCATAGGATTTAGAATCGCTAGCTTAACTTTTTCACCCGTAAACTCATTACTATCTTGACATTTCCGTCCGTAAACTATGATCTATATTATGCGTACTTATGATTATGTTAGAAAAATCTGCTTAGAGTGAATAAACGCTATATAAATGCTCCGGAACAATCTTTCCTTAGAATTCTTCACGTTCTAGGATTATGCTCGTTAGATGCCACCAGGGACTGACCTCTTACTCCCTGGCGAAAGATTCAGCCTCTATCTGGCGCCAGCGGGAATTTCAGCATCTCCATAGATACCTGAAGGTAATGCCTCGAGTGGCGTTTCACTTCCTCTCACGATTCCCTATAAAAACAAATTGCCCCAAACCGGCGTATTTCTCTCTTTTCGCGAAGATTTACGAAGGTCGGTTACGACTTTGGTCCGTAGGTGCAGAAAGAGAGAAAGAGAGAGAGAGAGAGAGAGAGAGAGAGGAAGAGGGGGAGGGGAGAATGGGTGTAAGACGGTACTGGTATTACCCGGCATCTCCTGCTGGTCACTTTATATGTTGAATCGTTATTTTTACACGGCCTGGCGCTCTTGCCTCTTTGTTCAATCATTTACCGTCTCTCCCAGAACCGATCTAGTTCTCTAGATGATAGCAGCGGGACGCGCGACGAGACGGCGGTGATGAAAGCAGAGGGTTTGCAAAGCCCTTAGGGCCTCGTCTTTCGTTCGTACTTAACAGCTTTCCGTCAGATGTGTCGTTTCAATGAACATCGATCCCACGTTCGACTCCCACGATCGATTCGGGCTTCATGGGTGATATGAGCAGTTGCTTTTGTCGGTTTGACATAATGAACTCTGATATGAAAGCAGAGATGAAACCAAGCATGCGCATTAACGTGCAATTTTTTTCTCGTAAGAAAAAAAGTAACATAAGTGTTATGTTTTGAAAAGTTTTCAAAGATATGCTGTTTATAGATAAATACTAAAAGTGTTAGAAAAAGTAATTAAAAATTCTTTATATTATTATGTGCGATTATTTTATATATATCAAAGATTGCGTACGTTGATTAAAACAGTAAGCGCATTGTTCAGCGTTTGCTCTATATTTCATTTGAAATGTATAAGCTTTTATATATATTCATACGAAATTGATTTTTATATATTTATTTCTCATTTAGAATCGCTGCCCCTTTTACTGCTTTATATATTTAAAATTATAAATTGTTCGATCTAAAAGACACGTATTATTTTTATTGCATTATATTAAAAATAGAAAAAATATCTTTCACACAAGTAATATTCAAGTTTCAAATTATTTCGTTCTTCGAGACGTGAAAATATAAAATATCAAAAGGGCAAAAAAGATGTAAAAAAATCTAATTAGCATCTTAACTTTCTTTGCTGGATTAATAAGTTTACTTTGCTTGATTACTTATATTATAAATGTAGCCCCGAAGAAGTTCTTAAGAAGTTTTTGACCTCGCCGTGATAAATCAGAAAAGCATGAATAGGCAATACTATGTAATATCACGATGAGTGTGAAATATAGTATGCCTTGTATCGGAGAATATATAGTAGAAGGAAATTACTCCGCGCGAACGTTTATCTTATTCTCAAGCACGTCCCGGGAAATTAATTTTTATGATCATCTATCCAATCAGAACGCACCACCAAAATTATCGCCCAACGATTTCCTCGAAATGGCGGAATTTGTGGAAGATGACCGGCAAAATCTTTCGTCGACTACTAGTATATTTTACGACTTGCTAAACGCACGGTCGAATTCTATAGCGCGGATACGGTCGAGGGGATACATAATATGTAACGATCCATATATTCGCCGTAGCAGATTGGTGTTTTCCTCGTTAAAACTTGAGCGCGAAAGCCATTCCCATAGTGCTACGATAACCCGGACAGAGAAGGGTGGGTGGAAGGTAAGACTAGATGTAGGTGGAAGCGAGAGAGAAAGAGAAAGAGAGAGAGAGAGAGAGAGAGAGATATTGGGAAGAGCTATGTCCTGGTCTGACCTCAGTATTTGGCCGGAAATGATTCATACCCGCGGGACCACTGAACTGGCTCTTTCAGCGGATTCCGCGAGATTCCCCGGACATTGGCACATTCGTTTTCTTTAATAAGACATCTGGGAAGGAGCCGACTTACGTTTTGTTACTAATATCTCACGCCGGCGGGAATGTTGCGGTTAACGAGGACGGGGGGAAGCTTCTTTTACGACTTTCGAGTTATGATTGGTATCGCGCTTACGGCTAAGAGCTCGTAATTTCTGTCGTTCGTATGATTTGTTGACGGAAGCGATTCCGAGACGAGGAAATCAAATCGCGGGAATAGTAGTCGTCTTTATGCTCGATGCGCACATTTATCTGTCTATCTCAGCACGTTATATATTTATACAGGGTCTCCGATAATTACCGCTCCACCTCTCTAGAACAGAAAGAGCAGGTCCAACTGAATATAAAAGTCCTCTACTATTTTGCAATTTGCGCAATAATTATTAAAATATTAATTAGAAACGTTCAGCATATGCTGAGTGCTATATTAATTAATAGTTTAATTTAAATTATTGCGCAAAATGGTAGAGGACTTTTATGTTCAGTTTGACCTGCTCTATCTGTCCTAGAGAGGTGGGGCGGTAATTACCGGACACCCTGTATATTTAATTTCTTCAAATACGTAAAAAAACGTATCAAAAATTATACGTAAAATAACACGTATAATTTTTTATCATCAGCCCTCAAATTTTAAGAAAATAATCAATTCTGCAAAATTCTGTACAGATTCTGATTACCGCAAGTGCAATCACGATAAGTATAGAAGAAATTTAAATAATGACGTCGCGAAGAAGCAATGAATATTTGCTGAATGAACTTCACCGGAAGATCCGCCGACTCGAGTCAATATTTCGCAGCTTTCGCGAATCCTTCCGGCAAATAACGATGGATTGATTCTGGTCGATGGCAGCCCAAGCAAAGCTCGGATACTTGCACGTACGTCTCATTCCTTCCGGTTTGGTGTCGCGCTCCCGGCTCGTAGCTTCAACCCCATCTACCTACGGGCGTAATATCGAAGGCGAAGTTACATACGACGTCGTCTGATCCGTCTTCTCGAGTACTGAGCTATTCGGGCATGGAGACAGCCCTAGCTGCGAGCTCCGCTGACTCCAAAGACGAAGGGTAGAACGCGTTCAACCGTGTTTAATGTCGAGAGCGTTTCTGTAATAGTATCGACGAGCCGTGTCGAGGCTGTGATTCGTGACCAAGAGAATTGCCGCTCACAAGATTCCTCTTATAGGGTTTCAAAGTATCCCGCGCGACAGCCTCCAGTTTGCGCATCATTTGCATCTATACAAAAAAAGAAAAAAAAAATGTATCGTACAGACTTGCGGCTTTCAAGATGTATGTCTCGTAAAATTTTCATTCAAAAGTATTACAAACTGGAAATACTCGGTCGCACGGTCTCGTCTCAACGGGCTCGCGCAATCTCTATATTTGCAGTGCAACGCGAAAGGGACAGCGTCAATCTGAATGAAACGTCGTCGCGGAAGAGATTCTGAAATCGCTCGTGGAATCCTTACCGAAGAGTTCAAACTTTGATATCAACCAAACTGGAGAGAGAGTGCTACTTCTCCTCTCCCATATACATTTTCTTGCGCAAGTTACACACTTGCGCGCGCTCGTTTGCAAGGTATACATACCCAAAACGAGACTTTCTGTGCGTTCACGTGCACCTGGCTACCCTATGAAATTCTGTCGTGCGACGTGGCTGCCGATCGGGGGCCTCCTCTAATTTCGCGGATGTAATATCATCCGTAATATCGGGCTTAATGTTAGTTTCAGACTTCGGGAGTTCGAAGATTACCGCGAATTATTTCGCGGTAGAATTTCTCAGTCCTCGTATTCCTCCTGTCTTTGACGTCGCTGTTGTACCGCTCTTCATGCACTTTGTGCATCGTCGCGACTTCGATGCACACCTGTACGCTGTGAATCGCCTGGACGACGAGAGATTTCTACAAAGTAATTGGCTGACGGTTAATTCGCACGACTGTGGTACTCGTTTGATCAATCTTTTGAATCGTTATTGATGCACTGACAGTATTCCGTTAACAAGTTTCATCGGCGAAGAGATATCAATAAAGTTACCTTTAAAAGTTTAACACGTTAGATTACTTTCACGTAATTCACAATACTAAAATTAAATTAATATTAAAATTAAATTAAAGAAATTTATTTTTTATCAAAAATTGGACCATATAGTACAATATACAGTATAATAAAGTTTTTTATTAGCCATTATTTAATTGTGAAATTAATGGTTCTAGATGTTCGATAAATGCTGTGATACAACTGAATAAGAACTAATTAATTTTTCTGTCTTAGGTGTATACCTAAGTGTAATTAAAGGCTCTGATATATAACTTCATTTATAAAGAAAACTAGAAGAAAAGAGACCTAGGTATGAAAAATAAGGCATACAAATTTTCTCTATTTTTGTTTTCTTTATTGATGATGGTCCAAATTAGAGATCGAAACGTTCGAAGTTATCAATAAAGAAAAAAGGAGAAAATTTGCTTTATTTATCATACTTAGTTTTCTTTTCTTCTAGTTTTCTTTATGAGTTATACATCAGAACTTTAATTATGTTTGAAATTATATTTAATTAGTATATAACTCAATAATAAAGCCCTCTCAAATATAAAGCTCTCTCACAATCTGAATTTTAATAATCGAGCACTATACCTAAGACAGAAAAATTAATTAGTTCTTATTCAGTTGTATCACAGGATTTATCGTAAATATACATATAAATATTTTTTTATTTACCATACTAGACTCTCAACTAGCCCAATTCCTTCCTAGTAAATATAATTTATTACTAAGAATATAACTATAACAATATTTTCAATATTTATTCAACTTTTCTAAATATATTTATATATTATTTGTAATATAAATTTTAAAAAATGTCTTCTAATAATAATGTAACAAAAAGCAGATTTAAAATGACTTTAATTGAGTGACGGAATAATGATGAAGATGCACGTGTACTACTATTCAGAAGTTTTACGCATATTCACAAACGTACATTACAGAATCTGTTAGATATTATCGCTCTTTCAGCATTGCAAGATAACAGAATATGTAATCAAACAGAGTTTAATTGATGCGGCCTTTTAATCGTGATGAATGTTATGGCTATTATACCAATGGCGTTTGATCCATTTCGCCGATTATTCACTTAACTAGAGCAAATTTCTCTATGTCCTCGTGAAGGGACGTTATCAGCCATTATATCTTTCATACATCCATAGTAAGAGCAAAATATTATTTAGCTTTGTATTTAAATAATCGTAATATATTGCCCGCAGTAGTGGATATGTAATTATATATTTGATTTTATATGCGTGATATGTATTACAATTTGCTTTTTCTCATTTCATTTGTTATAAAAATTATCCGATCATGAAACTATATACGTTTTTTGAAATATTAATTAACATCCACGTAAAATTGTTTAATATAAAAAGATTATGAAACATTATCTTTTTTTTAATCCATAATATATATATATATATATATATATATATATATATCATTACGATGGAAAACTTATTTAAGAAGATAATTGAGACGTATTTCAATTTCAAATTAGCCAACAGCTATTTTTCATTAAATGGATCTTTAAGATAATGACGAAACAAAGTTGCGAAGATTGAAAATAACTAACTATCGAGAGACGATAAATTAAACTGGCTCGAAATCTCTGTGTTACTTGGCTACACTAGCGGGCGAAGTTGTGAGATAAGAAATTTCTATCGTGATTTGAATTTTACAATGGTACAGATCGGCTGGATAAGAGCTCAAACTCTCAATATCGGAATATCAGGCGCCAGATGTCTGACTATTTGAAAAATGCAAGTTATTTGTGCGAGAATATATAATAAAAAGTTTTTTTTTATTAAATTTTATATTCATACGACTACAATTATTTTTGTGTTATTATGGTTTGTTACGTGTCTGTGATGTTGTTCTATTTTGGTTATAATTTGCAAGAAGTTTTTATGTATAATAACTTATACACAGATATGACACAGATGATAACGAGTTATATTTTTCTCTTGTGTTCTTTTCCATTCCTAATCTGACAGTAAAAATAATGCAAGCTACTCGAAGATTAAAATCTTTGTATATAAGCTTCATGTTGACTATTCACCGCGTATCTCGACAGACTGGGGGGAAAGGGAAAGGGGACAGTGCTGATGTAATATTTTTTAACATCGTTCTTCGCGAAGTAAACGATCGGACAGAAATGAGATTTTTATCAAGTCGATATCGATACATCATAGATCAAGGTATCGCATGACTTCTACCTCGCGCCAGAACTGATCAGCCGGATAAGATCTCCGGCTGCAATATCGCCCGCGGTAACGCTGCTGCATCGGCGAACTGCGCGCGACAAGGAAGCCGGTGGACCCAGGCTTCTGCAGTGCGAAACGTAAGGTCACGTCACGTTTCGGCTTTGACCTGAGCCACCTCCTTCGGTACGAACACACGTTCTCGCTTTATGACACCTGTTTGCTGGCGTTGCTTCTCGCGCCCGATCGCCCTTTTCTCCCCGCAACTCCTGTCCGTCCGATGTGTGCTCGCTATGTCGACACTGCTACTCGCAACGCACGTGCAATATGTTCGTCAAGTCGATACGTTACCGTTGCTTTCGACACGTTGAGATTGCACGGAGAAATATTGGAACGTGCGTTTTTCGTTTCCTTCTTCCATTGAATCGCGGGATAACGGCGGATTCTCGTGTGTAATGTACAATGTTAAAGAAAAAGCTATTCGCTTGTACGTGTGTATAGCGCATTCTAAAATTCCATGGAAAAAAAAAGGGTACAAAAGGGCACAATTATATTGACGAAACTATCTGATCGTGTATCGATTACATTTATTACATACATTTTGACATTTTTTTTTTTTTTTTTTTTTTGTAATCGATACTCATCGGAATGCCGACCTATTGGTATATCGCGTAATCTATTTTGATACTCAAAGGGCCGATTGGGTTGTCGATTCCGATATTCTACAGCGATGCATTTTTGTCGATTTCTACTTTCTACGTCCTAGACTTTGATGTTCCATGTGAATGAGTTTTTCTTGAATTTTTGATTTTCTTTATGGACTTTACCATTTTGTGAAATATCTACTATTTGTCTATTTGAAGTGTCCTTTATTTGAATTTGAAATATTATTGACATTTATTTTAATATTTTCATTAAACATTAAAAATATTTAAACGTTTTAAGAGAGAAAGATTTAAAAAGAGAGAAAGAATAATTTAAAAATCACAGACTATAATTAAGAGATAATACCCTTCATATATTTCTATAATATATATGGTATCTTTATATATGTATTATTATTATTATATATAAATATACTTAATAAGATTTTTGGGATTTTTATATCATTTTATGTTACCATTGTTCAAAATTAATCTTCTCTTTCGTTTGTTGAAGAGATACAATCAGAAATTTCTATTAATTTTCTTCCGCTTTTAAAGCCGAGCGGTCCATTCTCGACATGAAACCATTTTTATTATATTTCATACTGTTTAGAAGAACGATGCAGTATTATCACGAGTCTTTCAGGTACAAAATATAGATTTTTCTTTAGTCGTTTGAGCCTTCTTCTGTTCTATCTCTTTGATTGTATCAAGAAGGTAGGATCGAGCTGCACTTCCACAGATTGAAAAGTGCATCCAGTAATTCATCGCACTTAGAGCAATAGTCTGTAATATATTCCGTTTATTTGAAAAAAAATATATTTTTTATTGGATATTTATATATAAAGATAAATTAATTTTAAAACATTTAACAAAGATTTATATAATTGTCCAAAAATTTTAGAGATGACGTTAAAAATCTTAGATATTATACACTTTTAAAAAATATCATTTCTGTATTTTAAATTTAATCTTTATAATCAAGCCATTAAAAATTTGTAAGAAATTACAATAACTAATCAGATTTGTACAAAGAAAAAAACGACTAAAGTTCAAAAAGGCCACTTTTGTTATCAAAATTTGCCATTACAAAGATTATTAACAAGATGATAACATTTAAAAGCCCTTTATAAAATATTGGACTATCTCGTTTTTACGAAAAAAATTTCTTTTATTAACTCTCTTTTTTATTAATATAATTTCTAATTAATTCTTGTCAAAGGCAGGCTAATAATGCCTTTGAAAATCCGATCCGCATATGATTTTGCATTACCGGGTATAAACCCGAGCTCGTCGTTCCGCCTGGCGCAAGATTTACAGGGTGAAGCATCAAGAATAGAGGGGCGTTACGTAAGGAAAAGTGGCTTGCTACTGTAAGGCAGTGACACACGACAATTTGTCTGGCGTTTCGACAGGAATCTAAAAGCAGATTTATTGCTCGCCAGTGTAAAGGCACTCGCGAGGGTCGTACCTACATCGCGCCGTTTCACAATGTCGTTTCGTCTTGCACATCCATCTTTGCCTTTGTGAATATTCAATCGATGCAACTCAAATGCATATTCGGGAACGCTAAATAAACGCGTAAAAATAGATAACATAATATAAACTAATAAAAACGCCATGTATTTACAAACGGTGTCGAATTTGTAAAAATCACGCTGGCTCAAGAATAGTTCGTATAATCTGGTTTGTATAAATCTTATAGAGAAAAAAAATTATTAACTGGAAAAATATTTTAATAAAAATAAGGAAATATATAATACCACATATAATTGCAACGTGACCTCGATGCGTCGGTACTCGCTTTCTAGATACTAGATAGTGGATAGAGACCAGAAAAGAGTAACAGTGGTCTCCTGAGGACGATGGTTAAAGGAGGCTTTAGTGGGCTGTTGCCCCGGTCTGATATTCCGCGCGTTGTGGATTACGACCGGTAATAACATTCCTAGGACGATCTCGAGGATATAGAACGCGATCTGAAGCAAGATCAGCCAAGGAAGGATACGGGAATGGCTGTTGGTGGGAAGCATGTTGATTTCTCTCTGTGGTGGTTCTCGGTGGTATAATCGGACCCGGTCCACGAATTCAGACGGTTTACTTTCATAATGATTTTGACTATTTCCCCATTTTGCTTATAGTCATATTTCATATGATAAAATAAGAAATTAACTAAAATAACTTTGCACATTAGATAGCGTTATTTTGTTTGGAGAATTTGATTAAAAAAAATTTACGTGACATGAAATAACAGAACAAGTTTTTTTTTTTTTTTTTTTTTTTTTTTTAAATTAATATTAACTAATATTAAGGAAAAAGAAAAATAAAAAAATTTATATAAATTCAGTATAGGGTATCTAACAAAATCCAAGAAAAAAAGTTATGAGTGAACATTCGTTGAATTCTTTAGACATGTATTTTTATCTGAATGCGTCTAATGTAAGTGCAAAAGGAATCACGCGCGCCTTAAGAATTCTCTAGTAAATACTTCGCATGAAACTGCGCATACGCAATTTAGTGCCGCGAGAAAGATAGATTATCTTATGCCCGAGGCCGGTTCATCGATCTGCAGACTGTGTACTTTCCATCTCTCGGGCTGTGCCGGAGAAGAAAAGTGGCCGTTGAAAGACGCGTCGTCGCTCGAGCGGCACATACTCAATGAATACCACTTTCTTACTCGAATGAAGAAGAAAACTCTGTCTGCAAAAGCGTATGTCGATACGCCACGTAACTTTTTGGCTTCTCAACGAATCGATGGTTAAATTCAACGCTACGTCGATCATTTTACGATCGTTTTACATTTTGCTCTCTTTCTCTTTGTGATTATATTATATTTTCCTATAAATTTTCTATAAACGGTATACAGAGGGGAGAGAAGGGAGAGAAGAATAAAATACTGAAGAGAGACAAATTGGAATTTCTTGAATTGAAGTAGATCTGTATTCTTTTTTGACGTAGGTAATAGTTTTTAGATAAAATAGCGCCAATTTTTGTAAATTAACTTATCGTTATATTTCGCTACCTTTTTATTTCGATAACAGCAAAAATTGAAATAAGAATATAATGCAGAGTATTTAATGCAGTACTTTGCCTGAGAATTCGCTTGATTGAACATCAAGATTCTTTTCCTTGGTTAGAAAGTGAATTCAGTGAGACGTAAGGATGGAAAAATTGCATTCCTTTGATAAAGAATTTCTCAATCTTGTTACTGCGTAGTAATCTATTGATAGATAAATGCATTCTTTCTCGCGCGTTCGATTCGAAGATAAAATCGCTAGTTCCATTTATTAAAAACTATTCTTTCTAAAATAAATAGATACTTTTTATTATTTTATAATAAATTTATACATGTATAAATAATAATTTATAATTTATATATTATAAATAAAAGTAATATATATATATATATATATATATATATATATATATATATATTTAGTTTTAAATATTCCAAAATGTACAGTTTATCAGACTTCAAGATATACACTTTACATATTTATGTATTTAAAGAGTTACAATTTATATATTTGTTTAGTTTATAAAAAATGTTTTAAAGTTTTTAGTTCTTAAAATTTAAAATTTATTTTATTTTTAGTAAAATTGTTTTAATTATTTATTTAAAAATTAAAAAAATTTTGGTTTATAGAAATTGTTTGAGTAATTAATTAAATTTTTTGCAAATATTATACAATATTCAATTATATATAACGTGAATTTAATCTGATTTTACACTATGCTTATATACCTCTCCCTTGTTTGGCAAATGCCAAAAGAGATTTTATGTATACAAGCTTATACAATAATACAATTTTGATGGGGATTAAGTTCAAGCTTTGACTTGTATAGTTGCATTTCCAATGCTTTAATCATTTGTAACATTTCTCCTGAAAATTAATAGAATCCTCAATATAGCAGAAACGTTTCAGTTTCATATTATGATTTAAAGAGTATTATAAATATTTCTATAATACGCGTTTTTTATACAAGATAAATTTTTTTATGTAAGAATAATTAAAATATGATTTATAATAAAACAGATGATAAAGTACTCAAAGTAATTAAGAAGTAATTTTAAGAAGATATAAATATAGTAATGCAGAAAAAGATATTGTCATATTTGTACATTATACATCAATTAATTAAATATTATGTAATTAAGTCTATTAGTATTTTATCATTGCACCTTGAAAAATGTAAAATAATATTAAATTAGATTAGATTATTAGATCACATATTGTATAATTTTCATGAACATGCTGTTGCGATAATATACTGAAAAGTAAATGATGTTAAGAAATTATATACATATGAATTGCTTGAATTATTGTATGTGGAAGGCATATTGTGTAATTTGTGATGTGCGAGTTTGGTAAAGCATATAATGCCACTCGAGAAATAATTAAAATACAGAATCAGCAGAGCTAATGGAAAATAGCATGCCTAATTACATCCGTGTCTGTGTATTTGCAAAATAATTTACAATTAATGCCACCTCACGTAGCTTTAATATCAGATATTTCACATAATTTTTAATATCACGCGGTTGGCTTGCATTACGTGCTTCTGGCTGAATATGGATTTATTCGATACGCGGAAAATGTCTGTTATTCCAAAAGCGGAAAACGACGGATCATCGATTAGTCGGATTAGCACGTTTGTTATAGGATTGCGTAAATCCATCACGCTCTGTACTATCCTGTATACGGGTTCACGTATCGAATGAATGGATTATCTATTCGATTCGTTTTGCAAGGGGCGGATTACATTCTATATTTACATTGAAAGCAGGATAGCAAAATTATCTGGCTAGCGTCATTTACAAACGTTTCAATGTAAAGCTATGCTTCATTGGTTACAATTATATTTACATACTGTTTCTAACAAGAGATAAGTTAACCAAAACTGATACAGGCTCGCATCGCGCTACTTGTGTGCATGGATGTACATATGTACATACACATGTATCAATAAAATATGGTAAACTACTGAGTAAAAGTAGCGTTGTGTATAGACAAAATTTTAAATTGAACTAAGAATGTTAATCCGATAAATTATACGAAAGAAATATCGTTTTCACTTGGAAATATAATAGATATCAAAATGTATGTTTTTAAGTCAGACTTTATTAAAGGATCACTAATGTGAGATAATAACGAGAATGTTTTGTCAAAAGAAAATACTTATAATAAACTATAAAGTTTCGGTTTACTTAATGTAATATGAGATCAAAGTGGCAAGACGAATTTCATTTAAAGTTCATCTAGTGAACTTTGTGATGATAGAAAGATAGTAGATAGTAGATGAGAAGGCAATCGTACGTAATGTATTCTGGGTTTTATTCATGTTAAAGAACGATAAAAACTGAGTTTCGTCAGTAACGACTTCATTCGGAAATAAAGTTAATAATCTCGATGCGTCATCGTATAAATGTTTTATTTTCAGACAATAAGTCATTGCACTGTTTCAAGTGAAAAATATGTGTATGCCATTAATTTGGAGTAATCTGTAATGCATATCAGCAGTACAATGAGTTTTATCGAACGCTTTCTTATAAAATTGTATAAGCTTAGAAATATTTTTCATCGATCATTGTGAATGTTGTCGTGATAAATGAAAATTATTAATTGATTTCTATTTATATTTGAGGCTGTACAAAAAAAGTATCTTGAAAATTAATTCAGCAGAAGAAGCATATTTATGATATTTTAGGAGACTGCGCGAGTGCTTATGACTACAAATTAAATTCAAAGTCAAATGTGCCTGAAGATGATTAGTTTTTAATATTTTTCATTTTTAATTTAATTTTACCTTTCATAAATTTACAATAATAGCCTAAAATGACACAAAGTATGACATTTTAAAATTTACCTTGATGTATATCGAAATAAGTATGGATTAATTTCACTGTGTCAATTGTGTAAGGATCCGAGGCGGTTTCCTCGAAAATTAAATTAAAATTATCGCCAAACGAAAATTCCAACTTGGCTTGATATGTAAATGAACTATTGTGATCGTTATTTCTGTCATAATTCTACATACCTAGAGCCAATAAGTCCAAGAACATTTTATTAAGATAAAGTTTGTTCGTTTCTTGGATGGTTTCTTGCTAACGAGATAAATTTTTCTTGAGATTCTTTAAAAGTAAAAAGTCGAGTACATCTCAATAAAAACTTAGATAACCTGAATGTAATAATATTATATTTAGGAAAATAAATTCTTATAAGATAAACATCTTTCAACTGTATAAATCTGACATATGTGACTATGCATAAATTTTTTTCTTGTTGGTGAAATTGAAAAATGTAAAATATTGTTTCTTTTGCCCCGAAAATTTATAGATTATTGCATTTTTAATATATTTTTTAAATCGACACACAGTTTATCGTTATTTGTAACATAAATCTGTAACGTAAATCAATATAATCGTAAATCTGTCGCAATATTTAGAAACTGCGAAATGGAGATTTTAGTCACGTTGACGACATATTGTATATCGTAGTCATAAGGAATTTTGTAATATATATATTGGATTATTAATTATTTACGTAATTATAATCATAAATAATATTAATTTACATAGGAATAAAAAACGTTTGTATATGTTATGTGATAAATCTACAATTTATATAATTTTTAAATAATTTTGTAAAAGTTATATATATGTTTTATCATTGCGATTAATATTTTTTCGATATTTGATCGAGGTTTACGTGATGACAGAGAATTCGATTAAAACGAGTTTGATCAGCGTTAACAATAAATATTCCGTTAGACCGTAAAAGCTATGCTTACTATATTTGCTTTAATTAACGCCGGTAATCCACGAGTTTGTTAGTTTTATATCACGGATAATGTATGATAAATCAATTACCAAATTAGCGGATTGTTGTGCGATAGCGGCCGTACAACACGCTGTCCTAATTTACACACATGTTAATACCCGGAACATTTGCAGTCACGTGCGAATAAATTGTTAATTGTTAACTGAAAATGTTTTCGAATTTTTTCGTATCGGTATTATTTACAATAATAAAAATTTAATAAAAAAATCAATTCTTTTATTACAAGATCAATCATATTTCTTAAGATTAAGTAACTTTTAAGCAATCGTATTCTATTCGCTTTTAAACTATAAAAATATCAGAATTTAAAGATGAAAATATTATTATCAAAAGTTGAAGGTAAGAATATTTCTTTTGAAACATATATATATATGATATTGCAACAGAATGAATTGTAGTTTCAACAAATATTAAATCTTTAAATTATTCTCCGATTTAATCTATCTTAAACATTTTTATTTCTTAAAATGGAAAAAAGCTGTACGAAATCCTCTTTTTAAGGTAATCTACGGCACACGCGGTACGGAAATTGTTGGTGCGTATTCAAATCTTCAATAGGATCAGCAACGGATTGCATTAGGTAGTCAAACGAATTTTTCTCCTGGAAATTCTTACGGGTGGCATTTAACGTCATTAAGACCCGCTCGATAATTTAAAGAGGCATCTCCGAATATAAAACATACTCGTTGCCGTTAAAAGATCGCATGGTATTGCGACGGAACGGAATTTTTCATTAAATAGTTGAAGTTTCCGATAACCACTGAAAGGGCATCAATATAAATGTGCACATTTAATTACAACTTGTAGAAAGAAAAGAAATTGTTAAATTAAAATTGAATCTAATATTCGTTTCAAGTTATCTGTTTTAATCGGCAGTACACGCTCATACATATACACTATTAATTAAAACAAATACCTTGAAAAATAAATTATCAGTTCAATTGATATAGAAAATATATATTATAAATGTATATATACATATACTATGAAGAATGTTTTATTTAAATCCAATCATTCTGCTCGTTAGTGCATCGTGAAATTAATACAATGTATATTAATAGTATGATCTGTAAATATATTAGTTAATTATTGTAAATTAAATGTTACGTGTACATTTAGAGGGATCATTTATATAACGAGTTTTACTATAACAGCAGTATCTTAATACTTTAGAATATTAATGAAATATCGAAATTAATTCTATTTAAACGATCATAAGTTGCGGTTGAGGAATGATGTAAATGCAAAATATATTTAGCCAGATATATGCGCACAACACAGAGATAACCGAGATTTCCGCATGTTGTGATACACACAATGGAGCGTAAAGGCTAATTAATTAAGTAAACGTGCAGGGTGAGTGAATGGCTCCCACAACACGTTTCATCCCAAAACATATTAGCAGAAATGGTTTATGCGGTATTTACCGGTGACACTCAAAGAGCCGTGATTCTACTTAAAATGGAATAGAATACAGTTTAACGAGCCACTTTGAATAACCCACTTCAACTGGTACACACGAGGGAGTGTCATTAGCTGGCACGTATTCCACATTCGGCAAGTTTGAAATGGCACAGAGTCGAATATTACGATCTACCTATACTGCTTAGGAAACCACGTGATGCGCGTATTCCTGAGGTGAACGAGAATAACGGAATATTAGAGTTATAATCTGCGCGAGGTATATTATAAACTGTAGATATAACATAAAGTAGTTGCGCTCGCTGAATATTACATTTGAGAATAATGTTCTCATATGTAAATTGATTTTTCGTGATACATGATGTATTCACCGTTGCATAAGGGATATTGCTATCCTACCTATCTCTATAAATGTTCTGAACAAAACATATTTTTTAAATTTAAAAAAAAATGTATACATTTATATATATACATATATAATATTATATATTTTATAAAGATGAATAATATTATGAAACTCTCTTCTCTATCCCTCTCTCTCTCTCTCTCTCTCTCTCTCTCTCTCTCTCTCTCTCTCTCTCTCTCTCTCTCTCTCTCTCTCTCTTATGTATCTTAAACTCGCGAGAACATTAAATTTGCCATCGTTAGTTACGATACAGTTTACGGATAGTCAGCAATACACCGTACTATGTGTTTGGTGGATTGATAGTTGTCGGATAACTGTGAACATCCCCTGGCCAGGTGTCGATTAATCTGGATACCTGTCAAATCAAGATATGCAAAGCGTAGCATGCTCGATATGCATGTAACTAGTAGGAAGCGTTACGAAATTTGACTCCTTTGTAGTCAGATTATATTCCCATGATTGAAGATAATCAATGAAATATACGTTTTGATACGTAGGTATATAGATACAAAGGTCAAATTAGTATGAATAATTTTATAATATTGTACAAATTAAATATATTTCTAAATTTACCTGCCTTTATATAAATAACAATTAAGAAAAATATATCACGTTAATATATCACGTTTTGTATTTTCTTTCTTTTTTTGCATAGTAACGCATTATTCTTCTAGAATAATGATATTAAGTACTTGATCGATTATAGTTTATATTTAATAGCACTTTAATTAATGTGCGTTTAAGCATATAAATTTGATTTGATTTATTCGTTTAATTAAGCTTTACTCCGGTTCGACCAGCAAAATATAGTGACTCTCTACTCTGAAAGTTTTCACATTTCTGTTCTTTCTTTACAAATCGGAAATTCTAGTGTCTCTTTCTCTCTCTCTCTTTCCCAAGTGGCTCATTAGTAGCAAGTTGACTTATAAAGAAATACTTTTGATTATATTAAAGATAATTTTTAAAACAAACTCGACTTTTTTTAAATAATCCACATGGCAAAGAATAGACTAGCTATTCGGTAAAAAAGGAGTTAAGTGTCCTTAAAGCGTTGAAAAAAGAAGGTTACTAAAGGAATTAAATACAGCTTATCAATATGAAATTACACCAGGGCTATAAAAACTTTAAGAATTAATGAGATTAACGTAACGAGTTTCGTAAGACTAAAATTTCTTAAATTTCGGATTTATTGAAAGTTATATGCACTGAAAAAGATTTGATACGCGTGTATGTTTGTATTATATTGTTTTATTAAAAAACGATTCGTACATAGATATATTTTAAAACTGAAAGTAGTGATGGAGAAGTTTCTCTTTGTAAATTTTATTATTCCTGTTTGTTTCTCTCTCTCTCTCTCTCTCTCTCTCTCTCTCTCTCTCTCTCTCTCTTTCTTTCTCTTTATATTACAATCTTAATAGTATATAACATAAAAAGTGTGACTTCATTTATTAGAAAATTTGTGAAGTACTCATCGTAAAAAAAGTTCTGTGAATAATTGTCTTACTGAAGTTGAATTTTATGATACTCTTAAAACTGGAGATCAGATACAAAGCACGACGGGTGATATTTTTATGAAACGTAAGTTGGGTACATGCTGGCCCCATATTTCATATCAGTTGTGTGCAGAGAGCGGCTACAAAAGGCGTTGTGCACAATATTTTTATGCGGCATCCAAGGCAAATTAATTAAAACAAACTTTTTTGTACGCAACAATTTCGGAGTAAGCGCGCGTCGTATTTTTATTACAGCTATAACATCCATCGAGATGAACTGGTGAGCTGATATAATTAAAAATGTCTAAAAATGACAGATAAAAGCGTCCGTTATTTCATTAAAGACTAACATTCAATTTTTGTCTTAAACAATTATTCGAAATTGTACGCAAGATCGCAAAATTAACCAGAATAATATATCGTTACAGCTTGCTTATTTGCAATTTATATCCGCAAATTACTCTCAGTTTGTATGCGCAGTTAATAATATGCCACATATATATATATATATATATATAGTGTGTACCTTTCATTATCTCAAGGGTTATGCCTGTTACCTCTGTTTCTTGATCCCGGTCCTTTATTATGATAATTAATATAGTCTTTCAAAATGAAAATCTCTTGATTAGCAACATCAGTGTACTATTAATCCAACGATGACAAGATATTCATCAAATTTAACCACTATGATATTGCAAGACATTATAACACGTTTTATTGTTATCATTAATTGTTATTGATATTAATCTAATTTTCACGACAAATGTACTCTATATTTTAATATTATATACATTTATTGAATTAATATATTTCACGAGATGCAGCGCAAAGAAGATTAAATAACATTATAACGTTACGCTATAAGTTGCACTAACATATCAAATTATGCACGTAAAAGCCTTTGTTGTATATTAAAAGTAATACAATCTGATATTAAATTTGAACCACTCGCAAATATTATAAAATAATTACGCGTGTAATGTAATCGTGATGATTATTCTGAGCTAAAAGTATTTACAAATTCATGATATATTTTTACGATGAGATAGATAATTTCATTTGAGAAAACGGTGTTATCAAAAAAGAAAATATAATCAATTACATATTTTCAGATTATTTTCACAAGGAAGCTGATTTATTCTAAAAGGATATGTTGCTATAACAGTTCATCATAAGTTAGTTACATTATTATATATACTTGAGGTGAGAGAGAAACACTACCGCGATTCATTAAAATTTGTTTGCTCTTAGGTATGCGCAGATGAGGGATGATGCGTATATACACGTTGTACTTGTTTTCATAGTCTTCCTTTGTTTGAACGTAACAACAACGTAAGCGTTTGGACTTTGGCGTGATCCTCAGGCTAGTGTAGTTTATCTTCTTCACGTTTGCTTTTACCATTAAACTATCAAATTATCGCTTCCATCAAGATTATTCAACATTTCAGTAAGAAATCAGGCACTTTTGTGTTTATTTGACATATTGAAAATAAGACAATATTTTTTTTACCTTGATTTGATGCTCGTTATTTGTCAATTAAAGTATATCATAAATACAAGTTGACCATCCTTTTATATTTAAATCTTTTTTTCATAAAGTATCATGACGTGCTTAATTATTATTATTGACGTAAAATCTTATACTAATTTATCGCTCATTCGAATAAAATAATTAATAATAATGAAAATACTTGAACAATTTTTATGCGAACGATGATTTGTCCCTGGTTATTTTGCATGATTGTTAGTGTTATTATAACACTAGAATACGTAACGATCGTGAGATCTTTAAAAGTATTTTTGTGTTCTCTCTCGCTATGGGTTTTACAATTTTATTTCCATCACAGTTTAAGCATTTTCTCGCGCCATGGACAATGTTACCTCAATTAATCAAATTCAACAGTTAAAAGTAATACGCGAATGAGTAGAGAAAACCGAATAGAGCGGTGAAAATGGCAGCGAAACTCCATTGGCCTATTCAGATCGCATTCTATATTTCTTTTATCTTCTTCTTTTTTACTCACAAATAAAAATGAACGTCCCGCCCCTGTGCGTCGGCAAATGCTGACCGTTCTAAAAGGAAATATTTTTCAAGCTGGCTATTTCAACGGTTTGTAGCGATTTTACGAAAACTCCGACGAATATGAATGCGTCAAATTCACATTCGCTTTATCTCGTAAGCCGCGCGCGTGGCTTTATCGATATGAAACGGCTGGCACGTCTCCCTCGGAAAATAAATTTCTCCCGACAAATGTCTAAACGCTCGTCTCTTTAGCTGCAGTTTTATCTCGCTAGTGTATTAAATCGCGTGCACATCGTATACACGTTCGTACATGATTTTTTTTTTTTTTTTTTTTTTTTTTTTTTTTTACCTCTACCGACACGACAGATATCACGAATCTGTGACCGCACACATCGCGGTTGAATCGATTAAAGCTGACATTGACAGAAAAACATTGTAAACACGAGTTTGCAATCTGTATATTATAGATATGAATGGCTTGAACCCGAAAACTCATTAACCTCCATTCTTTCTATTCCTGTGATTATTTCGCTTCGTCAGCCTTCCTTGTTTAACACAGGGAGTTAACGTAATAACTTTGCGAATAACGTAGAGAAAGCAATTACGTGAAAAGCAGTGGGCGATGAAATTAAAGCGGTTTTGAATGAATCACGCATTCCGTGAAACGTACCGCGGAATAATCACGCGTTTGGAAGTAGTTCGGGGCAAAAGGATCCATTTTTTCCTCCCCCCCCCCCCCATCCCGTCACGATTCGACAAATTGGCGCGTCGTTTTTGGCCGATATCTGCCCGAGAAGAGCGTTAACCGAACGTTCACGACGAGAGGTAGAATCGAGCAAACTGCACCTCGTTCGTCCTCTCGTTCGGAAATAAAACAATGCGCGGTCGAACGAGTGTCGAAGTGCGGCGATGCGAACGACAAGAGGCCGGAGTGCGGTGATTGTGCGTGCATCATTTATTGTTGTCACGACACAATAATTCTATTTCCCGCGGACGTCCCGATTTCATTTCATTGGCGCAGGCCGCGTGATCACTCAGCCCTGTTTCGAATCTATTTCCGCCATTTAAAGTCCCTTCCAGAAGTGACAGAGCAGCTGCGATCTCGGGGTAAAATCGGATCAAGACGTTTGATTAATTGTACGGATTGTGTTTAGGCTTTGTATTACTATCGATAAATAGAGGGATTTTATAAATGATTAATCGAATGTTGAGTAAAGTTCACAAGGTATCAGCGGAAACGTACATACGTATTCTGATTACCGTATTCTCACTCGCTTGGCTGCCATTAACAGAATATTTACCGATGTGTAATTACCGTTCCGAGTGATTCAGAAGGGACGATATGGTGCGCCGGACAATTTCATTCTCACTGTCTGCTCTTGATAGTACATGTGTCTACGAACGCTCGAGTGACTCGGGTTAGCTTTCCTTGCTGAATTCAATTTCCCTGAGTCCACAACGATGAATCGCAGGTGCATCGAGTTACTTCGATTGACAGAGATTGCATGTTAGTAAACGGAAGAAAAGTTGTTGTAGTTTCTGTCTCTTGATTGGTGCAACTGGCAACTACCGGCAACAAACTTGATTTATTTGATCATTTTTGTGCTCTCTTTTTTAATATATTTATTTTTAGATATATTTAATGTTTATTTACGTGTTAAAGTTAAATAATTAAGAAGTAAAAAGAGTATACGAAAAGAATGAATAAATTTCTATATATTGTAAAATATATCTAAATAAATTGTTTTGTCAAATTAATTATTTATAAATAATTTAATATATCATTGACACAAGAGACGTCAAGCACGATGTTAATTGAAAAGTAATTTTAGAGTTTTTTCTAGCGTGTGTGTTCCAAGATAGTTTGCAAATCGTTAAGATAGGTTTAAATTGTCCGGTTCGCGGCTTCGTGCCAAACATAGAAGGTCGAACGTGTATCGATCTACCAATTGTGTCAACGACCGCGAGGTAATCGCGATGAAGTCAATAATCCATGATCCGCTCAGCTTGGGAACAGCTCTATTCCGACGTGTAATTTGGATCGGTGCTTATCTGTTGGTGCACACCGTGTTCCTCAAGCTCGTTCTCCTCTCGCATATCTCCAATCTTCTTCCGCGACACCTCCACGCTATACGCCTACATAGTGACAATATTTGTGCTGGAAATTAAAGCATCGCGGATCAATCCGATTCATTGTAATTCGCTTCTGATTGATTTTCACTATTTAAATACGAATACTTATTAAATACGAATTCAAACATGGCTAAACCGAGAGTTATTTTTATACGAGGATCCCTCCGCGTTGAAAAAAGTGACAGCAATATTTTTATATAAATATATATATATATATATATATATAAGGTTATACATATATGAGACTTGTCTTATCCACGTGATGCATCACATAAATAGCTTTGTTTAAATAATCCCTGTCTCTACGAAAAGGAGAGATCGTTATGGAGAGATGCAACGGAGAAATGCGACGCGTCACAGAACAAGTATGTTCCCGGCAACGAAAACGCCAGAGCGTAATGATATTCAGAACTTCCACGCGAGAAGTGGCGCGCTGTCAGAGAACATGAACATCTCGGGATGGATACAGAGACATATTTCGGCGCACACGTGCCGGCATTGCAGTCTGTCGCGTATGGTGTGTCGCGCAAAACGAGACTGTTTCGCATCAGTAAATTCTCGCGGCAACGTGCCGATACAGCGAAACGTCGGAAATGACTTAGAGTACATGCGGTGTCTCGCGTGTCATCCACTTTGTATTGAGATTTTTCGACATGTTTTGTTTCGATTCTTTTGTCGAGTTAGGTCTTCACCGTGCAGACTTCTATATATCGCACCTCTGTCAGAAACAGAGGTGCATTGGATATTCTATCTCATTTGACAATTAATGTAATAAAGCATTAATTTAAGTTTAATTACATATGAAATTCATTACGCTCTTTGATATCGCGCTAGTCGGCGTTAGCGAGCGGTAAATTTAACGTTACTAATCTTTTTCGTCGAATTATAGAATCCGACGTCGCGTTTTTGTCGTGCCAGAAGAGCATGGATATTTTATTTTATTCGAGAGCTAATTTAATAAAGTGTTAATTTAAATTTAATTGGACGAAATTTATGTTCTTTGATACATATATCGCATACATGCACTACTCGCAGATAGTCGTGTTACAAAGCAATAAATTTAATATTACTGATCACGATAATCTTGCACCATCCTTGTACGTTAAACGTACAATTTAATAGCGTTGAAGCGTGATCGGATGATATAATGAAATGTTGTTAAATGGGTCACTTAGCATTTAACGTCGCCCTGTTTCAGAGGGACCGAGCTTCAGCGAGCCAATAACAAACGTGACGATCCCAGTGGGAAGAGAAGCTATCCTCTCTTGCGTCGTGGCGAACCTTTCCACGTACAAGGTAAGCTGCCAAGCACACGACACCTTTAATCTTGCACCGTGCCGATTCCGTTACGGTTTGCTTAAAAGGAGGAGTGTAAATGATGTCGAGAATATTTTTTGCCGTAAAAAAAAAAACTGTCGTGCGAATGATATCAATACGAAAATATTTATGTACGAATTCAAAGACGATTCGCACGTCACGCGAACAATTTGCATATCCAATTAAAAGAAGAAAAGCTTCGATAAAAATCAATAGCGCGCCGTCGAAAGTTGAGATGAAGTAAAAACGAACAGTTTGTAACTCGCAGTGTAAAATCCAGTGCAAAGTTTGCCGAGACAAAAAAATGGAAAATCGTTATATGCACTGATAAACAAAGTTTAATTTAACTGCCAGTTACAACGGACATAGCCTGTGGACTTCATTGCCGCAAATATATTCCTCGGCACGCTGCAGAAACGTGAACTTGCACGAATGGATTTCACGATGTGGCAAACATCGTTCACCGTGAATCCGCAAAGTCTGATAAATTTAAGTTCATTCATCATGCGATAAAAATTTATCCTCGTCGTGATATGACGTTATATCTTCTGATGTATTCGCGATTACTCGAAATAAAAAGAGATTACAAACTGATGTAAATCGAAGGAATTTGTCAAACGTTTTTATTCTTCGACAGATTATTTGTTATATTTTTCTACAGTATTTGATTTTATTTTATTGAATAAAAGAAATATTCTCAAAAATATAATATACTTCTACGCTTATATAAAATATATTACTGTTTGGCATAAATAATAATAATAATAATAATAATGTCGAATAAAATTTCTCTCTCTCTTAAAAAGGAGGTTTAAATTGGCCAAAAAATCCTTAAGCGAAAGGCGACGATTCTGGACGATACACTGGGTGCATCTAAAAAATATCATTGTATTTTATACATTCTCCGCGTGTTACTTTTTCGTTAGCTTCGTCTTTCTTTAAAGTATATTGCCAGAATTCCATTCTTACTTAGAATTTTTTGGGGAACGTCAAATAATGCAAGTTTCACCATTACGTGAAAAACATTCGCCGAATTCCTGCGATGTTCACATTCTCAAGACGCTACAAATTCCCTACAGTGCATCACATATTTCGCGATCCAGCGGCGCAGTTTTGGAAAACCTCTGCAGTTTGTGTGGCGAGAGTATTGCGTTCTGCGAGGTGATACAAACATACGATATTAAACGCTGGCAAAATATGCTACCTATTGTACACATATATATATTATACAAATGATTTAATCATACGGGACAACGCGTGATCTATTCGCGCGATCTATTAACTTATATGAAAGTTTTAAGGTGATTCTTTGATACGTTCTAATATAAATCGGAACTGATTTTATATATATAGATATTTTTTATACATGGATAAGAGAAAGAAAAAAAGCAGAAAACTTGAGAGTATTTGAATAATCATATATGGTGTGAAAATATTTGGATGACGATCTGTTTGACAGACTTAGAACAGAAGCTTAGTTTAAGTACGTCAGGTTAAGCCCAGGATATTATGCAATTACGGCTTGCAAAGGACGAAAAGCGTTCATATCGCGCTCTCACGCTTCCTTCGTAGCTTATCTAATACTATAACGCCCGGAATAGCATTTTAATCTCAAAATATATTATTCGGAAATTAAAGGGGTCCACCCAGGCGAAATTCTAAGAGAGCTTGAAGATCGTCGGAAGGAAATTCTCGGTAATTATGCGTGATTGTTCCACAACTAACAAAAGTGATAATATTATATTTTATTATATCATTTCATATAAATATATCAATATATTACATAGCATACAAATTATATAATAAATGAATTATGTATAATATATATATATATATATATATATATATATATATATATATATATAAATTTAATTTTATTAGTAGATTTATTGATAAAACATGTCAATCAATTTCAAAACGTATTATATTAAATATTAAGACAACATGACACAGTATATGTATCATATCTTCTGATTGTTCTTAAATATAAAAAAATGTTCACGCACGTCAAAGTGTATTAAATCTTATATCCGTATAATCGGATATTTGAAAGCAAACTAACGCGTTAACGAAGATTAAATCGTTTGCGCGTAGACAGAAACAACGTATGTCAAGATAACGGTTAACCACGTCAAATTCTCGCGAACCTGCCGCAAACTTATATACAGAGTAACTTCATTCGTGAACCATAATTCGATAACAGAGTGGAGTCTTAAATGGGTAGCCCGGTGAAGATTTGCGGCGTCTTAAATGACACTAACCGGCGAAAGTTTACTACACGCGGCGAGCGCGTCTTCTCGTTCCTCTATGAATCGCCGACCGTAAGACAGAATCGGTCGATATTTTCTTTCGAGACGAAATGAGAGGCGTATCTCATTTAATAAAGGCAAAATTTATTTGGAAGAACGCGATATTGCTGATTGAATAAGTTACAGATTATCATTTTGTTCCATCAAAGTAAACCTAATTAAATTCAAATTAAAATAAAAAAATGCGTAAACTTATTAGCCAGCGATCGTCGAGACAATCTTGCATCGAAGCCAAATAAATCATCGGAATCGGAGAACGATAAGAAATTATTTTAATTTTGTAGAAAGAGGGACAAAGTTGAGAAAATTCTAATTTTGATTCTGTCTTTGCCGAGTTATATTGATGCGCAAATCTTACGATAGTTAATGCGCATTATATTATTGTCAGAGAGGAAGTGTGTCTTTGTGCCTGCTTTTCAACAACAGCTCCGTAACGTAAGAATAATATATTCTAATATGTCAAGACGACGTCACATCACTTTAATATAATACCCTAATGTAATTTTGCGTCACGTATTACGCTGGCCGGCTAAATTTCGCCGCAAACAAGTTCGCTTGTGCTTGAGCGGGAGGCTTGTTCGCATCGCGGAGGCAGTTATGAGTAAGTGGCGAGCAGCAGGAGGAGAGGTGAGGTAGGTCGACCCTGTGTGATGTAGGGTCCTCTGCGTGTTGGTACACGTGAATGTTAATCAGAATGGGATTTACATATGAGGCTCGTATTACCTGGTAGTCAGGGCAGATGCACCAGGAGGAGAAGATAACGGCCTCCAGAGAGAATGGCGTAAGAGGGGGTGTGGGAGAGTAGGTTTAGGAGGCGAGAGGGATACGTCGGTGTGCACGGGCCACAAGAGTCACACACAGCCTATCTGTAATAACGTGCCACGTAAGACATAATTATATATCACCTCGGGATTATTGCCGCATTTACACTCCGCCGTGCTAACAATGAAGATTCGACAATGTTGGCCGTATTACGTAACTGCCCGTGAGTGTGCGATATATCTCGTCATTTGAAGCTGCCCGACTGTGCGCGAAGTGCAGCATATTAACGAAAGCTGTGTGTCGCTGACGTTTTGTGCGACGATAAATATACATATAATAATTGTATAGTCGCGTTGGATCCGTAAGACCTTTCTTACCATCTTTATTATCTTAGACGCGTGTTATATAAGCATTTTGCGAGAACGACTAAAACACGCGATGTCATTGCGCGATGAAAAATTGTCTTCTGATTACGCGCTTTAATCGAACTTCTGAATTATTGATTGGAGTTTCATGCAAATTCGAAGACCCATAATGGTAGCCATCAAGCAGTTAATCACATTTTGCATGAGATCGATACTTGCCGACTATTATTCGCCGGTCTTGCTGTATTATCGCGGTCATGACTAATTTCGCTGCAATGATATGAGAAGCAAGATGTGCGTACGAAAGAAAAGAAATGCATTTATATTGATCAAGGTTAGGTGCAAGTTACGTGCGATCAGAAATAAGAACTTTATCCGTGACATCCGATATCATTTGTCTTGGCTATCAGATACTATTGTCTACTATCTAATATATCATCCGTCTAATATTACATTGCTGATACGTGTCGCGACATTAATTCCGCTTTATATATATACATAATTTATTTATCTATTACATAAATTGTTTATAAAAAGAAACGCGAGCTCAATTTTCTGCTAATTTGTAATTTGCGGAGAGAAATTATTTGTCATATCATTGCGAATTCATATGCCTGTTACGAAACATTTATCGCGTATACTATTATCGTGATCGCTCGAAAGACCACATGCATTCGAAGGAGAATTCTCGGAACGAGATACAATAGTCACGACTGCCCAATGTTATTACCATTGTCTGCATATTGTCACGCTCCTAGTTTCACTCGTTTAAAGCTTGCACGCCTCTCGGGCACACGCTCGTTTTCTAACGATCATTACAGTGTAGTTCAACCCTTTATAGCCTGAAGGGACTTTAAAATATTATTTCTGACGTCTGCAGTATATTGTGTGATACAGCTCGTGACGTTTCTATTGCGTCGCTTGTCGCAGTAGATCATGGAACCTCCTCGACTCTTCTTCTAAATATCATTATCAACCAATTCCCTCAAAAGATCGCTGGCTTTTCTTTGTTACATCAACGATTCACATTTCAAGAGATAACACCGCAACCTACAACTTTTATAACCTTGTTAGAGAAATCATGTTTCTTTCCGGCACTTGTTGAAAAACGGTAACAATCGTAAGAGCTATCGAAATAAAGCAAAACGACTTAACTTCGTGTTTCCGGAAAGTATTTTGGGCAACCGTGAAAGCGAAACATTTTCCATTTGATCGAATGCGCGCCGTGTACGATCCCACGTGGCCACTTGCCTTTGGATTACATTCGTATCCGTCTTGTAATCCCGGCGGAGGACACCGTCCGCATCGTCGTACGATCATGGCGAAAGTGCAGAGAAGGCATCCGTTCAGTTAAACCCGCGAACCCATTTTCATGGCCCTCTTAAAATCGGACGAGCTTACTCGGTGGTTACTTACCGTCGTCGCATCGAGGACCAGGTGAGTTTATGTGCCGAACACTCGGTCGTATTGGCCTGTTATCGGAATCTTGGAAGCGAATTTCGACCACAAATGCACGTACACACACACACACACACACACACACACACACTGCACTGACGTCTAGGAAAATTACGTTGGAGAAACGAGTCTGTTAAAGTATTCATCACGTATAATGGACGAACGTCACTAATTTAACCACTTTCTAGAAAACATATAGATGTATGTGTGTGTATGTGTGTACACGCGTACATGTGTATTCAAGTGGACGTGTACGCGTTATATGAAATATTGACTCTTCTTGGCAGATTCGCGTGTCTAAACTTTATTACGATCAGAATTAATAGAGATAGAGCTGTTACTTCGTCCCTTTTGGATTTTTTTCGTTCGTCACAAATCTTTATCTAACGTACTGCACGTAATTTATTAGTTCTGATAAATGATAAGGTCAGATTGTACGCGGAGTACAATCATATGTTTTACTGCAAGGGATTGCTAGATCCGTTTTTAATCGTCTCTTATATTTTTTCTTACAAAGAATAAAAGAAAGAAAGGAAATAAAAGAATTATCTGTAGCTTTAATCCCTTCAACAAATACTCTGACACAAAAAATATTACCATTTTAAAGCAATCTTTTTTCTAGTCTAATTAATTTCGCAAGATACATAAATTTAGACAGATCGGTTGTGCAACATTTTTATTTCGATATAAACTTACGAATGAAAAGTAGGTCGATGAAAACATTACTCTCAATCTATCATCTTTTTTTATGATGCATACATGTCCGATACGTGACAGTACTCTCGCATGAATGAATCAATATAGGTATTCGTCTTCATTCATTTCGCTTTGGGTAAATATTAAAGTTTGCTGTTCAAATTTGGACATGTACATGTATAATTGTCAAAATTAATAGGATTTCACAGTTATTGGTATCGTCATGTTAAACAACTTTAATAATAAAATATTGCATTAAAAAAATATTATTAGCTATTTATAATAATTATATGTTTTTTATTACGTATAATTATAAAAATATATTATTTTATTATAGCAAATGAGAATGAAAAATGAGAAATGTTTCGTTATACGTGCGTAAAAGGTATTATTATGTCAACAAAAATACAGATTTAAATTGCAGTATAACATGTATATACTCTTGCTACGTTGCCCGCTTTTTCGTTTACCAAGACGTAATTAGTCGAATTGATACTCTCACATTGTATATGTATGTATATGTGTCGGTAGAAAAATAAAATACTAATTCACTTCCACTTGTTATTTCAATAGTATCATATTGATATAACTATTATACTGTCGAGTTCGTTATTTAACCGCGCTCCTCGTGCCCCTCCGAATTGATAAAATAATCACTGAAAATTCACACTTACAGTGATACATTTGATTGCGGCGATTCAATTGTTTTTGATATGATATATATGCGTAGAGTGAAATTATAAAAATAATCCAACAGAAATGCATACCGATGCTCACACGTATATTTGTATATATCCGCGTAATGGTTTTACATTTATATTTTTCCATTATCTCAAAAATAAATATGCGCGAAAATTATTCGCATTGAATGCGAAACATTGGATGAAAATAACGGAATACATACATATTATTGACGATGTCTTTTTTTTCGCGAATCCCGTAATCACGTGCGCTGTATGCGTATTTGTTGCTGCTGATAAAAAGGTTCCTCTATATAGATGTAAGCCTCCGACAAAACCTGGAGAAAGTAACGAGCGAGTAGCGCGTTAATACAGTCTCTTTCTTCTTACATTTGACCTTAATCGTTAAGGTTAATTGTTTCTGGCACAAGACCGAAGATAAAAATCGAGCGTTTCTTGAATAACTTTAGCTAACTCTGGTTTTATTGTTATCGTCCCAAATCTCTTCGACGGATGTTGGCAGAGTCAAACTATTACTTGAGTTTCATTGTGCCAAGATCATACAATACTATACTAGAGAGACTGCATTATATTCCGAGAAGACATATTACAAATCATGAATATTTGCAAATCGCATATATTAATCAGATTTTATCGCTCCCAGGGTGTCTCGTCTATAATTACGAAGGAATTAGAGCGTCTTGTGTGCAGAGTGATTTACTGGCGATCGATTTTATCTTAATCAGTGGCTTGCGAGACAAGATATACGATCGAAGCCAAGCGCTGTGCAAATAATTATAACCAATATACGGACGATCAACGGTGTCTAATATTTGCGATAGATTTACCTCACTGGCTACTGGTTACACATTGAACGTCAGAAACGATTGTCAATTGCTCTCACGTCACGGATATTTGCTCGTGAATAATTAATGAGATTCCCTTTCGAGCAGGGCACGTGCACGGATTTAGATATTTCAAGATAACGTGGCTTGACAAATTACTATGTGCTTCGTTTGGCCAATTTTTCCTTCTCATGTATTAGAGCCTATCAATTTCCTTTCTATACTATGTAACAATTTTGAAGAGTTATATGGAGATGTGTAACACGCAAGAAAGGAAGATTGTGATTTTTAAATTAGAGATAGATTTAAGTTCTTGCATAAATTTAAATGCTTTCACAGATTATTCCAAAAAACTATTTTCAATGGCGTAGGAAAAATGTTTTATTTTCCCGTCGTTAACTACTTACTAACTTGGAGTAATTATCTGACATCGTGCTGTACGTAGTATCCCGAGATAAACGTTAAAGTGTGTTGCTTAAGAGCAAGAATTTCTAACACTTCCCATGATACTCAAGAAGATGTTACACGCGTACGAAGCACTTCGGCCGACCATTTTGTTAGTTTCCTTCATGGTTGCCTCGAATTAAACTGAAAGCACGGCTTCAGTATGATGCTTACGAGTGGTCGAAGTGCAATTTAAGCTTGGAAGGAAACTTAAACTTTAAGCAACGGGCAACGCAACTGGTAAGAGTCTTACGCTCTTTGCGCAAGTGTTAAGCATATAGTAAGAAAGATAGATCTTCTTAGAATAGTTGCTACCTATATTAAGAATCGATCTCTAATATATCTCTAATGATATATATATATATATATATATATATATATATATTTTTTTTTTTTTTTAATTGTCAAATATCTCACTGAGAAATTTGTTAAAGTTTAAACAGATGCAATCATGCAATTATAAAAGTTAACTTTTTATCTTTTTACTATACTCAAAATAATATTTTGCTAATGCAAATAGATTTCTAGATGTCTCAATTAAAATTTATCGCTACTTTTTGTATCTGTTGGTATATTGTTTGTCACGTATAGAATTTATAGTAGCAATACCTCTAGAAAATTTAGATCCCATTGCCAAATATTAATCACAAATATAATTGTCCTTGACAGTAGGGCTTAAAGATAGGCATCGTAGACAAATTTTCTATCTAAATTACACTAATAGTACAGATATAAATTCTGTCTCTGTAAATTTAAATTGATTCAGTGCAAATATATGCAGTATCACACACAGTATTTGCTAATAATTTATCTGTTTCAGTTAATTTTTAACACCTAGAAAATTTTTGTTAAAGTTGCAAAATCATTTTTTTCAATGTAGAATACAATCATAGTCATTACAAAATAATTAAAAATAATTGTTGTAATATATACATACTGCAAAAAAGAATGTTTTGCACTCTGTGAACATATTTTTCGAAATCTCTTAAGTTTAAGTATCACAATCGTAATTGGCAAAAACGTAATCGGTTTCAATTTTATCCTATCTGTTCATTCCGTATAATGAAGTCGACCATAAGACCATGATGAAAATCGTTTTCTTTCCTATGGGAACTTAAGCAATTCCTATGGGAATTTAAGCATCCGAGAAGAATGCTATATATTAGGGAGGAAAATGAGAGGAACTAGATTGAATCATTCTTTCCGATTGATTCAACGTCGTGATGCAATATTAGCTAGATGGCAGATATCATTTAAGTGACCATTAGAAACGAAAATAATTCTCGTCAAAGATTTACATAATCGAATTGCAAAAATAGTTGTTTCATTTCAATAAATAAAATGAAAGATGTAGAAACGGAGTAGTATATAAAAGGGGGTATATAAAAGTCAATGAAAGAGTGTCAAAGTTATCGCAGCAAAATACCGGCTTCACACGCGAGTGTGAATTATTGAATCCTTTCTGGCGGATCTTTAGGCCTCTTCGCGATAACTCGTTGAATCCATTATCACGCTGGTAGACACGAACGATACTGCATTTGCGCTATTTGCGGCGCACATACGTTTTCTTATATTACGTGCTATATATTTCTTGGCGGTGGTACACGCGCAATATTTGCACGGGGCAGGGAAGAGGAAGGGCGATACGCGCGAACGAGCATAGTCGGTTATTATTTAACAGGCTGGCGCAATGTATCGCGCATTTTGACACCATGCCGACCCGTTTTTGTGAAATACTACTGTAAGATCCGCACGGTGCCATTTTTCGTGTTACTATTTTTTTTTGCAGTTCGGCGCCGCAGCGACAATATTCGACGCCGCTTCGAGCGATGGTACATGTAACCGAATAAAAAATTTCTGCCCTTCTTAATATAAAATATAAATTAATGTATTATATTGTAAACTACATGTACGAAATGCGTCAACGAGCGCGCGATTTATTGAAAATCATAAAGACTAATAATAAATGCCGGCTACGAGTTACATTACTTAGCGGTTTTCTACTAATTTTTGACCGCTTTTAAAAATAATTACCGTTCTAAATTTCTTCTTACTTGAGATATACTCAAGAAATATTCGGGGCACCTCGCCGGCGGGAGAATTTAATTATCTGATAGTCAACCGATCTATCTCTCTGTCCCTCGAGGAAATATATGTGCTCCCACCACCCTAGCCACCTGAATTCGGACCGGAAGTGAGTGCATCGCCATCGTACTTTTCTCTGGAAATGGGAAAAATTTTTATTTCGCGTTCTCGTTTCATAGATCGATTATCTATCCGTAATTGATCGCCGTGAAATATTGCATTATCGAACTCTAAGATGTTCTATGTGATATGGCCTTTTTATAGTGTATATAAATGCAAAGAGCTGTTATTCATTTAATATCTGTTTAAAAACACAAAATATACACAGCAAAATAAATACGTATACCTAAGGTGCTCTTTTAAATTCTTCTAAAAATAATAATATTTTTTAAAGTAAAATAAAAGGAGTTTGTTTTTTTTATTCATAAAACTCAGAAAATCGACGCAATATCACTTTCGAAAATATCTTTGCCGTTTTCATTTCGTTCTTTACAGAGATATTCGTTTGGCAATCCGCTGATCATTCCCCTGAAAATATTGCATCCTGATCAACAGGAGCAGATAGCTGGCTATGCCTCATACAGATCGTTTATTGTACCGTATGTTGGAATTGGGAAGAGGATCGAAGAGATCAAAAAGTAACTCTACTAATAGATAGTGGAATATGTCTTATAGTTATAATGCAAAACTTTAAACATGATTATTATACGTTTACTTATAAGCATTTATATTAAATTTATATTAAATATTTATATTAAAATTCCAACGTAGTAATCTTTTGGTAAATTCAAGAAACATTTTACACATAAGATTCACATATTATTTTATTTCTATTCTTTTTTCATCTATTTTTTATTTTATTGGTGCATTTTATTCAAAGACTTTCGTATTTTTTAATTATATTGGAAAAGTTTCGATTTAAGCGCATTTCCTTTGATTTAATCTAGTCTTTGTTGAATGAAATGTTAAACGCGGCAACGAAACTAATTTCCCCCGTTGTAAACGTCAAAGACGAGAATGTAAAGTAGTATCTTACAAATTTTAGTTCGATGACATCAATGACTCTCAAAAGGCAAATAATTGCGGTAAGATCGTATTTTACATTTTACGCGTATTTTATTAGATCTCCTTAAAATGCATCATTACCCGTTGATCATTACTTGACAACGGATTTCTATTTAATCTATAGCGAAATCGAAACTTACTTTTTCAAACCCATATATATATATATATATATATATATAAAATATATAATGTATAATACATAACGATAAGTCAAACGATAAAATTTCATTGCCACTAACGTCGCGCTAGTCGCTAGATCGTTCGCTGTTACTGACGTGCTCAATTGAATCCGTTCATGGCTTTATACGCGAATAAACAGTTAATGATCCAGCAGCTAGCGTGTTATATCGTCGGTCGTTAACATACATCCGTCTGTCCACAGTGCGTGTACGACACGGTGTCTTCCGATTAATGAAACGATGCTGGTTGTGTAAATTTTCCAGTTGAATGCGCCAGCCAGTAATTTCTATCATAATAGACATACAAAGACATATTTTACATGGCTTATTGTAACAAAAAATATTATATATTACGCGTATAAAAAAGGAGAGACTCGGATAGTAAAAAAATTTTTACAACATTTATTAATCTTTTGTCGCAATGTACGCTTCGCTTGAAATTAACAAGAGAGAGACACAAGATATACAAGAATATGAACGTACAAGTCTGCGAATATTCACATATCGGTAACGTATACGAGCACATGTAGATCGAAGAATGGCGGAGATTGCCAAATCGATATATACTAAACGGGTTTAACGGGGCAGGAATAATTAGGATGTTGGCACCGAGCCCGAGAGTCGAGCTCGCAGAACAGATTTGAACTGAGGAAAGGTCAGTGCTTGCGCTCTCTACCTATTACACGCGTTGCCACCCATTGCTCCAGTATGTATGTACATCGTACATCTGTACTAAATATTGAGCAATGTGTGTAAAAGCGTTCACCAACTATGCTAGAAAGTCTTTATACATCTTGTATTTCTTTTTATGCGAACGAATAAAATCACTGATAAAAGGATTTGGTCTGTTAGTTGCCAAATACTATAATAAAACGTTGAGTACAACATTAAATATTTCAGTATATACTTTCAGTATACATGCACTGAAACATACTTTATTTACAATCAGTAACATAAAAACTTTTAGAAATACGTAATTATTGCAGGAACTGACTGCGTTAGTTCTTTTTTTTTTTTTTTTTTTTTTATGTCCTGTTTTTAGATTTATTTAGTTGAACAGCAAGGTTTTCCGGTGAAAAAAATTGCCAATATTTTGAGTTATATTTAGTACGCTGTTCTGTTTTTCTGTAGAAAAGATACAACTGCGTATTGCGTTCTGCTATTACAAGATTGGTAATCTACCAATTCTATTTTTTCTATCGATCAACAACATTGTCCGTATATAGATCAGTTTAAAAAAACTTTATATATATATATATATATCCATTTAAGCGATTATAAATATTATTCTCGACATTTTTATATTGTGATTCAATATTACCGACGAACAGTGCAGTTAGCAATGTGTCAAAGATATAAAGTACAAATAAAGTATTGTCAGCAAGGCGTCAGCATCAATCGCTTGTGACAGGTGGACAATCGCCAAAACTGGTGGCATTATAAAATATCAAGATTTACGATTATATCCCGATTACATCTCGTTCAATAGAAAATTCAGTAATAAAAGAGGATTATAAACACTTCTCGATAATAACAACTCATATGAATTTCATCGATATGATACGAATGCGTGAAACAATACCAGCTGTCACGTCGACGTTATTAATTAACCGAGTTAAACACTGATTCACACGATAGTGAATTATATTGAGACATTCAACGGGCAAGTTTTTTTTTCAATTTTTGAGATTGCATTATTTAACAATGTTGCGTTCCAATTAAACGGCATTCTACTTTTCGCGTAATCGTGAATATTGCTCCCAGATATTATCTCTACATAACGCTGATTGTGTTTTTTAGATACACAATCAGCCCGGCGTTTAATAAATGGCATGATGTCCATTTGGAGATATCGTTCATATTTTCACATTGCTTTCCGCCGATAAAATGTTTCTTCATTTACGGAATCTTCTGTTATTAACGATTTTCGTTTTATAAAAATTTTATTATAAAAATGTTATGTTGAAAGATAAATATCAGATATGAGATAACATTAATATCGATATTAGATTAAATATAATTAAATATTCTATACGTTAAAAAAATATATTTCGTAAAATAATTAATTATACTATTTATTTACTAACTAAATTAAGAGATTATAAATTAATTTATCTAAAAAGAAGATTTATATGTATAAGTATAATCTTGGAAGTAAACAACTATGATACTAAGGATAGAATAAATTAACCAGTTCAAGAAACTCTAGGATGTATACACCACGGTTGGATAATTTTGAAACCAAGTACATTTTGAAACTTCCTCTGTTATCGTGCCTAGCGACGCATAATCGACACAGAATTTACATAAATGCATCGAGCAAGTGCAGTCAACCGCAATAAATTGAACTTTACTAAACTCTCTTCCAAGATTGAGTTTTCTCAAGCCGTTTTATCCTATGTTGATTACCTATTATCTATTTATAGCGTAATATGTAAGTATAAGATTTTATATTGCTAATTGTAAGATTAATCAACCCTCGCACTTTACATCTACGTATTTCGTGCACTTATTGCCGAACAATTTCCGCTCTTGGTTAACGAATCGCGACAGGCGAGTTGCGAGCCACCATAGATTGCATTTAGCGAACCATTTTGCGTTGAGAGGGGAAAAGGAAAAAAGTAATATGGAGAATTTTTCATTTTTTCCGAGTTCAAAATGAATCCGTGCGGACTCGATTCCGAAGACTGTGGGAATTACTTACCATAAATTATTATTGGAATACGGTCCGCGCAAAATCTACATACTCTTTCAGATTAACCATTCCCTTGCGTTTCGATTTTGCCTTAACATAATCAATATGATAATTTTAATAGAGAAAGCAAAATTCAAACTTTTTTTGTTTATATTATATTATTTTTGCTTTGACATTATATGTATAAGAAATAACGTTATTCTAATATATCAGTGTCATTATCGGATTATTGTGCTGCGAAGAAATATGGAAAGGTTGCATTAACGTATAAAAATGTCATGAACACCTTGGGACTAACTTTTCGGTTCTGCACCAAAATATCGACCGTAATATTTCCTAGAACGACTACGCAGGCATCAAGATGTCTATCGGCTCGAAGTGAAATGTTACGTTATTATTTTTCTGGTGCCGCGCCAGCCGAACTCGGTGAATTCTGTGGGAGTAATGAAAATTTTTCCCTAGAAAAATTTGATTTCAACTGTATATACGGTGGCGTGTTTTTTATTCAATATTCTTTTGTTGTCAACTTTTGTGTTACATTCAATAGCAACGTGATACTAACTGAATAAAATTTACGCTACGTAAAAACTCGTATTCGATGCGTATCTGATAAAAAAAAATCGCTTTTACGTACTGGATTATACGATTAAATGGCAATAACAGCGAGAATGCGTGTACAATCGGCAAAAGCAATTAAATTGGGACGAGGGCTCCGCTCCTATCTTTTCTGCATTTATAGTTTCAATATCTATGTAATGCGTCCTGGATATATAAATATATATGTATATCTATGAGACACATTTTAATTGTCTGGCTTGTAAAACTACGCGGAGCGCGTTTTAGAAAGCAATCAAATTTTACGACTGTCCTTTCGCTATCTACCCTCGCAATTTATTTTATGAAAGTAATCCGCCGACGTAAGTTTTATGCCACAGTTCACTTATTGTATCGAAAATAAAAATTTATTGAAGCAGAAAGATATTCGAAGCACCAGATGTCGCACAAACATGATGGAGCTTTAAAGAAAAATTATTAAAATAACATATTATATCCAAATTTGCTTTTTTTCGTTTCAAATTATCATTGATGATGCTCTTTGCATTGCCGTAAGTAAAATATACGGCACAGTTGTTTGTTAAGTATATCGAGTCTGAATGTGCGAATAAAAAAAAGTCTTTGCGCTTTTAAAAGTCGGTATTTAATTCGTTTCCTCGCACTTCACTTCGTCCATTTTAATGCTCTTGGAGTTTTCAGAATTCAGTTACATGCAAAGTTACAATGCCGTTACTTCGCCGACGGACAAAGAGGGGGGGGGGGGAGGGGGAGAGAAATGAATGCGAAAAGATTCTCAGGCGACAAGAAACGCCCGCATTCTCCCTTATTAATCCTTAACACGATGAAGTGCGAAATTCTTTTTTTCCACGTCAATTCTTTTCCGCTTTATTTCGCTTTCGCGAGCGCGCTGGGCGACGGCCGCGCGAAGGATATCTTCGGCTTTCATCTCGGTACAATTTTTTTTTCTTGTTCCATCAGCCGCTACCGTACAACGATGCGCTTTTACGTCGCGTCGTGGCAATTCATCCTTACCCTCCACTAACGCGACCGAGCAAGACCGAGCGCCACTCATGCTACAGACAAGTATCATTTCCGCAAAAAGTAACTCGAAAATGAAAAATCGAGTGTCGGGGGATGACATGTTATTTTTCCGAGAGTGGTCGATACGAAATGTGTCAGAAATATAATGTTACGACGCTAATTATACAGTACCATATATATATAAAAAAAAGTCATAACTTAAGATTAAAGATCCAGAGAATAAGCAGCTTAATATAATAAAAATAAATCTCAGAATCACCGCGTACTTCCTTTTTATCTATTAGAACAAGAAATTATAAGAAAGAGAGAGAGAGAGAGAGAGAGAGAGAGAGAGTATAAGAAAAGTATAAATGATACTCTTTTAAAATCAAATAGAAATTCCTTCTGAGAAGATTATGAAAATTAATACTTAGGAATAAAAGTAATGCGATTGACTGATTTGTCCTTCTTTCAAGCAAGTCAGGGTAATATAATTAAATGAAAAGAAATATTTACACCTATATAATAGAATTAAGAAGCCTACAAGAAATAATTTATGTTTTAATTTTGTCAATATATAATATAGATAATTTAATTATTCATAAATATATTAATAAATAAAATAAATCTCTCAAAATAATTATGCAAAAGAATGCAATATAAAAGCGCGATCTCTCTTTTAATTAAATATAAAATATACATTTAAAGTAAAAAAAAAAATTGATTATTTATACCGAATCAAAAATAAATGAAGAACGAAGGAGAGTCGAATAAGTAATAAAAAGATCTTAAGTGTTAAAGTGCGAGGTAATACAAAGAAATCTGTCGCTAACGGATCACGATGGGTGCCAGTTTCAAACAAATGTCTTTTAATTAGAGGAGAACGTGAATTTAACAAAACTACGTCACGTAGTACCTGGCCCTGGCGGTACTTTAATTTTCAAATGTGTAACACGCGCGAGACGCTAGGGTACATTAGTAGTATTTTTTCGCGCACACGCCGGTTGCATATAGAACCGTCGTTGCACACGAGTAGCAAACGCTAGCTAGCCGCACTCTTTAATACACGTTTTTCACACGTTATGGACCATGGCTGTATTCTACGTAGCCATCATAACCAAAGTAAGGTACGGGCTTGCCATAATAAAAGCTCAGAGAGCTGTCCAAACGATCCCCTTCGAGCCACTCTGCGCTGAAATAGACAACCTAGTTTAAAAGTGCAGAAAGAAAAAGATAGCGTCGCGCACGTTTGACCCATGAGGTAACTAGCATCAGTGACGTCTACAACGCGAAAATTTGGCGGAAAGAAATTTTTTACATCTTACTCGCGTAAACAATGCATCTTCTCCGTCACAGATTATGCGCCCGATCATCTGTTTCCGAAAGACTAACGCTTTAATATTGATGACTTGCAAATAACCTGGGCATTGCCTCGATGAAATTAATCGCACGAATGCATCAATGCCTCGAGGCGAGAGCCGATCAATCGATTAGTAGTAGTACCGACGCCAATGGACGCGGACAAATTTGCATTCTGTCGCCACCGACGGCACGGAAACGAGAGCGAGAGAACGGTCGGGTGAAGCGGGCAGAAAAAAGGGCGAGCTGAAATATTTAAGGCACAGTCACTTTGTTAGCGTTGCCGGTCCGGGAGAGGATACGATTTGAGGGTGAGTGATTGACAGCGCTTGCAGTTTGAGCATTAGGGGCGAAAGTGGCGATGGGAACACAACCAACACAACGGAAGCGGAAGATAATGGGACGCTGTACGCGTTATACACGGTGATGTCATAAATCGGGACGTACCAACCGCGTTCCGTCCCCTGTAAATCATGTTTTATATGCTAAACTAGAATTACATCGTATGTACATGTACATATATATATATACATGCTTGTTAGCATGTATTTTGAAATATGAAATTTTTTTATTAAATGTATTTTCATCTTTTTTTTCCATGTACATGAAGATTTGTTCTCATATAATCTCAATTTGTCATGTAAACTTGTCGGATTAGCCGAAAATCATATACAACGTTCTTCCACGCGTGTAAAAGGGGGATAAAATATCAATCTGGAAATTTCCATGTTACCGAATGACACGTATTATCGTAAAGTCTTCTGTGTGTGATCTCCTATGTATGTATGTACGAAATATGTTAAAAGGCAACGAGAACGTTCGCTCGACAGGGCTCGTCAATTTCGGATGCGAGAAGAGGAAAGACGCGCTTATTTGGCACGTGGTTTCCATTTTGCGCGGTCCCGTGATCACATAGAAGCGCGAACGATGGTTCGCTATAGCCATGCCATGGACAATGAATTTCAGACGCTCCGTTGACGCACTCTGTTCGAGTATTTCATGGCTGACTATGCTCGGACGTGAGACATATTGCCGTTCTCGACCGGTGAACTTCAATGCAGATTTTATGTTCGCGTGGTGGACACGTATCAGCGATTTTCAAAAAGCTCGTCGCATATGGGTTAGCCGGACTGGACCAACGAATTTTGTCGCAGAGAAAGAGAGAAAGCTCGTGAGATTCAGGATTGAAATTTGAAATGTCAAAAACTTGAAAAATATTTTTTGAATTACACAATATGTTACCTTTTTTTATACGTTGTCATTCCTGCCATCTCTCTGTATAATCTTATTGTTAGTGTAGATATATTGATAATTGTATTTATAATTATATCGACTAGAAACACACACACACACACACACACACACAGAGATCAAAGACAAAGCCGGGGTTAAATAGCAAGCAAGAAAAATATTCGCAAGAGAAAATGTACTCTGTTCACGCGACAGCGCACGTTAATCGCTCGCGTGACGACTGCGAGACAGTCTGTTAACACAAAGTGAACACAAGTACATAGTCGCTTCATTAAATACAGTGAATGTGTTATTATTGCTCCCGTGTGGTCGCAACGCGACTTTTAACGCAGTCTAACGTCAACTACATTTGAGACGCACTACATGTGAGAAAGTGTATAAATAGAACAGCCTCGATAGAGAGTTTAATGATCTGCCAGTATATTTTTCAAATATAAGCAAATTGATAGTTTTCATTAATCTTTTTTTTTTATCAGATAATGTAGTTAGAACATCTTTTTAGAACAATTGCTTCTTCGGAGCAAGAAGCGAAACTTTCAAAGACACGATTCAGTCATTAGCGAACTCTTCACTAATGGCTTAACGTCAACCCAATGCAATTTTCTGATTTTGGAAATATAAGCTTCTTAGCACATCAACTCCAAAGTTCTCCAAAGTCGGAAAAAAAAAAAAGAAAAATAAAACAAAATTTTAAGTACTTAAAAATAAGTATTCAGTTTTAATTTCCTTAGGATTTTAAAATATAAAGTCAGATTTAATTTTATATTTTTAATAAATCGCTCTTATATATTGCATACATTTTATAGCATGATTTGCGAAATAAACCAAGTAATTACAAAGATAAAAGAACCAAGTATAAATCGGAGACGGCAGAATAATTTCTTTCAGAAAAAAATCAAACTATGCCGAGGGAATCGAGCGAAATCGTGATAATCCAATTGACAGTGAACAAAGGGAGAAAGGGGATGTAATAGCGAAATAAAAAAATAGCGGATAGCGGTAGAACAAAGTGGAGGAAGGTTTCGAAGAAAGATTAAAGAGGGGATTTTGTAAGTAGACGCGAGAATTTGCTCCTGGGTCTGTCGGGAAACGGTGGGGTTTCGCGGGGGTGGCTTTGTCGAGCGAATTCTTGCGGTTTCGGAGCAATTACCTTGACTGAACGCTAACGATGGTTCGTAAATCAGGATAAGATGGAACAACAGCTATTCTATCGACGGTGAATCCATCTATGGTAGTTATCACTCGAACGCAAGCTTTAAATCTCATTTTCCAAGACAACGATTTAGAATAATAGATGCGCATACATACATATATACAATGCTGTCTTTATGTTTAATTTTAACGAATAAAGATTATTACTCTTTCACGTTTTTCACAATTTCCTTGCGACGACCTTCTTTATACTTTTACGTAGAAAATTTATTGCTCTTCTACTCTTCAAACATACGTTGTTTTGCTTCTCTCGATATCCTTCTAGAACAATTGACATAAATTCTGATCGGTGGCAAGGTGCCAAGCGTAAGTTTGCAGAGTGTACGATATATACTTATAGAACACTTGAACATTTTATATTCCAAATTCATCGTTTTATAATATTAACTAATTACAGAATTTTTCTCATTTTTCTTTATGTGTGTTTCTGTTGATAAATTTGAAATATTTCTCATTGTGTCAATACATTTTTGTAAAACCATTAAAATTTGTAGATATTATATATATTGTATCTATAAATTTTAATGTTTTTACAAATTTATATATATAAAGCACAAAAAAACATTGTTCATTTGAAACAGAATTAAACATTGTTATCTAAATAAATGGATACACAACATACATTCTGAATCGTCTTTGTATACATGACAATTCTAGCTTAATGCAAAATGCACGTGCAATTGTAGGTCGACAAAGTGCTTGATGGTAGGACTCATCTGATGGAAACTCGTCGGATTTGAGGATCCAATGACGCTTTGTCATTAAAGTCATTACGTCATCCATCAATAGGTAGCTCCTAAGCCTGTTCGGTCCGCAATTCAATGCCAACAAAGCCGCATTTACCGATTGTCGTACGCTTCACAATAACCGACTATGCAGAAACGTTTGAATGGTAACAATGTCCGACTACAGTTTGTAGATAGAGTAGCTGATTTCTATCCTACCACTTGATCTTATATTATTACATTTTTTGTATTTTGCAATCCCTCTTTAACTTATGTATGGCTAATCAAATTTTCGCGTCGTGTATTATGATTTCGTGACGTTTGCAATTTTCCACTTTCCTACTTTCTAACAAATTTTTTTTTCTCCATTTCTTTCTCGTTTGCTCGATTGCTCGGCAAATTGCGCATTTATATATATAGTATGTACAGTTACCATAACATAAAAAGACTTTAAGCCGATATATATTTACAATTAGCATAAATACATAAAGTTTTTAGCGTGAACGAAACGTTTAATTTTAATTTCATTTTGATTTAAAGTAGACATTCTATAATATTTTTAATTCGCAGAAAAGAGATAAACGCCATGAAAATAAATCAATTTTCACGAAAGATTTTCAGCATCGAAAAGTTCTAATTGCCCCATAGTAGCGTAGTAACGGATTACACGCGTTTTCGTGGTGTCACATGACACTGGCCGGAAAACAAAAGGCCGCCAGTGATGGATGGGTTCCAGACGATTGAAGCGGCATACCGGCTTTCTGTTTCAGGTGGCATGGCTGCGGGTGGACACGCAAACCATCCTGACGATAGCCAATCATGTGATAACGAAGAATCACAGAATCGGCGTCACGCACAGCGAGCACAAAACATGGCTGTTGCATATACGTGATGTCCGCGAAAACGACCGAGGGAACTATATGTGTCAGATAAACACTGACCCGATGAAGAGTCAGACTGGTTATTTGGAGGTTGTAGGTTCGTCCGCAGGTTGTGCCTTACGCGCCAAATTAATATCGCAGTAGAACATTCGGAAACTGTTTGTTTTGATAAAAAAAAAAAAAAAAAAAAAAAAAAAAAAATCTTTGTTTTTTTTTTGCCAAATTTTCGCGTTTAATTCGAAGGTTGAGCTCGACAGTAAAGCGAACGACCGGTGAAAAATCAAGTCCGCTTCTGGGTATTTCGCCTGTGGTATCGCTTTCGAAACCGCGCTACATGTTACCTTTAAACCACCAAACGGTAGTATATCGAAAATTCGTGATATTTCGCGAGATAGAACTCGACAATCGATTTCTCTTCATTGCCTCTTCTATATTGCGTTTTCCCTGTACCATTCATATTTTTTTTCTTCACGATTGCTATTCATATTATTTGTATAAAATTATTTTTATGTCTTTTTTTTTCGAGCAAATATGTTTGAAAATTATACCATCACATAATTTTTATTCGACAGTTCCGCCAGATATTTTGGATTACGGCACGAGTACCGATATGGTGGTAAGGGAGGGTAGCAACATTTCGCTGCGTTGCGAAGCAACAGGGTCACCGACGCCAAACATCACCTGGAGAAGGGAAGACGGCGAGTTGATTATTCTGGGAAACAGTCAGGAAGGTAAACTACTTACAGGCTGTCTTTTACAATGTACAAAGAAAGCTTAATGGTTTACGGGGAATAACTTAGCGACGTTAGCTTTAAAATCCTTTGTAGCAAAGTGGCTTTGTATGTCAATGTATTTATAATGATATCCTTTCAGATACGCGCTGTTCTATATTCTCTCATAAAATGATATTTCTCTTAAGAAAGATTTAATTCAATTTCTTATTTTTCTAATAAAATAGATAGTGATTTGCGTGGCGTACGAAATTTCCAGATAACTATTCAATTGCTCGCGATATTCGTCCAATTCCTCGGCATGACAGACTATTTTCCATAATTTGCGCACGTGAGGCGTCAGGTGGCGCGAAAATTTCCGACCGTTTCTACATAGACGTACTTATTTTATTCGCATCGCTCATCTTGAAAATCGCCACGCCGTCATAGGAAAAGCGACCGCCCACGCGCGCACAGCTGAAACACCGGATTCACTCAACGCGGGGAAACGACGATTTATCATTCCGCCTCTCGGACTTTATTCACCCGGCTACGTTGCGTGATGCAATTGCATTCGAAGCTGCCGATGCGACCGTGTCGGTGACGTCAAAGTGAAATATGCGTTTCAGCCCTTATGCGTCTCGCACAATAACGTCAAGGAAAATCGAGCTTCCTCGTTCGCACCTGTTCGAACAACGCGGCGACTTTATTCTACGGGTACAATAACAATTTATCATCCTTTTGTCTTTCAAACTTATTGAGCCGTCCCGCCTCTCTATGCAGTTCCGTTAAATATTTGCTTCCCTTTGTGCGCATTTTATGCACCTGTCCCTGCGCAAAGAACCCAGAGGATAATTTATAAGAATAAGCGACCATATTCTTTTGCCCCTTTTTACCATTTTTTTCATTTCAATCTGACCTTGTTCTTTCCTACTCAAAAATGTATGTACGTATTTTGACAATATCATTTATTTTTCTTTTTAAATTAACGGATTGAAATATAATTTGTATTATCTCTACTTACATGTCATTATTAATAATTATTATTTATTATTCACATTGTTTATAATCAGATAATTTGAACGATGATCTTTTTCGTTCTGTTTTAGGTTCGTACTAATGTCATTTAAATACACCGCGTGTCATAATGATTCGCTGACGTGGATACAATATCTATTTATCATCCCTATTATCTCCGAAAATTATTGGACCGTCGTTTTGCATAATGTCGTTTTGCTGACAGCGAAAACATTTATTCCGCTACGGGTGCAGTTTATTCTGCGCTTCATTAAACATCATCTGCCAACTATTTTAAATGATCTGCTATAGAAATTTATTATGCCTTCATTAATGTTTATCTGACATTGTTTCCATTATAATATATTTGTTATTAGAGAGAAAGGTAGAGGGAGAGAGGGGAGATAGAGAGAGAGAGAGAGAGAGAGAGAGAGAGAGAGAGAGAGAGAGAGAAAGAGTTTATATTATATTATTTACAATTAGTATTCTACATTCTCTTCCTTCTTCCTCTCTCTCTCCTCTCTCTCTCTCTCTCTCTCTCTCTCTCGTGTTTATTTCTTTATCTTATATTTTACAATTACACATTTTATTCCTTTGATTCATATTTATTTCCTTTTCACTATTCCCTTTAGCAAGATCCAGAATCATCTTTAATATCATGATAATCTTTTCGTTTACATACGGTTTTTTCTTCTTTAACTTTCTCGATTTTTTAGTCAATACGCAAGTAAGTTTCTCTTTCGTAAGTTTCTTCTATCTTTTTGTTTAACTTACGAACATGTACGTTTCTTTTGCGACCATGAAAACTCTCTGTTAGACGTCTACATCGTACTCGGTTTATTTCCATTTCAATCTTTACTCTATACTTGAACGCGCCCATCTGTTCTTTCATTTTATTTTCTTAAAGAAAAGTCAGTATTCTTTCTTTCTCTCGATTTTCAGAGATATCTTTAACGCGTGCTTGTTCCTCTTTAGTTCGCAAATATCCTTACGTCTTTCTTATTTTGGTTCCCCTTTCCGTCTCCGTGCTTTCCCTTGTGCTTCTTTACTGTTCAGGTATTGTTTCTGGTGCTCTATACTTTAATTAACGAATTCTTTCTTTTCGTCCTCTTCCTACACTCGCATACTTTTCCATTCTACAGGCTTCACTTCGCGATTTCTACGACCCTTTTTTACTCCTGAAAGTCCCGCCTTTTATCCTATTCTTTTTCTCACGGCAATCACGAACAGTCACGACAATCCACCCTTCTCGACGCGCTTCAACTTCTCGCATTCTGCTATCCGCTATCCTTTTTCGCTCGCCAACTCTTTCCGTTCTTCTGCCGATCTTTTTCGCTCATGAGTGAACGTTCGCTCCTCTATCGTTCTCTCACGATGCATTTGTTCTCTATCACAGACACTATGTTCTCGTTCATGTATGCGTGGACAAAATCCCGGATAAACCGCCAAACCTATTTGCCGGAAACTGTCCGCAAATACTAGTGGGAAAATAAAGTTTCGCTGGTCGCGGGGTATTGCGAAGTTTCGGGGACCTTTGTACCGTCCGATCACTATAAGAGATTTCCAGTCTGCACTTTTGCAGCTCCGTCGAAAGTTACCAAGAACCATTCAAGTATCTGGGCATATACATTTTTGTGTAATTTATGTACCAATAAATATTTATAGCTTATTGAGATTTTTGAGACAGAGATTATTCACGGCAAAATAAATTTTCAAAACTATCTCGAGAAAAACAGCTTTAACAATATGTCACAAATTATTAGAAATTTAATTCGCATGTGTATTCGTTACAGTAAGTTTATAGCTCATTCTCTGAATTATTATTAATTTACCTGCATTATTCTCTATCATACGTAATACGGTTACATATCTATTTACATAGATATTGTGACGGTTTAATCGATTTTATGTTACCGAAGGTGACAATTTATGTCTTCCGGAGTAATTCCCACGCTAAAGTAGCGCAGGTAGCGCAAGTCGCGAAATACATTCAACAGTGGTAAACTGTGGCCGATTTAATTACTTCATTAGTCGAAAAAGCCGCGTTAGCTTAATTTGAAAATCTGGTACATGGAAAATGTGAAATGTAAAGTCTATTAAATGTAGTTGGCGTTATCGTTTTCTCTCCCTTTTTTTTTTTTTTTTTTTTTTTTTTTTACGTTACTAGCAGCAACGTTCGTGTATAAATCGGCACTCGCAACTAATTAACTAAAGAGTCTGCACAACCCAACCGCTGGTTAACAGCTTATCTCGTATGCAGGTGATTTCAGGCTGAGTCAGCAGGCATTTCAATAACATAAATCACCTTGCACGAAGATTAAACGATGGAGCCGACGAAGTCGTTCCTCAACGACTAGAAAATTCATTTTCTCTGAATACATCGAGCTTTTTGATCTCTCATGTTCTAATAAATATATATACGCTTAGTTTAGAATTAATTTTTCTGCTTATAGTAAATACTGCAAATATTGTAGCTCGTAGACGTTTGAAACAGAGATGTACAACTTTTTGGAGATTTAGCGTGACAGTTTATCTAGATATATTTCGCGCGAGCTAGACATGGCGCGTAAGAACATGAAAGTTAGGGGATAACAAGCGAGTTTTAAGCCACGGAAGTGTTCGGTGCCAAGGCTGTAACCGTAACGGAAAGCCCTCGTATTCGGCTTACGTCTTAAAACTTAAGAAATGCAAGTGGACGAGTTGCAGTATAAGGCGCGACATCTCCCAGGCGCGGTATTCCTTAAGTTCTAAATTTTATGGCGGACGTTTTGTGCCTTGCGTGCCGCTCTAATCTACATACGCTAACTTTGTGATGTACGAATTCTTTTGGATTTTATATGTTACACTTTCTCTTTTTCAAACATTTTATATACAGACTATTGTACCACGAATAAAACTATATTAATACTATAACTATATTATACGAATAACTATATTATACGAATTATTTCGAAAAAAAAAGAAAACACGTTTATTGATATGTAATATTTGCATGAATTTTTGTTGGAAAAAAAGATTTTATATTGAATTGAATTGATTTCGCGATTATTGAGCAACATTGTTAAACTAAAAAATAACTATAAAACGAATACGAGATAGTCATACTTTAAAAGATACACAATTTTAATTGTTCATGCATTGCAAATGGATATATCTTGTCGTAAGAGAGCGTAATAGAGTTAAGAGTTACTTGGCACTACCAAGTACATGCATTCATAATATTCGCAACTGAGAATTCGAGTAAGATATACACTAGCAAGAAATCACAGACAAGTGTTTCACCGCCTACGGTGCAAGACGGGTTTTGCGAATAACTTGTACGAGACGTTCAATGTTAACGGAGATTAGACTACGTGATAAAAACAATGGCGCGGTGATTAGTATCGGTAACGCGGAGAAATACAATCCAACGTAGACGACGTGTATTAATTCGAATCCTGATTGCGGACTTTTTTGTCGGACCTGATGAAAATTTCTTGTTGGCGCATTGAATTTGTGTTCCGTGACTCGCTCGATTTAGGCTCCAAATATAATTCATGAATAAAACCCACACGTCAAAATTAGAAATAAATCTATTTTGTAACCGTGTCGACATAACATCTGTAAGATTTAATAGTCGTTAAAATATGTATAATACGATATCTAATTTCACAAAATTCTATCACTGATTAGTATTAATGACGATGTACATACATTATGATTATGAATAAATGATTTAATGAGCAATTATATGTTATAGTCCCCAGTATTGAAGGTTCGATCTTCAATATCACCAAGGTGAATAGGCTGCAGATGGGAGCGTATCTTTGTATCGCGTCCAATGGCGTACCACCAACAGTCAGCAAGAGAATTATGCTTGTTGTACATTGTAAGTAATTAATTAAAAAATATTTGTATACACAGTATTTTAATACATTAATATATGTATATGAATTGCTCTAGTTAGTTTAGTATATAAATATTTAACATAATATTTAAAATCATTTGCATTATTCTTTTTTCACTTTTTGTGTGTTTTAAATGTTAACAGTTACTCCAATGATTTGGATCCAGAATCAATTAGTAGGTGCTCAAGAAGGACAGCAAATGACATTAGAGTGTCATTCCGAAGCATTTCCCAAGTCTATCAATTATTGGACACGAGAGAACGTCATTATAGCAAACGGTACGTTTACAAATACCAAGCAGTTAAACTCGATAAAAAAATGCATTCATTCTGGCGAACGCGCGTCATTAAAGAAATAAAACTTGGCATAATTAATTAATAAATGATTATATAAAAATTAAAATTACATGATTATATAATTATAATATATTAAATATTTTTAACTCTTAAAGAAATTTTTCAATATATTACAAATAAAAAATAAATGAACAGACTATTTCAAACTTTCAAAGTATTCATTCGGATATCATTTGAAATAGAAGCAAATTCCCGAATCGATCGAAATAATACGACGGTAATTAGAGAGCGTCTGCCAGCAATGACATTAATGCGATCTATGACAATGCCAACTCTTTCAACATCGGCGACAATAATTGCAGTAGCAGCAATAACAGCTGGTCTATAGATTGCCACTTCCATGCGTGTAGCATGCATACCCCGCCATAATTTAATAAATGGTAATTGAATTCTGCTTCAGCGACATATTTAACCATACTTTACTAGTTGACAATACATGGCCAAACCCGCTTTGCTCATTCATTTACGTCCATGTAGCAAAAGTTAAAGGCCGCTGTGAGTGGTTAACATTCGGACAGACTCATTATCGAAATAGAAGAGAAAAAGAATTTTATTTTTTTGAAACACTTTGAGAGAAAAAAATATATTACCTCAGTTAATATTATCAATTTTCTAATGAACGATTTGCCTTTACTATTTTCTAAAAAGAGACAATTATAAAGTGATTTTAACGAGAAGTTAATATTTCTCGCTTCAGCTCTCTTAAATTAAATCAATGAAGATGTCACTAATTAAAATAATAATAAAATTAACGAAGATCAATGAATATTTCACAAATCTTTAGTGAAAACACTCACACTTTACTCCTACGTCTTTAGTTTCTTCACTGATTTATACACAGAAAAAAAGAATATTCTTATTTTGACAATATCTTTAGTTTCAAAATGTAAATCTTGAAATGAGATTATATTGCGTTAAACAAAGAAAATTTCCTTGGATCAAGACATTTTATATAGTTCAACTAAGAAAAATATATTCTTGTTATTTAAGAATAATTTTCTTGAATGGAGAGGAAAATATGTTGGATAGAAAATAACACATGTTCAAATCGGAGATTATAATTTTCTTAGAGTTAAAATAATTATTTTATTCTGGAAATGACAATTGTAATATTGAAATAAGATTATATAATATTGTTGAAATTTAAGATTTTTCAATTCTTCCAAGAAAATTATAAATTGTTGCGTATATATGAAACAATGAACGCGTTCATATGAGTGTATGAGTTTTAAGTTGACCCTTACTTTTTTTCTGTGCAGACAGTAAGATTTTATTGAAAAGTCACTTACTACCATAAACTGATTTTTCTTCATGGAAATATACATTTCTTATTATTTATTGAATGTTAACGCACTATGATTTAAAAGAATGATGATCGATGAAAATACACGCGCATGGAACAATCAATGAACAATCGTTTGGCCTAACGTGGGAAATACGGTTTGCAGCGCCCGCAGATACATACTCGTGCATATAGCCTATGCGTCTATGGCAAGTGAGACGGGGTAAATCGGATCTGACAATGCACGATGCATCGGTGCAGCGCGGCGCTTTACCGAAAAGCGGCGCGCGTCGGCCGTACACGCATAATTATTTCGGATAATTAGACATGACACGGCTGCTGCCGCGTCGTGTAGCGAGCGTAACGGAGTAATGTACCTTCGGATCCATTAATGCACGCCGGCCGAATTCCGTTGCGGATATATGCGGGAGTAAGAACGGGGCGACGGCGACGGCGCGGACGCCCGCGTCTGCAGCTGCTAATCGCGCGGCTAATTAGGTTAATTTCGGATCGCTTCTGCCGGCGCACCTGCAGCTCCTGACGCGGGCTCGCTGGCGTTTTGCTACCCGGTGATCGATGGCCCGCTACGATTTCCATTTGCGACGCCCAAGAGGAGAGGCGGGGGGGGGGAGACGGGGGAGGGAGGTATGGGAGAGGGAAGATTAATCTTTGTTTGTCCGGGCGTCCCAGATTTTTATTTCACAGGCTGGTTTTTGGGGGAATGAAATCGCCGGCTTTCTGTCGCGCGGCTGAATGGCCTTCGCTTATCTGCATGACGGAATCTGAACCTGTATAAGCCACGTTAACAACGATCGCTGGTGTGACTTATGGATATGTCACCTTTTATCATGGAGCGACAATACAAACGATAAACGCTTTTTAACACGTGACAGCGATGCTTTTGTAACGATTAAGCTGATCGCTCTTCCGGAGAATAAATGCATAAACTCTTTTAAATGTGTTTTGTTCGCATCTAATTAGACAATTGAAGCTTTTGATAAAGCTTTGCAAATAACATGTATTTAAAATTTTAATTGTGAAATTCCATAAAAATATAAAAGAATTTCTATGGCCATTGTGATTGTATAATTCTATAAAAATATTCCAAAATCGCCGGTCTGCATTTTCCGCGCGGCTCAGCACTACTTTCAATCCGAGTGGAATGAAAATCCGATAAAACCGAAGGTGCGACGAACTGCGTTTCACGGCTTATCTGGCGAGGTTCCGTACCCGCAGCCCGGATGGAAAGCATGCGAATTACGAATGGGTTAACTGTCAAGTTATCTCGCATTATATTCCCCGTGTCAACCGCACATGCCCCCCGGCGTTTCGGCGTAACAGTTACGACATGCTTTACGATTTAACGTTCCGCGGATATGCGCCGCGCCGGCCGCTAATGCGAATTCAGCGCGCGTGACCCACGCACGATCAGATATCGGGCGCGCAGCGTGGGACCGCCGTTATATCTATGTGTGCACCGATTTTCGGCATCGAATCGACCATTCATCGGGCAACGTTGTGAATAGCGTGTCCAAAACCGTATACGATTTTCAAATCTATTCTGAATATTCGCGTCACAAAATTGTTATTCAGAGCGGGTATTTTTTTGAAAAAATTTGGCAATAAGGCTCTTAACTGTTTTTCACAGTATCCTTTTTAATCAATACGACAACAATGCATATTTGTATATATTTTTTACATATTTCAATTTTGAGACACTCATGTATAAACATTATGTATGCTGAATTTTAATACCTATTATCTATTCGCATAAGGCAATCTGTGATTTGCGCGCATTTGTCTATATAAAATGTGATTTACTTGTAAGTACCCATCGCGGAAATGTGTCACGATTATTATAGAAAAATTGCGATTCAAAATTAAGTACGCCGTGAAAATCCGACTAAAGTTGGGCATTCAAATTTCCGGTAAAGCAGAAAAGTTTTATCGATGTCATTGAAAATTTTTTTCTCCTCCCAGAAGAGAATGGCGTTGGCTTCATGCTTATAAAGCTTTATGAGAATATCCGGCGTGTCGGGAAAACCATGAATTTTCCGGAACTTGGCGCAAATTCTAAGTTTCACCGAGCGTTTCCAGTCACGCAGCTCAATCGACGGAAACAGTTACGTATAGATATCGCACCGTTCGTTCTCACATGACGGCAACTAGAGTCGTAAAGCGCGGCGAAAAGTACAATTCTATTATGTTCTTATAGTGGAGTCATATAATGAAAGTAGCCATTTCGTGATATCGTTCGCGTTGCAGCATGGCAATGCAATAGATGTGAGAAGAAAGCAAATCTTCGTGTTATGTATTACATAATACGTCAACGTGTTTTTATAAGTTTTAAGTAAAATTATGAAATATTACCTTAAGTACGTCCTTCCAATATATATCGCTATTATATAATGATTATAAGAAAGAAAAAAAACTATTCCACTCGATAATTATCGTACGGAGTATTGTTGCATTGCAAATTCGGCGTTTTTTAATCAAACGCGAGGCGATAAATTTATTGTATAAATTTGGAACCGCCCACGTGCGTAGAAGGGGTGATTGGGAATTTGAGACCGCCAGCTCGTTGACAAGAGGATTACGTCGTAAATCAGTGCCTTTGGAAAATATAATCTGTCAGTGGGCAAACACGCATTACGCTCGAACCGGAGCTGAGCTCTAATTCATTTTCAACATAGAGTTCTCGACGGTTAGCAATTACGCGATATTTAACGTTCCGCCTCTCTATGCGCGCGTGTTTGTGTGTATCAAATTAGATCTGTCGGCGTTAAACTCATTACATTTTTTGTGTCCATGCATTCATCGCCGAACTATGTGCGGTCTGTTTTTAAAGGAACGCGTTTCCGCGTTCCCATCGTTGTACCTCTCTGCGACAGTTTAAGGTATAATTTCTCTCTCTTTCTCTCGGAGGTTTCATTTTGAAGCGTTAATTACATTTCGTAGACTTAATGAATTAAAATTAAAAATCTTGACAAGAATATCTTTGTGCGCTGAGGAATTTTAATGGTAAGCTTTTAACAGAAGATTTGCAACGCTTTCGCGAATAAATCTTCTTATATTATGTAAATATATTCCTCTATGTACATTGTGCAATATTAAATTAAATTTAATTGATTTTAATTTGTTTTAGCACAACTGCGTACGTATTTTCATGTTTTTGTTATTACTTTAGTAGCCAAACAAAACGGCAATTTTTTTTGAAGCGCACGTTACATTTTTTTTTTCCCCCTATAGAATCGTTTACGTTTATTAATAACTTTATTGTGAAATCGGTTCGCAATCTCCGTCCTTTTTATTCGCACGATACTCTTTGCGTAGCTTTTTATTTTATTACGATAGAGTTGTCTTTTTTTTTTTCCACGGGATTTTTTTTTTTTCGCATGCATCAAATGTAAAAGCTCTAGATTGCGTTTGTAAAAAGTCTCGAAGTGTCGGGTGATCGATGACGCGGAAGCGTGATCGCGGAAACGACACGGCGTTGGACGAAATTAAGCGTGAGCGATCGCCGCGGATGGAAATTACGTCGGCAGTTTGAGTTTCCCAAGTCAGAGTGATTCATGCCCACATATGTTGGCGGGGCCGCCCGCGCGCGGGACGAGAGCGGACGTACGGAGATACGAGTAACACACAAAATATCGGGGATATCCCGCCGACTTTCGGGTTTAAAAGCAGTTTTATCCCTGCGGAATCCATTCGCGGACGCGCCACGGCCCCCGCCCCCGCCCCCGACCCCGCCGCGCCGTGCCGCGGGGTAATGCCGCCGGCACCGTACGTAGTTCAACGTCGTTAAACTTTTTCATCTGCTTTTCAAACTCAAAGCCAGCCGAAAGTTTTTCTTCCGCTCGCGGGAGAAGAGGGGAGGGGTACGAATGGTGCCACTACATAAATGCATTCTACCCTTCCGAGCAGCCCTTATTCGTCTTTTCCCGCTTTACCTCCTTCTCCACCTCCTCAATCTCGCCCTTTTCCCCTCCGCGCACATTTCTCTTTCTCTATCTCGGAAAACGTAAGTTTTCCTACCGGCTGGGAAAATACTTCGCCTCCGCTTTGCCGCGGGTCATTACACCTATAGATTTCACTCTCTTCCGAATGCGCCGCCACCTCGAATTGTTAATCAAAACTTCTTTTCGCATTCGCGCGCCTCGTCCCGTACAACTTTGACCCTTCTGTCACGCCACTTTTCATCTATCGAGACATTATCGAGGAATCGAAACATTAATGCCCTTTTGCAATTTACAGAAAAAAAGTAAGTGTCAAATCAAAACTTATATACTCATATGAACGCGTTCATTGTATCATTATATACGCAACAATTTATAATCTTCTTGGAAGAATTGAAAAATCTTAAATTTTAACAATATTATATAATCTTATTTCAATACTACGATTGTCATTTCAAGAATAAAATAATTATTTTAACTCTAAGAAAATTATAATCTCCGATTTGAACATGTGTTATATTTTCTATCCAACATTTTTTCCTCTCCATTCAAGAAAATTATTCTTAAATAACAAGAATATATTTTTCTTGATTGAACTGTATAAAATATCTTCATCCAAGCAAATTTTCTTTGTTTAACGCAATATAATCTCATTTCAAGATTTACATTTTGAAACTAAAGATATTGTCAAAATAAGAATATTCTTCTTTTCTGTGTAGATACAAAGTTTTCGAGCTTCGATATTTTAATTTATCAGTACCGTTTTATGTTCACGGAAAATTTCTCTTTGGCAGAAATGATACACTCGGATATGAACAATTGGCACATGAACATTTGAGAGATAATTAAAGGGATATATAGCCAAAGTTTCGCGCCTTTCGATTATAAACTTTGTATCTTATATTAATCACGTGATCACGCATAAATTTCCAGTTTCACTTTACTATTCCGTCCAAAAGTAACGAGTAGTTGGCGTGTTCACCCACCATAATAGTATTGCATTCCATCTTATTTTCGGTCAAGTGAAATTTCCTCGAGGTGCCCTTTTCTAGACATTGCAATTCTATTTCTCGAAATAGAACGATTGTAATATTCAGATATATATAAATCTAACAAATTAGATAAATAATTATATCACATTGTTGCGCTTTAATAAGTAACTCTGTTTAAAGCGTTACGCATAAATTGTTACATAAAAAAAAAAAATATGATTATATTAAAACTAAGTGAGAATCTTATGTGAGAAGATGAGATAAACTATTTAATTAATTTTTTTAAGATAGCGTGATATAATATATAAAAATGCATTTACCGGAATCATACATTCGTACTCGACTATTGAATTGCGAGAAACGAATAACGAAATCGGAAACAAAGCGTTTGGAACAATTTAAACGAATGCAAGGAGAGATCCAGGCTAACGCGTCAATATGAAAGGCAACGCGCATCCACGCGAGAAACCCTAATGCTAGTTTTTCTAGTTGACAGAGCACAAAGCACAGTGAACCGTAAGGGCGTACCGGAAGCGCGGGATATTGGCAAACACATTTTTGAATATCGTTATATTATATTCGATCCGGTAGGAAATGAGAGATGGTCCGAAAACATGGACGCGCAATCATTAAACTTTCAATTTTCTTCAATAATAGGTATCTATATATATATTTACGTCATAATGATGTGCGTAGAACGTACGTATCACAATGATGTAAATGTAGTAACGTAAATATATATTGTCTGACATATTAAATAATTAATTGCATATTGAATTTTTTATCATAATATGTTTTAAAAATATTTTTTAATTAACACGTCCAACAAACAGATGTAATTATAATGTGGACAATTTAAAATATGCTTGCGCACGAAACGGTTAGTCGATATTTTAATAAAGTAATGTCTTGCAATGTCAATATTACTGCGCGGATGTTAAACTGATGATTTTTTAATTGTACACATTCTAACAAGTATACGTAATATGTGTGTAATATTACGTCACCATCACATCAGCTTCTGGTTTTCCCTGCGTGTAGTTTCAACGGAACCAGCTTTCATCGTAGATTAAAACTAATTCCATAATTTTAACAACAACAAAGGAGTGAAGCATCTTTTATCTTGCTTGATATTTATTAAGCTTTTGCGGTTAAGTTCTAAAATCAGAAACTTTACGCATATAGCATTTCGCTCGTTTAACATTTCTCTTTATAATTTCACCAGGGACAATATATATTAATTTTGCACAAACAACAGAGGAAGCATCTCTACATCAAAATGTTTTTAAATTGCAGGGGAGAAGTACGAGGCATCGTTCTCGGACAACGTGTACAAGGTGCATATGAAACTAATGATACGTTCAGTCGCGATGTCCGATTATGGCAGTTACAAATGCATATCTAAAAATTCCCTTGGCGAAACGGATGGCAGTATTAAGCTCTATCGTGAGTATAATGCATTTCTATAATTTTAAATGATATTTATTTAATCAAAGGGTAGCGTCGTATAATACGAATTGGAAAACGTGCCCATATTCTTGTTTGTTAGTGCATTACAAATCTTATCATTTACATAGATTTACCAAATTACCAAACAATTCTGCCTGTTTTAATCCAAATTAAACTTGTGTGTGCCCGACTCGTATAAATTAACATTTTCAAACATATTTTAACGGTTACATATAAATCAACGGTCGATAATATTTGTTCTTCATTTCGCGCACGTCAAATATTTTGATAAATTGTACATTTTAATCGCGCATACATCGTAATGAATCATAATGTATTAATCTTATTTGCGCGCACGCACATAATAAATCGTAACTTAATTTCATTGTTATTTTTTTTTTTTCTGTGCTTCCTCCAATATGTATCCAATATGTATATGCGTTGCACTTGCAATTAAGATTATGTCATTTAAAATGTTACGACTACGTCAATGTATACACGTGCGATTATGATAAGTCATCAAACTGATCGCGCGACGTCGGCGATCAAAAAGCAATCGGGCAAAGTTACGACAGTAATATTATATTAACGCGATATAAATGATTTATCGCAGGCGTATATCTCGACCGCGGCGCCAATATCGATTCTCGGTTTTCGAACATTTGTCAAGCGGTCGCGCTTATCGGCGCGGCCGTCGCACCTTCTTTCGTTCTTTCGCGACTTTTGGACCGAGCGTTATCAGAAATCGTTAGTCGTGCGATGAAGAACGTATTCAACGGATGAGAAATTAAGCATCCGACAGGAGCGAATCGTCGACCATCAGCCGACGCGATAAAGCGAGTGCACAGTTCTTTCGGAGACAACGAGCGAGATATATCGCGGGTATAAGCCAGCTTTGAAAAGTGAGACGGTGGCACCTAGTGCCAATCGTGGTTCTCTGATAACCGAAATGTCTCTCGAAACTCTCGCGTGAGATTCCGAGGAGAGAAACGTTGGACTCTGAATACGCATGCGGACGTAAATGGAAGAGCCGCGAGGGAAATGTCAAAATCAACGTGTTTTATCTGACCGCGTATATATATATATATATATAATATGCGATAGCAAAAGTTTGGCTTTATAAAAGGCAATAGCAACATGCATTCGCGTCGAGAGATAAATCGGAAGAAGTCAAGTGTCGTGTCAAAAAGTACTCGACAAAAGAATTTTATTTTTACCACTGAGAATCTACATAATTTAATCGATGAAATATTAACCGAAGAATGAATCGGCGTTTCTGTGCGCGCGCGCGCGGCAAGAATAGAATTTGTTCGGAAAGCGGAGAGTTCCTGTATCAATCATCACCATCGGCTAGACACTTTGCCGGTATTTTCCTCAAACTCCTCATTGATTCCATATCAAAGGCAAGTTCCGTCCCCGCGATAAGGAGTGCCGTGGAAGTCAACCCGTCGTGTCTGTCTCCCCCGCAAATCCGCATTTTCCGAGAAACCAGGCGAACGGTGAATCACCGATAACTGCGAGTGTCGATCCGAGTTCCCCAACCCTCATCCTTTCCTTTTACCGTGGCAAAAAAAGAAGCTCCTCCTTTATCGATCAGTAATTGTAGGTTTTCGCCTTGGCACCCCTGCAGATTGAACTTCCCAGCTTTGTGCTCTACTGCGACCGCCAAATCGGCGGATTATCGTTAAGCCGCTTAAATAAGCGTTCGATTGTGTCGACGATTTAATGCGCATTAGCATTTTAACTCGGCCTTTCAATCCGCATCGAAAGTTGCTACAATGGCCATCGGATTCGAGCATTACTAGTTTTAATTGTTTAACTTTATTCGAAAGACAAGAGAATGTTTTTTTTTCCGTTGATTGCAATAGTTATTTTTAAATAAGAACGATGGCACGAGTCGAGCTTTTATCGCGATTGATTAATGATTATTTATCGTTGACATTATTTTATATTAATTTTAATTTTCTAATATTTTTATAAACAATTTTTTGTACTTAATTTTTTTAATTTCAAATATTAATTTCAATTTTTTTAATTAATTAAATAAAAATTCGAGGATTACATTAATAAATTTAATTAAGTGACATTATAAATTTTAAATATCCTTTTCATTGTATTTAATTATTAACTTTAATTGTTAATTTAATCTTAAAAATTTATATTAAACTAATAATGAATGCCAATATTTTTACAATAGCATTTAATTATCAAATAACCGTATTTATTGAATTAATAAATATTAGTTTTAAAGTAGAAATGTGTATATAATATACACACAACACACATAAATTAATAAAAATTCGAGGATTATATTAATAAATTTAATTAAGTAACTTTTTAAATTTTAAATATCTTTTGTGATTTCTGCCCAATATTAGACATACCTTTCGTTGATCCTTATCGTATATATCTATCTCTAATCATATCCTGTACTCGATCCTGTATAAGAAATCGACGAGAAACAGAAACTTTTTCTATTGTCAGTTAATTATCGTTGCTGAATAATTGTAAGAATTATCGCCAAAAGACCCGTAACCATAAACATTTTATGCTTCTTTACAATCGTTCAATGTACATTTATTTTAATATAACTTTACTTTAACTGATAAAAGAGCAAAGTTCTTTTAATTTTTTACTAATAAAAAACAATTAAAAATAAATAAAATTAATTGTAAATTAATTATAATTTTTGTAGTAATATATAACTTGGAATAAAATGTACATATATAGTTTATAATAACATAAACAAATTGATTAAATGTTTCTGTTATTTATGATCACATTACATATAATTCATTTAATTAAAGAACCCGATTTTGCATCAATTAAAATTAAAGTAAAGTTTTCTGATAATATCATCTGATTCTGTATATACATATGTAGGTAGACGAATGGGCTAAAAAAAATTTGGATAAATCCGACGTTAAAAGAATAAATTACAATTAATAGCATTACTAACGCATTCGTTATTAAATCAAATAAATAAGTAAAATCTGAATTAAAAAGTTTTTTCTATCTTTCCTTATAATTTATGCTTTTTTTAATAATTACATTAACTTTATAATTACATATGCTTTCTTTATAAATACATTTGTAACATACTTTAATGCATGTGTAAACAATCTGTCAAATGTTATTTGACCCAAATTGTTCTAGCCCATTTAATTTAAAGTAGATCCATTTATAATTTAAAATTTATGATTCACATTCATAATATTTACTAATTCGTCAGCTCAAAATAAAATAAAACGTTGTCACTCACCGATTGATGTGCACAGCGAAGTTGATAGCATTAAAGTTGATCTGTAACATACAAGTAAAAGATCGAAATTATAGCAGCATTCAAAATAATTAATATTTCGAAAAATTATTATATACTATGATTATAAAATTATGTACGCATTAAATTTTATATTTGATACGTACAATAATAAGCAAATATTTAATCGATTAATTTTATAAATTTCGAATTTTGCGAATACTATGTAATAAATTACCTTGTACGTAATAACCTGAAGCCTGATGCCATCCTAGGCCTGCTCATCTTCTCCTCATCCTTCGTTGTCACCATGACAAGATGTTATATATATATATATATCATGACACGTTCACATACGTGAACATGACGTGTCAGTTTGTTCCGATTTTTTTCCCAAGCCATTCTTTTAATGATCGGCACTATTTATTTAATCAATATATCAAGAAATATTGATATGTGCATAAATGTGCATAAACCATAACTCGATTCGGCTCGGCTCGGCTTGGCTCGGCTCATCGTCAGCTGATTGTAAGCTCCTTTCGACTCCGCGCACACTGTGCGACTGCGACTGTGACGAAGAGTACGTAGCAGAGCCGACAGCCGATCTCGGTAACGGTAGTCATGTAGAGGTGATTTTTGTGCCTGGTATTACTATGCGACTGTGTTGCGTAGCAATAGTTGATTCCGCGATGTTTTTTTCCCGTAATACGCTTAGCGCGCACATATTAATGCTCTGTATTCTTTGATCCGTGACGAAATAATATAATATTCATTTTTCTCTACACGAAGAAAACACGATAATAAAAATTAAAATATATAATATTTGTAATCATGGAATATTAATATACAATGTACAGAAAATCCCATACAATATTTTTATTCAATAACACATACACGAGTATTATATATTTTACGAAGGAATATTGCAATTATTTAAACATTTTAATGCACAAACAAATACATAATTGTCAAACTTTTAGAACAAATATATAATTTATCATTTTATAATATTTACAGAAAGGATTAATACCTTTATACATAAATTTATGTATATGTCGGAATACATTTTCCAAATATGTATATACAAAATATATAAATGTATTGATATGTGCATAGATTTGTAAAAAAATTCGTTTGTAAAAAATATTAATGACATCTATATGTACATACATGTAAATGATTTATGTACATATGCATAATTAATTTATTTTAGACAAGCGAAGATACGAGCGTCTCATCTCGGTACTTGTACATCTGGCATCTCAGATGATTTAATTTGTTTAATTAATATTTTAATAATTTTTAAGCATAACATTTTTTGTAGAACTATTGTAGAATTCTCAAGCGCTTAAAATCTAATAAGAAATGCTTAAAAAATCGTTAATGAACAGAGTAAGACGTAGCTTAGTTTCGGTTGTTCCAAGCCATTTATTTAATAGTCAGAAACTATTTGTTTAATTTAATCTATTAAAAACTCTAGAATTATTAAAAATAAAGTCAGAAGTTTCAACAATTAATGAGTTTTCACGCAGTGAAACACTATGACTGACTGTTTACAATATGAAAGCAAAATTATTAAAAAAAGAATTTTTGAAAAAATTTCCTGAAGTTCAATAAAATTCCGTGAAACTTCCCTGATTTTTCTAGATATAAAATAAATCCCTCAGAATTTCAGGTTTTCCATATCTTTCCAGGGAATAAACATCCTGCGTCTGATATCGCAAAAATCATGTTAAATTGTTCTAGTCAATTTATCAAGATAAAATATATCAAGTCTTCAAGATATAAAAAAAAAGAAGCCTGTTCGCTAGACTACACATCAAGATACAGATATACATATATCTCATTGACATATGGTATACATGTGTGACAAGAGACGAGACGAAATCAAACGATGACGACGACGAAAACCACCTGCTTTTATCGAACAATCGATCGAATTCTAACCAATTTGAGGGGGGGGGGGAGGGGGTTCCGTACGCTTGTCGAAGCAGAACGTGCTTTCATTGAGCATTGTCCAACAATATTCAATGAGATTCAATCCTATTCCGTCGGCCGGCATCGGAGGTATGATCAATAACAAAAATAAACGCGAAATCGGGATATCACATCAAGACGCGACGAACCATCCGCGTACACTCAAAGCCGATGCCACTATTCAGTGCAAACTCGACACATCAAATGCATATTCGCTGCATATAAGCCATTTCCAAGTCGTGACAATACCGTGTTTTGGGTACTGAATTTCCCCTTTAAGCTAAACCTTCCAGGTACTAAGCTCTTCCGCTAATGTCAAGGTGTATCCACGGGAGAGTTAAATTATATAATTAAATTATATAATTTTATAATATAATATATATCATATGTATCTTCATCGCATTTTAATATAAGTCAACAATTTACAAGTTAAAAATTAAATTTGCTGTTCCGTCACAGAGCTCGATCAAATAAATCTTGCAGTAAACAATAATAAATAAAAAATGAGTGTTAAACACTATGTAAAAATATATTAATTTAGTTGTGAAAAGTTTAATGTAAAACGTAAAGATAAATTTATTTTATAATATTTTGTTTCTCTCTTAAATTTTAAATTAATTATTAATTAAATTGGTGGTGATGTGTTGATATGCATTATTATTTTTCATTATTACAATGGGTTTAATTTGATTTATTACTATGCGTTTAATTTCATCACTTTAATCGATTATTTTTCATTATTTTAAAGTATTTAATTTAATTACTTTACTTTCGATTCTGCAAGTTGTGTCTTATTACGCGATCTTGATTCAAATGATAAATTACATTTATTTCGATGGGACATTTAAAGCATTGGATGGAATATATTTAACTCTAGTATTATTAAAGAAATAATTTGTGTCACAATAAAATAATAATTTATAATTTTTATTTTTACTGCTTCGATAATTGAAATAATAAATGATAATACTTGAAATGATTGCACAAAATGTGCGGTTTGATAAAGACCTATTGTCGCACAATTATATCTTGCTTATTGAAAGTTAAATAATCCTTAATTATCATAATTATAGCGAAATTTTCCGATATTTATCGCTATCGCGTTTTAAAAAGGAATTTAACAACATACGAAACGTTTCACATCACTACCTTATTGCTCGAGTGTCGTCGCGTGAATGATAGCAAGGTCGCGGCACGTCAACAATAGAGCGCTATGTACCATCAACGCCGAAAGTCGTGTTATTGACAGTGACGTAGTCAGACTTAGGTTTTGGGGGGGGAGGGGGACTAAAAATATTTCTACGGCTGGAATTCATAGACTTTTCTCAAGAAAAGTCACTGAGACTTGAAATCTTTGGGGGGAGGGCTCGAGCCCCTATAGCCCCCCCTCTCCTCTGGCTACGCCACTGATTATTGACGAAGTATTTTACGAACTTATTACACATATAATTTTACGTATTATATAAATATGTATATTCATGCAAATATATATTATACTATGTTTCTTGAATTATAGATTAATTATGAATTAAATGATTAACGAAACCTTTCGTCAATTGCTTAATTTAGCGAGTCATGTCTTACTGCGTTGTTAATCCAAATGGCAAATTATATTTTAGCCGTCAAAAAAATTGAATGATTAAACATCAACAAAATATATTGCAGTAATCGTTAAAGATATAATTATTACGTAACGAAAATTGCAATAAAATAATAATTTATCCTTTAATTCCTATTTGAAATAATAAATATAAATAAATGGCAAGAAATACGCACATTGATAAAGATACAATCATCGTGATACAGTTACATATCAAAAGTTTGATTATACAGTTATATGTTTATCAAAATTAATCACAATTATAATAACTATAGCAAATTATTTTTCAATTCCTGTTGCGATCGTAATAATATATGAACTTTGTTTAAAAAAAAAAATTAATAATATATGAAGCATCTCACACTATTTTCTCGTTCGAATGAATGCCAATCAATACCCGACGCGAGAATGATAACAAAAGCTTGACTTAATAATAATACGCCGTGCAAAATGATGCTTAAACAATGTACATCAATTAATTTGTTATCGCTACAAAAGATTTAGTTGTATAAATATATAAACTTTTCGTAATATAAATTTAAAGTTGGATATTTTCTGTACTTTTAAATTGTGGATGTATATCATTATCACATGAAGCCTAACATTTATTTAAAGAATATAATTGTCTTTAATTTGACTAAATATAAATTAATTTTATATTATCATTTTACGTTAAATATTTTTACATTTTGAGAAAATTAAATGTCTCGTGAATAAATCAAGACTTTGTCATTTAATTTTAATAAATCAAACTTATAAAATTCAATTATATTTAAAAAAAAAGTAATAACTTATTATTATCTTTTTTTTTATTAAGCTAATAATGTAACGCAGTAAAATATTACCCTGTTCAATTCTATTCTGTTTTATTTCACGCTAAATCATTGTTTGCGCATAATTCATATAATTGTTTACAAAACAAAGATGCCTGTAGCTTTATTGTATGTGAGTGATGAGTATTCCAGTTAATTTCTTTGATAAAAAAACCACATTGTGGCTATGCACATTAATTTACGTGCAATTTAAGATAAATATTTTCAATAAAAAGATATTAACACGTAACATGAATTTTGACAGATATACCAACACCTACAACAGAACCGACGACGACAAGCACAATGCCCGTTTCTACTACTGTGGATCCAGGTAAATATTATTTAATGCAATCTATTATTCATAAATGTGTATATACTACCAACGTATCAGTAACCGTGTACAGCTATGCAAACAACTCTAACAAGAAAAATATTGTTACTTTTTTTTAGTGGAAAATATCCAGTGGTCGCGACAAAAGCCCGTGCCCAGTCTAGAGCCAGGTTCTAATGAAATAACCGACGCATCTTTGTCGACTGTCGTCAGAAGCGAAGGTACGCTCGGTTTCCATTATACTCTTTTAACTTGTTTTTTACGCTATCACCAGCTGAGATTTTTCGCGCTAAACAAGGTTAAAGCTTCAGGAAAAACACCAGGTATTTTCAATAGAAAGACATCGCACAAAGTCATTTAATTTCATTTTAAATTGCGTTGAAGTTTTCTAATAAAAAGAAACATCTTGCTTTCTGCAATATGAAATTATAATTGTTTGTAATGCAATAAAAAATAATACTGTATACTAGAAAAAAATTAAAAAATGTTTTTGTTAAATGTAATTATATTTATAATTTATTGAAAGAGAGAGAAAAGTGAATAAGTACATAATTGAAAATGTTTCTTTTATAAAAAAAAAAAAAAAAAAAAAAAACATTCGAAAAATATTGATTGTATTATAAGTGCCTAAGTTCGAAACTATAATTATATAATCAATAAAATACATTTCACATTGTTCGAAAAATCGGACCAGTCCGACCTGAAATTTTAATTTTGTTCCACGTATTCGTATAATACAACATTAGTACAATATTAATACAATATAGCGAGAAAAGTTTGTTCGCCTTTCGTCATATTTTAATACTGCGAACATTATAAGTGGCAATTTCAACTTTGCATTGTAACAATTACGTGCGTCGACGACAGTTACGATGTGTTGTCAAAACAAGTTTGAATATTCAAAACTCTGATCGCGCGCGTACGAACCTTCTAAAACTTTTAGAGGAAACAAAAATCAGATTAGTCGTGCATGTGCGCACGCATGCGTGCATAACGAAAATGAAATTTGGCAACCGCATTGGGACTTTAATGCAAACTGTTTCAAGTGTCTCCAGGGACCTGTACTTCCTTCTAATTATCGCTTTCCATCATTCACTCAATTAAAATTACAGAGTGAATATAGAGTAAATTAAAATCAATACTAATAATTAATAATTTGCTTACTTAATTTTTAAGCAATCGATTCCAAGCTAATTTTATGTCGAATAATTTATACAAAATAAAACTACTTTTGTAAAAATGCATTTAGAAAGCTTTGAATTTTTTTTTTATCTTTTTAACATGTAATCAACCCTCTTTTATACATGTTTAAAAAATATTTAGCTTAAAATAAAAATTTCTTTTTTTTGGTTGATAAAGTGAAACGTATGCTATGTTGAATTTATAATATATAGTATAAATTATTGATATGTTGGTTTTGGTACATACGATCGGACTTTCGTTCAAGCAATAAAACATTGATCTATACGATCGGTGAAGAGGAGCACTTTTGAAAACACGTCACCTTCCGCAAATACGTTGCCGCGACCCAAAATTCGCCGGGATACGTCGTCTTAAATCATCGGCCCCGACGTAATGCGAGAACTTACACGCCGCCGGGCAGTGGCGGAACTTTCCTCCGGAAAGTTTCGCGGAAGGCGCGAAGTTTATTCCGCAAAACTTCCAGCAACGTGCCACGCCACCGTGGAGAACGCTCCTCCTTCTCCCATACTCTCCAGCTTCTTCCTTCTTTGTTGTCCCGCACCTCGACAAACGCGGAACTCTCGACGGGATTTTGATGAAATCCCACGCGGTTTATGAACTACCCGTACTCGGCCCAACTATGGCAAGTAATCTGCACCTCGGCTGCCACACCGGGACGGTATCCGAACTTGTTTCGATTATCATGTAAACTAGTGAGTATATAAGCAAAGTCGCGGCAATTCGAGAAGTAGTGGATTGGATGCGATCTGGTTACGAAATGATTTTGGCATCCGGAGCGGATACGGATGATACAATGAATATTAAAGCAAAAGACAACACAAGAAACGAGCACTAGACCGCTCGACGTTATTTTTCCGGGAAGAATAAAAATAATATGCGACGAAAAGATTATACATGGAAAAATATTCACGGCGGTTCATTAATTTTTATGCTCTCTATTTAAGGTATAAAAAATTATAACATATTTTTCAACTTTTTTCTCATCTCTCGTGTGAAATATTTCCATTAAAAAGATACCTCATCGTATTCTTTAAGAGCATCATGAAAAATCGTGGAATATACCGAGACAATATATTGCCCGTATTTTTTTTAGAAACGCGATCTCGTAGCAGACCAAGCCAGCAGGAAAATCACGAAGCCGAAAACGTCATTGACACTAACAGCCATAAAAGTATCAACGACGACGTCGGACAGCGAAGAATCGACAATACGGCGCAATCAATGTCCTCTACAAGCAGCACGTGGCGTTGCGTGACGCAATCCAGTGCAGTGATCTGCATAATAGTGCTTTCTGCCCTGTCGTAGTCATCGCGACGTGGGGATGATTGATCAAAGTCCTTCCAACTTCAGGATAAAATCTTGTAAATCTCTCCTCATGCAAGGGATCAATTAATCGATGAATTAAAAGGGTGAATAGCACAGACTCATTAAAGAATTTGCAGCTATACGCCGAACAAGAAAAATAATTATCATAGTGAGACTATGAGTTTTTTCTTGTGTTCCTTAGATAAGAAATTTTACGAAAAATTTACTCATATTAGAGATTTTTTTCTCGCCTTCGTTTTTAGTAAATTACATTATCCATTTCTCTTATTCATTTTTTATATTAACTGTGCAAGAATGCATTTAGAAAAAATAATTGTCAATATCGTGATAATAAAGATTAATTATTTTATTCACTAAATGCATTCTTAATTATTATTTTGTACATATATCTATGTATATATTGTCATATAAAATTAATATTGCATATATATATATATATATAGTTTAAAACAAAAATATTGCCATAAATGCTCAAATTTATTTGCAACATTGAATGATAGGAGATAATTAATGTAATTTACATGATACATTTAATATCTACAGCGTAATAATATTAATTAATTTCTCATTCATCGATTTATACCATTGCGAACCATTTGTTTACCTGCAATTTTATCAGAAATCTTTGCGCCTCGTAAGCGACGATAAATAATTGAGGCTTCGATGCGTCAGTCGATTTTTATCGAGGCCTACCATCGGACGTTTCTTTGAAACGACAGCGAGATTTTTCTTATCTGATTCCATCGTCATCAAATCCGTCTCTCTAATTTTTCTTCTATCGAGAAAGAGGAGGCTTTCAAATCGTGCGCATCGTTAGCGAAACGAGATAACCCAATTTTCTTCAAAGGAATTGACTGATTTTTCTTTTCACGTCTAGACGATTTATCAGAATGACTTGTGTGATACTCGTATCTGAATCCTGATTATATACTAAAAAATCGACTACAGCAGTATATTTTATAAAATCCCTGTATAGATATACTGAATTTTATCTATGTATATATCAAACTATGTATATTTTAACGTTTTAGTTGTTGATACGCGTTAGCGTATCATAGTAAGCATAATAATTTGTAATAACTATTACAAACACATCGAATGTCAAACGAGATCGAAAATTTCTTGTAAGATATTAAATATTACGTTAATTAGACTCCATCATTCATTCATATGGTTTTTGTACTTAAGAGAAAATTCGGCCTACTCGATTGTTAAATAACAATTTTTAATGATTTGCGAGTAGATGCATATATTTCTACTCCCTTTCTCCTAAAATGTTGATAATGTGATTCAGTAATAATTAGAAATAATAATTAAAATGTTATATAATATTATCAATATTTCTGTATACTGATTTTACTCAAAACTCACATAAAAACACGTACGTTAAAGACATTTAAAAAAATGATTTTTTTATCGCACTATTGCGCGTGTTATATATTTTAATTAATTTTATTTAATATTAATTTATTTAATTAGAAAAAAGAATTAGTTATCTGTACTTTTATGCTGATTATTATTATTAGCAATGCAATAGCAAGTACAAAATAATGTTCAACTTTTTTTTAAATATATTTTATTAATCAATTATTTTTAATTTCTGTTTGAATCTAATTTTCAATGTGTGCAGAGGGTTAATCAATCTACTAACCCCTAAGTGTATAAATTAGTATATAAGTATAGAGATTAATGTGATGTGTGCCGAAAGAGTGAATCGAAAACAGTGCATGCAACGAAGCAATTGAGACTTGTAAATTTCCCAGAATTAATCACTTGCATATATTTGTAAATAACGTTATGATCATATGGACCTTTTTTCCATGATATATTATTACTGTATTAATTGCATTGATAAGAACAGTTTTGTATATATATTATATCTCCTCAGAGAAAGTAAGAGTGTGAGTAGTTGTCGATGTTTTTATATATATCATATGTGGATGTTTCCGCAAATGAAGTAATTGTATTCCCGATTTCAAAACAATGAATTTTGTAAAAAAGAAACGTATTTGATTCTTCTTGTGTTATTTAACAGGATTTTAATACTTTATGAGTTATATAATTTCTAATTATAACATTTCTACGTTGTTATGTAAACTTAAGTGCGATTGTTATATTACTTTTTAAATTAGAGACAGATGGCTACTTTTAAAATCATTTATATATAGAAAAGTTTTATACCTTTAAAATTATATAGTATTTTATACATTATTTCGTCCAAAATATCTGATATTCTTTATATCTTATTATTGTATACTGTTAAAATAAGAACATATTTAATGATATCAATTTGATTTGTGTGGTTAAGAGAAATGGAGCATTTGTAGACGCGTTTTCTTATGTTGCGCAAGACAAATTTGACCACAAGGAAACAGTGCATTGTTTGAAATGTCAAATGATCACAATTCGTACGTTTATATTTAAATAAACGTGAGAAAATTTAGTATCAATCCACATCCGCTCAATGATACAATCGAATTTCGAAAATTAATTTAAGTGTTACACACACTCTAAACAATAATTGTAATTCCTCGATATAAATCACATGTATTCTATGTCACAACTCAGGTGCTCCCTGGAATCCAAATGTACATATTAATTACAAGTCTATATATATATATATATATATACGCGTACTGTAAAGTGGATGGAATCACTGTAAATAACTGCAGTCAGCTTTGTATAATGTTAGAAAGTGGTACACGATACAATCAAATTGTCGATTATAAAAAGGCAACTTTATTATTATATTCACAAATGTAATTAAATACTTGTATATATTTCTTTTAAATAATATTAATTTATGATTATTTTAAATTTCTTCTAATTTTCTCATTAAATTCTCATACACAATTTTTCCAAAATACAAATCTGTGAATGTATAGTTGACAGAGTTATTGTATAAATCTAAAGTAATACGTACCTTTTTAAACATATACCTACATATTAAATTAAACTGGCATTAAATTAACTAAATAAATTACTTGTATAATTAAATTCATGTAAATATCGTGTACCACTTCAGTTCATATTTCTGTTAGCTGTAATTATCATAATCGAAAGAAAGATCGATTTCAGTGAGCTTATTATCGCTTTCTAGATATTAATATATTCGCAGAAGAATTAAAAATTATATGAATTAAAATAAAAATTTCATAAACGAAGAATCCCAAAAAATATTGTAAAGAGAGTTATGTTTCCATTGCTGTAGCTGTAGAGATGAATCATGTTGTAACTGAATGAATGAATGCAAATGGAATGAATAAATATCGAATGTTTAACCCACTTTGTATAAATCCTATTTACACGTAGGTTTTGTTAATTTATGAACGTTTTTCTTCGATAAAGATCCGTCTTTGATTATAGAATTATAATGAAAATAATCAATTAATAGCAAAAATTCAGTTAAATTTTTTTCGTTTTAAATTAGCAAATTTTAAATTGTAAGAATTCTTGGACTCATGATTCTTAAAATTTTAATTTATGCTACGTGTTGGATTTTCAAAAATTTTCTCGTTTAAACCATCGGCTTAAATAAGTATCAGATTTGAAATTATAGAAATTCCCGAAGATACATTTTTTGTATTTTTTTAAAACAGAATTACACTTACCAAAAACACAAATATGTTTCTCCCTCCGTATTAATAATATAGTGTAGGTTACTAAAATTTTATTGTGCAAAAAGTCACAGATCATTATTAATCCGTATTAATAATATAGTGTAGGTTACTAAAATTTTATTGTGCAAAAAGTCACAGATCATTATTAATCCTTATAGAGTTACATTAATTGGTGTTTAAATTACATTTAACCTAATTTACTAAGTAATCAAAATAAAAAGATAAAATTTAAGATTTATTAACTTACTTTATTATAAACATTTTTATTCTCTCAAAACACACACTTTTTATACTCTCACATTCTCATTTTGTTTTTCATATATTCTTTTGTATGTCTTTTTTCTTTAAAAATTTTACATTACACGAAAAGTATTTTGTATACGCTGTTATGATATTTATTTTTTAATATAAATTGATTTGAAAATAATATTTAATAATACCTTCTATCATATTAATTCCACCGCATAGTTTTCGATTCATTGAGGGTTCCTTGAGCAAGCAAATTGCATTATATCTTAATCTCATTTCCATAGCCTGAAAATAAAGTAAATTAATAATTGCTTAATTAATAATTAATAACAAAGATAATTGATGATTCCGATGTTATTTATGATTTATGCAATGTTTGCATAATGAATAAATGTAAATATCAAATTTAATTTGAATTTGAAATCACATTTAATTTAAAATTCTGTATAATTTGATAAAATCATATTAATTTTATTCAAATATAAAGCTACCAATTCATATGTTTTGTTTTCTCGAATAATATTTTCTTAAATAACCAGTAATCACAATGCATAATAAATGTCTATATGCAATGCTCTAACATACTAAGTATTTCCAATAATGTAACTTTATGTAATATATTAAATAAAAGTAATGAATATTATAATATTCATGATACACTTACCGATTACATGTGTAAATTTTATTTTGTTATCAATTATTGCTACATTATTTTAATGAACAAACACGCTGATAAGCCATGATCAAATGGAAAAAAGTATTTTGCTTCAATGTTAAGAGGAATTACTATAAAATATAAATACAAAATATCCAGCAAGTTTAAAATGAAAGTATTATTGTCAATAATTTACTTTTTCTTTGCAAGATTAAATTCGCTTTACAAGCTATCTTACCAATAGCAAGTTAATTACAATGAAAATATGTTACGCTCAAAAATTAAAGATACAAATCAGTTAAGTTCTTTTCAGGAACTGAAATACGTACAATAAAAAGTAAGTAATAAATTTGTATTTCATGTATACACGGACATTTTCCTGATGCCGATAGTGCTTACAGGACTAGATCGCGTGCAAAAAGCACGGGCAGTGGCGCAACCAGATCGGCTCCAATATCGCAGCATAATTGCAATACAGTTATGCAATTGATGAATGTTATTGTTAATCTACGCTTATTGATTGACAATTATTTACTGATCTATACTCTAGCGTTATCGCAAAGACATTCATAATTTATAAAGTTGTTTTCGCTGAATTTTTACTGAAGCCCGTTTTAAATGGTCTACTAATTCGCGACACAAAGAATTTAGAATAAGATTCTATTTATAATTTTACGTACCGTGTTTTTAATATATTTATATATCTGTGTATACTGATATGTATCCCCTTCACATATGTATATTCTGATTCTTTTAATGTTTTTTTTTTCAGATTAAAAGTACATAAAATTGTAAATAGACTTCCATCATAAATTATAGATCGTCTAACAATAAGATGGGCGTGAGGATAAAAAATGTGCTTATTATCATCGTTAATTTTACAGTTTTGTCGCGATGGAAACTTACTATCGTAGAAAAATGTTACATAATATCCAATACAATCATGACCCTTCCGAAAACATTCCCGTATTTATTACATATGCAGGGATATACACAGTTACGCCACCAATCAGCAGAGATAATGCATTTTCTACCTGTATATACACTACGACATTTTAATATTTTTTTTTTATATATATAATATACTATAATAATCGCACATGTGGTGCGTTTAGTATTTTTATTAGCTACACGATTCGTATTATTCGTCTTTATTACAAATTCCGCACTTATTCTCCACGATTTATTATACGCGTTGTATTATATGAATGATGCATTTCGTATGATTATCTACAATGTTGATGATATAAAAGTAGATTGCTCTGGAGTTATATCCGATACAGTGTTCAATTGTCGCAGTCATTAAATTATTTGTAAATAATATGTAAACGTAAACACCATGTAGATGTAACGTAGAACTTCCAAGATGATGAATGCTATTTGAATATGCAATATACATATAATGAGTTAGTCGAGAGTTAAATATTATTTTTAATTATTATATGCGCAATTAAACTAGCCAATATCAATTAAACTAAATCGATATAAAAGGAAGAAAAACTATTATAGGTTATAAACTAAATTTAATCAAAAAAGGTCACATTGTATTATCTTTGCAACATTGATATTTTTAAATATTGCTATTAATATGCCATGATATTTTAAAATATTGTACCCTTTGGAATAGGTATATCCAGGTTTTTAAATTACATTTTTGCAAAATAAATATTTAATTGATGCTTTTAGATAATATGTATATATTTTTTTGCGTTGAATAATTCTTGTATGCTTTGTTTATGTCAAAAAAATGTCAGTAATTGATATGTTTTCTTGCATATAATTTCTTTGCGCAGAAAAATTTTATATTTATATTAATTATGCACGTGCGCCGCATATATAATAAGAATAAGAAAAATCTTTTTAGTATTGTTTTTCTAAATTGATAATTATTTGTATATAAATTAATAAACGTCAATATCATATGGATCTCCATATTATTTTGAGATTAATATTGTTAGCTTGAATTGTTTAAATCTGCAATCATTCTCGAAAAAAATGAATTGCAAGCAATTGAACTGTTAAAACAATAAAATAAAAAATTTTTCTATTGCAGATACATAGAATCATCAAATCAAAACTACTAATTTAATTATTTTTGCGCGAAAAATTAATTAATCTTTTTTACTTTCATAACAAGCTATAATTTTCATGATATGCTTATATAGATTATTTAGTATTCTTTTTCTAATACTTCTTTCAATGCTTGATTACTCTTCCAAATAACGAGAATTCTTTGCTTTTTCTATTATAGTCAACAGTTTAACCTATTTTGAAACTCAATTTCCTTCACTTGATATTCAATAATAAGCTCTCTACCTCATATGCATACATCAGTGAACGAAAACACAAAACGCCATGTGTAAGCCCGGCATCATGATATTGTACTATGATTCAAACTGTACAGAGTGTCCCAGTTTACGCGCGGAATGTGTTACCAAAGCTGTGATAGCTTAAGTAAAGTTTTGCGAATATTCGCGTCGATTACGATGCAAATATTGATTAGTTACAGAACATTAATAATGAATGATACAGAGGAAATAGCAGTTAATTGCTGGTTCATTGATAGAAGAAATCGATGTAATAATAATGTTGTCTTAATAAATCATTTAACTGTTAAACACACATTAAATTATCTATAGTTGCTTTGTGAATTTGTCAAATATTATCATGGAATTTTAGTTTATTTTATTTTATAAAAAAAAATTTATATTTTGCTGAATACTGCATATCACTATGACAATGGTAATGTAAGTGGTTTCCAGCAGCGTCTCTCTCTCTCTCTCTCTCTCTCTCTCTCTCTCTCTCTCTCTCTTTCTCTCTCTCTCTCTCTCTCAGCCTATTTTCTAGTATATACAATATATGTGAAATATAAAGCGAGATCTATTCACACGCAGTACGTCGATCACTGTACGGAAATGATTTAAGAAGGCTAAAAGCCTCCTCAGTCTTGACTTAATGTTATTATATATAATGTATGCATATATATAATTGTATATATATATGTACTTATACTGTATATATACGTATATATATAATTGTATACTTATTATATAATACATACTATATACAGATTATGATATATTCTGATTTATTTTTTGAAAAATAGGATTATTAAAACATTATATACTTTTAATATTAGTTAAATACAAATTAAAATGATAAGAAATGCAATTTTTTGCCTTAAACCTTTTAAGCTTAAATCTTAATTCTTTGTTTTAAATCTCTTAATTTTAAATCTTAATTCTTGCTTTAAATCTTTTAATCTTAGAATAAAAGTTTAAATAAAATGATTGTAAAATTGACCGTGCTTCAGAGCTACTTAAGCAAAATTTTATGCAAAGACATAAATTATTAATAGTTTCGCTGAAAATCCCAGAATATGGCATCGTTACACTTATACTGTGTCTATATATATAGTACATATACCAGTAATTATACTGATACTATACATAATACTATACAGAAAGAGTTCAGCTAACACGAATGTCCTTTCCGGTACAAATTCTAATGAATAATTCAGGATGTCCGTCGATACACTTTTGGTGCGAGTCTTGAAGCGATGGCGATTTATTTATTTATTTTTTAAATATAATCCTCTATATCCTATGAAATTAATGTTAACTACTTTACGCACATGATAATCGTCTTAAATTAAAATTCAGGAGTTACGAAGAGTCATGTAAAATAATTTCTACTGATGTCACTGCACCGATGCGACTTTAATAACTCGTTAGAGAAGATAGCTATCTATTGAACAAAACGAGATAAATTGCGCAGTCTACTTTTACAAGCTCACGTTGTGAAAGAAAAAAAATTACGTACCGTCTCATTTAAAAGAATAAAACATTGCCTGAAACTACATAGAGAGAGACCAAGCAAGAGAAAAAAAAGATAAAAAAAAAGAGAAAAAGTAACATAGTATAAGAAGAAACTTTGCCATTTTCATAGTATTGAAAAGTATTCGAGCTCTTCGTCGAAAAGTTAAAATTCAAACTTTTAATGTGTATATATATATATATATATATATATATATATATATATATATATATTCCTAATCGCTTAAATTTATTCGTGATAAATAAATACAAAACATAATTACAAACCTTTACAGCATTTGATTTATTTCTCTATTTATGTGTCGTGTGTAAAGTATATCCCTAAAATATCCTTCAGATAATATTCTTTTGAGTTTATCGAGAGAAAGATATAAATAGGCAGTACGAAAAAAACTTGAGTCTGTTTAATTGAGCCGTTTATCCTTTTACTTGAATCGAATAGTACTGTCATGATCTAATAAACATCTAGACTACTACCTTCTCTTCTAATTGATATAGCCGCATCGTCGCATTATCGCATCGTTCGGTCATCCGTTCGTAATAAATGTCCGACGTTGGGATACATCACTGATAGCCAATTAAAAATGGCAAAACAATGTCAACTGTTTATCTTTCATTGACCTATTTTTTTTCATAGAAATTTATATCTTTTCAATAAGACTTTTCGCTTATTGGTCGTTGTCAGGATTGATTATTACCACATTTTATAACGTTTAAATTTGTGCTTTCTCGATCGATAAGAAAAATTTCTTATATGTTTATTATTTTATAGAGAGAAGTTATATCTCGCAGTTACGTAGAATATTATCTTCAGAGTGCACATAAAGAAATAAAATTATTCATAACAAACACAAATAAAAGCTCCTTTTTTTTAAGAAAAAAAATTATATTAAAGTAATTAAGAATAATTCAAATATCTAACTTGGATATTTTTTTTTTTTTAAATAAGTCGATTCTTTAACACGGTTATAGTGTTTGAAATTTACGGGTATTTCAGTTATCTCTGCGGAATTGTTAATCCGCAACTAACAATGAGATAAATAAAGAATAAATGTTCCCCAACGTTGCAACATAATTCTTGCCACGTAAGATAGATTTACGCACCTAACTCCGGGCCCGAAATTATCTGCAATGACCGTTTCTTAAGTCGTAATCCTCCCTTTGCGAATTCCGCGACTATGTTAGTTACGGAACCGCCCCTATTGCTACTTATATAGTATTATTATCTTATCGGTTAAGTTTAAAGTGTAGTGTGGTCAACGCAGTCCTCGACGATATTCATCCTTGACTAAAGTCCCTGAGCGATGGATTTACAAGTGGATGTACAAAGTCACATGATTCGATGATCGAAGTACGTGTGTGATGGCGTGCAGTGCCGTGGCAGGTAGATCTCAGGCTGGATGTAGCGTACGCATCTGCGGATGATGGTGGAGGCAAAAGTACAACGCAACGAGAATCACCAGGAGCAATGAGCTACTGTTGATGTTGGCGTTGTTGGATTCATCATAGTCCGTTATGTCGCCGCCATTCTCCTTACGACCTCGTAGTTTCAGATCTACAAGATTTTCAGATATTGTTCAGATAAATATTATATTAGTATAAGAGAGAAATTAAAAAACTAAATTTTATAATTAAATAAATTACTGAGAAAGTAAAAAAAAAAAAAAACTCGAAAAAACTTTATAATTAAAAAGTATAACTTTTATCTAAATAATAAAGAACCAAAATCATCATTTGGATCAAGTTTTGTAGTAGCTTGAAAATATTTACAATATTGAAAAGAATTAAGAAGAATACTTGACATGCAATCATCTTTATTAAATTTTAATGTTCAATATGTACCTGGATCTTTTAGCATATCTTGATTTCCCCCCAGGATATCGTTCCCTGAATTATGCCTTGGTTTACCTGCAAATAGAGCGAGATATTGAACGATATCGTTTCTCCCTCGAGGCGAAGTTTATATTTTGATATTGTCAATATTGCTTGAGTAAATATTTACGGATACTTTTATTCATAAGCAATAATTATGAATATTCTATCTATATATATGTATATTCCCCTCGCTCTACATCTTTACTCGGTTACAGCCAATTTTGTAACGATGTTATAGCTCTGTTAATCGACAACCGTTAAATATATCAATTACGGGTATTTATTTAATAACATACTTTGTTACGTAAATGTGAGCAAATCAGTGCCAGACTTTCGCAAATTTGAGGATGAAACATTCAATTGAGTTCTATTATTTCAGTTGTTTTCTCATTCTGCTTCTTTGATTAATTGGTGTCTGTTGAATGCCTTTAAAGCAATTTGTTTCGCGATGTGGTATTCGGTTTCGGGTGGTACGTCACGAGACTACTAATGACGACGGTTGTTAAATCAATTGCAAGAGAAATAGCGATGACAGCCGGGCACGAAGAGAGAAAACGATTTACGAGACAAGTTTATGTCTTGGAATAAATACATCCGATCTAATATATTCGAATTGAGTTCACTTACACATTTCCAATAGCGATTTATAGCGATAGTGATTCTCGGGAAAGATATTTTATGTCAGTTATTTTTTTCTCATAAAACGATAAAGATAATTATATATTCGTATTTATTAAATTTTATCTTAATCTCGCGCAATTTAAACGATATATAAAAAATTATTTAAAAAGATATATCGATTTATTTTCTTTTTACGACAGAAGATACACTAAATCTGTGCGCAAAAGTATGACAAATTTAAATGTTAAACAGCGATAAAAAGGTGTTAAAATAAGGGATCGATATTGGAAAAGCGATTCAGCGTTTTACTCGCGATGAGAGAGCGAGTTCGTTTGTCTCCGTGAAAAATGCAGCTTCGACCGTGTGTTTTCTCAAGTAATGAGAAGAAGGAATAAAAACGTGGCCGCTCGTACTCGATAAGGCCAGTCCATGGCAGATTGTGGAAGGGCTTAGGATATGACCAATGTGTTTGCCACGACGTTGTTAAATTTCCGCCCGAAGTTTCGACGCCGCGTTGCTTGCTCTCGCACATAATTGACCCCCGTACGTTCTGTATCCCTATTATTTTTTGCCAGCTGAATCGTTCTGGGATCATTAAAATAAGAACCGGATAGTTGTGGTCAAATTCACGCTTTCGGTTATTCTCGTAACAGATATGGAAATGATCTACTTTCTATTTCCCATTATTTCCAAAGCGTGTCATATCCATGTATATTGTGTTTCGCGTATTTAACTTCGAGACTCGAATACCTATGTAGAGAGTGTATATTTAACCCTCGAAATGTACATATGTGGCGAGGTGGGAAGAGTTCAATAAAATTGACCCGCGACACCCCGAGTCCCGGTCTCTATAAATCTTCCATCGCGCGATGCAACGTCGCCTCCCAATCTGTTGGCATCAAAATATTTTGCATATATCGATTTCCGGGCGTCGGGCGAACGGGAAGTTGGACCGAAGACGGGTCAATAATAAATCCCGGATTTTTCATTATGATGGTGCGGAAGATACTTGGTGAAATATGAGAGTGAGCTGCTTTTTACGAGCAGCTCGCGTTGACATCGCCTTCGTGCGCCGATTATTTATTGCCACTAGCAACGCGCCCGCAGCCTTCGCGCTGCTAATTATGGTAATTCGTGTATACAGTTATATACTCTACGCTCTATATATATATCGTACATTCTTGCCAAAAAATTTCCGGGGCGGACCATAAATATGCATTCGGAGCGGTGCACGGGAAAAAAAAAAGAAAAAAAAAATATTACGACGAACCGATTTACATCGAAGAAACGTTAACTACGTAATCAAAAAATTCAATTCGCGCTTATATTGCCTTTATATCCGGATATCTTGCGCTCTTCACGGCGACTGCATAAAGACTCGCGATGAGAGACTCGTATTCGCGGCCGAGAGAAGTCCGCGTAGCCGTAAAAACATCGATTAGCCATAAAACGAAGACGGCGCGAGAGATGTTTAAAGTTTTCCCGTTGCGAAATGAATCATTAAAGCAGCGAGAGAGAGAGAGAGAGAGAGAAGACTCGAGCTTCTTGAAGCTATATCACGGCCGTCGGGAGTGCCTTAAAACACCTGCTTCAAAGCCTGGATTTTATATCGGCATTTTTCATCCTGATATAGTTATATCATGACAGTACACACACACACGTACGGTCAAGAAGCACGACAGCGCGTCTCAGCCTTAAATACATATCTATAATATATGAAACATGTGAGCGGCACGTGTACAACTTATGCACATACTATCAGCCATTATTTATTTCACTATGAGTTATGTATTTATTCTCTTTCGTTGAAAATTTTCATATACATTCGATATTTTTAATTATTCAATTTTTCAACATGAAAATCTTCGAGGCCAATGATACAAACAAATTATAATATATACAGGTTATTATATAAAAACAAATATGGCGTTTCATATAAAAATACTGGTAGCAGTTTTTTTTTTTTTTCCAATACTCAAAATATGCTATCGAAAATTTGCAAAAATATCAGATTTGTTTATTATTTCAATGTTTCGTGATAAATATATTTTTATGGCAAATAAAGAAAAAAATTGCAACGTAGAGATAACAAAATGCTTTTCGTGCGCTTAGTTAATACTCGTGCAGAGCGCAACGAAATACAGCGAAGCACGATGCGGCGCACTGACATGTAATTTACCATCTCCTTTGAGAGGCCGATGTATTGTAGCACAAAGCACTTGCTATATTATTATCTCTTTGAATATATCAACGTACTCGAAATACCGCGCCAAAAGAAAAGAATCTTTCGTGAATTGGTACTCGTTCGTTCCCTCCTCATGCATTTCGTCTCCCCTTTCCCAATTTGCATGCTAAAGATAAATCTGATAATAACATGAAAGAAAAATCAAAGCGACGAAATCAAATAACTTATCATCGACTTTCAGTGTTCATTTTATATATTGTTTCAAAATTAATTATCTATAAAATTGTCATATTGACGTATAATAGTGTAAAAATGACTGTTAAATTATAACATACTACAGGAGATGTTTTTTTTCGTTATTTTCCCAAAGTATACTGATCGTTCTTCTCCCGAAGAACTTCTAAGTATCTCGCTAAGAGATATGCGCCAAGTTATTCGAGGAAAAGTATGTTACGCATGGCTGTGCGAGACGTTAACGCGTACGCGCGAGTACAAGAAGAGGCCGAGAAGCGCGAGTCCCTTCGGAAACTTCAGCTCTGCTCTCTTTTCTCCGCGCGATGAAAAGCAGATTGACGGCGCAAGAGCGGCAGGTGCAAGAGAGCCGAAATGGTATTCATCCGAGTCTCTTTAAAAAGTCGTTTCTCTAAACGTCTATCTCTGCTATCGCGGCTGCACCGCGCGCATTCTGCAGCGAGCTTGCATCAAGCCTCGCGCGCAGAGACTTTTGTACGCGATCCATCCGCGGCGGCGGCGACGGCGGCGGCCTGTCCTGAAAACTAGACGGTCCGCGTAACTCGACATGACGACGGCTCCTATTCATCCGCGCATTTCACGCTGAAATAGTGCCGTGCCGACCCTCTCCTAGAACCTACACTCAACGATGGAGAAGCTCGAACTTGGTCGGATGGAAAACTTGAAATGCCTTTAACAAGCCCGGATGACATGAATTCGCGTAGACGTGTGCCTTTGTTGCGTTTAACGATGGATTATATTGCTCTCTCTCTCTCTCTCTCTCTCTCTCTCTCTCTCTCTCTCTCTCTCTCTCTCTCTCTTTCTCTCTTTTATTGTTGATAAAAATTACGATCTGACGAGATTTGACAACATACTAGGAGATAAGAATAAGCAATTTACTCTGCTGCTGTATTTTTGTCGTTTTTAATAACAGTCTATATTTTTACAGCAGTATAGTATATCACGTACGTGTAAGATATACAATCATAAAACACATTTAAAAACGAAATTAAAAATTCTAAAAATTTGTTCTAAAAATTATAGCAAAAGAATATGTTGCTTGTTCAATTTATATCAAATTATACTAGAGAGTTTTCCAATTGAAACACAAAGGGTAGAAGATAATGTCGAGATTGCACGAGGACATTGTTTGGGATAACTATACAATGTTAAAATGTGCACTTTAGCTGAGCTGAGAGTGTGTTCGATGCGCGGATTGATCGCATAAACTGACTACTCGATCTAATTAATCAGCGACCCGCGTTTGTCCGCTGGAAGTACACTACGCTCCATCATTCAAAAAGTACCTCTCTCAACACAAAGCGAGCAATAAGGGCGAATGATCGATTTATATTTCGAACGACGAGATTGGAATGAAACAGTTAATTAATCAATGGCTTAACATCTCTACGAAGTACCTTTATTTCATTGAAATTCACAAGTCAATTTCAAAATTAAGTCACGATTTTCCGTCAGAATCAGAAAGAGGTTCCTTCTCATCAAGACAACAAGAAAAAAATTACGTGTGATCCCGTTCGCGTTTTCCGCGTTACAATCTTACAAAAATATATATACAAGATCTCGTTATATTATATACTTTTAACATAAAAAAGAAAAATTACGCTTTGGACTTGGTTAAGTAAAAAATAGTATTTACCTTTGTGCTTGGTATTGCTGTCATTGGAAGTGGAGTTCGATATTGCTGAAACATAAATAACAGCGTTGAATATTATTCAAACGATACTACATCGTGCACATCAAAGTGACGTGAGATATCTAAAGCGCGCGAAACTGAAGAATGTCTCGAGTCGAGGAGACGCGTTGAAGATTCGTGGCAGTTGTAAGCAAGAAATAACGAGGCGAACAGAGTGTAACATCGCGGATAGGGTCTTTTCAAGTCATACTTTAACTCGCAACTTTGTTTGTGCTTATGTATATTCTAACTCCTTGTTATCTTTTACTTAACGAGTGCACACAATTTTAATGCGCGCACTAGGTGCACTTGGCACTTTGCTGTTTTCAGGGAACCGATTCACATATTGGACAGGTACTAACCCCCCCAGAGTTGAGTGTATACAAGAACTTTCTCAGAGAGCTGTGATTCCGAATCGGAGAGGCGTATCTCCGTAGTCGCGGGAATATATTTTGCGAAATATTGTTTTATTCATAAGCGCGCGAGCACTTTTAAGAATAATAAGGTCTGAGCTGTGCCTCGCGCCTCGGATTTCACTCGGTATTTCGTAAAAATTCCAACTATTTTACACAGCTGCTGCTTAATAAGCTGCAGCCAGTGCACGAGCTACGCGAGCGAGCTATTTTACTGCTATTTTGTCGAATCCGATATGCCAGAGAGTGTCTTCTATATAAATATATATAGATATTTATATAGAGAAAATAATGTAATTTTATTACAATTTAATTTCGCTAAGCATCATTTAATATGAAATTCATTACGGGAATTCATTTCTCTCTTTCTTTGCTATGTAGAAAAATAGCAAAAATTTTAGATGAGAAATACTATAATTACACTTACGATAGACTTTAATGCTGCCGTCAGTGTCGCCCAGCGAATTTCTAGAGACACATTTGTACGAACCGTAATCCGCCGGACTGACGGAGTTTATCGTCAGTTTCATGTGTATTTTGTACGCGTTATCTTTCAGCACTGGCTCGTATTTTCCTCCTGCAACAAATTGCAATTCCGTTAGTAATGCGCTGCACAGTTTTATATATTTTACCGCTTTGTTTTTTTCCTTGTCGACAAAATAAAAGATAAATTTTCTCGAATTGTGCACACGGCGCGGCGCGACGCGGCGGTCGCCGAATTATATAGATTGAATTAGAGCGATATCTCAAAAAAGCGATACGTGGACATTATATATCCGCGCTCTTTGCCCCAATTTCAGAAAAATCACGTTTAAATCAACTAGACACGTAAGCGTATACCGAAATAGACAAAAAAAAAAGGAAAAACAAAAAAATTCGCTTTTCCGTCATGTGCTGTCAGTCACGTCCGCTCGGGGTTACCCGTCATTCCCTTGACGTGATTTACTCTTTTGGGTGGAGCTTGAAAATAGAAGTACGACCGAATCACGGTATTTTTATCGGAATATGCGGCGGTAATCGAGGGCTTTTAAATGACCGTCTGTCCTTCGTGCATCTATGGTATGTGGGTCAACCGCGGTGCGGTGACAATACGAAAAATTTCATAGAAACGACTCGCAGCACACTACGGCCGTAGTCTCCTTTTATAATAAAACGCACGGTTGGATGAGAAAGCCGGAATTTAACAGAAAGATCTGTTTTCTAATTATTTTCTGCTGGAAAAGTTTGGGCGATTTAATAAGTGGTTGGCACGATTTATTTGGACGTTATCTATAACTCAGGAAACTTTTTCTCTCGCGCGTCCCGTGATTGATTTTATAGACGTGGCTTTTTTTATTTATCTACAAAAAGAGAACGAAAGAGATTAGCGCAAACGTTTTTAGAAGGATAATAATTCAATAAAGATAATAAAATACAGAGTTTGTGCGACACATATATAAATCTTATAAAAGTTATATAGTTATAAAAAATTTATGCTGATTTTATATGTACTAGAGTACTAGAGGATTATACACTAATATCGAAAATTATATTATTCGATTGTCACTTGTCTAAAAATATATGCGATATTCAATTATAAGCTGCAAATAAAAAGTCGCTAAAATTTTTATATATGTATTAAGATCTCCGGGTGGATTTCGTATGATCATTATGAACGTTTTTTTATACTGAAGTATCGGTTCTTCTATTAACTCCTCGTAACGTTATATATATACAATTTACGATCCCTGTCCTGATTCTCCTATAAACGTGTCATAACAGCATAAAATGGTGAATATCGACATTCGCGATCACGGAGAGCGCATTATCCGTTCCGAGTCCATTCTGAGGTGAATCCAAAGTACGTTCCGTTCACGACTGTATCCCTTTTATTGTTCCGTTTTGCATTCCGCGCCGGGCGCTTTTCGCGCGAGATACCATCTGAAGATACCGTTTTCGAATCTTACGAGCCGAGAACTACCGGAAGCACCGTTGAATGGTGCCGATCGAAACAGAAATTACGTTAACTTAAGATCACCGCGCGTCGAATACCGAACTAGCGTTGCGATAGACGACGCGACAGACGGACTATCTTCCGACCTGATTGACCTATTGTGACGTTTTACCTTCGACAGTCATGAGAATTCGTAGACGACTGTCGATCTCAGCGGCCGTTTCCGGCCCGAGATGGAACGTCGTTTATTACGTCGCCGATCGGTAGAGGCGATTTGCCGGCCGTTTTGATAAAACGCGGGATCTAAGCTACTTGGATGGATTATGCATGCTATGTCACGGGCAGATGCAAAGCATCGAAATCGTCCGATCCTCGAAGAGTTCAAATTGTTCAAAACTCGAAGATGAGCTATGATTTCTATTTTCAATAGAATAGAGACATGCAATACGAAATTATTACGTTTAAATTATATTTAAAAGCGGATATTATAAAGTAAAATTAAATGAAGATGAAAATATCTATTACGAAAATATCACTCTTAAAAAATATGATCAGTTAAAATAATTCGTAGAATCTGCTCATTAAATATTCGTTGAAAATGTTCATTAAAACAGAGGAAATTTTTGGATTATATTATTATATGTCAATATTATTTTTGAATTATATTTTACTAAATTTATATCAATAAAAGATTTAAATAAATTTCGCAAATATTAAATATATAGAAGTAATAAAATAATATTTTTTATCATTGTTCAAATCAGGCTATTTTTTTACAAAAATCAATAATTCATTATAAAATTTCCATATATGAGAACTTAAAGATGTGATAAAACTTTCTTTCATGCCATTTCTCAGATTGAAAAGAAAAGATTATTGAGATGACAACTTTGCCCTTGTGAAAATGCTTTTGTAAAAATTGTTCGCCTTGATGTTAGAATTTGACGATGGCTGTCAGTTTGGGCGCTTGTTTCCGGAGGAGGAATTCCGTTTCTATTGTACTCGCCATCGACGAAGGCTATTTGAAGGCGATCTGATTTGTATAAGGCAAAACTTGAATTATGCAGAGTGAGTCGTCAGAAAATATAGGTTATTGAAATCATCTTGACGTATATAGCAGTAACATTAATAGTGAATAACTATTTAATAAAGAGAGATCTACGGTTTTTATGAAGAAAAAATCTTTGTCATCAATTTTTATTGTACATATCTTTTAATTACATCTCCTTTGAGCTTTATTCACATTTTTAATATTTCTATTTCTATTTTTGTAAGTTATTTCTGTGTGTGTAGCGGTTTGGTTTTACTTTTTTATTTTTTAACTCACAACAGATGTATGTTGTTGTGTATTTTTTACTACACAGGTGAGTCGCATAGTTCGGGAAAATTTACATTTGTTCCTGCTTTGCTCTCAATTATTAATTTCGCTTTTGTTGAACCTTGCACTTGATAGAAATTTTTTCGCACAACATACTACATTTGCGACATACACCAACGGATTTTTCGAATGTGTATTATGTTTTCGAGTTGTCTTTTCCATTGTTTTGGATACAATGATACAACTGATATTTTACAAAGACGAGACGGGCTGGTACGTGATAAGTCTGGCATCATAATAATTAATTTTTAATGTTTCGATGTTTTTAACGATATTTATATCTACTGATTATAATATGACACTGACGTCTCACTTTATTTATTTTATTGATCACGATCATTTTATTTATACAATTGTTTGCGTGACATCATCTGTGATGTTTTGCAATGTGGTCCAGTTTTATCGTAATAATAAATTTATACATACTATCGACTACTATTATTCTTGCAATAATTTCATGACTTGCATTGTTTTGTTCAATTTTATATTTTATATTTTATAGTAAACTGTTTACTATTGCTAAGGATCTGAATGGGATCGAAACGGTTTGGTACGTTACATTTTTTTTATCCCATGCAAAAAATATTACTATTTACTGCGTTCACGTTTTAATTGGCCTTTCTTCTTTATCATTAGAAAAAAATCTCCCTTTTTTTTTAAGTTAATATTGAAAAATATCAAGCGTATCGAACTCGGCTTTTCATTTTATTTCACATGTTTCGTCAAATATTTTTATGCAAATTAATTTGTAATTCGGAAAAAAGCTAATATATAAAGCCAGATGATTCCCATTTTTACTTGATTGACCAATATCTCGTAACTTTTCTCTAGAATACTCTACGAAATTTCTAGATTCGACGTCGACACCAAGAGCTATTTCCGATCTAAGCGACGAGTTCGACGCTATCTACCACGGCATCGATCACGATACGTCTTGTTAGAACGCGTGAAATCGCTTCCAATCATTTTTCCAGTCACGCCATTCGTCCGACATGCATCCCGTGTGCTCCATCGCTCGCGTTATTTCTCATTGCGCCCATTGTAATCGTTAAGGCGAATATATTACTGTGTTGTTTGTGCAATGCCGCGATACGTCTCTCGCCAAAGTGCAATCTCATCGAAATAACTTAACACAATCCGACGACAGAAACAAAGCGTCAGTCCATTATTAGCTTTGATCACGTTCAGTCAATAGTCGAGCGTAAATAAAAAAAAAAAAAAAGGGGGGGGGGAAGTGTGGGGGATGAGCAATCTCGCGGATTGACATCAGACGGTCAAAAGCGAACGCGGGATGAAATTTTTACAATCACGTCCGTTTCGCCGGACGTTCTGTTTATTTGAATGCTTTCAATTAGACGCAAATGGAAATTGGCTGAAGAAATGAAAGAAACACAGAATGTACACGAGCGTGCAATTCGAATGCAACGTTTTCACCGCTTCGGGGCTAGCTCCAGAATTCATCCCAAAGTGCACTACAATGTAACGAATATATAACCATAAAACAAAAAAAAAAAAAAAAAAAAAAAGAAGATAAATAAGACCGCTATGCTTTTCTCAAAAATGAGTTGACAGCGATCGTCACAACACAATAATTTTTAATTATGTGTCACAATTCTTAGAAACCTACTCGTTTTTTATGCGCCGTTGCTACCGCGACTATCCGTAAGATCAAACATCTAGTTAAATTTTTTGATAGCGCTTGTTAATTGTTAAAAATTTATATATCGCTCGAAGAATCTTTGTATTACATAATTTATTTGGCAGACGAGTAAACTGTATATGCGATCGCCTTTATGTAATTAAAACTTTTATTCCGTTTTGCTTTACTGCTATTAATCCCATTAATTCTATTAATTAGCGTGCGTTCGGAGTATCGAAAAAAGAAAGATATCTTTAAATTCCTTTATAAATAAAATCCTTTAATGCCATTTTATTCATGAATCCAATCTGGAAAGTTAATTCCCTAAATGAGTTTCTACTGGAAACGCGGCGTTGCTTTTAATTTACACGCGGTCCAGCCTTGTATATCTTGGAAATAAATGCAGAAGGAGGTAATATGGCGATTACAAGAGGCAATCTAGTTTTTAATACCGTTAGATTTATTTATTTAAGCAGTATACCAGCAGTACACGGCGCCGGCGGCGCGAACATCTCGCGCGGCTCTCTTCTTTCGGGCCGTTTATTTGACCGGAATTAGCCTCTGAATAATGCATGCGAATCCCGGTAGCACGTTAAAGGTATAACACGATTTTATCTGGCATTTATGAGGAAGGCTAAGGACGCGCGACGAGTATGTATATGAACGCCAAACACGACCGGGATCGCCCTTTTCTGCGTCGACCGTTATTACATCGTCGTCGCCGTTGTGGTTAGCATTTGCATCTGTATCGAACGCAATAATGTTGCGCACAATGCGTGTTTTGACCTCCGATCGTGTTAACACGTAATCCCACGTCCGAAGATTTCTGTCAGCTGTTTAAATGAGATTGAAAAGCCGTAAGCATGTTTCCTACAATAACGTAGTATAACGTAATATAACGTGTTATATTCAAAGTATAATATACAATACAATAGTATATATATGTATACGTACATCGTGCGCACTAATACGGCATAAAAGCATACAAGAGAAATACGTCATAATAATTCATTGTTGTATATCATAATTCATCGTTCGCGTCGTAACTTTCGATCGTTGGACGTCTAATGAACGTGATATACTATGTTTTTTCATAATACGCTTAATTCTCGGCCGTAAAAGAGCGAACGCCATAACCGCGCAGCTTCCTCCGGTGATTAAATGTACTCGACAGGAGTCACGTAAATATACGTGCGTGTGTGTGTGTGTGTGTGTGTGTATGCGTGTATCGCGATACGAGAAAAAAGATATGAATCCGAAAAGGGATGGCGAATCGATGCAAAGTACTAAAGCCGTCTTTTATAGACGACGTATAAAGCAGAGCGAAACGCTTATATTCGCGCATCGCCGGTGTGCGTGTTTATGCGTTCGGTATGGAACTTTCATTATTCAGAGGGTTCGTTAACAACCAGTTATTTTCCTTCCTCGCAAATACACACTATGTAGAGAGGAGAATACGCGTCGGGGGTGTAATTATCTTTCTCTCTCGCGGAGTTATATGAATCATCAAAAAGCGCGATAGGTGCGTGCCGTGAACAATGCATTATATTAGAAAATTGTAAAGTCATTCCACTTTCTACTATAGTCATGATTCTTTCATGAGACTCGTATCTTATGAACAAACTCTTATTATGCAATCGCAACATATCGTGCGATAAAATATGTATCGTACAAGGTTTCTTTCATTAGTCGCGCACAAATTTCATATCGAGTCTGATTTGGTTTTTATCTAATTAAACAAATTATTTATTACTTTAGCAGATCTCTTATTTTATTAATACTCACCTTGCGGCACAATCTTGTCTTGATCTCTGGTCCAATAATTGATAGATTTCGGAAATGCTTCCGAGTAGCATTCGAGAGTCAGCTTCTGACCTTCACGGGCACCTACTAACTGATTTTGAACCCAAATCATTGGTGGAACTGAAACAATTACGACATTAAATTACAAATTGCATGTCATTTTTGTAAGTAAATTCTTGGCAAGAGGATAGTCACAATTGCTTTTAATAATTATTTTTTACAATTATTTTCGATATAAATGTAAAATATTCTCCTTTATATTTATTTCATATTCTTTTTTATATATTTCTGATAATTAAAATAACAATTTTTGATATTTAATATTTTATACAAATATATCAATTAATTATTTACACTTTATGATAATAATTTGATTCAAATAAATAAAAAGCAATGTCTTATAATATAATTTAAGCTGAGATTAAATTTAATTTGAGATAAAATTCCTGTAATAGGGAATATACATACAATGCACAGTAAGCATTATTCTTTTACTGACAGAGGGTGGTACGCCATTAGATGCGATGCATAAATAGGAACCCATATGCAGGCGGTTTACTTTTGTAATATTAAAGCTCGAGCCTTCCACGCTCGCCGCTGTAATCAGAGAAAATAATTATTATTACACAAATATATATTATAAACAATTATATATATATACATATATACTATCAGTTAGAACTCGAGACTCATTCTGCAGAATATTCCGAGTAAAAAATATGTTTATTGCAGAATTCATTGAAGGAGAGAAATTTCATTTGTCAGTAAGTAATGAAAAAAAAAAGTGTGAAAATTTTGTCGAGCAAACGGAATTACAACTGCATATTGGAAAGGTATCAATAAGTTTGCAACGAGAATTTCCGTGAGAAATATGATCGATGTTATCGGTGATAAATCGAGGTAGATGTAAAACTTTTACGCTATGACATCAAATGCTTTTTGGTGTCAATCGATTTTTGCATGAAACATGGAACGTCAGACCTCAGTGGAATTCGGCAAATTTTTGTTTTTTTTATTCTCGGGAATGTGTTACGGTTTTCCGGAATTTCGATAAAGTTATAGCTATAGACAACTCGGTGCATGGGAAAAGTGCGTGATGCCGGATCGACGAGTCGCTTTGATGTCGCTTCGATATTTTTATTAGCACTGGCAGACCGAAACTGTAGAATTTCCGAAAAACTTCGCAATTACATTTGATTAAAAAAATATTGTTCCCTCTATAATATATATTGTTCCGTTTGCTAGCTTTTAATTCTCAATAACCTATATAAGTTTAAGAAATTAAAATAATCGTTTTTTAAATAAATAGAAAAAAAATTTAAAGCAATGATAAATAAATTACTCCAAAACGATTCTATAATTCGATCAGCGGCTCAAATAACGTCGATAGTATTTCTTTATACTTTGCATTGGAAATTTCATTTTTAACCGTGTTCATCCATTTCAGTGAAGTTTGCGAAGTATATTCGTGCAATTTTTTTTTTTTTTTTTTTTTTTTATGTCACTACCGTTACCGGCAACGCACGCGACGGAAATTGGTTGCCAAAGTTCCGTCACTTATACATTTCAATTTAGAAACGAATTGAATTGCGTTTAGATTCTGTATGTCAGGTGAAGTTTCGAATTTTATGTAAAATTTATTATATTATCTTCTTAACATCGAAAGATTTTATCGCAAGAATAATAATGACACCGATTCTTCTCGCGTACATGACAGAAATACATGCGCGAAAACTTTTGCCATTTTATCAATGTAACCATTATCGCCAGCGAAGAAGGACCACTTCCGCGCGCTAAAATGCACTGGGAAAATGTGCAAACTGCTTTGACGAACGACCGCATAATGCAGCAGCTGCGGACTCGATTGCCAGAAACTCCAACATGTGTGCAACCTCTATAAAGCATTTTAAATTATACTAATATACCGACAATGGATGATAATAAATAAAACATACTGCTACCCCTTCCCGACTACTATTAAATTCTCTCAAATTTGAAATATTTCATAAATTCTTGTTGTTCATAAAATATATTTAACAATATTAAAATCAATGAAATGAAAGATAAATATGACATCAAATTCCCTGAACATTTCATATGTAATTATAATTAATTTGAAATATAAATTAACAAATATGAGCGAAAGTGATTGAAGTTGGTTTGTATCCTTTCTCCCTGCATTCGAAATTCAAATAGCAATTTACAGAGAGTCGTTAAACTCTGGCAACACAGTTTGGAGACCATCTGCATTACAAGGTGCAAATTCAGTTTACTTATCCAAAAGTTTAGGCAGTCTATAGCTATGTCTCTCTCTCTCTCTCTCTCTCTCTCTCTCTCTCTCTCTCTCTCTCTCTCTGCTCTCTCTCTCTCTCTCTCTGCTCTCACCACAATTAAATCTGTCAGAAAATTTATACCGCGTTTTAATACATAACTGATTAAATGTCACTGAAAAAGACGCAGCAATTAATTACATCGTGGATACAAATAAAATGATAAAAAAAAACTTTAAAGCACGCAGGCATCTCAAAGAAAAATTTATACAAAATGTAATTCAAGAAGCACGATGACAGATATGACATGATATCGGAAGCTAATGAAGCTAATTTGCTCGAGCTCGAAATCCATCGAGATAAGATTACATACTGCATCGAACTTGCAAATAATTTAATAATGCTTCACAATGTAATAATATCCTAATCACAATAACGTTGTAGTATACATAATTAAATTATTATAGTAAAGTCAAATCTCTCTAACGTGCGAGCACGTATCAATTAAGATTCTCAGAGAAAAATTGTTCTAGAAGAGAACCAACATGGACTCTCTATTTCGAAGGGCTATTCATCACGTACATAGTATCTTCCTTTCTATACGCTATACATATCTTATCGAATTATAGCGTAAACGCGAAACTATGGATGACGTAATCGTTCGGTTTAAAGTCGATCCGGTTGTTTATCGGGCCCATAACGTATAGGCAGACCGCGCATTTACCCCAGGTATATCGCGTATCGTGTGCTCGCTGTGTTTGCCAATTTCAATGCAAATATAGAAGATCTTCTCGGTCTCGGCAAACGTATCACCTCGCTCTAACCTATTGGTCTTGCCACGCGGTGTGTGTTTGCGCTCCCAAGTGGCCGCCACCAAGCCACTAGCCAGGCATGATACTGCCTGGTTGCAACTGCGATGCCGAAGCTGCGAGATACACTCTCGCGATGCAGTTCAGCCCGCGCCAATGTATCCTCCGCGAACGTAAATCTTTTTTTCAGGCGGTGCCTTTACGGCTGCGTGTGCGACGAAACGAGCTTTTGGCGCGTTGCCGCGACGTTTAGGGATGTTAACGGGATATTTACTCGATTCGGGCTATCCGAGTTTGCGTACTCGAATAGTATCCTTTTGAAGGTTCCATTTATCTCTCTGCCAGAAATGAAAAATAATTTACACCCCATGCGATATTTATAAATACTTGAAACTTGTCCTCTCTCTCTCTCTCTCTCTCTTTTTCTCTCTTTCTCTCTCTTCACTTTTCAAACGCGTTTATCAGACAAATTAAATTATATTTCTAAAAAGTTTCACGTATATGTCCCTTTTACAAGTCGACTGTAAAAGTTACAAACTTTATAAACGAAGCCCTCCTTTCGCTTTTGTATGCTTACATGCTACAGTCTCGTTCACAGTCTCATATATAAATTAAAAAAAAAGCACTGAAATTAATGTGCTTTATAACGGAAATATCCGGTTGTAAAGTAGAAACGTAGTAGGAAAAGTTTATAAAGAACTAAGAGGAACTCTCCTCAACGGTTTTGCGAGGCAAATGTGGAGCGCAGAAATTTCATGATCGTTCTGTACCGAGCTAATGACGTATATAAAATACGCGGTACACTTTGGAGCGAGAAACGCATTCTCAAAGAAGAGTTAAAAGCACAACCCCGAAAAAGACCGCATTGCAAATGATCGTCGGTTGCACTCTCCATCGAGAGAGTATCAAACGCCGCGTCTTTCGCTCGTCGTATTCGATTAGTTCTCGCAGTAATGAAGCATCCGACGATGATGAGAACGAGTGAGACAGAGAGAGAGAGAGAGAGAGAGAGAGAGAGAGAGAGAGAGAAAGAGAGAGCGCCATCTTAATTCAACGAAATTTGCCCGACTTTATCGCCTGACTGCGAATTACGCTCGTTCGCGGGCAACTCTCGTTAAAACCAACCTTCCTCTCCGTTCCCGAGCTGAATTTGCTGACCGTCCTCGCGTCGCCAGGTGATGTTAGGCGCCGGGGAGCCGGTCGCGGCGCAACGCAGGGTCACGTTCCGCCCCTCCATCACAACCATGTCCGTGCTGGTATCATAGTCCACGATGTCGGGCGGCACTGTCGGCAGAAAAGTGTGCGACATGTTAGAATATTGCATTTCTAAATAAGTAAGCTGTAAATGCAAAAGATTTATAAAAAAGAAAAAAGTATTTTGAGATAATAAATTGAAAAGAAAGAACCCAAATATATATGTCACGCTTTTAATATTACATTTTGATTGTTTCAATTTTTATACAATGGTGTATAAAAAATTTATTCAACGAGAGAAAATCGCGGACTGTGGTTATATAATTTTCTAAAATTGCCTTTTGCGAAAAGCTATTCATTTTAAAAACAGTATCAGAGATTCAATAGAACGTTAGATAGAAAAGTACATTAAATCAAGGAAAATCGTGAAATTGGATCATCGCTATATTTGTCTTTAATCCTCCTAATGGACGTACCTCCTTTGAACGTATCAGAATCATACGTTATTTAATAAGAACATTACATTCGGTAACTGGCTACCAGAAATTAGACGATATCGTTAAGGAAGCGTGCACGGGAAGTAATAAATTCGATCTTCGTTTACCAATGCAACTCGTGAATACAAACTCTCTTGCCGTAACATTTAATACGCAACAATAACGCTCGTAAGTTAGCTCTCGCAAGCAGTAAAGGGTGGACAAGTATATCTGCTCGTTCATAAATCAGCCGGCATGGATTTAGTTCTCTGCATGCGCCGAGAGGGTAGAAACTGCAAACGGCACGTGCATACGCCACGCATGCAGGCTGCACGTAATAAAGTACAGAACGATAACGACGCGGGCACGACGCATCCGCGTCATCTCCGGCGGAAGCGAACTCGCGCAATGCACCCTACCTACTAAATGTCTGCACGGCCGGACCTTCATATATACGATTAAAGAGGGAGATCTGAAGGACATTTCTCGAGTCTCGTATGACTTTCTGAGATTCGAATAATAACGTCGAGTTGCGCCAAGTTTAGGATAGCCTGGATACTTGCATCGAGAATACTTGGATCCACATATGTCTGGCTACACACACTTACACACACACACATTTCGCTTTATATTCATTTTCAAGAATTTCAAAATCCACAAATGGTCACGAGATTGCTTGACGCAATTTTCTAAATTCGGTTGAAAGCACGTGGATTAAAAAATTCATGCATAAGTATACAGCTGCGATTATTATATCTCCGCGTTACTTTGCCCTACGGCTCTCGTACGAAACGACGATTCTTTACGATCAGCGATCCGGAAAGAATATTAGCGCGCGACACGCGTGCGACTCCCACCACGGTCGTTGCGGATATCATAATTCGAATGTGGCCTGGTTATCCCGCGGCCAAGCTTTTCCATTTGGTTCGCCCGTTAAAGTCGACCTGAACTCTCTCTTCCTTTATTTTCTCTCTTTCACTCTTTCATACTTAATTTCTCCTTCTCTCTTTCAGGGCGTTGAACAAACGCGTCCCTCGCGAGTAATGTCTTACTAGATTCGCCTACACGAGAATCGGGGCCAGAAGGCTGCATCGGTTACCGAAGGGAGGAGCAGGACGGGGTTGACGGGGTCGATTTTATTCCGCCCTACGGCCGGAACTCGATTTGCGGTTGAGTGCCCGTATGGGTGATGCTGAATTGGCGGGTCAAAGCTAGAGTCTCCACCCGCCATCGGAACCCGCTCCTCTTCCGCTGGCCCTATCGTCTGCATCACAGTCGAACATTTGTTCGTTCGTTCGTTCGTTCGTTCGTTCGTTCATTCATTCATTTCACCCTACGCATCTATTTGGACACTATGCAAATTTCAATACCGATATAACCTGTGGCAATCGATGTGTCCCGCGCACTATTTGAGAGAGTGCACTATTTGTGCTAATATTAGAAATGAGAACAATAATATATATTAAATATCAATACGCATACACACGTATGTATACATAAACTTGTACGTAATTGCATATATTATTTAAAAAATGATAAAACTAATTGTTACAATTCTACTATAATGTCTACTAATTAGTAGACATTAGGAGATAAATATTATATAATATTTATAACAATAATAATGAAAAATATTATTAATGAAAAGTATTGCAATCATAGAGATTTTTGACAGATAAGATTTGGCATTCTCGAAAAAAATTACAAAAATATTATTTAAATCTTACTTTTAATATGTAAAATTAATTAATTAATGAATTTGAAGTTTTCCTAAACTGAAATTTACACACAATCTAGTGATTTATATCATCCGATTTCTCAAGTCGATGTATTCAGTGAAAACTTTACAACAAATTGGGCGCTACCGCGGTTGCAATCCGCTTTTACTCCTCCATTCCATCTACCGCTCTGCTGTTTTGTAACCCCACAGACGCTAAACTACAAAACAAAACTCGGCACAATCGCTCATGCGGCTGCTACCGTTTACCACCACATCAATCTGAACCCAAATCTTACTCCCTTCACTTAACTATATATATAAAGCATTATTTCAATACCTGCACGAATTCACCTACTTTTTGTCTTTGCATTTACATTACGACAGAGCTTTTCCATATAGCTTTTCTATATAGAAAAATATATATAAACGGATAATGAATTTTAAAAAGTTTATCGACAACATCATGAAAGAAGTTTTTATAAAAGTTATATAGAGCTACACGTAACAATAATGGATAGACACTTTTATAAAATATAGCGATCAGGATTATATTACTGATTGTTAAATATATTGATGGAGCCGGCTGTTCCTCTGTTTTATTTCACATATCCGTTTTACATGTCTACCGTTTATCTCATGTATTATATACACATACACACACACGCACGCACGCACGCACGCACGCACGCACGCACGACGATAAGCCGTCCCGCTCGGCATCCGTCATCCTCGTATCAATCCATGTTTGGTGCGTCGCTTCTATTACTGTGACATTGTCGGCTCCTGGCTTATATATGCATATACTGAAATATAAAACAATTTGAATATAAAATACGAAACTTAACGATCTTTCACTCTGTTTGAAACCGGACAATTATTTGACATGGATTACAAGCGATAATACTGTTTTTGACAACACGCAGTATTCTCTCACGATTCAAGCAGGACGATATAGATATTATTATAATCTGCTGATGAAAGGCCGTGGAGAATGTGCTGCTGACATCTGCGCGACTCTATATACATATAGCGCGTTATCTTGTGTAACAATAACCATATGCAAATAGGTCTTCATTTATTATAGTGTTGCTGAACACCATTCGGAATTGATATACGTCTGCGATATGTTCCTACTACACCGCACAGTTTATTCACATTGTTCTGCATGGTCTGTGTCTGGTTATGATACCGTTCTACGGGTCGCGGGGAAATTCTATATATTAAAGCAAACCCCGCTATATCGCGTATCAACCTCAATCCGCCTCGCCCATTCCGTTTACCGGTAACAACCTTCTCTCGTCGGTTCGGAGTCCTGGAAACTCACCACTCCTCAACGTGACTATGCACTTCGTTTCATCTAACGTTGTTTCTACAACTCTGAGGTTACCAGACGAAATGATCCCGGTCAATTTTAGATAACAGTGGCTTTCCTTAAATCCCTTCTACATTTGCTAATGTTTTACATTACCGCAACATACTCGACATTTTGGGTACAGTTACTATATTTAAATTCTGCTCTAATAATTAAAAAGAAAAAAAAAAAAAAAAAAAAAAAACAATTGGTAAAATGTACATATATGTCTCGCTGACAAGATTTCAGAAGGTTTCTCTTTCGCTAAAATATCTCTCCGTAATGTGTTTAATTTTAGATATTATTTTTCATTTATCCGACACTATAAGCAGAGAATATTAGAAAATCTTTCTTTCTTTCTCTCTCGGCTAAATGACAGCAATCAGATGTTCCGTTGCATTCTGTGCTTTTTGCGGCACAAACGTCCTTTCTTTTCTCGAGCAGTGCTGAGGCAAAAATCCTCGAGCGAGGTAGACTTGTATCAGGTATCAATCCAACTCTATCTCGTCTATCCTCTCTACCCCGTAACAACCTCCGCCACTCCAGATTCTCTTGGACTAACCCCTGACCAATGCGCACTCGTTTCGCGGAACGTCGTTTCTACCGGTGCAACTGACGTTGAGTAGCGCGGGCTCGGGTTTAAAAAGTGCGGTGCATCGGACGAGCGCCGCAAGCCGAGCGTGGCTTAATTTCGATGCGTAAATCGAAACGGTCAGCGCGGGACGGTAAAGGGGGATGAAGGGGCGAGCGGGGGGGATTGCCTCACGTCGAAACACGACAAGCCACGTAGCGAAGTTGGAAATTCGTTCCGGGCTCGAAAACGACGTTGTAACGAGTGCCGCCTGCAGGGCTATTTGAAGTGGGTCTTGGTAAATCAGCTGGGAAATAGACTCACCAACGGGGGAGAAAAGTTTGGCGGATTTATTTCTGAATTCGCCTGGTTAATCCAGAAGTACGCCAACGATTCAAGTTTCTCTAGCGCTTTGCGTCTCGTCATAAGCGAAACGTCAAATGTTCCGGTCGTTAAATGAATTAACTTTACCTTGGTACTTCTATATTACGGTTGAGAGTAGATTGACTCTCGACTTAATTCTTTTTTTTCTTTTTTTTTTTTTTCTTCTTCTACTTCTTTCCCTTTACGATATAGACGACTATAAAACGATATAAGCGGCTATAAACTTGCTCTTCATTTACACATATTTCTTCCCAAACGTTACTTTCTCGAGGAAAGAAAAAAGCGCGATGCATCGGTAACGCACAAAAGGTACGGTACATTTTTATCGAATCGCCGTTTCCGTGAGATACACATAGATTCAGCGAGAAGAAGTTCTTAACGGAACTAAGCTGCACGAGAGCTGAGCAAGAACAGTATCGGCGATGCACTTTATCACAGATAAAATATGCAGCTTACAACTTTGCTGCCGCCGACGAATCGAAGCGCCCACAGAGAGATATGTAGCGCGATTGCTAGAAGAGATTGCTTCGCAGAATTCGCTAACAGTAATCCAATATTGGGCCTCGGCAAACAGTTGGTTTCTTACTCAATTCAAATAACGTATAACGTATTTAAATAAAAACGATATCATCTGACGAATTATTGATTGCGCGAGATAATCGTCGATGATATTTCTGCCGTGACAAAGCTTTTGAAGAAACATCTAACAACGATGAACAAAGCGTGAATTCTTTGCATTTTACATTACGTAGGTACATTCTATTTAACCACTATATTTTCAATATATATGTATGTACACGTATATATATACACGAAATACAATATTGATAATTTTAATTACTAATCTGTTCATATAGTCTCAAAAAGTTAATTAATTTTATCGAAATTATTGGCTCGCGCCAAATTAATGCCTCTCTTTATACGAAGAAAATATAATAAATTTACGCCGCGCCCACATAATTTCGCAACGTTAAATGTTACCGTTCAATGAATGTCCGGCATACTTTATGTAGCACGCGCGTTCGCGGATTACCCAATTAGGGAACGTGCACACCGCTCGTTCGAAAAATATTGGAACTACGTCGGCGCGACGCGACGCGCGAGGGAGACGGAAGAATAGTAAATGCTCTCACGTGCCGAGTAAAACCAATTGTATTTACAACTAAATCACCTAAGTTTATTTTCACAAAAGCAACGTCCTGATTTCGCAAATGGATGATTAAAATGTAACTACCGCGTGCGCGCGCGCGCGCGCGTACCATGGACGAACGCGTGTTCGTGCATCAATCGCGACCTCACTCTGTACCGGTGCCGAGAAACGCGTGACGCGCGGTGTGATTAACACGTATCGCACGCGGTCCGAGCGTGTTGCAACAACAAAGAGGGTTTTATCGGATGCGGGGATTTTGTTTGAACCGGTTTTCCACGGTCGGAAGATATTCGCGCGCGGGTGCGCGAGCTCATGCGATCCAAATAATACGGGCATTATACGAAATGTCATCGGAAGAGACATATATATATATATATATATATATATACATGTATCTACATACGTACACATTATATATATATATATATATATATATCTGGTTTATTATAATGAGTATTAATGGTAGCTTTAACGGGAACAGAATAACGCGGAGTTACAAATAAGTACCTAAGCGCATTAATCACGTCGCGCAATTGTGATTGTTAAACAGAATTGTGATTGGTTCGTTTGTAATATACATATATCCAAAACAACTCTATACCTTCTTTGTACGAAAGCTATTCATGAACGGAGGTCTGCAAGCACACACCGGCACACACATACACACACACACACACACCGGCACACACACACACACACACACACACACACACACACACACACATACACACACACATAATTTATATAGATTAAATATAATTAATACATATTCTCTTTCGCTTTTACGTATACTGTTGCCCGGAGAATATGATGTGCTTCATTTTATATATTTATAATATGATAATATGATATGATTATAATATGATATAATACGGTAATGAATGATGAACATTGCTTCTAATTTCAAAGACGAGTGATATATATAATGTAATCTTTTTAAGCCGTTTTACCTATCTTGCAGAGATCTAAAGAATTTTAAATTCTTTTTCAATATACAATAGGTTTTACTTGTTATCTTCTTTTAAGAAACAAAATAATGATATTATAATTGAATTGAACATTAGCATAAAATAAACGAGAGGGATTCTATATTGAAAAATAAAATTGTTCTCTCGTTCTAATAGCTTCGCGATGTTAAATCTGATATTAATATTAGTCAATGTCTGCTTTCTGTGCCACACAATATAATCACTGGAACAACTAACCATTCTTGGTCACAATAAAGGCAGACGACGTCAATACAAATCTACCGCGATAATCGACCACTCATTGTGTGTTCATGCAGGTAAGTATACGCGCGTATATCGCTCAGTTAAATCGCATATTCGTGATACAAAGAGTATTATGGCTGACGTAGCTTCGATTGCAATTTCGCGAACCAGCAATGCATGGTGCATAACTGACAACTCGACTAGGGAATCATACGCGAAAGATTGAGCCACAAAATTGTTGACGCTGTGTTAGCGCATTGATCATATAGAAAAGATTATTCGTGTTGATGCAGAAAAAAATTTAAGTGATATGTATGAGCTGCCGACGATTTAAAAGCATAGATACGTTAGTGTCCGCAATAATTATGACGATATAACTGTTTTATTATGTAGGTATTTATCGCAAGTTTTTTGTAAATTCAAGTTCTTTTATAAAAAGCCTACAAAGTTGGTTGTTCATAAAACGACTGAATTTACAATATAATTATCTAAACACACACACACATATATATATATATATATATATATATATATATATATATATATAAATTACTTTGTTTTACATATGTTTTCATTCATTTGCAAAAAAAATATATGTATTGTTTGGCAGTAACAAAAATTACCTTATTTAAACAATAGTCGTCCTCTATATATCGTATCATTTTTATGACATCATTGTTTTAAGTACACAATTGAATATTGTATTTATACGAAATAAAAAAAATAAAATAATACATTTCAAACTGAGTTGTCTGTGAAAATTACAATCATTATATTATTTCTTTCATCTCGTATAAATGCAATATTCAATTGAATACTCAAAACAATGACATCGTAAAAGTGATACGACATGTATGACAACTATTATTTGTATAATAGTCATTTTTGCTACTGCCAAATGGAACATATATTTCTGTTGCAAATCAGTATATCATATGTGAAAATATATATATAAAATAATTTTGATTGAAATTTCAATATATTTCTTTGTTAAAAGCATTTCCCTCGTTACACGCAACACATATACTATATACTTGCAAGAAAGCACGTATAAATATAAATTTTATATTTGCACAACTTATTTTAATCAAAGCTCCTACTGATTACTACTGATATTATCGGTCGTATTTTAATAAATAATTAATAAATAATTTGCAGGACAAATATAAAGATTGCGCATAATATAGAGATTTTGTTTTCTGGTAATATGCCGTTGTGGCAAATGATAAACGTACTACGTAAATGTGTGCTACTGATAAACTACAATACTACGCTTATCATGCGCCAGGCAACTATTCTTCGCACCCGGCAGTCAATATGCTTATTTTATAGCACGGTTCCATGCCCTATCTAATGTGCTCTATAAAATTAATATTAATATTTAAGCAGATTTGTTCAATTAGTAAAGAGAGAGCTCCTTGGTAGGAGCGGCTGCCCGAGGTGAATCGCAGAATCACGAGAAGTTATCGATCAAGTTCCCCCCCCGTTCACATTTTTTCCGATATAACGCTATCCGCAACACGAACGGACACAGACTGCCATCAGCTGATCGCAAGTTAATGCGTAGCTATTCTCACTCGTTAGCACGTGCGGACATGCAACGATTCGCGTGGCGGTCAGGCGCCTCGCAGTCTGAACCGGATCGAGGCTTTTCTACTGCAAGTGGAAACATAACGCCCCGCTCTCGTAACCGGTACAGCTCTCGTTCGCGCACGACGTCGGGGAATAATTGGGTCGAATGGAAATAAGAAGAATTACCTTGTATATAGCGGGGAATTTAATTAAAGAAACCAACTCTGAGGCAAAGTATTTAATCGAGATCCTACAATAATCCTGCGGGATAAAATGTAAAACTGTGAGCTTTGTAATATAATGCGAAAGCAAATATAATGCCAAATTATTTAAATGCGAATGATCGTTTGTTAAAATTAAGAACAAAGAAATTTCTTAATTTTAACAAACGAGAGATATATATTTTTTTACACGCGATATATATATTTTAAATTTTATATACTTAATCTTTTTATTATTACTATTATTTTATACATATACACTGAGTCAGTAAAAGTCAAAATGCTGTAAATAGCGAGAGAATTTTTGAAAGTGATTTCTTGATTTTTTTTTTTATAAAATATATATATATATATACATATATTAAAAAATCGAAAAATCACTTACAAAAATTCTCTCGCTATTTACAGTATTTTACGACTTTTATTGACGCATTTGCAAAACAAACATGCACCACCATCGAAAGAGTAACCTCACGCGACGGCGGGTTGTCAGTTAATTAGCACGTGCAAGCTTGCCGCGGTTCCCTGAATAATTCATGGCACGTTGCATTTCATTCGTAGAACACCGAGTTAATCTTCAACAATCACACAGATACGCACATTCATATGTTTCATGTTCGCCAATAAATAGTGTGTATCGTACTATATTTCACGATAAATATGTGTTATCTAATCGGTGATCAACTGATAAATCAAGATGCTTTCTATAGAAATTCTAATTGATCACATCTTATTAAACACGAAGTATCTAAGATGATCAATTGCGGTATGCCGGTCTCTCCACAGGATCGGCAAATGTTTGCTGTTCGAGTCACGACTGTAATTTATGCGTGTACGTACGATTGTCGCATCGATAAATGTGGACATTAATGAGCCTACACTTATTAGCGCTTCGATACTAGGATTAGGAGCGTCATCGAATCGATAGTGCATATCAGTTCTGTCATATTGCATACGCTTTGTGATTACGAAATGAAAGTAGACGATTGTACGATGATAAAATTTTCATCCACGGCAGTAATTCACCGATCATGAACGTACATACGATTACGGTTGAGTAAATTATTAAATCATTCCGGGCATTATTGTAGATCAGATTGCGCTCTGCAATAATTGATAAGGCAAACACAGAGAGAATATATTAATTCCGTCGAGTTTAGATATCAAAGCTCTTATCGCTATTCTTATCGCTAAGGGATGCTTTTAGAAATTACATATTGGTGTTTCGAAATAAATTGTGGAAATAATTGCACAATAAAATATATAAAATTACAATATATATATATATATATATATACAATTCAGACTTTTAGACAAAAGTTAACTCGATTTTTTAATAAATTATTTTATATGGGTAAAATGTATTTTATATTATAAAATGCAATAAAGATAATAACGACTATAAAGAGTCGAGTTATGATTATATCGAAACACGAAAGTACCAAGAAATATACTTCGAAACAAAGGTATCGGTTTGTACGATATCTTTTGTCGGGTATCGCTCACGCCATGAATTCACGCGGGATCCAGACGGGAAATAAAAATAGATGTATCAATTCTTCATAGCTCTGACATTTATAGTTTTCAACGCTTTTCGCAAGATTTATCGAGGTAAAGAAATTTGCACGGATAATTTTCTGGCCGGGCGTTGATGCGAACGCGGAAATTCTTTCAAATGGAAATAACGTAGTGTACTGTATTACACATTTTGGACTGCGAATTGTTCTTTCGTTTAATCCTTAGTTTTACAACTATATGATACAATCGAATAAAGTATAGCAATATAAAGATTAATAAGAAATTCATTTGATATTACTGCCAATCTTGCTTAAAATTACGCCAAATAAACCGTATAAAATGAATTCATATTTGTTAAAAATTATATCGGATAAATTATATGTAACTGTAATATCAGTATACATATAATTGCATAAAAATGCAATTTATATGTGTCACATTAATTTGATCATATTAAAAGTTATTGTCTCTACTCGCGGACAAAATTCTACACATATCACACATCATTCATCATTTATTTCGGCAGATAGTCACGGAATTATCTTTTGAGGAATATCAAATATTTTATTGTATAATGAAACTTTTAATTTAATATTAAAGCAAGCTGACGAGATATCGTTTGAAATTAAATTAAAAATTTATTTTTATATTAAACGCCAGAATAATAGTTTCAAATAATAAATTTGAAATATTAAATGCCACATTCCACAGATAAATACAAACATGATCGCTGGTCAGAGCAAAAAGTTTGCCGCAAACGTGGAACAAGCGAAACGTTCCATTATGTATTTGTTGGTAGCACTTCTCAGCGGTGCTGCAAGATAACGAGAGGAGTGCTTCTCTTCCTCTCTTTCCTCCCTATCTCCCGTTGCCTATCTATCTATGCTTGTACCGTGACGAGATCCGGACAATTCTACTCGGCGGGAGAGACTCGTCGTCACGGTCCGTTGCCATCTTGTTATCTGCCAGAGGCCACGCGAAAAAAGTAACGGGCGAGCGTCAGGATCCGGGAGACGAGGGACAAGGGACGAGGGACAAGGGACGAGGGAGGAGGGAGAATCGGGGAGACGCGCAGTGGATAAAGGATGAAGATAAAAGTGTGTGTCCCCGGTATCGTTGTTGCAGGGCGGACGGAAACGCCGGAAAGTTCGGGCCGAGAGCCGAGAGGCGCGCCGTAGTTCGCTGGAACAATAGATCACTTTGCCAGGACACACGATCCGCAGGACAATCCAGGTCCCTAATCGAAATCAGTCGGTTTCGGGCAGCCGCGAGAGGAGGCGATGGCGCGTTTGTTGCGCGCGACGGAGGATTTATTTACTCGGTACATAAAGCGGTTCAAATGGCACCGGCAGGTATCGCCGTATCAAATTGCTCTATCGGCCATCAAAAAGGGGTATGTGATGGTCCCCCGATCTTCGTCTCGATTCCTACCATTTATTCGCAAAATTCCTGCCTCACCGACGTGGATTTAGATGAGTACTTTTAGACTTTGATTGCTTTCTTTTTTGGAAAAAGTTATTTCACTTTACGAAAACGTTAGAAGAATATCAGAATTTATTATTTTTGCGAATATTATTTCGTAAATCTCGCGCGCGCACTATGTAAAAGTTGTCACAAGTTGTCATCTTTTTTTGTTTTTTTTTTTTTAGATTACACTTTATATGTACATTTAGTGACTTTTAATATGTCCTATGTGAAATATGAGAGATTGAAGCTTTTATTTTTCTTTTAAACTATTTTAAAAGATATATTTAATTCAGAGAGTTGGTAGTTTTTCGATGCGATATACAGGAGGAAAATCTATTTTTCGCTTCTCTCTCTCTCTCTCTCTCTCTCTCTCTCTCTCTCTTTATCTGTTTTCTAATTCCTCTTTACTCAATGCAAGTTCATTGTACCGGTCAAGCAGATGCAAAAGAGTAGAGCTTTTCCATAGTTAATACAGATTCTACATTCGCATGCAACTATCCTTCCGCAGTCGTTTTGAATTATGTATATGCGCTCATGTAAATATACAAGTGGAATATAGTTTAAATTGATAGCGCTTAAGCAGAGCGTTAAATTTAACACGACTTTTGTATTCATTCGTATTTCATCATCGTATCACAATGCACTTTCTTAATGCACACATCTCGAGTGGTACGAGCTAGCACTCGTTTTCGCAATTTCGCGGTCACATTATCCCGCGACCGCGAAAGCCCGGCGGTGCTTGCATAATATACAATAAAAACGGACGCCACGCTTGCAACGCCATTGTCGCGAAACCCTTTGAGACGTTAAGACCGCCGTACATTTTGGAGCGATGGTTGTCGTGCGGCCTGTGCAAAAAATTCAGCGACTATTTTTTTTTTTTTGTTTTTTTTTTAAACCTTCGCTTTTTGCAGAATCAAGTTCTCGAAAGCAAAACTACATAGAAAAATAAAGGAAAAATATAGGAAAAAGGACACGAATAAAAAAGCTATTACCAGAAACTTTATATACCGTGCATTATTACTTTTGCAAGACTATATAAAAATTTGTCGTATCTATCGTAAATATACATTTTATCTGTATTATAATAAATTGTATGTAGCATGTTATCTCCTGAAATGCGTATCCAGAGAGAAGTATATTTACCAAACATTATGTGTGAGAGAAGTTATCCTTTTTCTTCATCGAGTAAAAGAAAAGGACAATCTAATTCGGCCATGCGGTTTATGCACTCGGGATGCTAATGGAGAACGCGTCAGAAGAGAGAGAAAATAACAGTGTACTGAATTTGAAATATCACTTTGCATAGTTATGTATGCTTGCGAAATATTATCGCGCTGAAGCAAATATTTATCCAGTTCCGATTATCGCATTATTATTTTTGCGATTTTTTATTAATTTTCTATAATTTCATTCGCGATCCCGTGAAAAAAAAATCTTTAATATAAAATAACAAACGCGAGTATATACTCACATGTTTTCCGAAAAAAAATTTGCAAAAATAGTTCCCATTATGAACTCAACTCTTTTCTTTCTCCGCGAGATTATAATCCAACCATCATGACCGCGCTCCAGTTTTCAACAAACAATGTTAAGTTTTACGTTATTGTTTGAACAATGCTTCAGTGCTATTTAAGCATAATCTACAAAGAATATTTGCACAAAGAATACTTAATATCATCATTGGGAGTAGGAAAATCTCGGTATTTCTAATATTGCGAAATGTACTCAGTTTAAAGTATAGAAGAAAGTATAGAAGAACCTATTCAACATTCGCAACATTCTTACTGCATAATCTACAGCGAAGGATTGGCCATTTAAAGGTGCAAATATTGCACCTAAATCACGTCGTAAGTTCGCCGTAAACCCTACACTTGAGGCCTCTTTGCGCAATGAGAGGAAAAAGGAGAAAGAAAAAGAGAAAAAAAGACAGAGCTACCACCCGCAGCGCGTGATGGGTTTGCCGTGCAAAGTAACGATCTTATTCTTCGTTTATTTCCAGTACCGACAAAGTCTATCGCGGAACGTTTCTATGCCTCGAGCTTCCATTGAATTCCCTGTGACGTGAATCATGATTGAGCAAATCCCCGCGGATAATGGACATTCATCTTCCACTCTGACTGTCATAATAGTTTTTGAGATTGTTTGTTCGATTTGACTTCTTTAAGTTTTTCCATGTTAGCATTTATTCAAATAGAAACAGCAAAGCATCTAATCTTAATGAAAAAGAACCATATGAACTGCAAGAAAAAGAATTTATTTTCAAAGAAAAATCTGACAGAGTTATTTACAATGATAATGAGTATTAACTCTCAAACTGAACAAGTTTTTTTTTTTCAAACCTCGAGATTTTATTAATATTTTTTTAAAACAATAGATTAAAAATGACACGGACACGAAAGACCCACGTGTTCAGTTTGAGGGTTAATTAATTGTCTTTCTCTACTTGTTCATATTCTTCAGCATGTTCTGAATAAATATTTCTGCATGTTTTAATAAGCGCGGAAATACCGCGTCATAAATCCGTCGAGACTGCGATACTCGAAATTTCTTCGCGGAGTGAAGAGCAGACGTTTATCTTTTAGAAAGTAGCCTCTTACACGCGCGCTCATATACACACATACACAGAGAAAAGTAACTATCTTTCTTTTTATTTATTTAGGTCCGTTCCCTCTAATTTGTCCAAACTTTTCTTTCTCTCCCTCCCTTTCAATTTCAACGCATAAACTTTAGCTAGCAATCGTATAATGCTAATCTTTCATAATACTTCTCTCGGGTTTTTCTCGAATAAATTATTTATGAGAAATTTGAAAATACACCGCATACATTTCAACGAACGCATTTATATATATATATATATATATATATATATATCTCGATATCGGTAAAATTAAAATTGATTTCGTCATATGTACGAAATGAAAATACATCGCGCCATTTCGTCATGTAGCGAAATGTAATTAATAAAATATTAACACGAACAAGTGCGCGAGCCGCCGCGAAGTTTTGGCGACCACCGTGAGAACGATCGGACGCCACATCGATTGCGTATTTGTAATGTTAAATGTTACACGCGTGTAACGTATAAATATATATATATATATCGATATATCAGGATATTTACGAAGAGACACGATGCGAGAGCGCGCGCGTATGCGGAATCCACTCGTCGCCGCGATCGCGCGGGCGTAGTTTCGCTTTGTGCTTTGCCCACGCGGATAAAGGTATCGGGGAAACGGAAATGGACTTGCAAAGCGTGCTGCGAAAAGTTGCAAACTTCTGCGGCGAAGTAGGCTACGCCACCGCGGAGTCGAATTTAGAAGTATATCCTTTCACGTTTGTACGATGTGAAAGACTTAAAAAAGCACGCACGAGTGCTCCGAAAATTGCGATCCGTATCCGGCTAGTCGAAAAACTGGCATCGCATGTATATCGCGCGTGCATGGTAAACTACGTACGGCTGAATTTCTTTCGGGATATATATATATATATATATATATATATATAGTACAAGTTTAACTTTTCTACCTTTACAGATGTATAAACTTTCTATGCGTTTATACCAAGAGTATTCGACGTAATTTAATGTACATTGCATACTGATCGACCAGTTGACATGTTCGTAAACAGTATGAGAGAAATAAATGAAAATAAATGGAAAATAACAGGTTAATCGATTTGTATGTATATATTGAGAAAACATATTACAACGAATATATACACATGAAAACCAAACACATATACCATTATTTATTATATTTGCAAATAAACAGTGAGAGAATTTTATGGACGGTATAAAAGTAACGGTAAACGAGGAAGGTTAATATGTATTTAAACGAAAATAACGTGCGATAAGAATTGACACTTTATGTTCCATTAATTAATATATTATATGACGAATCTGAATTGGAGAATATAGTTAATCACTTGAATTAAATCAAAGCTGCCACAGTTAACCGTGGTTTCCCATGGTTCCCGTCAAGATCACTGAGGATATCATGCATTATGTCCATATATCGGCGGCCAACATCAACGTGACGTGGACGTCCTGACAATGACCGTACCGGATGTCAGGCGATAGCCACGTGACATCCTGTCCTTTCGCTCAGAGGGATGAATAAAGCTCATTGCGGGGAATGAGCGATCTCTCGTCGGTTTAATTTGAAAGATTTTAGAATAGAAGGTCAACTGACGCATCAAAGAAACACGCCTTTTTACTTATGTATAGAACGAACGAGATTCTCACACAGGTTAGATTAGGTCCCATCGGGACGAAACGTCGGTGATTTACGAGCGGCGCTCATGTGCGAGGTACATTCGAATAAAGCGATCGATTTCTATATCAAGTCTCGACGGTATTTGTAGATTACATGCTTGGCTTCTTTATCCTGTTTAAAATATAAAAATTTTCATAAAAGCAACGCACTGTAATATGCAACGTGTAATAAATATTTAGTCAAATTTTTATTCACGGAGGCGACATCCTTATATCGACGAACAAACCTTATATCGGCGAACTAATTATCTAAACTTAGAAATTGCATTAAGGCGGAAAAGGAGGCAAAGTCGTTTCCACATTATTCCGTGAATTACGCGAAAATTCGAAATTTCATTAAAACAAGAGTGCATCGTCTCCTATCGGATCTTATAATAGGATGCTGTTAACGAAGATCAAGGTGTACTCTCAACGAATAAGAATCTCTCGGTCTATTCTCTTTGTTTAATTCACTCGATCTACTGATACCGACTCCTCCTCCCTGTCTAATTAGTATTCTCTCTTACATCTAATTAGCTATGGGACTCAAAGAATTCTCAACAGTGTAAAAGGAGATGCGTTCTATATGCAAGTTTACATAATTATTCCAGACAAAATATCAATCGATATTATCGTAATAAACATTTCTCTTTCTCTACCCTCTCTTCCATGTGTATATCATCCGAGTTTTCGACTGTATAATTTACGTGCCATTTACCTCTGCATATAAATGACCCGTTATGGCTACTCACGTAATCAAAGATGCAAGGGAACCCTAACAAACTTCATTGAAGTCCACGAGATCGTTTCCGACGCGCTATCGCGATAATTGTGGCTCGTCGACAAAGATCAGGCATCGGCACTAAAATGGGCATAAAACCACGCGAAAGGTCTTTCGCGTCCGCTTAATTTGCAAGGCATTAACCTTATTATTATGGCGGTAATACGGCCGCGAGTTAGCCAGGAACACAACGTACGGGGGGGTTGCACGCGAGCAATCTTTACAGCCCTTCTCGGAAATGAAAAGTCGTGTGGCCCCTCGACAGCGAGCGCACGACACTCGTTCCTCATTTTTTTTCTCCTTCTTCATGAACCCATGAAGCTCCTCCTTCTTCCCTTCTTCCACTCTTTTGCCACTCAACACGCTTCTCCTTTTTCTGAGTTTCTCTGCTCGCCCTGACTGCATGTTAAGCGCTATTTTTACGGCAACGGGTGGTAGAGATTGCTTCATTCGTAACCATCAACGCGATGCAGTTCTTCATAAGACGCCTTTGTCATTTCCTCTTTAACTGCCCGCCGTCATCAGAACGTTTTATGTGAATACAAAATTTACAGCTCTTATATATATATATTACTTTTACTACATTTATTTGAGAAATTCGATATTTTAAAACCGTTTCTGTCGAGACTTTAATTAAAACAATAATTATACCATATTTATATCTTTGATGAAAGACGTAAATTCAATATGCCGAAAAAATTTCTTTATCGATATTGAAGATAGGGATTAGATTTATTCGCCATGAACAATACCGTGCCTATCAATGCGTACTTGCATGCGCGCGTATACGCAATACCGTGTATCTAATACGTATAGAGATGCATGTATGTATATATGTATATATGTGTATATACATGCGTGTGCATTAACGGGAACTTTGCCAGAATCCGATAATTGAGATCCGAAAACATTTTCCAACGAGTCGTATTATCAACGTACATAAAAGCCGAGAGCTCCATTATACGCGGTAAGACCATTCAACAGTTAATCAATTCATATTTGATAGATCAGTTACCGAGTAATGTGATTTTACGTTTCCCGATTGTAACGTTCATGAAATTATTACATTGTTACAAATGAAGAATTATAAGTTAAAAACGTAATAGATTAAATTATAGTATATCTATAGCTCGTATTTAAAATATAATTATACATAAAATTATGTACGTTAAAATTCCAGGGGTGTTTAAATTTATAATACAATAAGATAGTAAAATAAGAATATCCCCTTTAAATATTTATTATATGTGAAATATACTTTTCGATTTAAATAAGAAATATTGTACATATAAGCTGTTTATTATTGTTTATTTATTAATGTTTGTTAAATATTAAATCTCTTGTAATTACTGAATTGCATTGAAAATTAATTTTCTCTCGTGTACTCAGAGTGAACTATTAACCACTTCCTTTCTCACACGCGAGAAGATTTCTCTAGTGTATGAGGTTTCCAACTGACCTAAATATAATTAATAAATATACCTTTTCACAAATTCTGGCGCAAAATTAAATGAATAATTATAGTTTATAAATAAATGAGTAAAATTTAAGAAATTTATCGATTTTCCACATATTATTAATAATATTAAATTTTGAGGCGTGTGGTTGAGAGAGTCAATTTAGCTAATGTCACAAAGTCGTTACATAATATATTAAAAACGTTCAAGAATGAAATATTTAAATATCAAGCAAGAGTGGCAAAATAATGCCAAGAATAAAAGAATGAGCGGTGAATAAAAAAGATAAATGAACCTCGGTACATTTTCCCTTTTCGTTCTCTATGTCACGTTGAACATAGTGCTTACATAAGAGCGAGTTCCCGAAGGAGGCCCCGGCTCACTCCCCGAGATCTTACCCTCGCCAAGTACGCCTTCGGCGGTCTACCTGCGGGCGAGCGAGCAGACTTCTTAAGCGACGACCGCGACGACGCGGGCGCCGCTGTTAAAATAGAAAGCGCGGCAGCAGCGGTGCATTTGCCAGAGACTTCTATCGGTCGAGTCGCGAGGGGATGCGGAATGATCCCCGAGGGAGACGAGAAGTTCCGTAAGTAGTCCGGTCTCGCTACTCCGGTTATACGCGTCCCGACCGACCGGGTCTAAATCTGGGAAAGAGGGTCAGGTCAGGTCGACGCGCGCGCGAGGATTGGTGCGCCGCCGCTGGCTGGAGCGGACCCTGGAGCGCGAGATTAGATTGCTACAGATGGGATGCGAGAGCCTGGCCGTATCTCGAGAATGCCAATTTGATTTCGGTACGAACGACGAAGAAGACCGTAAAGTATACAACAAACGCAACGAACTCCGCTACATCGCGAGAGAGACTGGCAGAACTGAGAATCAGAGTCCGGTTCTCGAGTGGTTCTTTCGAGAGGGCATGTCGCCGAGAAAACCTTTTGCTCCGTTCGCTACCTTTTGCACGTGCACAGGTACGTAATGCGACACATCAATATTTGACAATCATTTTTCTGACAATTACGTGACAAATTTTGTTGACTCGATCGTTCATTCATTAAACCAATCTAAGTTCCTATCATTATCGTGCCACCAGTTCATTTGTCCGTCATAGTTGACGAAGACGCAAGTAGATTTTACGGATGAAAATCGAGAGGCCATTAAAGAAAGTATAACTCGCATTCTCGGAAATCTCAGAGGAGGAACCTTACTTTTGCCAGCTTTGAAACATGCGAAAAAGATTCGAGAAATAACGAGTTTTGAATCGCCCGTATCACCGATAAAAGAATCTCAAGAAAGAGCATAGATACTTCTTATATTTTACTTCAACTACGATGTGCTTTTGCTACAGTATTCGTGTAATGTAATGCGAATTTCTTTTTTTTTCCTTTCCATTATAAAACGTGCAACATTTTTTTTCCCATCCTGCGGTATATCAATGAATAAAATAAATCTGTTTTTTAATAATGAAATGAGTAATTATTATATGCACACTTTTAAATTACGCACGCGTATATTATCTCCGAGTAAAGAAAAATTCATTTATTTATAAAAATATAGCGAGTCTTTTTCAGTCTTTGCAACATTTCATTTAGATCTAAGTATAATTGCGATATATATTTATAATAAATTAAACAATTTTAATCTCCATTTTAACCAGAAGAAATACATATTATTCGAAATTATAGTGGAAGTCACGTTTAATGCGTATAGTCGAAACATGCCAACTCGCATACATCCTACACGATCGGTCACCTACACAATCGCAATCGCATATCTCTGACGCATCATCCTATTTCCGTACAATTACGAGTAACATTATCTATGGAAATTGCCACTTACCCGCGCACGATGCAGTACGCGCAAGGATTAAACCCGGCGTATTCAAACCTTAATACGGACTTTAGTATAAATAGCAAACCGTGGTCTCTCCTGGCAATGGAATGGCAAATTTCGTCATTAATATAAGGAGCATAACGAAACGCGGGAAACTTTTCTCGCGGAGGTAGGGAAGAGTGGATGAGAGGAAAGCATCGTTTAAACGATTCGAATCTGAGGGAGAAAGCGTGAGAGAATTATGATAGCAGAGAATGAGGCAGAGAAGAGCATGAAACGAGGGTAGGCAGAAGAGGAGTCGCGCGAAATGGAACTCGAAACGAAGTCTCTTTAACCGATGGAACCGATGAAAGCGGCCCTATTAGCATTCTACATAATCTACTTGCCAGTGCATTCGAGCAGCGATATACGACGCGAAGGCTTTGCAGTTCGCGGAGTATTCGCGTAGTCTTCGAACTGCGGTAAGGGCCACTTTGTAAGTTGTACCAACCAACGGCCCGCGGACTAACTCGCGTCAGCTGAAAGTTTTGCATTGGTTTGGCGGATTTGTGATTCTAGTACCTTTACCTTTTCGACGAGCTCGCGTTATTCCACCGCATCGGATGTAATATCGTGGATATTCAACAGCGGCGTACCGTTTCGCTATTAGCTTCTTGTAGCATTAATTCAATTTAATCTAACACTCGCGGATATATATATATATATATATATATATATATATATATATATATATATAGACGAGTGAATATATATTATAATAGTGACGAGTTGATATCGAATCCGAGCGACTTTGCTTCAAGTCCATATTATTTCAATATAACGCTCATTTTACTTCTATTAAATACATATACACACATAAACACACACACACAGTTACGAGACGTATATTAATAAATGAATGGGAATATAATGATATATAAATGCGAGGAAATGATAAATTAGTTTTCACCTAAGCTTAATGAAGCATAATAACGAGGCGCGTAATAACTGCCGATATTCCATTCGAGAATTTACCTCTATACGAAACGCGACAACGATATAAATGAATCAGGATAATTACAGCCGGTCCATTAACGAGAGAAATGGAACGTAGTTTTACTCACCGACTACTTCGAGATAACCGATCTGGCTCTTCATAGGATCCGTATTTATCTGACACATGTACCAGCCTCGATCGGACTCTCGCACTTCTCGTATGTGAAGAAACCACGTTCGATGGTCGCTGTGAGAAACCGCGATCCTGTGATTCTTTGTAATCACATGACTCGCTATCGTCAAAATAGTCTGTGTGTCGACGCGTAACCATGCCACCTAAAACGCACGAAATAAATATTACATGAGTCATTATCATATGTACCGCATAATAACGGAGGGATAGAGATAGATTAATCAATATTAAAATCTGCATTAATATTCGAATCGTTAATCGGATAGGCAATTCATAGTCATGGGCAGATTACGTATAGTTACAATTATATATATATATATATATATATATATATATATATATATATATATGGAATATATAGAATAAATAATTATTAGTCGTATGCATTTATTATACTATTGAACTGTTATTATACTGTTGTGTACATACAGACTGTCCCAAATGTGTTCCACTGTTTCATTATTATTTCAAATGGATTCATTTTTTATAATCTATCTAGACTCGTGACACATGTACCAAAATTATGATTATTTTCAAAATCCAATTTTTATTTATATTTTTCTGAAAATATTAATACAATGATAATAAATATTTTATCTAAAACAAAGTTGCATATGTTTTGGTCTTATCGCCAAAATCCTACATATAATCCTACATGTAATCCTACATATATAATCCCTGTTAAAATAATAACTTACAGTTTGTGTATATAATATAATATATCGTAACTACTAAAAAAAATGGAATAATATACTTTTCAAAATAAAAATTATATAGTTGTTAATCACATACATTAACAATAAATGTTCGAGATATGTATTCTCGTTAGAGAAAAGAGAAAAAAAAATGTCTTTTTTGTCCCGTGAAATGTACGACCGAGACCGACATTTTCACTTTAATTCATAAGTCTCCAGCCGACTTTTGTATTCCAGTTCAACGGACCAGCGATTCTTTTCCCGCCGTCTACGTTTCTCTAGCGTTCGCCTTCGGATTATTCCCCCTTGGTTTCCGGTCCGTCCATATCAATTATAATTTTTCACGGCGCGGTCGCTCCGCGAGAAAATAAAATGCTACGAGATCATCCGGAGAGACGGCCATTCTGTTATTATATTATTCCGACAGTTTAATGTTCCTTTATTCGCGAGTTATTCGCACTGCATCTCGTATAACGCAGTTGCCCAGATAATTGCCCCGGGTTTGTTGCATACTATTCGCGCCCGGTAGTCGATCAAGTAATTTATTGTAATTTAGCATGCGGATGTGTATCAAACCACGATACAAAATATAAATCACGATGAATTAGATACGGTATTAAGGAAATTACGTATGGGGTAATGAAGTTATGGCAAATTATAACGATCAATTTCAACTTTCGACATACGTAAACGCAGATTTATATGTGCATATACGTCGACTAAACGCTTCGCACGTTTATCGTTGATTTTTATTAAACGACCTGCGAGCATTGATACCCCCGAGCTGTATATGTATCTATATATATATATATATATATAAAACAACTGGATATAAAAAACGTCGAATCAATTAAGAAACTTGTTGGGTATCGTCATTTTGCATCGCTCAGTGCGCTTTTTATACAAAACAGCAATATCCATGTACAAAGAATCGAGGGATGAATGTGTGTTATTGACATTAAATAAATCGAGCGAACATATTCTTAACATTTTTCTCCGCCACGCTACCGCATGTTTACTTCGTCCCGCGCGCTCTTGCCGAGCGTAACATTCGATTACGCGATCGGCACATTTTCTTTGTGAAGCGAGCTTGCGAGAGCGAGGAAAAAGAGAGACGGTCGCTTCCAGCGTTTCTTTAAAGTAATCATCTCCCTTGGCCGACGAAACGCGCGAGTCGAGCCCTCGGGGCGCTAAACGTCACCGGCACGTCATTGCAGAAATTATAACGTAAACGGTATCCGCGGGAATAAATGTTTGCGCACACTGAAATAGGCAATTCCATTATCTGGTTGCCTTTGAAGATAGGTATGCACAGGAATGCATAGAGATACGCAGCTCGCAACGTTACCAGCATCGTGAAAATACACACATTCGGATCTGCCCGGCCGAACGTGAATAACGTTCGCAAAAAACGGACAAAAACTTACAAACGTAGCCGAGCCGGCGAATACAACGATGAATAGCTCTCGTTCGCTATTGCCCGGGTTTTTCGTGAACCCTGGAAAAAAAAAAATTAAATTTTTCTTAACGATTCAAATTTTTCTGACGGTTTTTTTTTCACCGATTTATACCGTGATACGCAGGTGATGAAATCTCCGGCTCGACCGGCTTGTTGGCTGGCTGGATCACGGATTCGCTCATTGACGGGTTCGCTCGTGCGATCGCAACTTTAACGACGTTTTTTTCCTCCCTCAAGCGCGAGTAAATGTTACGCCGGCGATACTTCGTACTACCATAGCGCTCAAATATTAACCTTTTACAGGGCGGGCACTATAGAGGATATACTATTTTATTTATCACTTCACATATGGGGCTGATGTACGCGGCCGATGGTAAGATGTCAGCTGAAAGGGAAGCGATATTTCATCACTCAGAAAGTATAAGAGAAAATTCAGAAATTGCTTTCTTCGAATAGAAATTGTATATTTCCTTTAATATTAAAGTTTTTGCAAGAGTCTGTATTAAAAATTTATTCGCAAATAAAATTTTCCCATTGAGTGAAACAGAAGAGAAAAGAAAGGATTCTTTACCCGTTAAATTATTATAGACACCTGTTCGTTATTATTTTTATTATTATTTTTTTCGTTCTCGGTCTTAGAAAAAAATCTAAACGGAAATATCCAAACATTTATAAAGATAAAAGAAAAAGATGAAAATAGTATCATACATCTGATATCGCGTTATCTAAAAGACACTTGAGAGAGAAGGGATAAGGAAGCTTCATTAGCAAGCTGTCTCTCAATTCTCGATTTTAATCCTCGTCGATTATTCGCTTAATTATCTCAAGATGACACTACTACAAAGTCATCGGTGTGACGGAAAGTCCAGAGAGGAGAAAGAGAAAAAGAGAGAGAGAGAGAGAGAGAGAGAGAGAGAGAGAGAGAGAGAGAGAGAGATAGAGAGAGATAGAGAGAGAAGGTCCGGAACATGTGCGTCTAACACGGGCGACTCTCGGATGCAGATATCAAGCCAGGCGCCTGTAAATCTGCCAGGGACCGGTGTGAAACGCTGGGTGGTTGGATTAGGAGAGGTAGAGGTCGAGGACTGGTCGACCACCTAGTCGGAAGCATCGCCATGAACTATTGCATTTGATATCCACACCGATGAATGGAAACGTTGAGCGGCCTGTCCAGAACGCGGTGCCGCCATCTCTGACCACGATGAACGTGAATGCAGGTATAATGTCCCCGTCGTGCTTCCGCCAACTATGATAACCAAGTATTTACGGCCGCGCTCATCTCGCACGAGTTTCTGTAATTTACGGAGACTCGGAGAAGCCGGCCCGCGTCGCAGACTATGTGTCACAATCTCGCGCATTTTTTCGCACGAATTTCGCGACTTTTCTGGATCAGCGGTGAAACGATAGTGCTATGAATTTTGGATAACGTGTATTGTATATGTTTCTTAAAATCTTGTTCAAAATCTTTGACAAACTTAACAATGATAATTTACGCGCGTAAACTTTTTACAATAGTAACCTTACTGCATCTTTTAATGTCGCAATTAGTAGTTTAGAGATATTTCCATGTATGAAAGAAATCTCGACTATTATAGTTTGGTAAAACGTTAAACGAAAACTGGAATATTAAGAATGCTGATGAATGCTATTGTGGAATATTTTTATTACAATGTATTATAAATAGTAAATTTTATAAATTATAAAATATCAATATTGTGAAAAATATCAAAAATGATTTTATCAGAAAAAATGGTGACAATTTATTACACAGTTAAGTTTTATTTATTTACACAATAATATTTTAACAATTATATTTTCAAAAATGATAGCAACATTTCAGCATTATACAAATATCCAAGTTTTCTCCATGAATATTCACATATTTTTCTCAATATAATAAAAAATAATAGTTTACTTTCATATACACGCAAGAATAACAAATAAATAGTAAATAAATAAATTTATTTTTAAATATTTATGATCTTCCACTGTCGTATATATATATATATATAAAAATTTAAGTATTTCAAAGTTTTGCGAAATATATTTAAATATACTATTCAAAATTTGTACAGGTGCATATTGAGATATTCTTAAAGCATCTTATATTTAGATCATTTATTACTATGTCGGTAATATTTTCTCTGCTTTTCTTTCTTTTACCGTATATATAGAACGCACCATCCATTTCGTTTCTAATGGCGCTAATAACATCGGTGCAGCTTCCCAATACAATCACATTGCCGGAGAATCTTCCGGAATGTTCGTACACAGGCTGTATACTGGGAGCACACATCCGGCGTAACTTGTTTCGCGCGACAGCTCTCCCGACTTTCTCGACGTCCGCGACGTATTTCAAGAAACATTCAGCTCAATTTCTACTTCTCAATTTCCGGCTCGAGTCGCTTCCTCCCTACGGCGGCTCGCTTGCCGCCCCGTTGGCGGCCTCTCGAACTTTTTGACAGGTCGGTTCGGACAGGGATACAAGTAGAGATTTCGACCAACTTCGTTCGCGCGCGCGAGCAAGAGACTATCTCACGTCAGGGATCAGACTCGTTTTACGAGAGAGCCAAGATTAGACTAGACTTGTAAGATTAATTTTCTTGGATACCATATATGTGTGTCACGAATGGCCGGTGACGACACTTCGGAAAGGAGCGTATACAAGTTTTACGACTATACACGAGAAGTCCATCTTGGATCCCTTTATCTCTTTACGTTCGTGACATTTAGACTGTGTCAGAAAAGCTGAGTAGAGTGCAAATTTTAAATCAATGCTAGTCAAGCTAGGTATTTTGACTGTGCCATTCACTGTACATTAACTTTATAAACCTTTAGTTGAAACACGCGAACAAAGGTTTTTTTTTCTCCACGTATTGTTACATGTTCTCTACTTTTTCATTTAACTGATATTCTGAAATTGTAGAGCCATGTGTAAAAAAATTCGCGTGTAAATACATGATAAATTACTATATTTCCTCATCACTATTGACTATGATAAAGTATTGAAAACTTTGAAACTCCTCTCTCCCTTTCCCAAGTTTCTCCCAATTAATTTTTTATATGCTAAAAGAGGTAAAAATTTTTATAAATCTTTGAATATTCAAATATTAATAGATTTAGGTTCTTCCAGTTTTTCTACTCCACAGTGGTATGAGGAAAAGCAAACTTAAGGAAAATTTTCAGATTACATATAAAGGTCAAATACCAAAGCTTCACGCTGCGAAATTCTTCCAGCGTCGTAAATTCGCATTTTCACGCAAACCTCGCAAGATACATAAATATACGAATCCCGCAGTGCGAGTCAAACGGAACGATGCCGGAGTAATTTCGGAATTCGAGCTTCTTACTCGCGGATGGAATATTAACTAAGCTCGCGCGGGGAACCAAGCGCTGCGACTATCCGGCCTGATATAATTTCGCGCGAAATTGAATTCCAATACGCCACTTTCCCATCCGCCGTTTTTTTTTTTTCTTTTTTGTCGGATCTTATCTGCGAGCGCGGATAATCGGCTCGAACGACGGAAATGCACTCTACGACGATACACTTGAAGGGATCGGGATTTCATCACTGTTAGCATACGTTCCGCCTCTATCGTTTCGCGGTTGCATTGAAATAAAGTTAGCGGAACGCCAACCACCCATCGGGCCATCGTGACTCCACCTTTTGCTAAAGTACTTCCATATGTTACTTTAACTCACTTTTACCGTACAAAGTCCTCCACCTAATACTAGACTTTCCTGTTTGTAAGCAATACAAACTCATTCCGATCTCGACGGTAATCTCATTAAAGATCGAATAAACGCATCGCGCATTGTCACATGATTCATAAATAGGCCCGCTGGATCGAGAGCACATGCAATCTTCAAACGCAATATATTGTTTAAACTAAAATATTGAATTTTTAGCGACACGAGAACCGCCGCTTCCAACTTATAAACTGACTTAGAATTGGTATTACGTCACTTTAAAAATGCATACGGCCAAACTTGCACGAAAACTCGGAAGAAGACTAAAATGATAATGCACACGGAAACCGATAGGTGCACTGGTCGGAAGAATGAGCCAACGGCCGACGAAATATGTCTGATGTGCAATTGGCGCGAGGGGCTTCAACACGCAAGATAGAGTATAACCCTAGGGATGATAATGATGGGGATATTAAGGTAATTAAAGTCCTCAAAGTAGTCGACGGCTGTTGTAGCATTAGATACAGTCCCGAGGGATGCTGCCCGCAAAATGTCAGTGGAAAATGTCATACGTGTGTGATTCTGACAATCTCCTTAGCGCTATACACATTCTAAGGCTTTTCAATCAAAACTCCTTTTATATCTCTTTGTTATGATTATGCGCAAAAGGGATAAAGATCAAATTTAATTACGCCGTTAATGTGCGATCTAAATGTGCATGCATGATAGAGCAAGATCCTGTTCTTTCTCATGAAGCTTTCCTGATGTATATTTTTGATTTAAATTAAAAGTGATTTCTCTCTTTCTCCTTCTCTCTCTTCTTTATCTTTTTCTGTCGGCAGGTAAAAGAAAGATATTTTTGCAAACTTTAATTAATATTGCAATTACGAGATATACCTTTGCATTTTATCTTTGAGCACTTCGGTGGTGCGAGTGAACGGATGTAAATGTCACGAATATAATTATTATTCATAATTATTTAAATGGAGCACTATATACCGTGGATTAATATTTCCCATAAGATGAAACGTCCGTTGCATGGAATCGACGTTTTGGATAACACGCGAAAGGTCGAAGATTAAACCTAATCGCCTCGCTATAATGCATGATCTAAATGGATATTTGTCCCGGGGGTATTCAAAAGAAGACCGACAATAACAGCAACAGAGTAAGCAACATTGGATTTCCCGTGTTCCAAATCTCTGTAGCAATTATACAGCAAATCGTGCCGCCCGTAGCAACGTACCATTAACCGCCAAAGATTAGACATGTTTACGTTTACTAAAAGACCTTAATTAATCGACATACGTAACAGAAATATAGACATATTTTATATAAAAAATATTTTTTACTTTAAAATGACAAGAAAAAAAAGTGTCATGATGGCTCCACGTATATATGGTATAAACACACATCTTTATAAATATATATTTGTCAAAGCGTAAAATGAACGTTGCCATAATTTTGCGCATATTCGATAATTTACAATAAATTATATTCATTATAACGATATTGAAATTTAGTTAACTCTACTGATTAATCTAATACGAATAATATGTATACATATTGCATTTACGAACGATATTGCACTCGATTTTAATATTCGTTTCTAATATGACACGAAAAACTCAAAGAACAGATATTAAGTGAAATTATAAGTAGCCGAACGCGATTAACGAGACGTTCACTTTTTAATTTTAATTATTGATATCGATCTCATTTTGATAGCTCGTCCATCTATCGATTTGGTTCTTTAATTAATCAATTAGTTTAGCTCTCTGTGTTGCCGTGTTCCGGTTATGTACAGTTCCGCAAAAGGATGGTCATTGAAGCTTGATTGTTTCAGTAATTTGTGTCCCAAATGCATATCGATTTTATAAGCATCGCGATAGAAGATTTACATGTTTTTTTTGCTTAATTCCTCTCTCTTTCTCTCTCACCCTATGTACAATATTAAATTACAATGCCCGATATGTCAAACAGTGACATAATCTAACAAACGCTCCTCTGTCATTGTCGTCAAAATTACTGTCGTAAAATATTTCGCGAACGCGAATCTTATATGAATCTTCAAAGGGCGTTCTAAATTCCGACGACATCATTTCCTTTGTGCCCTTTTACTCATTATACGTTATGCTGTGTAGACTAAAAGCAAAACTAACTGCTACGTTAATTCTCTATCTAAATGCATATTTACTTCATGAATATCGGTCTAATACCAGTGCAAGCGGCAATCGCAAAATTTCTCGACTTTACCAATAAAATGGCCGTAAAAGATATACGTGCCGCTCATCTCTCTTCTCCAAGCTTTTGCAATGGAACACAAGAGCACCAATTCATGTTCGTACTTGTACATTCACTTTGCCTTAAATATCAGTAAAACAAGATCAAAGCTACTCTTTTATGTTTCTATGTTGAAAAATTTGTCCAGTAATTTTATAAAACTCAGTGAGCTATGACACCGATAACATTATTATATCAAGACGAAGTGAAAAATTGTACGTTTTCCTCCATTAATCGCGTTTGCTTTCCAATTAGCGCGATCGATTATACGTTTATAAGGTTGCCAAGAGTTACGTGCCTTGTCACGGTTGGAAACAAAAAAAGAATCCGAGGGGATTCGTCTTATCGAAACTTTTAATTTCATCAACTATTCGTTTCAATAACGTAATTAGTATATATCTTATAAATTAATTTTTGCAACAAACATTACGTTTTATTATTTTTGTTAAATTATTGTCAATTACAAAAAAAAAAAAAACAAAAATAAATAATAACGCGCAAAATATAAAAAATAAGATACAAATATTTTTAAAGCACAATTTTTCAATATGACAGAAAATTATACGCGCGGCGTAAAAAGTAAACATATATTTTTACAGCAAAAACAAGCAACAGAATAAGCACCTTCGTTCGCTGCTGTTTTTCACCAATCCCGATTGCGCGACTGGACAGCTCAAACAAATAGGATCGAGATGCAGCCAAGTACATCGGTACATTTGAGCAGTTACAGAGTTAATAGTTTGTGGATTTAATCCGGCGAATCCAGTCACTATTATATAATGGCACGGTAGATCGTTCCGGAGAAATGGTTGAATCGAGTGAGAGAGTCCCGGATTAGCGGATGCATCAGTGCTTACAGAAGGCCATGATTAATCCAGCCCTATGGCCCGAAAGCCGATGAGTCGGGGCGGCCTGCAGGCAGACGAAGCGGAACGTGGAGACGACGTTGTGTTTGCGAATTCAGATTGATCCGCGACTGCCAGATGCAACTCCTCTCAACGACGTGTAAATTCGCTTCCCTCGTCGTTGGAATATAAATCGTCGCGTCAGTGAAAATGAGTCGGCGAAAGCAAGTTGAAGAAATACAACGATCAAGTCTGAGTGCCAATTAGACCGCCGACTTATCGGAGAATCGAATCTCACCCGAGATACCGATATCGATTGCCGAACATTAACGTAATGAAGAGCCATTATCTATTATTAAGGAATAAAATGCTGAACAAGCAATAAGCATTATATCTTGTAGTCAGCTGCATTATATATTTATCTCTCTATTCTGTATTATTCCGAATGTTAATTTAGCAAAAGATAGATAGATATGTATTATGCGTCATTAAATTTTCTGATAATTAACGTACTGCTGTTATTAATGAACCAAGTTACGTTGTCCTACTTAGTTATGCCATGCGACGTAATTAATTAGTTAATTGCTCTAATTATTTAAATAAAATTAACTATTGCTGCGCGACGTGAAACTGTCTATTAACTTTTCCGGAAAGTTTTATATCCTTTAATTTTTTTATCTGCTTTAACTCGCGATTAGAGCTAAATTATGGATGATGATTGAAAGCGAAGAATAGCAGCAGGAGATGTAAACAATAATTGACTATGCTATTTCGAGTCTAGTCAAGCATTAGTTAACGAGTCATAGTTACATAGCCACAGTTATTCGACTTGAGAAACCGAACGTGCAAAACTAAACTTTGTAATTAAAATTCAAATGGAGCTGATAGCTCTCAGTAGAAACTACAATCTTGAGGAGATGCTCAATCACCCGGTCAATCTATCTATTATATATCCTCAGGCTGTAACGTAGTCTTGCTCATTTCGCCATATATATCATAAGTGTCGCTATTTTGAATATCAAAATTTCGTCGTGTAACACGTTGAATTTATAATATCTCCTTCTTCTCTTTTTTTCTGAAAAAAATCTAATTGTTTTAAAAGCACCACAATAAGGTTTCATTTGATCAAATCTAACACATTTAGTGAGTTAAATCTCAAAAAGTTTTTTAAAAATAGATTTTAAATTATGTAAAGATTCCTTTAGTTCCTCTAAATTGATTTTATACTTTTATTATATATCCTCAGGCTGTAACGTATTCTTGCTCATTTCGCAATATACTTATATATATCATAAAGGGTCGCTATTTTGAATATCAAAATTTCGTCGTGTAACACGTTGAATTTAATATCTCCTTCTTCTCTTTTTTTCTGAAAAAAAATCTAATTGTTTTAAAAGCACCACAATAAGGTTTTATTTGATCAAATCTAACACATTTAGTGAGTTAAATATCAAAAAATTTTCTTCTATTAGGAGAATTGAGCACATAAAGCACTTTGTTTAGCTTGTTAATACATGATAATATTTTCACCGCATATTAATTTCAAAATGACGTAAAATATTTGTACATTTGTAGTCAACAGTGAAATACATTTGAACCACGGAACGTGTTCGATGTCTGGAAGGAAGCTCGACGCACGTGCTGGTATTGCGAGTCACGTGGGAAGTAAAAGGTTTAATGTCTGCGGCGCGTATTACATGTAAACCGGCGCGACGAGAGCCTGGAGAGGCGTCGTTATCTCCGTATCGTGACGATTCAAGCCTTCCGGCATAGCTGCGGCTGTTATCCGTCATCTTAATGCATAGCCGGAACACCGAGTGACGCACCACCGGCTTATAAACGGCACGATTATTCCACCCTACTCCTACCCATCGATCCCCCCCCCCTGCCCTCTCCTTTACTCAAACGCCGTCCTCCCCACATAAGCAGTGTCGACCACGGACGGGGTCCGCCGCATGGTCTCTATAAATGCATCCATTTGAATTTCATGTTGAGCGAGCCAGCACACGGGATGAATAGTTTTCAATACCTTTCCTCTTGTCGATCCTTCCCGAATCCTACACCGTACATAAACCGTACTTTTTTCGTTCTCCTATAGATGCTGCTATTTCTCGCGAATTATTCTGTTATCATATTTCTGTAATTATCCTGTTAAAAAGGGCTGAATACTAATACACAATTTGAAATAGACATTTCAAATATGTAAGTAATTGTTTCATATAGCTGTTTTCTAAAGCGCGATTAGTATACTATTAACTATTAATTGTAAGAATGATACGTTACACTCACCTGTTTCACATTATGATTCACATAATTAGAAGCCAAATAACTAGAACCTATCGCTCAAAATTAATTAGGCAGCCCTCAATTAATTCTCGATTGACGGAATGTAATTCAAACGGAAGCCACACAGTGTGAACGGTGAATAGATATATCCAATCATTGCAATCCGGAGTATTATGCGTAGAACAATTATATTATGATACAAATTCTAATTGGGGTCAGAAAGATGAGAATATTTTCCAAATAATATTATTTGTAAAACTTGTTCTGTTTTGTATTGTACATTACTTGCGCATGCATGTAATTAAAAAATATACTTATATGTCTTGTAGGTATGTGATTATATATACGTATAAAATGCTAAATCTTAGACGTTTATTATTAGATTAATGTTATCATTATAACTAATTGCAAAATAAATTTAAATATAAATTATTAAATATATATATATATATATAAAATCCTTATTTTTATAATTTATTATTATATATAAAAATCACATACACGCTTTTATTGTAAAATATAAAAATCATATTTTATTGTTTCAGGTACTGCATATAATCATAATAGCGTAAAAAACCTTGTTTTATCCGAGATATAATTTATAATAACCATTTAGTATAAAATTAAACATATACACGAGCTTAAACGTTATAAACGAGTTTAAAAGATAAATATTAAAAGTTTATATTTTTCATACACAGGACATTTTTCTCATGTGCTACTTCAAAAATCCTTATAAACCCTTATAAATCTTAATAAAGTGAATTGTATACTACATATGTGTGTGTCTTACACTTCTTACAGGTAAAATTTATTCATATTTAAGTATGCATCTATCATTTATTTATAACACAATACATATTGTACCTTATGTACTTATATAATGCAGTAAAACAATAATAAAAATAAAAATAAACTCAAAAGCGCTGATTGTTTTTTGCAAGAATTTGTCAAAAGTATCTCTTCGTCAAAAACTGTTCAGACATTCTAATTTATTGTGTAGTCTATGACAATAATTGATATTTAATGTAAACAAAATAGCACTTTTATTACAGTTCACAAAACTAACACTTCATTATTTAAAGCATCTTTTTGTTTACGATGCAATAAAATATTCTTTTTCTTGCAACTTTCTTGATCACACTTTTCTAACGTCTTGAATGTCAAACAAGTATGAGTTCAGAAAAATTTCTTGGACATAAAGCTTATTTATATATTAACTTTGCACACTAACCGGAAAACGAATAAAAATGTAACTGTTTTTTCTAACGAGAGTTTATGCGCGAACTGTGCATTACAGTTTCCACAAATTCGCGAAAAGTTGGTACAGTACATATGCATTGAGTATGTTATTATTAAATTTATTCCCTCATTATTTACTGAACAAATACATTTTTTAGATACAGTATTTAATCTACAATATGAAATAAAATGTTTGATATTGGAATATTTTAATATATGAATTTCGCATTAGAATTTATTCAAAATATCCTGTCAAGCACTATTCATGATTATTTATCCGAGTCTATTTAAATTTTAATCGAGGCTGTTAAGCAGCCGATTCTAGAAATAAAAATTTTATCAAACTCCTCTTTAAGACGCCATTTCATCTCATGTGGTTTTCATTCCCTAATTAGTACTTTACGAAAGCCATTACCTACCTAATATTTTCACTAAACCTACTCTAGCTGACTGTAGTTTAATCGAGAATAAAGACTGAATGAGATCGCCCTTATATACCTAGTAAGTATTCGTTTTTATACCTCCTTACGTAATTTTATTAATTAATTAACTAATTGCTTCGCGCAGGAGGATTCCTTCGGACTGCCTCAAGTGCAGCAGTGTGTAAAGAGAGTTGCGGAGAAAGATAGAAATGCATTTAATTTTTTCGTTTCGGTTCATTAACGAGGTCAATAGGTTAAATAACTCGGGCCATCATTCAATGTTTTGAATTTTTTTTCGTTGAATATTCTTGTAAAATATTTTTACAAATAATTATAGTAGTTATAATTTTCTAATATTTTTACGTTATTATTAAATATATAGTACAAAGTTAACGATTGTAAAATTAATTACTTAAAAAATTCAATGAAAGTATTACGTTATTTTATTTAACGATCTGAATTAATATATTAACAAAAATTCCCTTCCCTTTTCTCTTTGAAATAATATTAAAAAAAATTTTAAAAGATTCCGATATATTATTGACTTTTTATAACGTAACATAATTGCATTAGCTCCTCAAAAATTCTCCAACCGTTATTCATTAACATGTATTGGTAATATTTTCCCATTAAAATTATGAAACCGTCGTGTCACTTAAATAGACTTAGCATCATTTAGATACTTGTTATCGTGAGGAGCATTCGCGGTGTTACGAAATGGCCGCACAGAATTTCCGCGCAGCCAGTTCCTAACTACTTATTCATGAATTATTCTCGTAAGTATGCTATAAAAACACATTTTATGATCTCACAAAGCGAAACTTGGCATAGAAGAATGTATTAGCTGATAAGTAGCTTCAACCATTAAATAATTTTACGATAAAAAAGATACTGTCACTCTCTTTCTTAATTTTTAGATATTTGCAATATTTCGATTTTAAAATTAAACTACAATAATTTTATTGAAATTTTTTCACGACCAATGATAATAATATTAATAAATTACACATTCATAAAAAAATGTAATACTAAATTCTATCAAATCATAATTGATTTCAAATTAAAATTATAAACCGAAAAAGTTTACATTTTTATTCTCAAAAGGGATTTATCCAAGAGAAAGAGAGAAAAAGAGAAAAAGAGATAACGTTTATTATTAATTAAATTGTGTTGAAAAAAGAGAAACGATTTTTATAAAAATTTGCTAAATAAAGGGACGCGACAAGCTTAATTGACACATTAACGGCATTCGACACTTGATTGAAAGAATCGATTGGCAGAATGTTTAAACGTATTCACGTAAAAATTCGAATTACCTTATATCCGGCGAGGTCTTGAACAACGCAGGACAGAATAGCTTCTCTTCCCACCGGGGCAGTTACATTGGTTATTGGCTCCTTGAATTTAGGATCTAAAAAAAGTAAAATTATATTTCAGGGAAATGAGATTATACAATGTGATATAATTACAGAATTTATTCATCTTTATAATAAGTATTCAAATAAAACGACAAAAATTTTTTAAAATTCTCTTGTCGGGATATACATATGTACATCGATTTATTTTATTAACATTAACTGTACAATACAAAATATATATATATATATATATATATATATATATATATATTTTTGTTAATATTATCAACTGTATGTATTGTTGACTCGCAAAAGTTTATAAAAGTACACAGTTCTGATTTAATTTATTTATGTCCAGTTTAAAATAAAAATAGAGAAAATTAAAATTATTTCATTTTAACTTCCAACTTATTGTTATGTATAAGTTGGACTAATTTATACATTTAAAACAAATACAATTAATTCCTGAAATTTGTTTAGTTGTTTGACAGTTGTTGACAGTTTGATAAAGATCTAGATTAAATAAATTGTTTAATGTAGAACGAATATATTTATAGTTATATATAGACACGCGCGTTTTAATAATAAATTTTCACATATGTAGAATTCATCTATTGAATAAATAAATTAAATAAATGTTATTATTTGATCTTCTCAGATTTAAATAATCTCTTATAATCTTTTAGGAAATTTTATCAATTTATTTTTAAATGAGAATTGACCTAATTGTTAACGTTCCTTAACGCTCACTATTACTAACATAGAAAATACATTTCCAAACGTACCTAGGGTCAAAACGTTAATGCCATATGGGAGATGCGAAGAAATTATATCCAACGATATAAAATATGGTATAGGGACGCAAAAGGGCATCGGGAGGAGAAAAATGGCCAGCAGCATAGCGTGAAAGATAAATGCACGTTTGGATTGCCCGTTGTAGATTTATCCTCTAGCAATCTAATGCAATATTATTGGATGCACTCGATGTAGCACAATGCGATTATTTCGTACGCCCTCGGCACACCAATAAAGAGCGAGCATCAAAACGCGAATCATAATATGATAGTACTCCTTGTGTAGATGTGGAATAAGGAAAACGGAAATCATGTTTGCACAGGAAACAAGCAGTGATCGTCGCAATAGTAGATGGACGTACAATAGTTTGAAATACAAGTTAAACATAGACAATTTGGTAACACTAAACATGGACTCTGCATGTCAATGAAAGGACATTGACCAACTCTTATTGAGCTATTGATTTGTAATATCGGATTTGGAACGCGCATATATTTAGAATATAATTCATCCGATAGAGCTTTCATGGCAAAAAAGTTTGACATAAATTGAAATTATAAGTTTTTTACTGTCGATATATCAATAAAAATTTTTGCGACGCGAAATTAATACGCGAAATAGAATTTAATTGTACGGAGTATAAATTGATTTTTATTCGGATTGGACAAGTTTTGTTATATCATCGTTATTAAAACAAAATAAATTGGTTAACTTGAATGTAAATATACGTGTAATCGTAAAAAGAGAGTTAAATTAAATTTTCCGTGTTAATATCTTTACAAAATATAAAATGTACAGAGGAAGGATGTACAGCGCATAAAAAAGGTACATCGGTGCAAACGTACTCAATTAAAACATATATAATAAAGTATATGTATCCTCCAATATGTATCCTCAATATCGTTTTCCCGATAACAGGATTGTAAATAAAATACAAGCCTCCCTGCGCTGCCACAAAAGCGTCATCTGTTTCTCCATTAACGGTAACACGTAAACGTCAACATCGATCAACACGGCCAAGGATATTCCCGGCGCCGGCGCCGGTATATTGCCGGTATATCGTCGGTACAAAATTATTCCGGCGACTGCATTACGATATTGTCCATCAAATCTCGCCCGAGTCAACACGACAGACGCACACACAACGCGCCCAAGTCTCTCCACGTGTGCGAGCGAGACCCATTAAAAGGTCAACATCGATCAAGAGCCAAAAATGCCCCACGGAGATTGTTTGCGAGGGATGTAAACCGAACGAGGGCGTGGTGCGTGAGCATGAGCGAGAGAGAGATGAGAGGAACCAGTGAGAGAACATAACCGTAGATGGGTACGTAATGGGAGCATAAGGGAACCATAATTCCGTCGGCGGCCTGCGGCCCATGGTAGCCCTCGCGGGAAATCGCGGCCGTATTAAGACTCTCTCTTCGGTGGGTTTTGATGGATCGAAGTTGCCCAAGAAATGGCCGGCCACGAAATCCGAAGTGTTTTGACAGAACTGGCGAGAAGAGAGAGAGAGAGAGAGAGGGAGAGAGAGAGAGAGCGAACGCACATTTTTCCAGTGAACAATGAGCGTGAAATGACTCATGGATGATTAATAAGTCCCATTACCCTGTATACATATTTTTGATAGGGTAAACTCGGGTAAGATGGCCATAGTTTTTTAAAATGCAAAAAACATACTTTTATTTTTGTTATTTTTCAATAGTGTTTGACATATTATATCTTCACTGAAGCTTAAATTACATAATATTATCGAAATTAAAAGGAAAATATTTCATTGAAATTTTATATTATCAAAATAGTACAACATAAGCATTGGCCATTTTACCCAACTTTTAAGGAAAAGATGACCATAGTGACGGAAATATGGCCATAATATTTATAAAAAAATAGTGAAAACAAAAATAAAAATTATAGGTCATATAACAATTTACATATCTTTAGAATATGTCTAACGTCGATTACGATAGCTCAATTGTATTTTATTCGACGTATAAGAGTTTTTAGTAGACAAATGAAAAACTTTGCAGATAGTCAAAAATAAAAATATGATATAAGATTCACAATATCGTTATTTCGAACAATGTATGCGCATAAACTACTGTAAATATCGATTATCTTTGATAATGACTAAAAAAAGCACACTATGTAGCCATTATTGAAAAAATTACAGCCTATGAGCATCATACCTTAGTTTAGCTTACTCTTATTCATGAGAAATAGAGACTTTTATCCACATCGAATCTCGCGATTCATATGATTAATTAAATGCAAAAGAAAACCGCGACAAAATTAGCGAGTAAATATCATGGGCGGATTAACTTCTTAAAGATACAAGTAATATACTGTCGTATTTTATTTAACAACTCGCTATTTAGTCAGAAAGCTCTCGGATAAACGCAGTAATTAATAGTCGTGAATTAGAAAACGTAATTTTACCGTTTTAGAGAAACGACGATGCAGATGTATATTTATTCTTCCATTTTAGAATTCGTAATGTAATGAATAATTAGTGCTTATTGATGTTTATCGAGGAAAATTTGTTTTTATTTCTATCATTTAATTCGTTACGATCTGCGTTATGATAATCCGGTTTTCCATTTACAACTTTCATTGCATTTGCATTACAAATCTCAACGATAACGTTTACAATAATGACGTGTAGTAAACACTATGAACGTAAATTGTAAATTTTATGAACAGTTAATGGCATCTTTCAATTAGTCTGGGATTCGAGACAAAAATGCATCCCCAACATCGACAATTCAGAAGTAATGTGGGCTTGCATTTTTCACAGCCTTACCCGCTGCACTTCCCGGCATATTGTCGCCCGACATGGCATTTTAAGTTATAGCCGACGAAGCGTATGTAAGTAATCCAATAGTCGACCATTTCAAAAAAAGCGAGCAAGAAAAGGCAAGCACGCGAGAGTTAGGATACGAGAGGGTCGGAGGGCGATAAAAAATATCACGAGCGTTCGTCGATGCACATCGTCACTAATGCATTTTATAGGGTGAACGTCAAAATATCAACCTACGAATTTCGAACACAAAAACCAACTGCAACTAAAAAAACGAAAAAAAAAAAAAAAAAAAAAAATATATAGGTACCGCGACATTTATGATGAGAAATAAGTTTTCGTTTATAATCTCACTTGTATATAAATGTACGATCATTCGAGAAAAATATATATGCAAGTATATAAGCATGCTTATCATTATATGAGAAGAATATATACATATATTCTCGATACACGTGCGACATATAAAAGTGATATATACGAGAAAATACGTCGTACGATTAAAGGTTAAAAAGTTGAAGGTAAAGAAGGATAAAGGGGTAAAACTTTGTTATAAATAAAATGACATTAAAAGATTTTTATAATTAATTTCTTAAATAAAATATCCACACACATAGTATTACGGTATCAGTACCATTTATAAATAGACCGATATCAGTAATATCCCATCCATAAATAAATCAAGATCGCTGTCATCGCTATCACCCGTTAAGAACCTGCATAGCCGAGAGCCAGTGAACCGTGTTAAAATACCCCCGCAACGCGGCATTTCTCACCTCGACGACCGTGCTTTCCTCGATTTTCGTCGCTTCGGCTTCCGAGTGGAAGCGTACGAGCGAGGTCAGATGGAAGAACATGAGAGACGAAAGGTTGTGGTTTTCCCTGCGAGAGAAGAGAACTTCAGGAATTCTCTTCGCGTGCTGTCGGAAGATTATTTTCACGAAATGCGGGTTAGAAATCACTGGCGTGGGGTATATATACCCATATATACAGTTTTGCCGAAATAATAAGAGTTTCGTCTGCTTAAGTCCGACAAGTGTTTACGCCCCTATTTATGACGACAGTCTTATATCTTCTCTCACGAATGTTTATACCAGCCGCTGGCAAATACGTAACGTAAAATCCCCAAAGCGCGTGCAAAGTACTTCATATATATATGCGCGCGCGCGGCCTTTCTTCTCGCTCTTTTGCGCTTGTTTGCTTCTGATTCTCGGATTCTCAGCTCGTTTCTTTTGCAACGTTGTTCGCATAGTTCCGTGCCAATTCTTGCTCTCATTATCCGCCACGTTGCGGTTTATTTGAATTGATTCCTTCTATTCTGCAACTTTCTACATTCTCACTCCGTACGCCTGCCTGCTCTTTGAGAGAGATTTTCTAGTTTATTGTTCGTTATTCGAAAATATTAATGCCGTCAATGTTGAGAATTCTTTGGCTTTCATCTATCTACTCGTGATTCGAGACATTATTTGTAAAATCATATTAATAACGTTCGTTTTTTCATTATCTTTGTATCGGATCAAACTAATATTTCTTATTTACAATTAATACTTCCTACCATATAATATATAGTTAGATGATTAAGTAATAAATAATAAAAATATTATGTATGATAATTGTTTCCCTCATCTTATATTTACGAAAACTAAATATCTAAGTGTGTGTAAATAATATTGTTGCTTGAGGCCTACTTAATAAGAAATTATTCGCTCCTTTTCTCATTTTCGCGACGACAAACTTGCGTCTCTTTATTCTTCGTCAAGTAGAACATTTCCTTCCTTTTATGCATCGTCTAATTCAGCACTTGGACTTGTTCGTTTTTGCACTCCCTTGCCTCCCTTTTTGCACCACGGCATGTCTCTCATCGTTTCCCATCCCCCTTCTCATTTTCTCAAGACTCAGCGCCTCTGTCCGTCTCGTCTGTACGTTCATTTTCATCCTCTCGCTCTGGTATTTCGCGGCTCCTCGTGAACCCTACGTGGTACAAGGCGTATAGTATAATAACGAGCCATGAACAGTGCAACGCGTCGGCCGCTTTATTTCACCATTTCTGGAGTCTGAAATATCTCGCTCCTCTGAAATCACTTCGCGCGAGCTAGCAGTAACTTCCCTCTCCGCGCCTTTCGCGCACTGCTCTCGTTGCAAACGGCTTAATGCTTGCAACGGTAACTCATTCGAAACTCATTCCTCCCGAGAAATAGTTCGAGGGAATCTACGGGAAATACGAGAAGAGGATCTGTGTCCAATTTGTTGTAATAATAGAACAACGCGGACCACGAATTGATGCTCTACTAGAGACAGAGATTATTTGCGACCAAAAAAAAAAATTTTAAAAATTCTCATCATCATTAATATTATACATATATCAAGTCACAAGCACTATCATGCTGCGTAGTTTAATGTTCTGTTAATGTTTAATTGAAAACAATAGTTGTGATAAAAATTACAATATCAATATATATATACGTGTCTAATAATAAGTTTGATATAAAAATAAAGAAAGAAGCATTTAATTCTCTCGCGATGCGAAAATAACAATGCAGTGACTTGTGGATAGTCGCTTGATCTAAAGAGAGGTTACGGTAAAACAGTTAATTATTCCGGTGTCGTGTCGTACAACGGAGCAGTATGTTTGTACGCGATATCACTTATGTCGCCGCGTTTCTGGTTTATTGCCACCGGGATGTGTTGGCAAAGAAGCAGCATGTGATACTTGTAACAGATTACATTTCGTGCCGGGACACACTTTGTTATCTGGGTTTACACTTTCATGCACCAGGAACGACCTCACGTTTCCTACCTCGCGTCGCTCTATTTATTTTGGCCACTTGGGTTTTCAAGGTGCTGTCAACGTGTTCGTGACAGCGAGCTTTTTTCAAGTTCAGCAATCCGGCCAAACTATTGTGTAATGTCAGCTGATATATGTATGTAACGCTGCCTGCGACGGTAGAAATATTCCTGTACGCGAGCGCTGTGTGACAGATACGTTTTGATATTATTCAAAACACCGTTTACATGTGCGAAATTTAACGGTGAGCTAATATATCGCTGTTGCACGATTCCAATCTCACCAAGTATCTATAAAGAGAGATTTTGTATCTACATATATCTCTTTCAAAGATACAACGACGAAAAATTACAGCCTTGATCAGAAGTATTAGGTACCCTTAAATTTTCCCTATTTCTTATTTTGTTAACAGTATATAAATACTAAAAAGATTAAAAAATTTTTTAAAACTATCGATAGCACTTTAAAGCTGACATTTTAAGCTATAAAATGTTTTTTTAATTTTTCGTTTGCGATAATTTTTCAAAATTATGTATGTTTCAGAATTATGTATCTCGGCCAAAAAAAATTAAGAAAATTTAAAAAAAGTGTTTTGTAGGGAAAATGTAGTTTATGTGAAACTTGACTTAAATTTTTCGAGAAAAATTTTTTGACCGAGTTGCAGAGTGTCAAAAACACAATAAAATTTTAAGAAACAAAACAATGTTCTTTTTTAAAGGACAGAACAAGGAAAATACAAAAATTTTTTAACGTACTGATAACGCATTAAAGTTGCTATCGGTAATCTTGCCAACAAAATGCTTTTTTTTAAACTTTCTTAAATTTTTTTTGGCCGAGATACATAATTTTGAAAACTAAATCTGTGTTTTTCAGACATGTTGTCGATACTTGGCGAAAAATTATGACAGACGAAAAATTAAAAAAAACATTTTAAAGCTTGAAATTTCAGCTTTAAAATGTTATCGATAGTTTTTAAAAATTTTTTAATCTTTTTAGTATTTATATACTATTAACAAAATAAGAAACACGGAAAATTTAAGGATGCCTAATACTTTTGATCATATCTGTATATTATTACACGCAGCAATATTATTATTATATTACATAAATCTGGATAGAGCACATTAATATAGAGAATATTACAATTGATTCACATCGTGTTAAATAAAGTCACGCAGACATTAATGTGCCTTTTGAATACAGTTCTAGTGTGTTATGTTTGATGTATGTACTACTTATGTATTTCTGACAGGGGAATCAAACTTGAGATATTGCTGACACAAACTTTTATAGTGTAGCCTATTTAAAATATATCATATCACTAGGCTCAGTTAGATATTCGATATGGGCGTTCTGTCTTGTTCGATCTTGTGAATTTATGATAATAAACCTGCATATACATCGTATAAGTAATAGAGCATATAAATATATGTATTATCCAAAGCATAAAAATAATAAACTTGTAGTTTATATATTCGCATTTAATGAATAGATAACGAATGCATTACAATAATTCAGGTCATCGATTCACGTGGATTTATAGAATGAAATAAACAAATCTCTCCTGTGTATTTTTATGTTCTCTCTTTTTAAAACAAAAAACCACAGAAATCTTTGTTAAAAAATTGAATAATTAAGCGAAATTAATTAATCGATTTAGTATAAAAATAACACATTTTATCATTTTAACATTCAACTGTTAAACGCCAATCTCATTGTCAGTCATAAAATTAAAATAAAGAAAGAACTGTAAGAAAGTTATTTTTATTTTTAATTTTACTATATTAAATTAGCATTCGATAAACTGTAATGAAAATAAGCATATTAAAATTGTAGATTATATAAGCAAATTAACACAATTATTTTAATGAAAGTATTATCGAAAAGATAAATTACATTATAGTGTACATAACAAAACTATCGAGTAAATACGTAGGTACTGAAAGAAATAAAATTATGCAATTTTTACAGAAAGAGGCAGAGTTAGTTTCTCTTTTCTTCCCACAGGATGAAGAATCTTGACTTAGCTCGCTCGCACGATTCAATTACCCTCGGGTTCAAAAGTCGGCGAGGGAGCATGCTACCAAAAAAAAGATTACCCGCGTCGCATCGGGGGATCCATGCGGTCTGACTTGGTATAAAACGTATTCTATCGTCGGACTATTCGCATTTCCGAGAGACCTTTTGGTTCAGCCTAAGATGATTTACATTCCGTTTCCCTTTCCCCAACCCTCATCCTTCCTCCCGGAATTGTTGTATCCGGGGAACACTATAACTAAAGGAAAATGCACGATTTCTGACAACACCCTCCGTAAAGGCTGCCGGTGAAATCTCGCGGAATGTACATCGCGCGCGTTTGCATGTGGTGGTTTTGTGTTGTATGAACGTACGTGTGTGCGCACACACGCTAGGATACTACACGCTATAAGTTATCCACACCCGACGAACATTTGTACAATATGTTATATTTTCTATTCCCCGACGCGTTCGCCGCCCCGACTTATCCAGCAGCACATACGCTCGTTCGCGCTCGAGCGATTTTCATATCGAGGGAAAATCGAGCTTCCTATGTATTTGTTTTTACCTTTCTTCGGTCATTCAACTTTAGTGAACTTTAGAGAAATTGAATGCATAATGATCCCCGCGCTGACGACAATAAATGCGTAATAATGCGATGTAAAGAGAAGAGAGAATATGAACATGCTCCACGGTTGGCTATTTCTCTTTATACAGTTGATTCTCGACAACTGAAATAATCGCGTTCGTATTTTTATCCTACAAAATAATCCCTTGAGATAAAAAAAAAATTGGACCGAGCACACTTTATGATATAGTATTTGAATTAGCATAAAAACAGGGTGTCTACTCAAATCTCGTAAAAAAATTCCCTGAAAATTTCCTAGTATTTTTGTTCAAAATTCAAGTAAAGAGAATATTTTCAAGATTTTTTAATACAACTTTCTCTAAAATAAATTTTTTTTTTATTACCGCGTTTTCTAATGTTTTTCATTCGTACAAAGAAGAGCTTTTTAAGTTTCAAGTGCTAGATTTGTAAATGTACTAAAAAAACTTTCATGAGATAAGCGTTTTTCAGTTGTATAATATTTTCATTTCTTTATTATTAAAAATTACAAAGAATACATACTTCATATTTAATATTATGTTATATAAGATATAAAAACGAAAATATATATATATATATATATATATATATATGTTCCTGAGAATTCCAAATTTTCCAGGAAGATACCCTGAAAAAGATTATATAACATTTATATATTCAAAACAGGCTCAATTGGCTTTTCAAGATTATTGAATGTGTTTTTTACGTCAATTGATAGTTAATAAAATTTCCCCTCAAACAAATTATTTTGCATAGAATTTATTTGTAAAAAGTGATCGGTATATATGTATAATGATCTTTATTAAATTTGGCCAAATTATATGTCACATAAATAATGGAAGTACAATGAGAAAAACCAGACATTAATTAAATTTGAAATATCTTCGAACTTTTAATGAACCTTGGTATATCTATGACAAATTATTAATCCGTTGCATTTCCTCTGTCATGCTTCTCCGATCACATCGCAAATAAATATTTGGGATTTCATTACAGAATTTTGTTATTTAATAACAAATTTAAATATTGAATAGTATAATTGAAATATTAATTAAAATAATGCGTATCGTATTACTTGAAAACACCAGTATGCACGGATTGCAAATTACGATACGATTCGTTATCAGTCCGAAATAAAATCGAAGTGAAACGGATTGAATACTATCGAATATTGAAATTCGCGTTATTTTTAAATTTTTAATTCACATAATTCCATATCCAAATTCGGAATTAAAACAACATTAGAAAATGACATTTGTCAAAACGAAGCATTTTATACTTATGCAGTAAAATTCGATCCAGTCCAATATTAATAGCAATTATCGACGAGGATAGATGAAATTATGTATTAGCGCTAATCGTCCGCTATATTAGCGACAAAAAGACCAATCGAAATTTCTCTGAAGATACGCCTCAGCAGATACCTTTGACTCGAGTAACAGGATCGAATTAACGAGCCTCTTCACCCCCCCCCCCCCAGCCCCGGTGTCGACACGCGTTGGCAAACGTTCCGTTTCAATGCCTCACTGCTATACGGAACCAGAAGTTCGGTCCTCTGACATCCACTTTTCGCCTCTCCCAGCTTCCGTGCCACCGCCATCGTTCTCACCGGCGGGATTTCTCTTAATTGCATACGGTAATTATTGTTTGCGCGCTAAATACGTCCCTACACGCGTAGTCGACTAAAGAGTTCTCTCGAAAATCATGCAGCAAAGTTTGTCATAACGTGCTGCACAAACGCCATCAAGTTGATTTTCAAGATAAATGAAATCACGACGCAGAGATAGAACGTCATATACAATGTACATAATAAAGGAACGCAGAAATAGAAATATTTCCTCGTTTCTATTGACAAAGAGAAAGTTTGGAATTATCTGCGATATGTGATATTAAATTTTTCTTCCCTCTTCCTAAGTGGTAATAATTAATTTGTTGATTCGATTAGGATGAATATTACATTGAATATTAAAATTTGCTAAGAAGTTATGCAGCGCGCGCAATTATTTTATAAATAGACGCATATGTCGTATATTCAGCACTTGTGGCAACTTCGTGTCTCATCCTTCCAAGAATAAAGCTACACTTAATTCCACACGATAATTATTATTTACAGAGCAAATACAGCGACAAATACAATCTGCTGGTAAATTTTGTCTAAAGTTTGTGTGATAATTTCTATCTAAGAAAGAACATTGATTTCTCTAGAGAAAGAGAGAAAACGGTGGGATAGAACATAATGAGACAGAGTCGCAATTACAACTACTTCTCTGTAGCTGAATCCACATCAAGTAATTATTTCAAATTACCATCGCTTGTTTAAAAGATGTTCGTTATTAAAGATTTAACCGAATTGTCATCGGTTATTAAAGATATTCCTTATTAAAAGTGTAAAGGTATAACGAGCCTGAAAGAAGTGACAAAGCGGACAGCTTAAGCTGGCGTGGCACAGCATAGGCGACTAATTATCCGTAATTAACACCACGGAGGTGTCGCTAACGGCTCCTTAAAGTCCACGTGACGGGCGTCGCGGAAAAATAAGACCCATAAAACGGAGGGGCACGTGAGGGAAAAGCCGAGGGAAAAAAAAAATCTGATATAAATCGCAATCGCAACGGCTATACGTCGTGGTACACATTGCGGCACGTGACGTAATAAAACGCGTGCACGCTGCCGGGTCTGTTACGGTCGTACCGTCTTGCCGTTCTCCGTCGGGTTCGTCGATGGCGTGGAGTCGACAGTATCCGTTCTACCAGCGTCATTAAGCCCGATGCACAATGGCCGGCCGTGAGATTTTACCGCAGCGAAGAGAGATTACGGCGACATGCCCGCGACTTTGTTAACGTCCGTGCCCATTACGACCGGCATTTGTTCTCCCTTTGTTCCGATCCTGTAACTCGCTTGAATCCATAAGAAAAGGGAAGAGCATACCCCGTTCAATGTAACGGAGGACATAAACGACCTAACGAATGTAAATAACTACGCGCAGTTCGTATATTTTAAATATCCATTATATCCGCACGATAAATAAATATGCACCTCGCGACTTTTCAAAGGCCGCTCTCCTCTTCCGATTGGCTCTTCTCGCAATTTGATATTTAATCGTGCGTCAAAGACCTTTCCTTTTGGTTTCGTTTCGAAAAAATGCCACGGAAAAGGCATAATTTTTTTATAAACAAATTGCATTAGCTTATCTAAACGTCACTGTGCATCAGGCTTTACAATTGTCGCTGTTTGTACCGTTAACGTTTGATGATCCTGGTGTTGGTACTGTTGACGTTGGTGTGTTGGTCTTGGTGGTAAGTAACGAGTGGTCTTGGTCGCTTTACAGAATCGTTGGTGGATAGTTGACGGAAGAAGAGAGGCGATCCCCGCAGGAAGGAGGAAGGATGAGAGGAGAGTGGGCGAAGAGACTGGCGAACGAGAAATTGGAGCAAAGTTGAAGTAACTACCTTCGAAGAACAGACTAAGTTACTGCCGATGGAAGAGGTTATTAGAGGGTTATACGAGAGTTTTATCTCGCTGCGCTATTTTTGTGACTGCATGCCGGGTTAAGAAACCGCGGTATGTCGACAGAACCGGAACAGGAAGTTGGGATACGGCCAAATGTGTGTCACGCGCGAGAGAGCTTGTGTATTCCTGGGTTATAAAATTAGCATAAAATAAACAACGGGATATTTGATTTGGATTTTCCTATTTGGGCATGTTTATTTCCAGACGACGTCACGATTGCGCCGCAATGAGTTTAAACACTTTTGAGCGAGCGAATATTAATCTATCAGAAAAAGAAAAGGCTACAGCCTCTATTTTTGTACTCGACTTTTAATGAATAAGGTACTTCAACTGTACGTCGTTTTACGGTTACAGTTTAAAGACAAAAATTATTTTCCCTTGTTCTCGACGAAACATTTCCGACATCGACATTCTTTGAGAATGATAAAACAAATATTACGTTATGTAAGACAAACAGCGGACAAATGTACAATGATATCTGCAAAATATCTAAAAAGTACTTCACTATTATAAACGCATTCTCCGAGCAGCACAATTACAAAATGTTTCTCTATGTACGGATATTATTGCGGTACTTATTCGCCGCATCATCATACACAGGAGAATATCAAATGTGTATGTGTGTATAAGAGAGAGAGAGAGAGAGAGAGAGAGAGAGAGAGAGAGACGGTCTCGTGAAAAATTTACTTTAAGAATCGAGCGTTTTTCTACAGGCGTCCTACATAGCAAACCGTTACGGTAAAATTGTTCGGCTCTTGGAGCTTTTAAAAGGCTGTGGTAAATGGAACATGCAGCGAGCACCGTAGTTTAGACAAACGCTACGTTTTGGCTGAAGGGATGCCCCTTTGAAAAACTCGGGAGGATTTTTCGTTTGCCCCACCTAAAGTACCGCTTTTATACGAATCCACAGCAAACAAGAAAACGCTGTTTGTGGCGACTGAAATCGCACGGTCGAACAATAAACGATAAAAATGAATCCGTAAAACTTTCTTACGTACCTTTCTCTAGGATTTTACAAACCGAGAGAAAATAGATTGCTTCTAAAAAATAAAAATTTTAATTTCTACAAATAACTTTTAATTATCAGGCGCGTTATTGCATTCGAATAAATATTATTATCTCTGACCGAGAGAGAGAGAGAGATAGAGACTACCTCCTAAGTAACAAGATATACTTCTACAAAAACACATTGCGTTATTACGTTAAAAAAATACACGAATAAGCGGACATATCTCACAATCACGATATGTAATTAATAAAAGTGACATAATGTCGCGAAAGACACTCACAATAATGATAACTGGTTTTAATTGCGACGAGCGCGCAGTCCGATTAACCGATAAAATAGCAAAGCAAAATTTCTTGGCATCATTGCACGGTCGATGCATTTCATCGTGTAAATTACGAGAGATGCGTCGCATCTGTGAGAGGGACTTATTAAAAAGTATCCCTCAAAAGCGCACTTGCGTCTGACGAGGAGTGTAATCAAAACTCGGGGGAAAATATTTTCCTTCTCGGCGGCAATAAAATGAGTTGCTGATGCGCGTGCTATCCGCGAACGCGTAACATCGGTGTAAAAAGAACATATCGTATTTACCAATTTGCCGTCAACCGTAAAACGTCGTCGAACACGTTAAAAGCGGTGACGGGACGGAGGATATCACCAATCGTATTGTATTGTGGGCGTGTGAAATTTATTAGTTGTGGGAAAGGTCGAGCTTATCACCATTAACGGGCTATGTGCGTCAACTTTATTGTTTGTTGGATAATCGTAAAGATGTAATGACCGGAGAACATAATATACCGCTCAATCGGTTTTACGATCCACGGTTTAAGATGCAATGCATAAGTCGTATTGTAGATTGTGCATGTGTATGTGTATATATATATATATATATATATATATATATATATATATGGATTGTGCCGGATGATGCGGAAGTGGCATAGTAACCAATCATGTGATATCCGGCCGCATCCAACTCTATTGGCCACTATAACTTTGACGTAAATGTTTATTGAATTACTGCAGAGCGTTAGCGCTAATTCGAGGGATATTACGAGGTAAATCTCATCTACATGTTAATAAATCGACAATATTGCAAATATCATGCATTACTATGCATTAACGTTTAGATATTGCATTTATGTAAAATATATCGATATATTATATCGTTAGAATAGTTGTATTACACGTATTAGATCGTGTCCCTTCTGTTATTAATGCATGGTTAAAGTTATTAAAAAATGATTCAAAAATTTAACGAGAGATGTGTACAGATACAAAGATAGAAAGTAAATAAATAATTAATAAAAATTAAGTAAAAGACATGATATTATTTTGAAAAAATGAAATAAATTGCTTCAATAATTTTGGATAGATCGGAGTGGCTTACAGCGATCGATCCCATCGAAACCTTGTTACCTACGTAATATAATAGCCTTTAAAGGGTAGCGCAGACATACTATAAGTATAACAAAGATAAGCATATTAGAGGGGAAGGAAAGCTGAGGAAAGTTGAAACCATAACACCGAAAGAAAATAATGTGCACGAGTAAATCATATAAGTCCAAAAAAACGATTCCTCTCAGAAAAACCATACCAGATAGGTACGTCAAATAATTTTTAACATTTTTAAGAAATATTGTTCGCTACATCAGAGTATATAGCACAAATATGTATAGTTGTAATAATTTTGCTTCCTGTCTCAATTTGTCAAGTTGCAACAGACATATTTTAATTTCGCACTCGATATTGATTAATCGACCGCAAAGAAAATGTATAATAGGTAACGTAATACCAGTGCAGATTCGTACAAATATTTTAACGAACGTAAAATTGATGAGACGGAAATAAAATACGTCTGCGATGATATATGTATAGTTACAATGCGCCGACTTTTCGTTTTATTATGCGAGTTTAATTATTATCGGACAATGACGTGTGAGATACAAATCAACCCGTATAACAAATGCGATTATGATTTCATTGCAGAATCGTATATTTATTACTGTACTAATGTTTACTAATTTCGCTTTCTAATTATACATTCTCTTTCTAATTATACAATGCATACATACATTGTTTATTTTATGAATCTATTCTTAAATATAATATATATATTTATATATATATATATATATATATATATATATATATATATATATATACACATATGTAGATGATTCAGTAATTACTTTGTTAATATGATGTATTATGAAGCGCTGTTACAACATCAATGTTTGTGTTCTGGTGGTTTGCCACAAGAAATTGTAAAAACAACCCTAACTGAAAGGCAAGAAGCGAAGAAGATTATCTTGCGGTTGCGATTACTTTGGCTTCCTTCCGACGTATCGCGTTCTACGCGAATGTTTATCGATCTGAACCATGTGTTTCTAAAACTGACATACACACGTATTAAATTAGTATAAGAAAAAGATATATTATATATATATATATATATATATATATATATATATATATATATACACACAAGTTGCAGATTATTTATATCCATTATTCATATCCATTATTTAAAGAATAATTGGGGTTTTATAAATTTCTGATTATTTCTCAGTCTACACATAATTTTTTATTTTTAAATAATACTGATTTTTTAATCACTTATTAATCATTAAAAAAGCAGAATCAAATTATAATAATTTCAATGACTTAATGAAAGAGAAAATAATTTCGAGTTATTAATAGATAAAATATGTAATGATATAAATAAATATCTCTAATTTAAACTATTGTATAATTTATATATGTGAAAAAGCGTATTATTTTTGAAAATATAATATATATATTATCCTTTTTTTATATCTTTGTCTACTTATTATATTTATCTCACATATATGTATATATTATTAGAGAATATATTAAATAAATTATTATATCACGTTATATTATCGCGTCGTAAATTATTCAATTTACGATTACGTTGATTATATGTGACTTTCAAAATAAGTATTTAACGATTAAAAGCGCGTTATACAATCGTTATTCTATCGATCCCGTGTTTCGATAATCAGATAAAAATCCAAATCTTACCGAGAGTGATCGTGCATTTCTCGCCGGCGAATCGGCAAACACAAAGCAGCTGCAGGTGCAGAAAATGCGAAAGAGCGACGGACGTTAATGCCGAAGCTGCACTTGTTCGTCGGTTTAATTAAACGCACTTCTTTCACGTTCAACGAGTATTTTCATTCGACTTCTCTAGTTCTCCTCGTCTTTTCCATCCTTCGGCTTCTCGTTATCCCTTCACCCTTATTTCTCCAGCCTTCTATCCATCGCCAACCCTCTTAACTTTTCAACTGGCTGCGGATTCATGTCTGCGCCAGACATGCTATTGGCGCGAAACACACATCAACAAATAATTGCACTTGAGCATCATTTTTTCTATACACTTATTATTTATCCTCTTCTATGTATTATATACGATTATTTATATGCTTATAAGCGTGAGAGAAAGAGTGCCTGTCTATTTAAAAATATGTACAAAGTTATTTTCCAAATGTCCAAAAGTTATTTTCCAAAATCTCTCGATTATTTTCCTCTCGAGAAATTATCGATTCAAGTATATGATCAGTATTGTAATCAATACCGCTGAAGGTTTGTATGGCATATAAAAAAATTTCTAGTTTAGTGCGGCGAGAAGAAAAGAGAATATTCACGAACTAATGTTGAACGGGTAAATTAAAGAACTGGGTCAAGCCCAATGAAGAATGCACTGCTAATGAGACGTCCATCGATATTAAGAGAACTGCCAAAGAGACCGATTAAAATGCTCGTCATTTCTCAATGTGACAAGCTAGTGCATTTATTGATGAAAGTATTTTAGGGATGAAAATCGATTGAGCCTCTATAAACGAGGTAAAAAAACAAATCAATTTATTTATAAAATAATACGGAAAACGAATATAAAATATTTTTAAAAATTACTTAATAATTGCTGAAAGATTGAGAAGGAGAGAGCACATTTCTATATATTTCTTCGTTAATTTCACAAAAAGTAATTTTTCACACAATCGAATTGAATCGAGCCATTTTTACCCCCGCAATACGGTAGAGGAGCGAAAGGACAGATAAAATCGCAGAGTGCGCAAGAGACTAAAAATGAGAAGATTTCTCTACGAGCTCGATTATTACGAAGTTGTACGGTACTCCCGTTACAGCATTAGCGGTACGCAGTCTGAGGGTTCTCACTTACCACGGAACCGTGATAACAACTACCTGCCTGCGTCTGTTCGTTCCCCGTCCGTTTCAGCCCTCTGTCTGCGCAACAACCATCCCCGTTGAGAATTCGAAGCTGGTGCGTGTTATACCAACGACTTTGCCCGACGACCTGAAATCTCCGCGTCCTCTGTTTCATATGCTATCTAAAATTCTCAATTCTGTCAGCGACTGACTTGCGATGCGCTATCGTGAAATTATTCGGTCGAAGAAAACGCGCCATAAATCTCGCGCAGACAATCTATTATACTAAACTTGACGTGTAATCGAAAAAAAAAAAAAAAAAAAAATCTGCCAGATCTTGTATAAGTGAAATAATACTGACGGCAAAACGAACGATGCTCGTCAGAATGACATGCAATGCTGAAGTGCAATTACGAAATCTGGAATGTCAAGGGAACGACATCCCGAGAAGAAATATTTGAAACAATCTAAATTCTAAATAATTGCGCGAGTGAGTTTCTCGTACAATATTGTAAATGAAGAGATTAAATAAATTTCTGTATATTAACACCATTTCTTTAAATCAAACTCTGTGATGGGAGAGTACATTACGTAAGAGATATTACATGAAAGGTGTTCCCTGAGCATAGTAATCTCTTTGATTCTCAAATGTTTTAATTTATAATCTAACAATCTACAGAGATAGAAAGAGAGGGAGAGAAAATTTCCTTTCCTCGGTCCAATCTCTATTCATACCTTACATTATTCTCATTCCAGGTTCGACGAGTCGAGCAGCTTGCGAATTGCCAAGTTATGTTTAATTAAACATCATTCCGTTGAATTCCATATCTCTCTGAGTGTGACGTTGGACATAAACAAATCATTTTATTTTAATACTTGATTCGCATTAATATAACATCACAGCGCATATTCTACAGAAAATATCGTTAAAGACTTTTTATTTATGTAAAAAAAAAAGATTTAATTTTTACGATAAAAGAATCTCTAATTTCAAGAGAGAAAATGATTTGAAAAGATTAAACTATAAAAAATTTAAAAAAATTAAAAAATAAATATCACGTTTTTGGTAATATTTTAACCGCTATAAACGTCAATTTTATCTTAAAATAAAAAAAGTAATATAGCTATTTAATTATTTTAGAAAGAAAAAGCATGTATAGAGGTGATGTGAAAATGAAGCGAACCAATGGTGCAATCGTGAGATTTAGCATCGATGGAGCGTATTGAAGATGCACCGGATGACAGCAAAGCTACGGATGAAACATGAATAGAGGATGGATGCATAGAGATAGAACCGATCATGTAATACATTCCAATCGTATGGTCCCTTGTATCCGAAATTATTTCATCTCGCTTTCAGCATTACTCTGAAAATACACCGGTCGACAAATTCCAATTCCAGCGAATCGCAATAAATAATGAAGAATTAAAATAAAAATATTTAAAAAATAATACATTGAAATAAATGTCGACTAACCGTTCGACAGATGTAAAAAATGCAGTATGAGTACGGTTTATACAATAGATGTTTTCAAGAATAGATATAAAAAATTTTTTTCATCACTCATCAATTGTATAAAAAGATATTTTGCATCATATCTCTCTGTTTGTTTGCATGCCTGCGGAAATTAAGTTCGATTCGATCGTGTGTCAACTATCCGCGGTTTTATTTATACCAAACTATTCCAAATATTTACAAACTACGCGCATGTACAACCAAAATTTTATTCGCATACTTGTATTGTTTACAGGAAAGCATAGGTCACGAAAACAATTTATATGAACAATAACAATAGCTCTCTCTCTCTCTGTCCTCCCCCCCTCTCTCTCCTCTCTCTCTCTCTCTCTCTCTCTCTCTCTCTGTCTCGGAAACAAATATAACGTTTACATTCGCGTTACAATTATTTTAAAGCTATGTCGTGGCCTTGTCACCGACAATAATACTAAATATAAGACACTCCTAGCATAACCAACAAAGCGCAAAATTTAACTGTGACGCGTTTACGAATAAAAAATTTTGCTCACAATTAAAATATCCTTCGTCACTAAATTTCGGCTCGCTGGAGCACGCTGTAACACTCGAAGAAAACAATATCGACGAGCAAACTCGACCGACGAAGCGCAATGAAAAAGATATTGTTAAAGTTTAATTAAAACCAATTTCAGGTACGACTCAAAGACGAAGAATCTTACCGTGAAAAAGTAACAGGCTAAAAAGGAAATAAGAGTTAATTAGTGTCTACCTTCTCATCGAGTTATTATTACAGCCGTTCTTGCGGGAACAACTGGGGGAGAAATAGTTTCTTCTTACAAATCCGAGTCAAACTTGTAGAATCTTGATTAAAAAATTCTACTACATAGATTACAATAATGCATCTCCTTCAGACACTTTCACATGTACAATTTAATAAGCTTTTAATTCAAATCTTTTGCAACATCTTACGAACTTTCCTCGACTGAGCTATACGTAAATTCATACGCGCAAAAATGATTCAACGTCTCGATTTAATCGCCGCATTTTGTCCACAACTACGTGCATCGATGTCGTGGTTGTATATTTGCTACATCGAGCCGATCCGAGTTGTTCGAATCAGCCGGACAAAGTCTTGCGTAACGAACTGAGCCACGCCGGCACAAATAATGGAGGTTTTGTTTGACGAGCGGGATAATTCGTTTATCTCCTTTTTCCAGCAATCCACCTGGTGGACCGTGGCATTGAGGGCACCGGGTGAGAGGATTCTGTCTCGAATCAAGCGGGATTACGCGCATTCGTTTCATCTGATCGTAAACAGTTACGTGTTAACAACGCGTGTCCGACTGTGCACGCGCACGCATACGTTTGCAAAGGTATACATAGCGGTACCTGTTTGATTGTACAACCGATGACGACAATTCGCAATCGCGACAGGATTCCATCGTGATATCGTCGCAGTTGACATGTGATCCCTGACCTCGACCATCGTGGTTCATAGGTACACAATATATGCGTTTGTATTTATTATTTATTATTTAACAATAAACGTATTTCGGGAGAGAATAATTATTGAAAAAATATTTAACAATAATATGGAGCGTTATTGTTTGAAAAAATGAACTACGAAAACTACTTTTCACAGTTTCATAAAATAATCCGAATGATGAGATTAAAATCGTTCGAGCTACTTCATCGAGTACACGATTCTAAACAAACAGTTGGCTAATCTCATTGTTCGACTACGATATGCGATGATTATCTACGTTAGTCGTATCATTCAATCAGCGCGCAATGCTCTAATGATTGAATTCACCTGCATAATTGAACGAACCATTGGCTCGCTCCATCACCATCATCGCCGTCAGGACCGGAAAACAGGAGCGGACAATCCGACGCGGTGTCAACTGCGCGAATGTCGAATGTCGGATGTAACGCAATAACCGACTGCAAATCCACCCGGACGATTTCCTGGCCTAATAGCCGGCTGCTCGCGATGCGTCTCCACGTGCCATTCTCGACACTCCGCAGGGCATCGTTTCGCTGACATGATTAATGCGTAGCTTATTAGCGGATTGCGGGAGGGTTCGCGTTCTCATCATAACTGTAACTCGTGACTGTCTGACTTTTTTCTTTTACTAGATTTTATTAAACATTTACATACATCCGTGAATAATGTATATAAATACGTAAAAATTACTCTTCGCTGATTGAACTCTGTTTTTTTGATTTAAAATAACTTTTTTACCCGTTTCACCAACCGTAATCGGTCCGATATGATAACCATCGTGGATTTGACCCGCGCATAAACTGCATTCGATAAATTGCAAAAATATTTTACTCGAAATATTTCACGTGAAAAGCACGCGATCTGACATCTCATGCGGTCTATCTCAACAATCAGATTAAACGTCAACTAAACTCTCATCAAACATTTCTGCATGCCATTGCAGACAAAGAAGTCATAGTTCCACGATGGTCAGAGGATAATAGGACCATCGCGGTTGTGGAATATGTGTAATATGTGCTTCGTGCGCATTTTGGACATTGCTTCGTGTCGTTTTCGGCGTTTGCTGACTGGCGTTTAGCCGAGATTGCCCCAGTCTCCCCCGTCCGGAATCATTCCCGATTTCCGCTCTGAATTATAGCAAGTACGATTTACAAGCATCGGCTGGAAACGAGAGCAAAAATGAATTGGTAGTCCGCGGGCAGAGTGGCGGAATGGCGGTCGGTTGGACATGGATCACAGAGCACGAAAATTGCATACGGCATAAAACGTGCGTTCCTGCTGATGGCTCTGCACCAACCGCATGACGTATGATTTCAATTTCAACAGGGACAACATCGTTCATATATAATAAGTGCGAGGGCGAAACATTTCTTACTTCCGGCAAAAGTTCAATTCTCGGTTTAAGACAATCCTCACCTTTAAAGAAGCAAAGAAAAAATGTGACATGTTACTTTTGTATCGGATCCGATAAACTTTAATTATTATTAACCGCAAAAATATAAACATCAAATATTTGTATTTTATACAGAAACACACAATATAACGACACGTATTTAAGTGTATTAGGATATTTTGATACATTTGGATCACTTTAAGGAGATCCAAAAGTTGTTCTATATTATCGACCAAAATTTAACCCAACATGACAATATATTTGCTTGATATAAAAGTTTTGCAATTTATACACACAAAGTAAGATAGGTTTCTGCTAGGAATTGCATGAAGAAATATTTGTGAACTTTTAGAAATTACGTCTAACGTGAGTTTGTGTTTCAATCGCGCACACTCACAGATGCACGAGAGTAATTTTTTGCAGATTTTGAAAGTCTTTTTTACTAGACTTCTAAAGTCATTTCCAAAAGTTTACTAATATTCTGTTATGTTATTCCAAACGCGGACGCTATATCTCTTGCACGAAAATGCCGTAGAACTTTTTATATTAAATAAATATTATTACGACATAACTGTCATCTTTTAATTTTTTATCATTTTTATATGAAATTATTATTGCCCCGCGTGTTGTTTTTATAAGTACTTATATACTTTAATTGTGGAGAAGGATTCATCAATCTTTGTAGCCAAAAAAGAGATTTTTAAAATCTATGATTCGTATTCTATCGGTAATTTTGGATCCCCTTAAATGCAAAAAAACCTGCCACCAAAATAAACGACGAATGAATATAAAGCGAAATTGACATTATGAGAAATATCTGCGCGAAAAACAATAGGTACTACGTAATATGTTAATGCAAAAGACAAAAATATACAAGAATATTACTACATATTTTTTTTAAATTGCAAAGTATCCCGCGGTGACTATCTAATTAAGATACGTACCACACATTGCGACAAAAACAAATTAGTAGAAATGTTATTATTAAAAACGCAAATCTCTTTGCGCGTGAAAGTATAATTTAATATACGGTATGAGGTTACAAATTATTCAACTCGCATGCGCGCGCGATGTCAATAAACTCTTGCTTCTGATTTACGGCGTGCAATTGCGTCATGGCCGGAATGGTTTCGACGGTGCAACACCGCTTCTGATGTCGAATACATCGCTGCAAGCGACGCGAGCTTTTTAACGTGGCCTAAATTCGAACAGATGCAATTTGCAATTTGCAAGAACGCATGTGAAACGAATGCAAAAACAACAATTGACGTCACAAGTGCCATCGAGACGAAATGCGGAAAATAGTATGACGGCGTGGGACTGCAGCAGGTTGCAGGAGGAAGCGAATTGCGCGGGAACGAGAACCGCGAGAGCCAGATATATCTTGTTGATCTCTGAGTGCATCCAGCATCCCTACTTAATTTACGTATCATATACAATCCAATTATTGAGATAAATTACATTATCGTGGCATTATAATTAAAACGCTAGCAATTAAATAATTGTTAAATAATTCTCGATATTAAATTGGATTACACATCTCTGAAATTTAATTTGTCCGTTGCGAGACTAGTTGTTCACCAGGTTACAACGAGCTGTATAAATTTTACGAAAAAACGCAGTGTGTGAAAGCTACCTACGCGAAAATCAGATTGATCAAGATAAAGGAGCTAAATTATTGAAAAGAAATACCTACTAGAAACATTACACATCCGTCTTGTAAAGACTTCTTGACTTTCGAAAGAAGAAAGTTTTCTCGTTATCGTAATCACTGAGAAATACAAAAAAGGCTGCGCATTCTTCTATTTCTATCATCAGATTGCGCAATATAAATAACATATAACTAACTGCAATAAAATATTCAAATTCCATTAATTTTACATACGTATAATAGCAATTTAATGTAATATAATATATATATATATATATATATATATATATATATATAAAATTTTTGAACGAGATAATTAAATTATGCAGATGATGCAACGCATTTATTGTATCTAAATGGATTGAGCTTAACAGTGTCGATTATTAAATTATTAAAGATCGCACACGAATTCAAAAGTGGAAACAGATGCGGTGCAGCTTCCTAAAAATTATTCCATTTCATTTTTACATATCATTGGTTTAAATTCAATAAATTCAGCGATAATAATAGAAAGAGATTAAGAAAAATATATAAAAAAAATTAATTTAAATATGATAATCAATATAAATCTGACAATTTCTTTCATAAAAGCGAAACTTTAGATAGTACCAGTATTCTCTCATTTTCATCTAAATACGAAATCATTTTAATAAATCTTTCATATTGGGAGAATATTACATATATTTATAGCAGTTAATAGTCACGCATCAAAAGAATTTGGAATTTGACGTGAATTCGGCCCAGTAACTTTTTCCCATAAAATTTATTGTCAATTACAATTGTTATGTCACAACATACACATGTATGTATGTACATAAACAATAATACATGCAATATACAATTACAATGTAAAGAATTTTTCTCATACACACACACATACACATACAAAGATCAATTATTTTGTAAAATTATTAACTATCATAGATGAAGCATGTATATCTAAGTATTTTCTATAATTATATTTTTTAACATTCTTGTATTAATTATTAATGCAGTTTTATTCCTTCTATTGATCTCGTATAATACTGTTGTATACAATTTTAAATACACTTTTTGATGCCCACTTGTGATACACATGTATTTGCGCGGAAGGGCAATGCACATGGATTCTGGTCGGTGTGTTCGTCGAATGACATATCGTAATTTATTAGTCCGTGTGCAAAATAGCTTTCAGTTCGTAATAATTGTATATCGTGAAAAGCTGGTGTGAGGGTTGACGTTGCGTAACACGTGCTACGCGTGTACTTTTGGAAATGAAAGGGACACACAAACGTGTGTTCGTGTACGGTAAGGGTTTCATATATGATGTTCATTAAAATCTATCCAGCGAAACATTGCGAACTATTTATTGATGATTTATAGAGGCGGAAAACGAAGAAAGATTGCATACGACAGATAGAAAGAGAGAGAGAGAGAGAGAGAGAGAGAAAGAACGAGAGAGCACGATGGACAAAATGGACCCTCATTTAGCTTCTATTGTATTGAATGGAGATACAGAGGAATTGAAGCAAATACCAATTTTTTATTAGACATTTGTCGTTTTTAAGCGTCATATAATAATGCCTATCTACAGAATGCTTACAATTAATCTCTATTTGCAGATTGATTTTTTACAATTACATTATAATTAGAGATATCACATCTGTCGATATCATGCGTTAAATTAGATAGGGATTATATATTTTTTAATTAGACAATATATTATTTTATGAATCAAACATAATTCTCGTCATCGTCCGCCACGCGTTGCCGAATTACCCGAATTAATTTTGCTCCAACGATGGTGATAGATCGATGGTGATAGAGCGATGTGCGAGTTCATTCGCACGCTCACAAGAGACTCAACTGACACTCACTCTGCAGACACGATCGCGTGTGAGAGTCTGGCCAAACGCGCTCTTTTTCTACTCGCAGTTAAATTTCTTCGCGGAATTTATGAGAGAGCGCGGCCACTCGTCCTGGCATTATCTATAGAGCCGCCCCGTTGATTTAAATCTCTCCATTCGACCGTTGCGCTGGTGCTTCATATGCATTCAAAACGTTACGCGACGTACACCCTGCCCGCCACCCTCTCTCCCTCCCTCCCTGTTTCCTCCCCCTCCCGCTTTACGCGCGACTGCAACCTGCACGCGACTGTATCCGTACTGATTCCGGCGCATACCATTACCGCGGAAAAATATTTAATGTTCGGCAAAAACCGGCCCCGAGTATGCTCGATTTATTATCGGGGTGGTGCTAACCCTCTTCCCTCCCCCCCCCCCGCCCCGACTGGCTTCCGGCCCGTTTCGCCCCACCGGCTTTTTTGTCGATGCGCTTAGTCCGCGTTGGTAAGCGTTTTCGGCACGTTTCTGCTGTGCATGTGCGTGCCATTTGCTGCAAATTTTTTGTCAACAATCTGATAACAATACCGCGTGTCATGTTCAGGTTCGTTCGCACAAACAATTAGCAAAAGTATTAATAGTATTACGTTAATTATTTGTAATGACATATTTTTGCAGCAATATTTGCTTATCTAAATATTCAGTATCACCTGTTTTATTATATTTTCTGAATTTTATAAAATTATAATTAAATTTATTAAATACACACAGCAATTATCGTTTGCTAAGAATATTAACCCTCAAACTGAACAGGTTTTTTTGACACCGTAATCCTGAACACGTGGGTAACTGGAGTCCGAGTTAATTTTTGTACTCTAAAATTACTTGAAAAATTCTAAAAAAATTTACACACCTTCTTTTAAGTCTAAACTAAAAGTTTATGTAGTAGAGAGTTAAAGAAAAAATATTTTTAAATACTATATTTTTGTTATTTGTTAGATCAAAATTTGGAAACATAGATGTTTTATATAAAAATTAATAAAAATTTGAAAAAATAATTTTGAACAAAAAGGCTTCCAGGAATTTTTAGTTCAAAGTTCAAAGTTTACGAAAAAAAATACTGTATGTCCACGGCTTTAAAAAAATATAATTACTTGAATGATCGAAAATGTGTAATTTTCAGGTATAAAAAAATGTGTTTTTCTGAGGAACAATTTTTTTTTAATCTTCAGGTAATTTATTTGAAAGAAAAGTGAAAACAAAATGTAATCTACAGTATAAAATTGATTAATACATACAACTCCTGTTTGTTGCTCGTTATCATTAACAAAAGATAATTTTAGCATGAAAATAAATGAACACAATAGAAATTATATCAATTTGTTTCTTTTTTTAGGGAGATTATCATTATAAATTTATAATTTATTTTTATAAAAAATGATTAAGTTCAGTTTGAGGGTTAACTATTTTGTGGCACTAAATTTTAGAACGTAATATTGTATATCAAAATTATTAGAAAGTAATGTGTACGAGATAGTAAGAATTTCAACTATCCCGTTTATATAGCTAGTTCCCTGTAAAGTAATGCAAGATTGCTTTAGAAGATACGAGCGTGAGACGATGCTAGTTAATGGCTACCAGCTACCTTAGGATTGATTCACAGTTACTGACCCGATGCCCTGCTGAGCATCAAGGATACACGCAACCTTTCCAAAGCTAAAGCTAACGCGTCAAATATTCAATTCACCCAAACAGAGAAAATTAAACGTCAGCGAAGAAAATCGATACAAATTTCCAGTCTTAAATGTTTCACGACATGAAATATATTCATTAGCGTATTTGTACACATTGTCATTAATTACTATTAATTCGACAATTTGTTTAAATGTATTTTTAAAATGGTATTGTATTAGTAACTAAATTTAGATTCACATCGCCGTTAAATAATTCTCCAAGACTACAAGAACGTTAAACGCACGAAAGCTGTAATGAATCAACGTAACAAGAATTATCTCGATGACAATAACTCACCTCGTAAGGAACGGTGGACGCTTTGTATTAATAGCGACGTGAAGCATCCTGATCTACGACACCACTCATCACTTGCTCACTATTCGCCTTATAAATCACGATACCTTTGCTTCTTAGTTAAATACTACAGAGCTGTAAGGAACAGTATGCTATTGCTTCAAATAAAAATAAAATATTCCAATATATATGTATAAAACTTGGAAGGCAGTATGCAGTCTCAAGTGGCTGTAAATTTTACAAAAAAAAAAAACAAAGGTCACGGCGGTGAAAACAATTTTTTTTCTGTACTGAAAAGATCGATAAAAGACCTAGATTGCACATACATATACGGCAGAGCATTTGGAGCGTGTTTCCAGTGTGGCCGAATGGGAAGTTTACTTTTTGCATGAAACAAGATCTCAGGAGTCCGTAGAGAATTCCACGGGGAGAATATCCTAAATGATGGAATGGTTCGCAACTCTGGTTCCAGTAAATACGACACACGAATAACCCAGTTGGTGGTCTTTTACCGAGGGAAAATCTATCATTATCCTTCAATAACCACGGTCACTGGCGCTAATTCAATTAATTAAACAAGCGCTGTTGATTTTACGCCACCACATGAGAGATAACGATGAGTTATACGAGTTTCGGCCGACTTACTAGCCGATGAAGACAAAAAATTCTATCTATAATGACAATATAAGGATCTATAGTGACAAATGCTGACGATTGATCGACAAGTTTCATGTTACACGCGTGAAACTGCATTGTTATTACATTATATGTATGTAATATAGCATTTCACAACGTTATAACTTTGTGAGATTGTTATACATTCAACAGAAAATGTTAATAATAATAATTAATAAACGTATAAAAATTAATATATTTTAAAAGGTGTTGTTCTTTCGGTCTTAAAGTTTCTTATTAATTTACTTTTCTGTTAATATCACAATGTTATCTGACTTCTAAAATTGAAAAAAAAACAAAGACCACCTTAATAACTAGAGTTTACTTGAAAAATGTTGATTCTCGCATTTTGTTTTATAAACAAATGCCGCAAGAACGTTTATAAAACGTCATGGAAAACTTGCCAGTTAGTAATAAGTCTGAAATATAATTACCCTTCTGCGTTTATGTGTTTTATATAAAGTGTCGCAAACTTTCCTGCCGCGTAAAGGTATCGTGTTGCCAATTATACCAGGTTTACGCAATTATTAAGGCCCGCCATTATGTCCAGCATGCAAAAAGAAACGCGCGACCGAGGTAGTTTATTCGCCTCTACGACGTTGTCGCGGTAATTCTATATAAATCACTTGGCAAAAATCAACGCGTTCGCATGCATAGAAGATAAAAATTAATTGTAACAACGAGTAATATTATTATACATGTATGTATAATAATAAAGAAGCAGTATATATTATATTTATTTTATATGTATAACATAATTAAAGATGCACTATCGTATCAAATTTTATGACATATCATTGAATATGTAAAGTATTCTAATTATATTAATTCCCAGACATTCCAAATAGCATTGTCTTTAATTCAAGCAGCGAGATGTCTTCTTCCTTTGAATTAATTAATGAACCATGATCCTCGTCAAAGATCGAATTAGGCACAGAAATTTGTTCAAGACAGACACAATTGTAGCATCAATTTCCTTTTTAGGTAGAATGCGATATACACATTCTCTTTCGTAAGAGTATAATATACAATTTTATAAATTTTCACATGTAGAGACGACACACGATAAATAATTAAATAGCATTAGCGATACTTTATGGTATAAAAAGGCAAGAGGATTACGCTCTCAGAACTCATATATGTATTGAGAGAATTGTAGTTTGAATGATATAAAAGTACAAAAAATGAAAAGAAGGTACTTGAATTATTCGCATGAAATTTAAGAATTAAAGTAACAGCGGCAAAACGATCCCCGGCTGGTCATAGGTCGGCTTTAACTCACATTTGGTTTTCATTACAATATTCACGCAGCGTGGATAAGAAATTAATAATCTACCGCGCCGCTTTTAAAATTTTCATAGAACGTACTCCACATGGATTTGAATGTATGCGTGGCAGGATGAGCGATTCTCCAATAAACCGTCGCTATTCACTTGGCATAAGTTGTTAAATTTTAATTTATCCAATGGATTTCGTTAGATAAATGGTGAATGTAAGAACTAATAGTAAGAAAAGTTTTAGTCCTTTTTGACCTTTGAATAGCTTCAGAAAATTTGCGAGGAAAGTAGAAAAAGAAAAGCGACTACGAGGTAGCAGCTGCACATATTGAACGACTGTAATGTACGTCCGAATACAGACTTTTTCCATTTACAAATTGCGATTTCGATCCGGATAACCGTACGATAACTTTTTGATTAGGCTCGATCGTCACGATTATTGCAATATACATTTTACACGTGTTTGCAGGTTTTTTTTTTTTAATATAAATAATTCTACATCAATTTGTGTATTGTACCTTACATCGTTTTATCCTTCGTCAAATATTATAATTCTCGTTATAATAATTATCATGTCGATGATTAAATGTGTCCATTTGTAATTAAGCGTAATGGTCCAAATAAATTATTCTTCCCGACAATTCACCAAACCGGAACAGAAAGTCTGAAATAACCAGTATAACGGTTTTTCGTTAAAACAAAGTACAAGAAAAAAAAAAAAAAAAAAAAAAAAAAAAAAAGAAGAAGAAAAAATGAACGAAACTCATGTCGTGTCAGTGAGAAATCGGAACTGAAATAATTCTAGATTGCGCAATGTCGAGCGATGGGGATTAAATTTTTTTTCTTCCAGTCTGACCGAGTCGTTAAATCGGTTTGTAGAGGATTTAGTGTACCGAGCCCGAAATACACATCTTCATGCACACTGATGACTACAAAGCGCGTAGGAAGATTAATGACTTGGTGACGGAAGGAGTTCGATAAATCACCCAGTGACCCTGTCGTTGCCGCCTGAGGTTCAGCTTTATTGTTAACCCTACGAACTTACGGCCCAACCGCAATATAACTTGAGAACGGCGTACAATAAAGACATCGGGAATGAATGATTTGAAATGCAGAAACTTATTTTCCATGTGGTTCTTACTTTACTCTTTATACATCGATCGCAATAATCTGCGAAAAAATTGAATTGTAAACAAGCAAGATATCTGACGAATGTAGAAAAAAAATCTTCGCATATTTATAATTTAACAAAAGATTTTCTCTCCTAACTTCATAAAAATTTTATTATCCTGATGATGTAATTTAGGACATCAGACGTAAGACGTACATAAATATAACTAGAATTGTATAATTAATACAAATGTAACATATGCATAATTAAAAGATTTGATAAATTTAAAATTCTAAAAGATTGCTCTATGTGTGTATGTAAATTTTAAAATTCTTAACCCGCTTTTCTACTTTTAATTTTATATTTAAAACATAATTCCTAGTAGCTCATTCTATAAAGATAAAAATCAGAATACGATAATAAAAATAATAATATCATGAAAAATGTTAAATCCGCCGAAAATTACATCGATTACGTTACTTACTCCGGATTTGTAACGCATATTGTTAATTTTTGACTTGTGCTACGTTATTAATACCATTATTATTAAGCGTGTTACATAATGTTATCGAGCGATAACATTATGTAACACGCCAAAAACATTTTGCACATTTATCGATCGAGAACAGAGGAGCAATATCCGCTGTTAAAGCTTCAGTGCAATTAATCAGGATCAAGCGGCGACGAGTCGCAATGCATGTTTTATACTTCAAAATACCTCTTTTTGCATTATAGCTAATCATTTTATGCATACTATCGTGCGATAAATCTAACATGACGCGGCACATTAATTCTGCATGGTTGAGAAAAGTCTTGGTATTGAGATGCGACGCACATTTCATATTCACAGCACGGTGGTCAGCGATGTTTAACGGTAAATTCGTAATTATGCGGCCGATTTCATGTAATACCATGTTGCCCGCAATATGGAAATCTTGCGCTGCGTGAGGATAATACCCTGTCATACTCATGAGTGCTGCATAATATCATATTGCAATACATTATAATCGCAGGTACCACGTCACCGGGGCCGTTCAACCAGCAATAACCTTTCGACGCGGTCGATTTTTTTTTCCATATCGTCGTCAAGTAAACGTGATCAAAGGGATAATATCTTAACTAGACTTTGGTACAAGTCAAAGGGCCGTCGTGAATTTATCAAAGAAGACTACTACGGGATTTTGCAAGGAAATCCGACTGCGCTTTCTTTTTCCAGTTTGGGAACCTAGAGATAGGCTTCTCATACATGGATTCTCCGTGCGAGGTAACGAGTTTTAACAGGTGGTTTCCTCTCTTGAAAAATTCAGTTTACTGTATTCAGAATAATTTGGACTGCGGGTAGATATGCTCGTTCTTCGTACACTTTGGACTCTCGTCGAACTTCCGGCCAGGTCAACCAACCAAGAGAGAGGAGGATATTACTACTAAACTTCACTTAAAATTTATGATGAAAGCGGATCCGCGCGTGAAGATGTTGAATTTAATTCGTGTTTCAATTAAGATGAATAATAACGAGCGTACTCGCGTATCAGAATTTTCTCTCGCTATATTTTGCTCAATGAAATTAGCAAAGCGTATCATCTGCAGTTTGTTACGCAACATTTCGTGTCGCAGAATTTACTTTAACTTAGACTGTAAGGCACTGTCATCATTATTAATACATTGCTTTATCTACCTTGCCTGCGAGGAATTTCAATATAACTTGCTTTGCTCGCACTACTTTGTATTTAAATTTTCATATCTCATTGTCAGACTTACGGATGACGTAATAATGAATCAACATAGAACTATTTTATATATGTAAGTACACATAGAATACACACAGAAATGTATTATTCATTATATATATATATAGGATAAATCTCGGGTAAGATGGCCACAGTTATTTAAAATGCAAAAAACATACTTTTATTTTTGTTATTTTTTAATAGTGTTTGACATATTATCTTCACTGAAACTTAAATTACGTAATATTATCGAAATTAAAAGGAAAATATTTAATAGAAATTTTATATTATCAAAATAGTACGACATAAGCATTGGCCATCTTACCCAACTTTTAAGGAAAAGATGACCATAGTGACGAAAAGATGGCCATAATATTTATAAAAAAATAGTGAAAACAAAAATAAAAATTATAGGTCATATAACAACTTACATATCTTTATAATATGTTTGACATCGATTACGATAGCTTAACTGTAATTTATTCGACATTATAACAGTTTTTAGTGGACAAATGAAAAACTTGCAGGTAGTCAAAAGTAAAAATATGATATAAGATTCACAATATCGTTATTTCGAACAATGTATGCGCATAAACTACTGTAAATATCAATTATCTTTGATAATGATTAAAAAAGCGCACTATGTAGCGATATTATTGAAAAAATTACAGCCTATGGCCATCTTTTTCGTATGGCCATCATACCCTAGTTTACCCTATAAAATAAAAAAAAAATATATATAAATAAAATAATTATATATTATATATATATATATATATATATATATATATATATATATATAATATAAAATCTATAGTGAGCAAATTAATTTTGGACTTTCTCTTTTGAAAAATCACAAGAGCATTTGTCAACAATAACAAGCTGATTGTACAGTTTTGTGCACATGCATTTGGCAGAAGCTGCATCGCGCTTTCATTTCCGCTCGCTAAACACTGATTGAGCAACACAAAACGGATCAGAAATGACGTTTCGTGCGCGCGACGGAGATGAAAAGCTGAGAGTTAAGTATTTCTTCGAAGTTGCCGCGCGAGTTTACGAGACTTAATATCGGAGTTTCGACGGTAATTCGCCGCAACCGCGGTGATTATCGTTCGCGCGGTATCGCGAATCAAAGGCTCGATAAGGCCAATTCCAAACGGACTCGGGTCGCTTGCGTGTCGTGACAAAGCGCGATTCGCGTATAAGATGTGTGAGATCTATAGTGTCGCGCGAATCTGCGGTTGATATAAATGAAGTGTTAACCCTTTGAGAAATTTAAACACAGAGAAATTGCCTCGAATTTTATAGGGATGCGAAGACTTTCGCCAAGAAAATTACTATTGGATATTAAAAATATTAATTAATAAAACACATATATACTTTGTTTCGAAACCTAATCATGTGTCCTGCACAAAAAATTATATTTATATATGCGTATATTAATTTCTTTATTATTCCAACTCTGAATATGTCGTCATGCTTTCATCGGGACTTAATTTCAGAAATAGAAATAAAAGAGCACGCAACGTGTGTGCACCTCATTTTTTCCTTTTCCGTTAATAATTATGTGCTTAAACCTTTCTACTCGTATACCTACTTCATACATGAAAAAGTAATTATTTGCACACGCCATATGCGCACATGTGCGTCCCAGTTCGCGTATTACTCAACAGTATAATCTGATTATTTAAATAATAATAAAATAATAATAAATAATCATAAAATCAAAACATTTCACACATGATTGTATGCTAAAGTACGTTACGTGTCAATTTACAATATAATTATATCAAGAAAGGAGAAATACAGATAAATTGCAATCTTATAGATGCATAAACTAGACTGTGCTAGATTTATAATTTCCAAGAAAGTTGAGAGAGAGAGAGAGAGAGAGAGAGAGAGAGAGAGAGAGACCAGGTATAGAACAACGATAATTCACACAACGTCATTCAAACTGTGTTCTTTGTCGCGTGCATACATATAATTTAACGCTGAATATCGTTGTGTTGATAATACCATGTCCAAGTCAGTGTTGCATGTAGAAGTATCGGTCCTTGGTTAAACAATCTGGGCTTACCAACCCGCATCAAAGTAAGCAAGATAACCCGAACCACAGTTTGCCATCGCAAAATCACACGCAAACTCAAATTTCGCCACGTTTGTGCAGTACTTTCCGCGCAATCATTCTACCTAGTGTATCACCGCATATTAACTAAACATGAAATTCTTGACGCAAGATATTCTCGATAAAACAAACTTCACTAGCCGAATCTAAACTCACGAAGGGATTCGCGTTACATTTCCCTCTATTTCTCTTTCCGTTCTAAAAGCACACACAAGTCTCTACGAGAACGTGTATAAAATCGTTCTGTAAAAATCGCTTCATCGATATAGACCAAGGCATAATTTTCTCTGAACACGCGCACGGAACGATCAAAGAAAAATAGGACCCATCGTTTCTCTCTCTCTCTCTCTCTCTCTCTCTCTCTCTTTCTCATTTCATTTCGCATCTGAAACTGTCCCTAACGCTAAGCTCGATGCATTTATTCAGTCTCTTTCTCTCTCTCTTTCTCTTGTATTCTCTCAAGGGTGCGATATTCATATGAATGACCGGGCAGTCAAAGTGATAAGATATAAGTCGACGGCTGGTGGCCATCCACGGCTATTTGCATAATGTAGGCCCTCGTTATATACGCCCATTAACCTCCGCGCCCCCTTCTTCAACGTCCGTTCGAACCCACCATCGTTGCCGACGTTTCCTCCTCGAGCCCCCTTAAAACCCTTCAGCAAGGTCCTACAGGCCATTTTCCACGCGCGGGCCGCTCCAACGAGGAGTTTACACCTCGCAACCCTAATGCAGCCATGTTTTATTGCCGCGCGGCAATAACTCTCGAGAGAGATCCGTATTATTTTTACGGGATTATTATTACGCAGTGTAACGATACGTGTAGAGACACATATGGGTTTGACATGGCGAATAAAAAAAGGCGAATCTGTTTTGTCACAGTAGTATTTTTTTTCCTAAAGATTTTCTCGAATATACTCCATGGTGATGATATGGATTTTTTTTCGAGAAATTGATTTTGTTATCCCTAACGTTATTATGTAAATACAGCCATTGACAAAATTATTAGGCACCCTTAAATTTTTCGTATTTCTTATTTTGTTAATAGTATATAAATAGTAAAAAGATTAAAACACTATCGATAGCATATAAAGCTGAAATTTCAAGCTGTAAAATGTTTTTTTAATTTTTTGTTTGCGATAATTTTTCACCCAGTATCGACAACATGTCTGAAAAATACAGATTTAGTTTCAAAATTATGTATCTCGGCCAAAAAAAATTGTAGGGAAGTTTAAAAAAAAAAAGCATTTGTAAGCAAAATGTTGTGCTTAAAAAAACAAAACAATGTTTTTTTTTTTTTTTTTTTTTTTTAAAGCACAGAACAAGGAAAATATAAATATTTTTTAAATTACCGATAGCATAACTTTAATGCGTTATCAGTACATTGTTTTGTTTCTTAAAATTTTATTGTATTTTTGACACTCTGCAACTCGGTAAAAAAATTTCTCTCGAAAAATTTAAGTCAAGTTCCATAAACTACGACATTTTGCCTACAAAATGCTTTTTTTTAAACTTTCCTACAATTTTTTTTGGCCGAGATACATAATTTTGAAACTAAATCTGTATTTTTCAGACATGTCGATATTTTTTTGAACAATCGATAGTTTTTTTAATCTTTTTAGTATTTATATACTATTAACAAAAATAAGAAATACGGAAAATTCAAGGGTGCCTAATAATTTTGTCAATGGCTGTACATTATAAAACCACAGTATTTCGTATACCGTTAATTTTTATACTGTATAATAGCGTTTTACGTCACGTGCGTGAACAAGGTATGCCATAACTATGTTAGAAAGTTATTTTTGGTAGAATCATTCTGAATAGCGACTTCAGAATGCACGGAGGAATGCATTATTATTGCGGTACTCGAGAGTCACCATGCAAATGTGGAGTTTAGGAGGGGGGAGATAATATCTTGGCTGTATGTAACGGCCTGCGGGAAACAATCGCCGTGAGAGAATCTAATTTCTGGCCGCAAAACGCTCTGCTTTAATCTCGAAATTTCTGCCGTAGAGAAATGATATTTCGTCCGGTAATGCAATTTAATGGTCGTTATGAAAAATCCTCGGAAAATCGGCTGCGACGCGATGCAACACGTAACACGCGGTCGTTACGCGAAAGTGTCAATTTGTACGTCGATATTCCCCGTTATCGCTGGTTTTGACTGCATTTATTACCACGCATACCTGCGTTGTGCATTAAAAAAAAAGAGCCTAGCGACTCTCGCGCATTAACGTCGTTTCCGAAATAAACAGATCGTGCGATAATTAATCAAAATACCGCGATCTCGTTAAAAGTTAATGAATTAACATTAGGGATCAAAGCGATCAAGCATCAAGAATGACTGCTTTTGCAATGTTTATTAGCGTCGCTCGTAATTTTGTGATGAAACATTTGCGATATACTGACGTCATGTATCCCAATTATTCTTTTTTCAGTGCTGTTATGAACTATTGCTTGCAGGCTTTTCATGTCACAATTACATCGCAACGCTGAATGCGATTGAAAGCATCCACGAAATATAATCGTGACATTTTTTCGTGATGCTATTCGCGTTATTTTTTTCAAAATCAGAATGGAATTGATGGACAATATTTTTAAAATATTTGACAACAAATATTTAATTATACATAAATGACTGCAATCTTTAATATTTTTATATTTCTTCAATAAATTTAATTGTGTTACGTACTTGGTACTTTTTTCTCGAATTCTCTATGTCAAAAGGTTATACTTTTTAGATATTTACGAGATATTCGACTAAAAAGTTACAATAAATGTTTTTCTTCGAGAATTCCTTCAATGATTGCCTTGTCCGCAACGAATCTCTCCGACATACTACTAAAAGAAAGGAATGTCCGCTACGTGCAGACATGGATGTAACTAGACATTAATAAATGTAAAATAGTAAAGAAATGAATTAGCTCTTTTTTAATTAGAATTTCTTTGAAATTAATAGAACATGTTTATCTCTCTCTCTCTCTCTACTTGAATCATCATTCCGAATATTTTCTCATGCATACTTTTCATCAACATATTGTTCTACGTAGCAAAAGATAATTCAGTTTAAAAAACGAAAAATGATGAAGAGAGACATATTATTTATATATCTCTTCTTGAATCCATCCTAAAATTTTCGTTTAACTCACTTTTCTCCGCCGTCTATAATCTTGTGCGGTTCAAATGTGATTAGCGCAAACAGTGCTGTGCGTTAAAAATAAACTACTAATTTAAAAAAAGCAAAAAATAAAGACAAGCCGTCATATTATGACATAAATAGATTAACTGCATTAGGAAAAGTTGCCAGACATCGCTAATGCTCTTAAATGCAAGTTGAGAAAGTAACTTCTGAAATAAATTTTTTCCTTCTTTTATGGAAAAAAACGCATCCTTTTAATTAACAACATATTTCATTGCACCTTTATATAACAGTTTCGTAGTTGAGAAACCGAGAGAATAAGAATTTAATTGTTCGCACACGCGTATACACACATATAGACAAATATAGATAATCCTTTGGGTTTTATCAATCACCAAAGTTATTTATATATGTAATTTTCAGTAAATGGCAAGTATCTAATCATTCCGATTCATTAGGGAGTAAAATTTTAATTTCAAACTTAAGAAACTTTCTCTCTCCTAGTACTTAAAGGTTTATTTTGAAAATGCGCGTACATTCTCGGCTTTCGTATTACCTCTACGCCTCGTTAAGAGTTTCAGATTACATTGTGCCAAGAGCTACGGCATTTCTTGTAAAGTTCGACAACGAGAAATCGCAACACTAAAAAAAAACTTCTTGCTTCAAAAATTTCAAGTAAAATTTAATGGCAATATGCCACTAACGAGGAATGTGTGATAAAACTTGTTATTCGCGATCCTTTTTAACTCAAACAACAATAAATTGGCAAAGTTAAAAGAATGCAGACTTTTATAGATGAACATAATTCAATCATAAAAAAAATAAATATCTATATATTCAACAAATAAATTATATAAGAGCATAAGTGTATCAATTATTAATAATTGTACAGTTACTTCACTGCTGGAACTTGTCGTAGTCTGTGCATTTGTTTTGGCTTCTCGAAGGGTAAAACGACGAGACGCAAAGTCAGCGCATTTTTTCGACGCGGACACGCCGTGATAACGCCGAAAATTTATGTGGGTCAGCGTTCATTTTCAATATGTACGATCCTTCCGTGCCAAACCTTAAGCTATTGCATTTCAACGAATAATGATAGCGTCTAAAGGTGACAAAAAGGCTTTCGACTTTTTAATTATTTGAATTATTATTTTCTATTCTTTTTTGTGTCTCTCGCTATGATATATAAAATTAAGCAAAAAAGATTCTAATATTTCAACAAAAACTTTAATACAAAATTAATTAAAGCGTTTAATTATTTTAAAACGTTATAAATTTTTAAATTGGTTTATTCGAAATTATCTAAAAGAAAGAATATTAACTCTTTTCTGTAAAAAATATTGATAAAAATGCTTTCGATTTTCTTATTATAGAATAAAGACAATAATTATCTTCGATAGTAGATCTAAATTGTTAAAGTATTGAGGTACTAATTTTAGAGTACAGCATCTTTTCTCGGCAACGAAGGCGAGTCAACCTCCATCTTAACTTAAGCGAAAGCATTAACCTTATTAGCGCTGCTACTTTACTATTACATCTTATTATTTCGCATTCATCTTAACAACATTTCCATATTCCAAATTGAGATCCATTATTACTTATTACTTACGAGTTTCCGCATATTTTCGTGAGGTTTGCTCAATAATCTCCTACACTTACCTAAAAAGAGAAGAAAAATACATGTTACAAAAATATCGAAAGAATGAGTATGAAAATTAAGAAGATAAGAATTAATTTGTACATGTTTGAATAGTCGAATTTAATATCAGTTTTGAAATTCAATTCATCTTGGTTTTATGAATTAAGCGACAAATAGTACGGACTATTTAAATCTATTGATTTATATGTAACGTCTTATATGCACAGAAACAATGAACGCGTTCATATGAGTATATATAAGTTTTGATTTGACACTTGCTTTTTTTCTGTGTGTAAATATCAGTTATACTTAATAATAATATGATGACGATGCAATTATTTTTTCTCGCGATAACTAAGCTGGAAAATATATCAAAAATTTATTTTACTTTTTAAGTTCTTTTGAAAAATGAATGTAACAAAATGGATTGAATAAAACTTGAAAAAAAAAACAAATAATTTATGTACATAGAGCAATACGTCGCACAAACATATTTTTTATTCGTAAAAATGAGATTATAAATCAGCGATAAATATAACGAAAAATTAAAGTATGCAAAAACAATATAATATTGCATACTCAAACTTTGGCTGATATATTTTTCATTTTCAATTATAATGTCTAAATTTTCACTGTTTGTTGTGTTAAGTGTCAAAGCATCATCGAAAAGATATTCGATAAACATGGTGTGTACATATTTAATGGAATTTAATGCAGTTCTTAAAGCCAATCAAATTACAATTCATGAATTTTGAAACACTGTTCGATGCGCTCGTACATAAAAAAACACGAAAAAGTTTTAGATACATCCGGGAACATTCGATTATAATTTCTTTCAATTTAAATAAAAATATATAAAATCTAAAACAAATATTAAATGATTAAAAAAATAAAAAATAAAATAGTTTTTTTAATATAAATATGTCATCTTACCGTAATGTATCTATAAAAGTAAAAAACCTCTTGTATAGAAATAATTGATAAACAAAAAATATTGGGATAAAAAAATTAAAATAAATGAAAAGTTTATCAAATTCATATAAATAACATTAAAATTAAAAAAGAGATAATTATTCCATATTCTTATAACTGTTATAAAAATTAAAGCACATATTAAAACCTGCGAAATTAACTCTGATTCTTTTCCAATCAAATCTAACAATAAGTATACAGCTATGATTTAATTCAATTAAAATTCTAATAAAAAATATAATTAGACAATAAAATAATGCAAGAAGTTGAAGCATTTCTATAAATTTCCAGCCATTTTCTTAGTCTACGAAATCCTAACATATTTATTTGTTTTTCAGAGAATGTAATAAGCAGCACATTATATATTTATTGATAATATAATCCAATATTTTATTCGTGACATATTGGAAAAGGAATATGGATCTATAATATTATTATTACAATTTTAAGAGGTATAAGTTTTTTTAAGCTCTTTATAAAGACGATCCTCTAGTAAGGAAGTTAGATAATATTTCACTGATTGCAACGAACAGTGACGTAAATGTTGAGTTAGGTAACAGATAGACAAGTAAGAAAGCTCAAACGATCGATGTCGCGGAAAAATGGTAGACAAATGACGAGGCGAACAATAATAGGATTGATCGAGACGCAAAACGAGATTTCATCGACAGGAGGCACAAAGCCTAACACTCGATAATGATGCCTTAAGAATGAGTCCATCATTGAAGTTGGAAGCCGAATCGAAGAATTAAAGCGGAAGCCCCCATTCTCGCTCATGCGAAAATTCGACTAAATGATACATGACCGATGAGTGCACTCAATTATAATCAATTCTATGTAGTGGCCAATTAGTACTCCTATATATTTTGCATACAGTTGTATGCGAGGATAAAATGTGAGCGGTATAAAATTCAATTCGAAAATTAATGGAGTTCACTCTAAATAGTACAGAAAATATTTCGACAACATTGTAATAGCGATACAACGATTAAATAGATTACATTAACGTTATATAATTGTCATCGTATGGTATTCATAGATATTAAAGTATATTTATTTTACAGACAACACTCACACATACATTGCCGTATGCTGTTTGTTAGATGAAAATATTGTACTTTTATTCTGTCAGGTGTACTCAAAGGTGTGTAAATATTTACATTTGTAAATAGAAGAGGGACTGTAAATGTTACATTCGTACGTTGCATAGCGATGTTTGCATGCAAAATATACGTTTATTTACCAAATATCCCGACATTCCCATAATTTTGTTACATACATTTTAACAAGTAAAAGCTGTCCAATTTATCTTCATTACATGTTGCTACACTTTATCTGCCAGAATAACAATTTTTTTCGAATAATAACAGTACACAAGTTTGGCTGGAAATTCTTGTTATAATTATCCATTAAATTATTTCATAGGTATCGCGATCGCTACGCAGTGATATTTTTGTCAAAAATTATTTACTACAAAAGTTTTTAGCATACATTTTCATTAAAACACTTTGCGCTAATTTATTCTTTGCGATGATAATACGCAGAAAAAAAGAATATTCTTATTTTGACAATATCTTTAGTTTCAAAATGTAAATCTTGAAATGAGATTATATTGCGTTAAATAAAGAAAATTTGCTTGGATAAAGACATTTTATATAGTTCGAACAACAAAAAAATATATTCTTGTTATTTAAGAATAATTTTCTTGAATGGAGAAGAAAAAATGTTGGATAGAAAATAACACGTGTTCAAATCGAAGATTACAATTTTTTTAGAGTTGAAATAATTATTTTATTCTTGAAATGACAATTGTAGTATTGAAATAAGATTATAATATTGTTAAAATTTAAGATTTTTCAATTTTTCTAAGAAGATTATAAATTGTTGCGTATATATGAAACAATAAACGCGTTCATATGAGTATATAAGTTTTGATTTGACACTTTCGTTTTTTCTGTGTAGAAAACAATAATAGACTTGCATAGGTCGCTTCGAAGAAGAACTGTACGTACATATCTATTATCGTTGTTTCTCATTATTCGCCGCCATGCCATATATCTATATGCCATTATCAATACGTCTCTTCCGAGAAAGGCAAGTTCGGCCTGACGACGCCTCGTTATTTATTTGTCGCAGCCTCGTAATGATACGCACACTCCGACGTGCGGCGATACGTGACCATGCCGCGAATACTTCCCATATACAAGAGAATCGCAAAGACAAACATCTATAGACATGCAACACGTGTCGGTAAGTATCTAACATACGGATAGACAAGACGGTAAATAATTTAGTATCCACGGCCGCCCGGCAGTCTGCCGCCCTGTCTGTGAAATCCGCGATATACAACCCTCGTAACCCTGCCTCGTGTTCAACCTCACCGACTTACCGCTTCCGCGAAACCCCCTCTCTCTCTCTCTCTCTCTCCCCACCGACGCGAGTCAATTATGTACCCCCCCCCCCCTTATGCGTGACGGTGCATGTAATCGCGCGACTAATTAACGCGAGCTCATTCGGACAATGACGATAAACCGCGCGCGCGACGATCGAGATGATTCCGAATTAATAATAAATCCACGTGTATGAAGCTTGTGAAAGATATTTCACAAGCATCCCTAGAGATCCTCCCTCTTTCAAGACGACGGGGTGCGTCTTCCGTGATTGCGTGCGTGATATTATTCGTTATGTTCGATGCGTACGTTAATTCCGTTGGGAATCAGGCGAAAGTGGAGGCAAGGTTTCATGCATGCAGCTGCGTGACTACGTTAATAGAAAACGCATCCGCGAGCACGCGCGCAGACACATTTAGGGGGCGAAGAACGGGGAGGGGGATAGGGGGGGGGGAAGAGGAGTTGGAAGGAAAGGCTGGCGCCCTTCGACGTAAGCGTGCCAAAAATCTTTTGTTTCCATGAGCGACGAATGAATTCTCTCCGTGGGCGCTGCAGTTAAGGCGATACAGTTAAGATGTTATTACGTTACAGTTAGCGCGTGATATTAAATTCCGTAAATTTCGTTCGCAGGGAGACGCGATACCGCTTGACGTTATTGCGACTTTGGTTCATGCGCTCACTCTGTTTACATGAATCTCGTATAAACACAAGATAATATTCCTAGCCGTATAAAATGCATCTGCAACTGCTGAAGAACAATTGATTGAAAAATATTATTTTTATATCGTTATCTACATATTTATGGGAATTTTTCTGTTATGTCAAATGAAAAATTTTTTTTTTCCTTTCGATTATTAATTAAATTAATATATTAGTATCGAGAGCTGTAAGTAAAAAGGAGATAGAATGAAAAGTCGGGCATTGATGCGTAACGTGCGAACAACACAGATGTGCCAGCGGAAAAGACCAGTTGAAAAGTTACTGGCAAGATCAAGAACTTCCTCGCATCTTGATACAACTTTCAGAGGCGCTTAATCCATTTCCGTCTGAACGTTCTAGAACATCCGCGTTGGATTTACACGAATGTAATTTATGAGATCGTTTTCTTTTATCCTCGCGCGGATCGTTCGCTCGCTCCGTATTATTTGAATTATCCCGACGTCTCGCAGTTATCGAATTGCGTAATAAAATCGCACATGAATACACAATATACTGTCAGAATTATACATCGAAATATAGTTTAGAAAGAATGATTTGAAACTTTGCGATATTCTCCGCATGCTCTATATTTACGTATCCATATTATATATAAAAAGCAAAATATTATTGCTTAGTTTTCAGTAAAAATAATATATATATATATATATATATATATATATATATATGTATTACTTTTATATATTTAATAGATTAATCAATTTTCCTGAGGCATTAAAAAGTTAAGCCTCTTTCGATATGTAAGAGCAGTAAAGTATTAAACTCGCTCCAAGAAATTTCGTGCTTATAAAAAGATTGGTAAAGTCATGTTGATTACGTTCTATAAAGTATCCTAAAATTAGTTGCAGTTCATGGAACAGTCCGTGTTGCGATCTTGGGAACTGCCAGCAGGCGATCTTTAAAGCGTGTCGCAAAATGCTTACCGCGCCCTTTCGTGCTCTACATTGTTTTTCCACGTGCGTTCTAAGGTGAAGGGTTAAAAATCGATCGCTCTTGGAAACGATTCGATATGATAAACCGGCTAAATAACATACCGCGCAACAAGCGAGATTACAATTTACCTTTCGCCGCGATAAATTGCCGTAAGTGATACGCGCTAATTAAGTCATTACGAATCACATTAATCGCATTAATTATGAATCTGGAATACCGATTTATCTCATTCTCGATACAGTCAATATCGATAACCATGTTCATAAGCGTGTTTCTCATACACGCATACATGCATATAAACGTACGTTTTATGATGCAAGTTTCGACCAGAAATACTTAGTCGAAGAAGTTGAAATCGCGTTTGGCGAGCACACATTGCACAGAGAGGATACACAAGTTTTACCAACGCTCTTTCTACTCGAACCAATCTCTTGAACGTGTAATGAGTACCAATCGTTGCGTTCAAAGTAAATCACAAAACAAGTGGAAATGGTCAGTGCAATGAGAAGTGCAAAGTACGAACAACAGATAGAAAAGAGCATAAGATAAAATATTTTTACAAAATCATCCACGTTAAAAACCAAAATAAAATCATTCTGTATTCTCTCGATCCGAGTAACGATCTATTTTGGAAAACTATTCAAAGCGAAACAAGTGAGCAATACTCGATTTAAACTAAGAATGTTGAAAGTTTTCATGTCACGTATAATATGTTACGTAAATAAAAATACAGAGATGGATAATTAAATTAATTTATAATTAAGTTAAAGAACGTCTTGCGCAAATCTGATGGTTCTAAAATAATGAAACAACTAAAGAGAAATATAAAAATTTCTATCTTTCTCCCTAATATCTCGTTTAAATACGAGATATATCATATTTCACAATCAATCTGTAGATATAGATAAAGGTTCGATCCGGGGAAAGATCGTGGAGAAACCGTGCAAATTCACCTTAACTCAACAGAGAGCATGCGGGAAGACGTCTAGCAGCTGGTGCCAGTTTCAGGTTACGTATCGTCTTTGTAGATTCCGCCAAATACGTATTCCCGCCGTCTGGCCGGCTTGGCACGCCATGCGTTATGTTAAGAAGTGCAGTTAATTACGAAGATAATTTCGAGTCGTGTGTTTGCGTGCTGCACATAACGAGCTTCCGACTTCGGGAGTTTCTGCCATGCAAGCCAATCTGCTTTAAACCCACCACCACCACCACCACCACCACCACCCGGCCATCGCACCGCCACCACTGCCACCCCCGTATCACGCAGCGTCGACGTGCTAACCATTGGCCGTACCGACAGTACGATCGTTATCAAGCGGACAGATTTAAACGGAAAGCTTTCCGATCGTGGTCTAAAGGACCCTTCGATACTCCATCAGTTTGAATTTTCCAACGTGAACTAGGATTCACACCAAAACGGGAACGCCAAATCCAGAGAGAGAGAGCGCGGCAAATTTATCTCTTTGGCGAATTAATGTTCTATTTAGGAAAACGAAATTGACACTTGTAAATTTCATGTAAATTTTTATGTGTTTTCGTGTAAAAGTTTTATCATTTAAAATAAAATAAACATCATCCGCTATAGAGTGTCAAATGGATCTTTTCGGACATAGACTTTGTACACAGCTTTCATATAGCTTTGTATAACAAACATGCTAAATGTGCGCATTTACGTTTTTTTGAACAAAATTTCCGCGAGTCTGTTTCAAAGAAAGATTTTTCGTCACATTCCTTCATTTTTCCTCAAGAATGCTAGATATTAGAATATGCAGAGTACGTTGTACGTTGTAGACGCACGCTTACAGTCTTTCCAGTCTCACATTTAACGTGGAACGTGACCATTTCATTTTTGCTTTGAATAATAATGCGCTTGTAAATTTAAAATAAACAAAAATAAGAAACTAAAGTTATATATATATATATAAATATAAAATCTTCTTACTAAATATAAATATTATGTAGCTGTGTATATATATATATATAATATGTACGTAATATACATAAATTTATTATATAATAAAATATCTACATAAATTTCAATGAAAATATTTTAATAAAGTTAGGAAGCAAGAGTTTTGACTTATGCACTTTGCACAACTGTATTTGCTAAATGGAGTGCACATATCTTCGAATGATGTTTCAAAGCATGCTTTGTATAACGTTAATATTGTCCTCTGACTTGTTTTATTAGCGAAAACGAAAAGCCAATGTTGATGCTGCGTCCACAAACACGTCTAATAAATTTTCATAATGCGTTTGCATCTATTTTAATTCCTGTATGACCGCATAGATTAACTATTTACTTTTATTTTTCCACAGTTGTAAAATTATAATATGAAATGTGAAATAATATATAAAATTGAAACTATGATCTGAGTGAAATTTTTAAATTATATGTCTGTGTCTTTAAAATTTCACACGAAGAAAATGTGACAAAAGCATTTTATCATTTTATATAATAAATAATATTTTTATCTCAACATTATTCGATGGCATTTAATATTTTTATAGAGTATCTTCTTACGTAATCTATGTAAAGCTAAACTCGTTTGTCCAGAATGGGTGGAGCAGACACATTTTTCACGCTGTCTAATTATCTCGCTCTTGAAAGAGCCCGACATTAGTTTCGCCAAAATTTATTCCTCAGCATACCTAATAATTTTTAATAATACAAATTGTGTCGCTAATAATGAAGAGTTTCATTATTAGCGTTCCGAAATCAGTTATGTTCAACGCGGGCGTTTATATAGTTTTAACTTTTTTATATTAGTTTTTATATTTTATATGTATATACATATAATATGTTTATGTGTATTGTATTATTATATACATCTTTGAAAATTAGTCGCATTTGTTTTCAGCAGATCATAGAATTTGTTTGTATAGTTGAAACTGATATAATTATTTATTTAAAAATTAATATAATAATAAATAACACATTAATAAAAATTAATCGAATAAATTTTGGAAGCACGATATAACTGAAGAAATATTTGATAAAGGAATGTATTTATTAATTTTTCACAGCACATATTCACACGCTATTGATGTCGGGAATATGTTTGGTATTTATAAAAGGAACACTGTACGAGCTGGCAGATATATATTCGACCAAAAAGCATGATTTTTCAGCATCCATATGCATTTGAGAAATTTCAATGCGCTTGCAACGCGTGCTCGCTGCGAGACATTTCCAGATTTCACTATACATATATATTTATATTTCATTGCCACTTTAGTCACTGATTTTACCTTTTCATATAAGTTCTTATAAATTATAAATTAAATAAAAATTGTATACTGTGCATATTTATGTGAAAATATCATAAATTGCTTTTACACGAGTGTATGACAAATAGTAACAACAATATAGTATCGTCACGCCATATTTCTTGAAATTGAAATTTCTACTGCTAGTTATAATAATATAAGAAATGTTGGAAACCATCTGAAATATAATAGGTCTTTACTTTCCTCGTTCTACAATTGAACATGACATTTGTTTCTTCTTGATTTCTCAAATTCATGCCTGATATCATAATCTCAACGCTCGAGTTTCCAAGAGTTTCCAAGTCGTCGCGCACTTTGAAAGTTCTTTCTCGCAGCTGCGGCAGATTCCGTGATCATCAAGCTCCGCGACCATTGCTCATTGCTACCGGTCGACCGAGTCGGATAGATAAATTAGCAATTTAATTTGCATTTAATTAAACGACGTAGGTCGGCACGGCATTCTATTTAGAATAATATACATCAACTAACTTTTTTTCTTTTCACGATTATTTTTAAATAACGTTAAGTACATGCATTTATTGCTGTAACGATATGAGTTTATAAAATGATTAAAATGCGTGAAAAAATCGTTTTTAAGATTTTTAAGGTTTATTTTTTTCTATAAAACAATTTAGAAACTGCACGATCTTTGTCGACCATAGAGAGTCGCAGCTGCAACACGTTTTCCCAGCTTTATTCATAATTTATGGCCTCTAATTAGTCGACGTTAACCGAGAATACTTAATTAGCCATTTAATCTGCAAAATCACTTAATTTGAATGTGTTGCTGCTGTCGTTTACTTGGCTAATTAATGCTTAACCTATTCTGATTTTCAGATCCACAAATAAATTAGGGTCTCGAAAATGCATCGGAAAACATTCCGAGAAAAAACGGATTTATATAATTTTATAAGATTATATCTACCCTATTAATAAATGCGCATATACAATCACGTCAAATTTCAGAAAATAATCATATATTATTTTCAATAATCATATAGCCAGATAAACCTTATATTTATATCCATTTTTTTTTCTCGGATATACATCTTTTATTTCAAAATATATACTCATATAATCATTATAATTTATTTATTTCACAAATTCATTTATTTTATTTCTTTTTTTTTACCTGAATATTATAGAATATATATATATATATATATATATATATATATATATATATATATATCCTATAATATTGAAGTAGACGTCAATGTCTCGGCTCTTTTATAGGCAATTTTTATTTGAATTTATAATTAAATTTTTAAACCGTTAAATAAAAAAAGTCATCGATAGAATCATGGAATAAACGTAAAACAAACTAATAAGTCACAAATTATCTGGTCTAATTAATGACTGTCACCACAGTATGTGGCTTCCAGTAAGGTAGTAAAGGAAGGGTGGAAGGGTGGAAGGGACAGGGACAGGGAGGGAGGAGGGAGGACGAGAGCGCGATCCAATGCTTCGGACTTCCTCTCGGGGGTATTGATTACAAATTCAGATAACATAACAAGCTAACGAGCGATAATTATCGCGCGCGTTCTCTCGGTCCGGATCTCAGCGAGTGATTTAATCAACTTTGCGTACGCACGTATGCGCGCGCACAAGCACGCACACGTGCGCGTGCACGCGCTTTGCTGCTCTTCCACGCTACGCGCGACCTTTGACGGTTACGTTGAGCCGGTTTCCATCATCGAAACCGTCGTTTCGCCAATTATCGCGATACTGGCAAGGGCTGGATCAAGAACAGCTCGAGGGGAGATTGTAGCGCGATCCGATTTATGAACGAATCGATATTGGTGTAATGCGGACGTGCACACTGGACTCGGTGCATTCACCAGAGATCCGCCCGTCGCGATACCAATCTTATTCCACGGGAATTTCCACGACTATTTCTCGCGGCTCGCTCAGATATACCTTAAGCCGTGAACGGATGGCCCATGAAAGAAGTCTGCATCCGTCGGAACACACATGATATCTCACCCCATCATTTCGTAATTTATCTTATGCGCATACACGTACATACGCTCAATTCTTCTTTTTTCCTTCTCTTCTTCTTCGATAAAATTTAAATAAAATTCTAAAAGGTTATTACACACACAATCTCTTAATTATTTTATTCATTATCATGTTAATTTTAAATGCAAGTTTGTCTTAATTCTTTATATAAATAACAAATGACATCCGTTATATCTTTCAAAGTATTTTAATTATTACTATTTAAACTATATGTTAGAAATCCTAAAACTTCCCAAGGATATATAGTATGAAATTATTAACAATGAAATCATAAAATAATGAGCGCACCAGCATGGAAACGTTAATGCATGTTTAATTAATAACATGCATTGTATTGTGACGTCAATCAAAAAGTATCTACTGAATTAAATCGATTAAAAAGTATTGTACATAATGCACTCTGTGTAATTATGCTGTTGACCATCGTGAAAAACAAGAAAAAAAATATGAAATGCCGTAGCCCGCGTATGTCGATAATATTGATACGTCAGGTGACTCAGAAGTTTACACATGAAAAACATCATGCTAGATAAATAAGAATGTAATGTATTGATAAATATATATACATGTGTAAATATATAGTGACCGCGCAATATTTGATTCCACGCGAAAAGTACATTTACCTGAATATTGTTTCGAGGTTGCAGCAAACGATATAGCGATTTGCCATAGTTGCAAAAGGTGGTTAACCGAATTACCGTACCAAACCAATATTCCGCGAGAGATGTGAAAAAAGGAAGATGCAAACTCAAACGTGACTGGCAGATTGCGATAGCAGAGAGAACCGTCCCGTGTGCGTTATTTCTTTTTCTCTCTCTCTCTCTCTTTTTTTTTTTTTTTTTTTTTTTTTTTAATAAAATCCTCTTTTGCTCTACGTTCATAAAATTCAATGGTGTTTGTAATAGTAGAAATCGAATCATTAAAATGTAAGCTAAAAAAATTTAGACTCTATATATAAAAGCGTATAAAATAATGGAAAAAACATATAACGAACGAAACGAGATATCGAAAGGTATCGAATAAACGATGTTATTAAAATCATAGTTATAGATTTCTTATTTTGTAACAAAAAATATTTTCATCGTAATAGAAAATAATAAATAAATCTTTTTTGAAGAATTTTTTCGTCGACACGCTATAGAATTATTATCTATGCAATAAAACACAATATAGATACATTTGTGAATCACATGTGCACACAAAGAGTCTATTCTCATGCTGAATTATCAATTAATCTCTTGAGGTTTTACTCTAGATTTCCAGGAATCCGCTTAATTTTACGAGAATACGAAAAATTCCTAAATCGTGTATTTACTTATTAAAAATGCACCTTAATTCACACGCGAGTAATAAACGTGGACATAAGTACTCTGTTTTTATCAATTTATGAAATATATCAGAAAAAGTTAAATAAACATTATCAGAATTAATTCAGTCATTATGTAATGCTTGACACATACTTTTCATATCATATGAGCGATATTCATCATGTTTCGTGTACAGCCAAAATGTTTAATAAAAAAACAGAAAATATGATCGTACGTTAAAATATCTGATAATGCTGTTAATCTTTCAGACCTTTAAATGTTATTTAAATGTATTTGCGAATGTAGAAATAAATTACAGCTTAATGTTTTCTCACTTCTTTTTACATTAAAAAGCTGTTTTACGATAATGAAAAAAATTGTTATCGGCCAACACAACTACAAGACTGTAAATCCTGCAGTGTTTATATCGTTAAACATGCTGATCTGATTTTGAATTTTAATGGTACAGTATGTTACGTAAACAATATAAAAGGGATGAGAATCACAGGCAATGGCATGCATCAAGCGCAATAATGCGGAAATTAATCTCGCACTTTGCTCGTTCAGGTAGGAAAGAGTGTCGCGATGCAAATGTTTACTCGGAAGATCAGCTAGGCTGAATGATCGCACTGTGTATGTAACGCCACATAACAAGTTTGCTTGGTCTAAGAAGGAGAGAGAGAGAGAGAGAGAGAAAGAAAAACATATCAAAGACCTAAAACGGTGGGCCTCACCCCTTTCCCCCCCCCCCCTCAAAATGTCCAAGTGCTCGGTGAGTATGTATTTTAATGATTTCTCTTACGAGTGTTGTACCGTGCGCGGTTCACCGAGCCGTGCTTTCTAAAAATAAGATCCGCGCCAACTATATATATGTCGGGGTCAGGAGGGGTTAGGAGGGGTTAGGGACATAATGAGTCTTCGTGGCGACAAGGGCGATTTACAAAGAAATCGTTGGCCAGATCGCGCACACGTTCGTCGCGGTACCTATGATTTGCGACGAAACAGCCGCCATCCCCTCTGTCTACCCCCTAATATACACGGCCGGCGTGGTGGCAGCGGTCGGCTTTCTTGTCCGTGTTAACGCTTCACGTGAACCATTGTACAGTGTTATGCGTGTGTGGTAACCATTTTGCAAGCCTGTAACGCAGATTACACAAACGCGCGTAGCGCACACATGGTACATGGCGTACGTGTACATGGTGTACACAAATATGGTTGAATGAACGGTGTAGAAAAGGGGACGCGCAGAAGTGGGCGTAAGGGTGTGTTGCACGAGATTTTTGTGGTTGCGTGTGCCGTTGCATGACGCCTGTATTACCCACGGCATGCCATCGTCTCTTTCCACCCTGCCAAACACACTAATGCTTCTGCCGATATTAACTTGGCGATTCCTGACCGCTTCTAGGAAATGCGCCGCCATTTTCGGGGTAAACGACGACGACGACGACGGCGCCCGCCGTCGGATCGGAGGGTGGCGGCTTTAATAACGCGGGCGTCATACAGGATATTCGATAAGATCCTCCGCCTTCGCGACGATGACGAGCGATAGTGAAAACGCGTCAAGCAGATCGCCGAGCGATTCCGCGGAGTACTTCCGCAACTAGCCGCGTTAGAGATTGCGGTGTAGATTAGATACGGATGCAATTTGTAATACATTTAGATATCCCAGACTGTATGGAAGTCCGATGCACATTTCGCAGCTCCGAGAGATCCTATTATCAAGATATCTCGCGTAGATTGGAGACAACGATGTTATCGCTGCTGTGCCATCATCCCATTATGCAAAATGATTACAGTGGCAAATGTCACGGTTGAAAAAATATGTAATTCGCAAACGAACGAAGCTATCATTAAAATGAGGCATATCAGCAGTTGTGCTAAGAAGCTTAGAGGCTTAGCGATCCTTCGAAGTGGCAATTTTTTCGCGCGCGTAAGACGCCCGGTTATAAATTGCGTCTTAATTTTCTTTGAATGTTGCGGGATAAGCATTAAACAACATTCCCCAAATCGTTTTATTATTCTCTACTATGCCATTTTAACCGTTTCCAAGGGATTTATTATACATTATTTCTCCCCTTATCTCACTCAGACTTGCGCATCGCAAATTAAATATCTTCAAATCGCGTCTCCGCTGATGTCGGTAAAACAAAATCTTTTTTTAGTTGAAGCTCCTTTTTAAAAAAATACGATATTTATCCTTCGTTCTTGAAACGTAAAATGTAAACGCTGTCTCGCGCACGTGCCACGATGCATTTCTGACTTTCGTGAAATGAAATTCTAAGTTGAAATTCTGATATTCGCAAAGGATTTTTCTCCGCGCGGCGCGACGTTTCGCAATCCAATCCGATAGCTCGATCCGATTTTCGCGGGATTCTCAGGTATATCGACACTCCGAGAACCGAGACTCCTTATCGCGACGATATCCCGAGATTTCAGGCGATTTGCGCGGCGGGCCCGCGAAAATACGTTACACGTACCAGCGCATGACGCGAGAGACGTGCCGTGCCGTCTCCCGGCGCCACGAAATTCGGTGGCGAAGTCGCGCGTCGAATGGAGTGCATGACTAATGGAAGTACGTGATTAAAACTTTCGTCGTAATTTCAAACACATAAAACTTCGCATTAAAGCGAAACGAGAAAAAGGAAGAGAGAAAGAGAGAGAGAGAGAGAAGAATACGCGTGGACATGCATACGAAACGCCATGAAGCGGAGATCATTATAAAACCTCACCGTAAAATCATGAATTTTATAACACGAAAATGACGATTTTTATCCGCACAATCATCTTTGATTGCAAAAACGTCAATTCTTACAATTGGCCCTTTTTGAAAAGTCATTTTCACTGCTGGCGACAAATTAGCTGAACTAACGCGCGTGTGTGCCACAATTTCATAAAATTAGTCTGATACATTATACATTACCCACTTTGTCCAATCTTAAAAAAAATAAATAATAGAAATTCATGATACATGGCCAGGGCGATAAAATAGTCACGAGCATAGTATAATTTCAAATATTTTTATCTCATATTTTTTCTCTTCAATTATAAAAAGCGAAAATAATAAAACGCGTACCGCAAATTAATAATGCTGCTTTAAAATCATCTCTTTTAAAACGCACAATTTCACTAAAACACTTGAAATTTATCTAAATTTCTCTCTCTCTCTCTCTCTCTCTCTCTCTCTTTCTCTCTGCTAAAATTTATCTGAATTTTCAGATAGTAAAAAATAGAGTAACAAATATTTTTTCCAATCAAATTAATACGGTTCTATATATAAAATATTTTTATGTGCAAATGCTTGTAAATATGACTTACAGTGAGCAAAAAAAATTAAAGTTAAATAATAAGAATTGTTTATTGTTAGTCTATTCTTATTTAAATATTTCCGATGATATTTTTGTCAGCCAAGCAATCTGATATAATTTAATTTAATATATTATTTTAAATAATAATATGGGATTGTAATCGACATTATTCCAAGTTATTAATTACTATATTTTTATCGAGAAATTATACGAAGACTAATATTATACCAAGTAAAATGGGACACACATACATCTGATTTTGACAATGATAGTTTTCGCAACACAATCACAGTCTGTCTAAAAGTGTACGGGAACCACACCGACATAGTTTGTTATCTATCGTGCCCTAGAGAAGTTCCAATCTGTCTGCTGCTTCTCCACCCCTTCTATTCTAGATAGTCCAATTCCCCAGGCTTAACCGGACTTCGAAAGAGAAAATAACGAGCGTCTCGTTCGCGTCAAGCACTGCGCGTCCCCCGGTTAATTCGTCCAGAAATAATAGTCCGACAGCCCTTAGAGCGACATTGTGGTCGAGACAATCGTCGCAACGCGAGGGTGAGTCCAATCAGTGTAACTAAAAGCTTATCAGAAGTTGCAATCGTCGCGAGATTTCTCACGAATAATGTGATCGGAGGTTTGACATATTTGATTTATCGTCCTATAATTGAAGCTCGAGGTTTCGCTTTGATATTTATATGCAATCGCGACAGCCAGACATTTATTTTTATCTTTTATTCGTCGCATCGAAGAAAAAATGTATATAACTTGTCGGATCGGTATAAGGTTTCGTTGCGACGATTTACAATTTATAAACCAAATAATATAATTGACACAAGTAAAACAATTTTATTATTTTAACATAAGGAATGTGTGTGCACAATTCTGCAATCTGCAATTCTGAATTTCAATTAGAATTCATTTTCAAAAAATGTTCCCGTTTTTTCCATATTCTATTTAGTGTCGCTTTTAATATCATACAAAATCGAATATTTAGTTAAAAAAAAAAAATTTAAAAAGATGCTACGGTGCGTTGCAATAAATAATATATTTTATACTGAACTCTGTTACGTTTCACTTCATAAGCCGAGTAATCTAAAATATTTGCGCGCAAGCGATCTACCGACAAAAATATCAAATGGTAATTTTAGCCGAATAAACGGCATGAGGTTCATTTTTATCCCAGAAATAATACCTCGGCCAGTTTTAATGCTCTCTGTGTTGCTGCGTTGCATTAACAATCGCTTATGATTACACAACGCTGCGGAACGGTCCAAAAACCGAGAGCCCGACAAACGTTCCTAGTTAGCGACACAAAGCAGCAATCGGAACGCGAGCCGTCCGAACAGTAACACGCGACTCGCTTCGTTAGGCACTTTCCGGTCCGAATGAAAATAATTACCCTTTTTGCCCGGGGCTCGAATGGAACGTAAGCGAATTAACGGCGTACAGAGAGGCCAGGCCATTTGCATCGATGCACGCGTGCGCTCGCGAAAATTCTGCAGAACGCGGTTTAGAGAAAAAAAAGAAAGAAAGAAACGACGTCGCCGCGGTGGATGCGATAACAAGTTTCCGCAATCCTGGCACGGCGTCGGTCGGGGCGAACGAGCAGATTCTACGTTTAATAACTCGCATCAGCAAAAAAAAAAAAAGAAATAAAAAAGAGAAGAAAAGAAACGTCGTTGTGGTAGCGGGTTCAATTAGCGAATGCGTCGCGCCATGAAGGGTAATCGCCTCGAAAAACGTATTTCAGGAAAACTTATGCCGTTAAATCCGCGGATTCGCCCCCTCCGAAAACGTTCGTCCAAATTAATTGCGAATAAATGACACCGAATGAGGTCGACCAAACGGCGAGGCCGTACGAAAGTTATGGCACTTTGCAGCGCGTTCAATTAGCGCGTTATCAAAGAAAAATTGTATTATGCAACGAACGTGCGATGTATGTACTAGGATTTAAAGATCTGGAAAATGATCTAAAAATTTTAAACAAAATTATGTCGAAACGTAACTACGTCTAAGCCGTAAAGATTTTTATTGAATTTTATTGCAATATATTTCACCCTCCGGTGTATTATACCAATTAAAATTTATTTAAACGATATCAAAATTCTACGCTGCAACATGGATTAATATCAGTCAATATCAAAATGCATGTGATGGTTACCATATATTTATATACATTTTATTTATTTTGTGGCTGGATGTTTTTTAAATATTGCAAATTTTGACACTAGCTTTCTATATACTATATGTATATCATTGTTTTACAAATCTCGCATAGATTTTATGATCAACGTATCCAGTAAATTGAGCTAAAGTTAGCTCGATAAAAAAATGACGTTTTGCTTTGACGAATTTAAAAATTTTATCTTCTTCTTAGCGAGCTTTTCCGATCTCTTCGATAGATCTAGCGCGACAAGCAAACGCGCGAGACGTATTACGTTGTAATCTGGTCTCGCCGTTTAACAACTGCCTGATCGAGTCAGAGCAGAAATCTTGCGGCGGTCGCGGTTACAATTAGTAAATGCGATTAGCTAAATGGGGGCGCGACTGCAGACTGTGCACTGCTAGGAGCGCAATTATTACTGAGATTAATTTTGCGAGAGAGTTATCAGGTTTAACTGCGAGCAGCTTACTTCACGACGGTTTAAGCAACAGTAAACGTACAAAACGTAGAAAGTACTCCGGCAAAGTAACGTAAATTAAATGTCATATATCAAAAGGGCCACTTGATGGATTAATCGTTTAACGAAATTAGTCTCCTCGATAAAAGCAAAGAGGATTAGATTTGAAAATATTTTACAAATATACAATATTCTTGGAAAGAATGAGAAAATGTGCTACAACATTATAAAACAAATTGTTACGTAAAGTAAAAATATATATATCCGATGATCAAATAATTAATTTTTAATCGATTATATTTTTTTTTTTTTTTTTTGTGCTACTAATAATCATATATTAAAAAAATAATAAGCAATTAATATCATCTCTTACGTCGCTAAATTGCAGAATAAGCATAGACATATTCTGCAAACATTATTCCATGATTTCGCGGTAAAAAGTACAGCAACGACTCAGCTATAACCGCAGCGACCTACATCATCTTCCTAGAACTTAACCTAGCGTATTCGTAGTTTCAAGCGTAGTGCATTTAGAACAACGTTCATGAACAAAGCCGTGTAACGACCAAGTTCAACAGACATATATACAAGTATAGAAGATACGAAAATGAAATTAATAAGCACAAATCTTATTTCTAATAAAATAAAAAATAAATAAAATAGATGGTAGTATTTAATTAATTAATTTTTACTTAGCTATACTTATTCTCTCGATTTTTTATCGAATTATTTATTTTTATGCATGTAAATATTAATTTATATACATATATGTACAGATATATTTTTTTCTTTTTTTTTTTTTTTTAGATATATTTGTGTAACAAAAAAAGGTTTCGTCTTAAGCTCTTTCTTATTCTTCTAACATAAAAATGCATAATTATTACTCCAATTTACAAACGTGTATGTTTCACATGTTAATGTTCGAGGAAATAAATGTAATGCGTGCGATATGAAACGTAACACAAGAAAGGTTTACATAGAGATTGGGTATAATGGGGTATCGACCTAACGGCAATTTTGTGCAGCAACAGCTCACAGTGTTTTTACTCACACTGCCACTTTATCTGACCATTACTAACTGCACGCAGATAAACGTACATTACGAAGCATTGTACGATTTCCAAGGATATAAAGTGGCTATCGTTATCATATGTGCCGTATGATTGTATCATTTGTTAAAACAACAATTTATGCAGCAAGCGCTGTAGATTCAAAGTGTGTATTTAATAACATGAAATAAGTTTTTATTATTTATATAACTTACTACGTTAATATCTGTAAATAATTAGTTTCAGAAAAAATATATATATCCGCGTATATATAAATAAATTTTATTTTAAATTTGTTAAAGTATTCAGCTTTTAAATATTTTTATATCACTAAAAATAGTTTCTCACCAAAAATATTTTATCGAGAAAAAGTTATATTTTAAAGTTCCATGTAATTAGGGATGTAATTTAAAAGTTTTTCCATAGAGAATTCTTGCTACTGAAATTAAACCGCATCGAAGTTGCACCGCGTAGAATACATAAATCTCGTACACATACCTTTAATCAAGTACCCGAATAAAAGTACAATCGCTAAAAACCAAATCGCTGGGACCACCAAAGAGCCATTCCCCCTCGTCTTTCGAGAGGGAACCAGTTCAAGACTTCGGCCGATGTGGCCTGGATAGGTTTCTGGCTAAAAAACTTTTCTTAGCGAAATACGATCGTAATCAGACCGAACGCCCTAGTGGGCCGCGAGCGCTACCCCCGACGTTAAAAACTCCTAGTCGGTCGTTAGGGGACGAAAATCAAAAGGCGCGGGCCGGTAATCGGGGCACGGAGATTACGCCATTGAGATTTGTGATGCCTGACGACGTGGCTAGATGCGGGAGTATGCAGCCTTTACCGCACCCTCTACCCATTTCAGCTTTGGTTCTCTCTCTCTCTCTCTCTCTCTCTCTCTCTCTCTCTCTCTTTTTTTTTCTCTCTCTCTCTCTCTGTTCCTCGCAACTCACCAACACCCAAAGTCGCGAACGCGTATTCCTGCCAGTGTCTCCATAAATATGCATTCCGTTTAATGAGACTCCGGTAGCGTAGAAAGCACGGTTTATGGGCGAACGCAGTCACATTGCGTAGACGCAAACGAACACGCGCGACAGCATACAGCATAATGCCATTGAGCGTGGCGTTACGCTGTGGTGCCTTTCGAATATCGTCGAGACACTTTCGTCCCGTGGCATTACTTCGATACGAACAAAAAAAAAGATAGGTACAATCGAGATGAGGGATCAGGAATAAATATTCCTATTTATGGAAAAAAAAAATTTATTGTAAAACACACGAGTTTCGGTTGGAATCTTGAGTCATATTATTTAAAAAAAAAAAAAAAAAAAAAAAAAAAAGATTCGATTTAAAAAAGAATTATTATATCTGAAGCAACAATAACATTTGAGGCAGTTTACACAACGTGTAAGGAAACTAAGCAACTTTATCATCCCGCAGGGCACGATTTGCAGTACGTCGTTACTATGTCTATCGAGTCGCGAAACTTTGGCATAACATTACGCAAGTACGGTTTATTCGTGTTTTGCATAATGCGATCTTAACCTTGGCTGTACATGGAGTCTCTACGTGCGATCACAGATACTACAAATTAAGACACAAACTATATATCGTTAAATTTCATTTCGCGTATATCAGCCCATTCTTGTTCTTAATTCCCATATACCGTTATTGTTATATCTGTTTATGGTGGAAAAAAATTGAAAACGCAGTAATAAGTATATTATGGGATTTAGATTGATTACGTAACTTGTACTAACTCGTGTTTATAAGAACTTTTAATCTCGTGCTGTCGGCATCACTTGCAATAATTACGGTAGTAAGTTGTAGATGAACTTCAGCCCCATGATCGATCGTTCGTGCTGCAGGCTGCTTTGGAGCTATTTGCTAGCGGGATCGAGTGGAACGTGCTTCGTCCAATTTTGAAGTTTAACAAACTCACGGACGCGCACGCCACATCGTCTTATTTAAATTACATCGTATAAGAGATAATCTTGCGCGCGTTTCCTTTTTTCTAGAGTTAATAACTACTTACCATTTTCTAATTAAGTAAAGAAATTTCCCTGCGCTCTCTCCTTGTGATAGCGATAGATCTACGATGAACAAAACCAGGAAGTGAATCGCAATTAAGTCTAATCGCAAGTCATACCCTTTGTCTCTGTGAGAATTACTTGGTCGCGTATAGGCGTATGATGCGACAGCCGTGAAAAAAAAAAGCAGACGTGGAAAGAGAGTCTTTTAATCGAGAGACGGCCGCATTTAAGGAGACTTCATTACGTTTCTTACTTTACTGAGATGACTTAACTTCGGTTCTTCACTTTCATTAAAACTCGTGCTGACGCTCCATGGTCGAATAGTAAGATCCTAGTCTTCCAAGTTTTTAATTGAAGAACCGTTGCCCTTTGCGCCTCTAATTAATGTATCCTTTTGCTTCTGTGTACCGTTGGTACAGATAGATTGTTCGTCATTAAAACAAAATGTGTTTCATTATTATAAAATTGTCAGAGGCTGCGTGTGTCTTTACATTCAAATGTATATATTTTATTAAAATTTAATATACAGTTTTTATACTAAAATAAAATAAACAAGGATAATGTAATTTTCTAAAAATGTATACATATTTTTAATGAATAATAAACATTCATAAAATTGTAAAAATTTCAAGCATTGTAATAAATTTCGAATAAAATAGAGGTATTAAAAAACTTAAATTATTGTTAATTAAATGTCTAAACTGTTAATAAAATCTATACAACACGGTAAATTAATTAATGACGTTGTAATAATTATTACCAACCGTATTATCTAATTGATTCATTATATGCTTGAAATCCGGCGCTAATTATATATATCATCGATATTAGTAAAACAACTGTAATTATGAAAAGGTATAAAAGATTAAAAAATTCCATTCAGAAAGTGTCCGATCGAATAAATTTTTATTAAATGCTGATATTTCTTGTTTGTGACAGATAGCTTCGGTGTCTTACGTTCTCTCTTAAATGTAAAAGATTTTTGATATTTCGTTCAGGAAACCGATAATAAATCAAAGTTATCAATATTCTCGTTTCATCCTTTCACGAATGGCATTCAGATATAATGTCGTCGTTTTTTTTAAGAAGAATTTATTTCACGTGATCAATCTTTACAAGCAAACTCGTCATGATTCACGAGATTAATCCGCGATGGAAAAAATCCGATGGTCCAGTTTGCGATGTAATGAATTATATCAATTTCATAAGAGTATTGAATAAATAAAAACACAAACGCACTCAGAACGATTATTTAGTCAGGCGAATAAAATTCGGTCGCGAGCTATTTTTCTTCTACGTCCACTTCAACAATGTAATATCGCGTATTTCTCTCATAAAGGAACGATGCGTGCCTGCAACTCCCTGTTAGCGGGCGCAAGATTGATCAACGCGCGGAAATGTTTTGAAGCAACAAGTATCATTAATCTAGTACCCTTCAAAATTAATTAACCGCGTTACTGATACATAATTTTATTTTCAAGTGATAACAGCTCACCGGACGCGGAGGAAAATTAAAATTAATTATTCAATGAGCCCTAATACACGAGAACGGGCTATAAATCGACGATAGTTTTTAAGGTCGGTCTTGATATCGTCAATCATTTAACTCTTTAACGCGCGTAAATCCCTTTCGAGGATAAAATCCGGTAACGCGGGAGTGTCCTTGTGAGCGCTGGTTTAAGTCCTTCAGCAAATCCGCTATGATTCACGAGATTGACCGGTGGTCGAGAAGATCCGACAGCCTCGGCTCCACGACGTTTCGCAGGCCCATAAATTTCAATGCGCTATCGATCGGCTTCAACGAACAACCGTGTGCGCGTGCAAACTAAAGAAAGTGTGTATGTACTGGTGTACTTGTATGGCGTTGATTTACGCCGGATAATATCGAATTACGATCGTGCGGGAAATTGTGGACGTCCGGTATGATTACCAATGAGTGGAGAGAGTAAGTTGATAAGAGGACATAGCTTCAAGGGAATAGTTTGAATTCTTCAAACTTGTAATACAACTTCAATATAGTGTTGATTCTTAATTCCTTAATTATATCTTCCTTAATTTTCCTTTCGTTAGTTTTATTTACGTATTGTAATATATAGACATGAGTATAAAAAGATTTTTATTATCGAGTCTATATATTAAAAATAAAATGGCACTTGATATTTAAACGAATAATGTGCGCTTATCGCGAATATCGTCTTTAAGATCTCCATTCAGCGATCATATCATCGATATGATCGGGGAAACGTTCCCGGGTAACCCAATTTAATCACGTCATCGGAATTCAATTTCGTGGCGATTTCTCGCTAAAGTACGGAATTATCTGAAAATTTGTCTTTATTCCAGTAAATGCCGAATAAAAATTATTAATCGCGATATTTCTTACAATATTTTGGAATGCTTTACATAATCCTGCTAACCATCATTCTATCAAACTACATTATATTTTTCTATCACTACGAAAATAGTCAGAGAATTTACAACGCGAGTGCAATATAAAATATAAAAAGACTGTGAAATATAAAAGATCGCCAAAAATAGATTAAGAAGACCGAGAAACAGAACAGGGGTCGACTTGCGACGCCCATCGGCTGCGGTAACAGGAAGGGGTCATTTGTACCAAGAAGCGCGAGGTCGTCCCGACGATGGTCGCGTGCGTCGCGTCGGCCGTGCCGAACCTGTCATTCACACGCCCCCCTCCCCTTCCACCCACCGCTTCTCGCATAGATAACGCTTTTATTCCAGTTACCGATCTTTGATTGAATCCACGTTCATCGTCCCGGACGCTGTTTGCCTAGTCTTCGATTCCGATCAAGCGTCTACTTTCGCGCCTTTTCACGCGACTGGTTTCCAAGAATCGGCCTGATAAAAGAAATCGAAGAAACCGAATCGTCCTGGTGAAAGAAATCAAAGAACTGAAAATAAGCCGAATAATATTATACGAGAAGTGCGATAAGAATATTATTCAAATATATATATATATATATAAGAAAATAGTGAATTCTTTTTATAGCGAAAGTATGTCAAAAAATTATATTAGTTTTTTTAACTGTTTTATTTTTATTGAAAGTAGTACGTGTATTGATTAGAAATTTGTCAAAATGAAAACTTTTGCATAGTACAATATCTCACAAATATGTCATATTAACTCGTACTTATAAATTTTTTCAGAAAAAGGTTTCTCTTGATTTTTGATAATCATATTTTCAACTTATCGAATGAATATCAAAAAGAGAACTACAGGCGTCTATATATATGCACTACATTGCATAAAATAATTGATGAACCTATCTTCAATGATATATAGTTATCGATAACCTATCAATATATAAAACTGGACCGACAATAACCTAGGGCATCGTATCTTGAGAAAGGTTATACTCCTTCTCTCTTTCCCTTTCTCTACTGTACATCACATTTTATATAAAAATATTTTATCCTTTTTTTTTCGAATACCATTATTTGCTGAAATAACGAAAAGTTCCATTTGTTCGAGCCGAATAACGATCTAGAAAGCGATATGTAATCCAATATAATCAGATACGATGTTCCACGTCATCGCGATGGAATTTTTTTTGAATTATATCTATTCTTGCAGTATCTCACAAAACGATAATTGGTGGAATAAGAGCGGATCTATGAAGCGAAACTGCCATCTTGGGACCCGAGTGATTTAATATCGTATATCCTTTCAACTTCCTCTGGATAGATACTCCTTTATACCCGGTTACAGGCCCTTCATTAAATCCTCGTTTTCCAAACCCTCGTTATTCCGGGTGATGAACCGTTTAGGATCTCTTCCCTCACTTCGCGCGCTCACCTTGGCATTTTGTGTGCGGACATTTTATCATCGTTCATTAGCGGCCACTAATCCCATTATCAGACTGGTTGGAACAAGTTTATTCTTCCCACATGAGGTATCGGTTCACAGTTTGGCGATATATTAACTCGATTTTCCTTCTGATCGCCTTTAAATCAATTATATGTATTTCCAAATATACATATAACTTACAATTAATACATTAACCCAGACACGGTCGGTAATCACGAATGACGTTCGTTTGCTTCATCTTGCTAGTTTAATATCTCGCGGCAATATAATTCGCACACTTGCTCGAGCATTGAATTAAATCAACATTTTATATAAATAACATGCTAGTACGACATGGACTTTCATGAAAATATCTTAGATCGTGAATGTATATATGCACCAATTACTGTGAAACTAAATCAATTATTATTATTCATACGAAAGTGTATATGTTAAGCAAATATAATATTCAACTTTAGATTGTACTTATATTACTAATCAAATATCACTAAGAATAAAGTTTCAAAGTCTCCTTTGGCTCACGAGAAATGCGTTTCAAAGAGATTGCCGATTGCACGGTGGAACGTTGAACGAGCTGAAAGATACACACGATTCGCTGACATCACTTCTTCTCAAGAGTCTCATGTGTAAATGTGTTCCTGGTTCCTGCTCTCTTTGTTTTCTCCTCCCCTCTTTCACCCAAAAGAACTGCATCGTTTTTTACGCAGTTAACCAATTTCCTCTTACAAAATCGCTTTTGATTTTATGTATAAAAAAGGTCGTGCACATGTGATCTAAGTTTTGCCACATCTAAACTTATTAGATTGAAAATTAATTTATTAAAATCATTTTTCATGAAAAAAACTTACTTTAGTACTAGTCATTGATGATATTACATTTTATGGTGATAACATCCTTGTAAAAAATGGTAGCATTGGAGGATGTTAAAAATATTTGTGACCTAACGGCAGAACCTAAATTATTAAAAAAATTTTAAGGGATCTTTTAGAAATTGAACATAACAATTATTTGTTCAAGTATGCGGACAGTTATGAAAATCAGGATTTATTATTGATTGCTGAAACAGTGAAATGTTTTTTAAGCTTTGTACCCTTAATATGTCTTTAAAATAAAATTAATTGCACATTTATGTAATGAAAGATAAATAATAAATATAGAAAATGTAATTTTTTTGACATTATATACATATAAGACTGACATTATATATAGGTTGTCCCATTTTGACATTCAAATGATGTAAATTACAAGATTTTAGAAAAAAAATGTTTCAGACAAAAGTTATAGACTTTCGAGTATGATCGGATAACGGATTGAAAAATAATTCCACCTTGACAACTCGTTAGTTGAGACACAGTTGATGAGAGGAAAATTGCACACGAGCCGGTGGTTCAGATTCATGTGCGACGGTTGAGCGTGAGATTGTAATTGTAAAACAAAGAGAATATCGTATTATTTATATCTGCCAAATTATATTGAACGTCACTAGTTAAATCCTTTTTAAACCAGTTGCCCTTTATTGACTCGCGAGCGCGACAATATATAATATACATGGTGTGTACAAAATGTTGCCGGACTGATATTTCGTAAAACTAGTAGAACATATAAAAATTTCAGGTAGTTCTCTGTGGAATGCATTTTGTGATGTGTTGTTTGTTGTCATGAATTTAAAAAATAAAGCAATGTACTGCAATTAAGTTGTCTTAAACTTGAAAAAATTTTGATGATGCAAACTACGTTTGGTGGTGAAGTTATAAATTTAATCTTAATTTCATAACTTCATCACCGAAGTCGTTAAAGTTATTTTAAAGACATCTTGATTTTTTAACTAATAACATGTACTTTTTATTACGTACAATTATAGCTCGTCTCTTGACGAGTAAAATGACTACACATAATCAAGACCATATCAAAGTTATAATAAAAAAACAATATGAAATGGCAGAAAATTTAATTCTGATTGCGAATAGTTTTTAAAACAATTACTGCAATTTGCAAGTAAATATGTGTCTATTTGACATAAAAATAAACTTTACTGGAAAATAAGAATTTCATCTCTCATTCAGTTTTAAAATTATAAGCCTCTTTACTCCATATTTATAGATTTACTCTATAACCCATATATACTTGCCGTGAGAAGCTATCGTGTCTTCTGAAAGGTAATTATGAAAAAAATTCGTTTTTCGTTTCTCAGTCGAAACCAAGACTACAAACAAGAACGTGAGGGAATTTGGTCTCTGTATATTTTTTTTCTCCATGTATATTTGTGCGATAAAGTTTCGCATCAAGTATATATGTGTATAGAGAATCGGTGTGTGACTTTCCTTTCATCAACTGTGTTTTAATTGATGGCTTATCGTCAAGAGGAAATCACTCTTTCTCTATCAAATCGTCACTCGATCAATATCTTAATCAAAACTTTTGTTTGAAACATTTTTTTTTTTTAATCTTGTAATTTCCATATATTTCTGTGTCAAAATGAGACACAGTATATATAATGTAAACCAAAAAACGATATTTTCTACAGTTACTACTCATCTTTCAACACATAAATGTACAATTAATTTTATTTTAAAAATATATCAAGGATGTAACTTAAAAAACATTTCACGACTATTTCAGCAATCAATAATAAATCCTGATATTCATAACTTTCCCCCGGATCTGTTGGACACATAATAATTATTTTTTTGTGTCTAGAAGATCCCGTAAACAGTTTTTCAATGATTAATTTATTATTTTTTGCACTCGCATTTTGAAAAATTATTATTAAAGTACTAATTTTTTTCTTCAAAAAAAAAAAAAAAAAATAGTATATAATAATTTTAACTTGCAAAGATATAAAATATAACTATGCTAATTAATATTCTCTTAATAATTTAGACTAATTATCGTGAGAAATATTATCATGATAATATTGCACGGATGAGTGCAATAAAAGCTTTACGTAAAATGCGACAGCTATAATAATTGTGGAAATATTTCCGCGAAAAGACTTTTTTCCCCTCGTTTTTCGTAGCACGCGGTCATGACCGCAAACGTCGCAATCTCGCGCCGTAAAGGTATTGTAACTACGCACCCCTATGTGCACACACGCACCCGGTGCGCCAGCCGTCGTAAATCAATCTTGCGGCAATAGACGTTTCTCCTCGCGGTTACCGTCAGCGTATGAAAATTAAAACGGTATATCACGCGGAATCTGGTTAGGAGGGACCGCGATTTAAAAGAGCATTACGGCCACGCCGTACGTTTCCTGTTCCTGCGCTCGCGCCAGAAACCAAAATTCATGTTCAGCGAATAGCGGTCATGGCGTTTGCAAATATAGCAGCTTAGAACGGTATACACGGGTCGCGGTTATGGTAATACATTATATTACCCTAAAGCTTTCTTGAATTCCGAGAGAGTAAGTTTTAATTTTGCGACAAAATTCAAAAGCGAATACTGTCACAAGTAATCACCGATATAATGTTTCTCTTTATAATAGTATATAATAATAATATAATTATAATATAAGACTGAAAATCTCATTAATATTGAAAAACAAATTTAAGCAAGAACATAATAAAATAGATTCGAACATATCTTTCGCGAGTCAAAGAAATACATAATAAATATCTCGAGACTTTTTCCAAACATGATAAATATCGAGCAATCACAATCATGTGTTATCGGATTCGTGATTCGCTTGATAGGTGAAATTTACATTTATAGAGAAATTTCCATGACAAGTGGTAGTTAACAATGAGATATTTTATTATTATGTAAACGTAGTATACACATATCTCGATAGTCTTTTCATAGAATATTATCGGTTTTCAAACCATAGTCACTGTTATTTTTAATCTTTATTATTATCGAATATGTTCTCATCTCTAACAATAATGTCGAACATCTAAGAACGGTATCGAACAGCAGCAATCGCTATTGAAACTGTTTTAAAAAATTAATATGCGCGCTATAAATCTGACATTTCAAACAGTATATATTACGTCAGTAAGATCATTTTGCAAAGTTAATTAAATCTCTGTTAAATGTTAAGTCGGACGTTTAGAAGCATTGAGTAAGTATTGAGGATACCTTGCGCTAGCGGTAAACTCGCGTAACTTTCAGTGCCGAGAATTTCGTTTACGTAATATACGAGAGAAGTGTATAAGAGGTAATCACAGCAGCTGGTAGAACACGCTAAACTCAGATGGAAAACGCGAGAAACAGCTAAACACGAAGCTAAAGCGTTTTGTATTTAATGGCTAGAATATAATCGTTGAAGTGTCAAATAAACCTATGACCTCGACGCGCGCTTTGCAAAGTAATAAGATCATGACCCACAATTTGCTATGAATTTAAATTAAATTAATTCCGCTACAAAACTACCATATTAAGATTGCATGTGACTCTCTCTCTCTCTCTCTCTTTCTCTCTCTTCCACTTTACAAATTTAAATATAATTTCAAAATGTATAATCTAATATTATGATCCTCAATATGAAATCTGATTCAATCTCTGGCGGAGCTAACTAATAAGTGATCCTCCTACAAACAATTTAAATGTATAGATTCGTCCCCCTTTTCGAGAGTAAACAACAGGAGGGCAAGGCTACATCAAACGATGTTAATTTCGGAATCTCATGAGCGCGGACTCCGCGTATAAATCACAATTAACCGTAACATTCAAAAGGCCCCGCGAGGTCTTCCGCCGACTGCACTTCGAACGATTGCGGCACGTGTCCGAAAATGCTTTGTTGATAATTAAAGCTCCACAGGGACGGAGGCGAAATGCGTGCGAGAGACATCGTCGGACACAAGGGTGGAAACGTAAAGCGCGGGACGAGCGCGGAGTGACGCGGAACTGAAGGGGTTGAGAAACCCTCCTACCGACTTCCGAGGGGTTGCCTTGGGAATGGCGACGTCACCAAGTGCCACGGACGACGCCACGGACACACGGAGTCGTATAATGGCCAGGCACTTACGATACAATTCGTTCTGCACGGAATACCCAGTCGGGAAATATAATTATGTCGGCGACGAGAGACACTGTGCTCGTCATTAATTTGTCTCGCGTGTCTCGACGCGTCTGTCCGCTCGTTGCACACATATGACTAAGCGAATGTTGCATATTGCAAAAGCACAAAGCGCGCTTGTGGGCGTGTGTCTAAACATGTCATTCCTTTCAACGATCATAAAGAAGGAGAATATACCGTTAATTTTCAATTTTCTCTACGAAGAAGCATTATTTAGAACATATAAGTATACGTAGGTATTTTCTTTTTGAGATTAAAAATAAATTAAAATTAAAAAGATATAAAATCTGATACAGACGGTCCGTTTAATTTATTTAATATATCAAAAAAAATTAATTTATGGTCCTTTTTTTAAGTTTATCTTGTTTAATCGCTCCAAGAAACATTAATTGAAATTAGTGGTTTAAAAAAAAAATGCAAACACTTTGTCATCAAAATGGACAAAGTCTAAAGTTTCGCTGCTGCGAAAAATTTTTGATACTCACTTTGAGAGCAAACTGTTTTTGGACTTAGAATTACTTCCGGACGCGGTGGGTGTCATTGGTTTCCTTGCAGCTTTTTCCGCGGGTTTACCACGACGCACCGGCCCGTATTTTCTAACTGCAACGCGCTACGCGAAAACTTTTTCTTACCCAATTATAGGATTATTTGCCACCCGCAATGCTTCTTAATTTAACAGCTGTTTTCTACTCACTAACGAATACGTTGCATGCTCGTATAATGAATATTTTTTCTTTTTCTGGCGTCTTTCGCAGAAGTTATTTTATGGCGGACTATCATGTATACAGATTTGAAACTCTTTACATTATCGCGCATAATAACGAAAGCTGAGTAAGTTTAAAATGAAATCTGATTAAACATGTTGTACATATTTAACGACATTCAGTTACGTATTAGCGAATAATTATGTATTATAATCGTTAAATTAAAATCAATTATTAATAGAGGTACAACAATAACAGAATAGTTACATAGTTGTAAATGTGACTCGGCAAGAATACCACTCTGCGGATGTAACGCTCTGAACAGAGAATTCGATCCGCATATTACTGCAACGCGGTATAAGCGCAGATCGATACAGATAAAGTTGCCTGCTATATGTACAGCATTAAGGATCCGGAACGATATTTTACGGAAGTACGCCCGACGCGGCGGTGCGTTTCGCGATTTCCGCGGTGAACACGGCGCCCCCGGGGGCTGCAATTACGCGCTCCTTTGTAATTACACCATCGCCGTAATTGAAAATGATCGCCTACGACTAAGAGACTTTGATCGCAAACGCGAACTGCGTATCCCGATACAGCCTTGTGCGCTTGTATAATTGCAACGTTCGATACCGAAAATTGCATCTCCCAAGAGTGTCTCTTCCTTCCTAGAAATGCTTTATAGGGACGAAACGGCCGCGAGTACCTGACCGGCTACCGTGCAAGCTATAAAGATCGCGATATCGACGGGAACTCCGGTAGGGACCAGGAATGACGGAAATATTATTATACACGAGGCTGAGACATTAGTTGATACAGGTCGCGCACAGAATACCGTAATTGGAGAGAATTCTCCCTCGAGCCTATTAGCCCTCCCCCGCTCCTCGTCCCCTCCATTGCGCCACCCGTGATTGTTATTCCCTCATTTACAAGACCCTGATACATGATTTGTGCTGCTGGCCACTACATATTATACGGCGCACCTTCAGGCAAGTGCCATGCCGTCGACGCGAACGTCGTCAGTGATTTAGCTGGTTATTTCTGTCGTGTGACAACACGATGTTATCTGTGTATAACCACCGGTTTCTTTGCAACGGTCCGACTTTCTTCGTTGGAAAATTATAGTCTGCATAACACTTAACCTACCGCAACTATCGTTGACAATGCAAGCGAGAGTGGAGGTAGGGATACAGTATCGCCGGCGTATGACACGTACAGCCTTACGTGAGTCGGCTCTCTGGTGATTTTAATTTAGCTATTTTCTCTCTTTCTCTCTCTCTCTCTCTGTCTCTGTCTCTGTCTCTCACTCTTACTCTCCGACGAATGTAGATCGTCGAAATAATGTTGCGCCAGAATTTCACGATCTAACCTTTGCATGCGAATCACGGGTTTCGTTAACTTTGCTACTTGTTTAGTGAATTGGAATCGTGAGACCGTGCTACATTCAGAGTTTTGAACTGCTCGTCCTATCGCAAATTAATTTAACACACACAAAATGCGAATTCGATAATGTAAATAGTATTATTGTTAAATCCGTTGGTTCATATATTACGTTTGCTTAAAAGAGGGAACTTTTTGAAATAACAAAAAAATGTATTAATTTCGATGTGTGTTTAAATTAATTTAGATGCGTATTTAAAAGATTACTGTAAAATTTCCCTTTGTTATTACATTATATCAATCTATTTTTCTACAACTTGAAATATAACTGTATTACGATGAAATATTTAAATTGTGTAAAAATAATTATTTAATTATATCATTTGCTGCATGATTATATGTAAAATATTTGTAATTTTCTCAATTATTATAATCTATCGTCTAATTTAATTTATAGTATCAGCTGGTATAATTTTAGACAAAAACAAAATGTATTAAATTAATTATAATAATAGGAAAATGTCATAGTTAAAGCAATCACGAGAGAGAAAGAGAGAGAGAATTAATGATAATATTCATAATATTCTCTCAATTTAGTCAAGATATCTATAAAATCATTAAAATTTCAGCAAACGCTATAAAATATCCGCTCAATATATTTGATAGTTAAATATTATAAATTAAATTATTTAATAGTAGAGACAAATATTGGATATACATATAAAACGTACAGCATTTTATATAAGATATTAAATAATTATTTAAGCTAGATTTTAGCTAGATTAATAAGATATTCATGCAATACCAATGTAAAATATAACGTTCTAGTATTAATGATAGATATAAGTTGTTTATATTTGCATCAACGCATTATTCTTAGTCTATTTCGATTCTTTACATTTTTTTTTTGCAGACGTAATCACTCGGTTTGAACTTAAAAAAAATCGATCTTTAATACTCCTTTTGACTCCTTTATTCTTTTCATACTTTGATAGCGTCTTTTACGATATCTCTTATGTCATTTCCAGCTTGGCCAGCCATACCGACGATTATTTTCTCGTTTACTGACCGCTGCAGCAGTCCTGCAAAGACACGTTGCCGGCAGCTTTGTACCTTCTGATTTATTCGCGCGTCCTACTATGACAATGAGCTGTTATCTCTAAGTGTGTGACACATATTGCTATATTCTTTAATCGACAAGCTGTCTCTTTACCCCCTTTCTTATGCGGCATCAGCGACTCGCGTAATACATTACAACGCGAACGCTTTGACGGTACTGGAGGCAGCTCTCTTAAGCTGGCAGGATCAAATCAGTAAAATCAAATGGGACCTAATGGATTATTTAGTACTTATTTTGTACTATTTTGTACCACCAAAAATAATTTTGTGCCCCATGTCAATTCAGAAAAAATCGTGGCGCTGTTAACTTAATATTAAGCTAACAGGACCAAAAGAAAAAATTTTAAAAATAAATAAAACAAAACAGATACAATTAGTACTGAATTTGTACTAATTTGTACCACCGAAAATAAATTTGTATTCCGTGCCAATTAAAAAAAAAAATAAAATAAAAATAAAACAAAATAGATATAATTAGTACTGAATTTGTACTAATTTGCACCACCGAAAATAATTTTGTACCACCAAAAATAAATTTGTACCCCGTGCCAATTAAAAAAAATTGTGGTCCTGCTAACTTAATATTCAACTAATATTCAACTTAATATTCTACTAAATAATCCATTAGGTCCCATTTGATTTTACTGATTTGGTCCTGCCAGCTTAAGAGAGCTGATATTCTTACGTGTAGTTTATCATAAGAGTTAATCAATTATGTTAACAATTGCTAATTATAAAGATTATAATTAGCTAATTGTATTTTAAAGAATAATACGGTATATACAAAGTACGCATACCTATTCCTTCGAATGTCGCCGTACATATGACAAGAGCAACAGCGCGCTACGTCTGTAAAGGTCGAGCGCCGAACACTGTGTGACGATGTAAGATAACAAATTCCTTATGCCTATAAAATAATATACGTAGGTATGCCGAATATCCTTTGTAAAAAATAGTGACGCGTCCTTGTTTGTATCCTTGGTATGCGTGACGTAGGAAGACACGGCATAGGACATAGTGGGGGAAGGCAAATGGGGGAAAGGACCGCCGCGTCGCGCAGAAAGCAGAGAGACGAAAAAATTATTATTGTTTAGCCAACGCTCGAGAGTTAACAAGTATGTATTCGACATACATATGTCGTTTATATTATTACCAGTAGCTTTCGATATACGATCTATCTAATTCTTTTGTAAAACGAGTTTTACTTACAACACCTTTCGTTCTCAAGTTTCAAATTAATTTTATTAATAAATAAGTGTATTACAATTTTTCGCTTCATCATTCGATCCTGCGATTCGTATTATCTCAATCTGAAAATGATTAATATATTACATCATTTCAATCCGCGAAAAATTCAAAGTGCGAAAAAGCATCTAAGGTATATTTAAAGATTATTATTAGAGAAATATGTATCGTCCGTAATAAAATAATAAAAATTAATAGTTAATAATATTAAATGGAAATCGCGAGAAGTATTGCTATGATATATTCGAAATAAGAATCGCAATTAGATACTAGATATAATGAAAACATACTTAGCATCGTACGTTTTCAGATTTCCTCCGATTTGCATGTAAATGTAATTTTCCAATCATTTTTAGATTAAACGTATAATAATATACAAATTAGCTCTCTTAAGCTGGCAGGACCAAATCAGCAAAATCAAATGGGCAGGATCTAATGGATTATTTAGTACTTATTTTGTACTATTTTGTACCACCAAAAATAATTTTGTACCCCATGCCAATTCAGAAAAAATCATGACGCTGCTAACTTAACACTAAGCTAGCAGGACCAAAAGAAAAAATTAAAAAAATAAATAAAACAAAACAGATACAATTTTTTATTACGATAGTTGAATATTAAGTTAGCAGGACCACAATTTTTTTTAATTGGCGCGGGGTAAATTTATTTTCGGTGGTACAAATTAGTACAAATTCAGTACTAATTGTCTCTGTTTTGTTTTATTTATTTTTTTAATTTTTTCTTTTGGTCCTGCTAGCTTAATATTAAGTTAGCAGCGTCACGATTTTTTCTGAATTGGCATGGGATACAAAATTATTTTTGGTGGTACAAAATAGTACAAAATAAGTACTAAATAATCCATTAGGTCCTGCCCATTTGATTTTGCTGATTTGGTCCTGCCAGCTTAAGAGAGCTACCGGAGGCCTAACTACAGGCAGCTTGTTTATAGGCACCACCTAAAATCGCACGCTATTTCGTCAGTTGGTCGAAATTACGGAAACGGAATGTATTATGGCTGAATAGCATCGGCCGAGCTCGCGAATTATTCCCGAATCGGACATACGGCGCGCTCGAACTCATCACATCGTTACGGTAAATCTCACTATTATATCGTTGCACGAGCTGCGAGCTTACGACCCCAAAGACGTTTAACTGCAACTGACTGTTGCCAAGTTTGTTAGCTTTTACAGCGCAATTAGCATCACTTAGAGTCAAATTATCGCCTTCTTCGTTGTTATGAGATTGATGTAACGTTCTGATCTGAAAGCAATGTTCGTTTGAACGAACATTGCTCTGAGAGGAAAGTTAATTCATAATCGGGCAATCTTGATCTAGTCCAGAGGTTCTCAAACTTATTTGGCCTATCGCCCCCTTTTCAGAAAAAAAATTATTCAACACCTCCCCTGAAAAATCTACTTTCTTTAAGCGAACGAATAGAAAAATGCAGTGAAAAATTTGTGTTTTTTATACACTTATTATATTATATTTCTAGCTATCCTCTAGCATACAACATAGACACACAAAGGCGGACTTAACCGAGATATATATATATATATATATATATATATATATATATATATATCTTGATATATATTTTTTTAATATATTTTTTTATATATCTTTGTTGCGATATTTTCTTCATTGTTCGAGTTTCGTTAGCAATATAGCAATATTATATGCTTGGAAAATAAAATAATTACTACAACTTTTAATTTTGTGTTATACAATACACACAACATATAAAACATATACAAACAGTTTATCAAAATTTTCTTGTCTTCTCTTTTTGCTTCATATTTCCACTGTCCCTTATTTTTATTTATCGCCCCCAATAGCAACCGAGGCTACTACCGCTCCCCTGAATCATTTCAACGCCTTAGGGGCCGATATCGCCCACTTTGGACGGAACCTCTGGATCTAGTCGATGTTTAAGAAGAAGATATTTTTACACGTAACTACGTTATATGCAATAGTGGCGTAGACATGTAGAGTTTAGAAACATTTATCTCGTGATCATCGTAAGCAGATTTTATCGTTAGCAATAAATGACAATATTGCTCCATAGTGTACGGGAAAAAGTGCCATATATCACGAGTTATTTTTGCCACATAACATATTACAATGTATTTCCGACGACGAAGGGCAGACAGGAAAATATAAATATTCAACGTACCTATTTGTTAATACCATCTTTGCTATTATTATCGACAATATATACATATATATTGATAATAATAGCAAGGGTGGTATTATATTGGTATATATATATATATATATTGCAAAAAGAATGTATGTACCTATATATGTGTTTATATGGGTATATGTAAACTTCTTACATTTTACATCGCGCTATCGTTGATAAATATTTTTCAACTTTCACAGATTGAATAAAAGGTCGCAACGGTCGAACAACTTTTATCGTTGCACATGTGAAACATGTTTAAAAAAAAAAAGAAAACTGTAAAAAACAGTACTACCGGTGCATCGATACAAAGTGTGTATGTGTGTGTGTGTGTGTGTGTGTGTATGTGTGTGTAGATAAAGCGATTTTTTAATACTTGCATTCCGTGAATCCGTGAATTTCAAATATTTCCGAGAAATGACAAAAGAACTGGACGGAAATAAATGAAATGGAAAAATAAATTTGTTATCATACAGTAGACAAGCTCGGATTAAAAATAAGTCCCTTACAAAATTGCATGTTGCGTGTTGAAAATAAAAATAAGACAAAAGACTGTTGATTTTTAAAAATAGTACAATATAGAATTTAGATGAATGAATTATTACGTTTCATGCGAATTATATGATGTAAATGCATAATGTTAGACAAATACTGATAATTATAAATAATTCTATTCAATGAGACAATGAGATAAAGTTTTTTTATTAAGATTTTTCTCTATCATCAAGGCTTATCATTATTGTCTAGTAAGACTTATACATATAATATATTGCATAACGCTTAATTAGAACTCACTAATGTGCCTATTTTAAGAATTTTTATAAATACTATATTAATAAAGTGTAGTAAGAGCGTGCAAACATATATGAAATGACTACTCCATAGTAATTATTTGTAAAAAAATCGAAAAGATTCATATGACTCGTTTTATCAATTGACAGAGCATCAACTAAATCGAAAAATTTTTATCAAATGAAGTATTCTCAATTGACCTGCCATCAGTCGAGCATCCCATTGGTATCGAATACTTGATAAGAATGTAAAGCAATCAACACACGCATATACAGCAAGAAATAATGACCAAATGGAGCCCAAACTGACCAATGGTTGTCTGCTTTTTTCACGCGCTTCGAGATAGATATACACAATATTTTGGTGATTATTTAAAAGAAATAAAATATCGGCAGAATTGTAAATTTAATTATTCTTATAAAATGTCATATTAAAAAGATGTCACCGTGTTGTATCTCGCCTTGACTCATATCGCTTCGATTGAGGTGAATTCAAACTAAATTGTCGAAGTACATAATGTCCATTAGAAGCACTCTATTGTGTTCCTAGAATTTAATCCAGGACGTCCCCGATTACCTAACAGATTCTGTTATGGCTTACCAAGAAATCATGAAACACGTTAGAATATTAACATTGGATTGAAACTATGCAGACTGACTTACAGTAGAGACGAAATTGTTGCAAAAGAAATTGAATTATTGAGATGGAATTAATAAATTGATATTGACTGCTCGCGGAATTGGCCTACTTAAATGTAGTACGTAGCAACAATTATTGATATAAATCATTATTGAATATCGTTGAGAATCGTGCATGAATGCAAATACAAATTGAGTGACGTAAAATCTGCAACAATTTAAAATTATTAATCATTTTTCAATTACATGCGCATATGATATCAATTTTAGTCCGAGTATAATTACAAAAATTTATGTCGCGATTAACATGTTAAATGAATTATTAAATAATATTCATAATATAATATGCGATATGCGCCAAATTAAAATCAGCAACGATTTTATCGCAGCGCCAACGAAACAACGAATTACAACGTCATTCATGATAACCGAAAGTCGCTCTCTCTTGCAATGCCCAGGTTACGTCATCGATTCGCCAAATCTTTGGTACCGGCCATCTGCTTACACCTCTAAAGCCGTTGCAATAAAATAACGTTATCTATCCCACCTGCAGCCCAAACGACGGTTGAAATTTTGAGTTTCGTTGTGGATGGCAGGATAGATAGAAGGAGAATGTAGCCGGGACGGAGAGTGCTTACCTCGGCAATAATCCAACGTGGCTATCCTAGACACCTCCAGTGGGGTCACGTTGAAATAAAACTGCTTTCGAAATTAAAAGAGCGGAATAAAAACGCGGCGGAATAGATTCACTCGCACGTTCAAGGAAAACGAGAATAGTTAATTAACCGTGCATATAGATCCGATTATTTTACTAATTATAATTAAACATCAGCCCTGGATTCTAATGCGACCGTAAGCCGCAGTGGGATAAAAAAAGATGCTAAAAAGTGACCACATCTCTGGCCTACTTAAACGCTACTTCGATATTCTGCTCTCGCACGCTTTTGACCAACCGATTGGTCGAAGGATAAACGAATCGAAGGAGCGGAATTGCAACAGCCGTTTAAACTTGTGCGGTCTTCTGGAATTCACCCCCGAACTACACGTACTTTCATGAAAACGCTTCCAGCAGTCACGTTAGAACGAAACGCGACATTCCCGCGATCTCGTGCTCGCACCCACGAGTCCTTTAATGATTCTACGGATACGTGTGACGATCGTTATTTGCACGAGAGAGCGTCGTCGAACGACCGATTTGGATGCCGCGCACCTGCCTTGTCAAAATACCGATCGCGGAAACAATCTCTATCTCTTTCACCGGAAAATTTTTTACCGTTCGTCATGCGTGCCGCATCCACGCAGAGAGAGAGCGTGGACGCACAAAAATATAATTTTTTCCTTTTTTTTCTTTTTTTTTTTTTCACGAAGATAAATATTTATAATACGACAACCGTGGGGAACGCGCACAGTGACATTTACACATCCGCGCAAGAATAACTTCTAGCTAATTTGAATGAATATTTGCATGATATTTTTTAATCAGAATTATACCCAACAACAACAGAGCGACGCGACCGTATTTTCCGTCTTTTCGATTCTTGGCTTTTGTATACTTGTTCGAAATTATAATTAATGCTAAGCAATCCGCCGGGAGTAATTTGCCCAACAAATTGCAACTATTCCATACTTGTAACGTTGCATTGCAACCTGTATATTAATGATTACATCACAAAAGCTATCGGTAGCTATCTCCAATATTACGCTGACCAATATTTACATCGTAAATCAGACCGAAACATTCTAGTACCCCTATTCACCCTATTTCCCTGTAACGGGGGATACTGTACCGAGGGAACTATGTGTTCCCGCTAACAACTAATTAAGCAACAGCTATCAAGGAGTCATCCCTTTAGCGCACGACAGAGACGATTTCCTAATCTCTAATTATACGCCGTATACAAGGAACTGATGTAACTGTTAATTCAACATTACGAGATAATTGCCAGCACGATTTACGGGCATCATTCGGGCGCGTCGTAACGATCTAACCGGCTGTGCAATAACGTATGCTAAGCGATTTCAGCGAAAACTACATCCGGGGAATAAAGTATGCCGCCGATGCGGCAGGTGTATCGAAGTGCGTTGTTCGTGCGGGGTTTCCAAACCACCAAGTCCACAAGACGATCTCGATGTCTCGACGCGACGCAATATTCCTGCGATCTTCCGCTTCCGTATATTCCACGTTATATCTGCTGATTTTATGTCTCGAAACGCGCCGTCACATGATTGAGAATCAGAAGGATAAAGGTATATTTTCGCCGGACATTTAATTCTAAACTGTTCGACTCGATTTCATATTTAAATCGTATACATTTTTTTTTTTTTTCTAATAAATGTAGTAACTAAAATAATGTGATGAGAGAATATCAGTTGGACTAGAAAAAAAAAAAACAATAACTTTAACCCTAGGCTGTCACACCTTTTTTTTCGAACGAGACTGTGACACTGGGTCACTGTGACCCAACGCAATTTTCGATGAGCTGCAGTTTAAAAACTAAGTGTCCAAAATTGTTGAAAAAATTCTGAAATAAAGTTCAAATATAGAAAAATATATTCCAATTAATATTTTAATTATTTTCATTTGAAAAAAAAAATTGTGGAAAATAAATTCTTTTGTTTAAATTCACATTTTATTTTCATCAGTCGGGGTCATGGTGACCCGGTGTGACAGCCTAGGGTTAATTAAGATATTTTTATACGGCTTTTTCTTTTGCTCTTTCGTCGTACCTATTATATAAAAAGAACGCGAATAAATGCGTACAAAAGTGTGTCAAAAGATTGTACATGTAAGCGTTTTTAAAATATATTTGCCAAGATGGAGGAGAGAGAATTACATGAAGCTTCAGTGAGCATAATAGCAGCTCAGAATCGCACCGGTACAGGCGTTGTGGCAATTCAAAGGTCTCCGGAGGCTCTCCACGCTCGACAAACTGCCGTGACAGTCAAGTAACTGGAACGGCCAGCATTTACAAACGTAACTCATCGGTAGATTAATCTCGCGGGTCTTCGGAATGGATCTCTCGACGATCGTGTCTCCCACGGTTGGGATATTCTTCCCATCCCAGACTCTACGCGGTTTGCTTTTTAACTTTCCACTCGCAATTTTCGTTCCACTGAAAGTAGATTTTAAAGCGGTACTCACTCGATCGAATAAATTTATTTTAATGAAAGCCGGCGAATTTACAAACCTCGAAGATTCGATAAATTACCATCGAAGGTGACGGGATATTTTACAATTGCTTTTTCTCAACAAATTGATATGCTTGCTAATTATAACGATAATTACAAATTTGTGTTATCATATAAAATAGCAGATCGCAAATCGTTAAATTGCATTTGGTATTATGTGATAAAACTGCGTATTATTTATGCCGCAAATTAATTACAACAATAATATTATTATTATTGTGATTCAATGTTAAATTGTTTTCTCATACAATGTTAAATTATTTTCTCTTACGACATGCAGCTTCGAAAGAACGGGAACAAATGAAAGCGCTCGTTTAGAAAAAGGAACCGCATGTAACGCGAATAATTAACTCGGGGAAAAAATTCTTTACCTCATCCACACACTGAGTCATCTTATACAACCCCTACCACTTTCTTCAACTGACACAACGAAGAGACGACTATCCACGTTTAATTAACTTCGAGTAACATCTTTTAATTATAAGACTATTTCGCACACACGTGGGGAGGAGAGGTGCAGGGTCGCATTCCCAACATTACAATTGTCGGCGAATATATTACGTCACGCCTTTTCTTTATCATTCGCATGACTATTCTCGTTGCAATGTCGCGTCCTACACTTCTCGTGCCATCCATGTAACGAAAACTCGCGACAATTACATCGCGAGCCCGCACGTAAAGCTACTTAGAAGAAAATTTAAGAAAAATTTCACAAAGATTCCAGTGTCGTTTTTCACCGAGAAACTCTTATTGGAACTCTTATTTAAGTGGGTAAAACAGCTCCGGAAAATAAATAACGAAAATTTCGCGCCGCTTATCGTACAACATACACGCGCGAGTTGTAATATTTTTGAAACGAAAAATTTGTACTTGATGTTATTACAGAGAGGATTTAATTCCTTCTTACTTTTTTCTGGTATCGCTTACATATATATATATATATATCAAGAGCATGAATTATCGCGAGTATTACAATTGCCCATTCTTATAATTAACCTCAAGCTCATCGCGCAATTTCTTAACTGCGAGGGGTTGAAAGAATACGAAGAATTACTTGGAAGTTTTAGGCATAATTATCGTTCGCAATGACTATGCTTTGTTAAATTCGCATAATGGCACGATGGCGTAGTATCAGCAGCGCTAACGTACGAAAGGCCGGGGGACAAATTTCATGCTTCGACGGATGCCAGTTCTGGCGAATTTCACGGCTCGTCGGGTCCCTATCTCCCGATCGAGAAGTGAGAGTGTGTGTCCACTTGATAAAGAATTAAGTTTCATATACGCGTGTGTGCGACCGGTGCGTGTATCACGTGGCGAGCGCGCGTGCATCTTACGCTAATTGCACAGCACGCACGTGTGCGTGCTGTGCGAGATTTCACAAAGCGACGTCTGCTCATAATAGGCCGCGAACTTTTCATGAATAAACAATTGTTGCTGCCCCAACAAAACTGCAAATTAACGCGCGCACGTTCCTATAAAAAGATGAGACAGGTTTCGCGAATAATGAACATTGTTTGATTAATATTGGAAATGATATTGGTCGCATTAATCATCTATTAGATATATCTTGTCTGCGGTAAAATTATTCATCATATAAATAGAACCTTGTATTACAATGAGAATTAGATAATATTTTTTTATATATAAGCTCAACATATGCGTCTCATTCTTCTCATCAGATATTTCAAAATTATTACATTTTCTTTCCGATTATATATTTATATCGTAATTCTTATCAATATTCTAATTATTTTTTCTACACTCTATAAAAATCGAATTTACATATATAGGGTAAGCTATTTCGGAATACTCTGATTTTTTTTTTTTCGCGTCAACCATCACATATTGTCGCATCATAGGTCTTTATCCGTCTCCTTCGAAATCCAACATTATATAATAAGACGAGAAAAATCCGAAACAAATGCTGTTCCGAAATAGAAGATTTGCTTATTCATTATGTTTCGAATGTCAATATAGCTTACTCTATGCCGTCGAATGCTGATATGTATTTGGCAAGCATAGCGCAAAACTCTCGGTACGCCGAACACTGAAAGAGATAAATTAAGATCTATTAAGATCTTTGGAGCGCACAATGCGCAAACGAGTAAATTAGTTAATTAATACTTCGCGAAGATACTCGGTCTTCGAGCGTTCCGTAATGCCGCGCGAAACACACGAAGGACAGTAACGAGGGAGAAGGTTGTGTGTTTGTGAAGCTGTGCGCGGCTTTCGCCGTTCCGGAAAGGAGGAAACCGGCAAGAAGTGGGACGCGAGAATGCGGTCTGTGTATGTGTACAGTACAACGTTGTACACACGAGGTGCACGTTACCCTTGCCGTTGCCGACATTACGGCCTTCTACCACGCGACAATTTGGGAATGTAGACACAGTACACGCGGGTGTTGAATCACCTGCTAAATCGAGCCGGAGCAATCTACTGAAAATTAGTATTCGCCTTTCAAATATCGCGTTTTCAGGAATGCGGAGAGAGGGAGGGAGATGGAGAAAAGAGAGACTCGACTGTCCCTGATTGTCTCTTGTGAACGACGTACATGTAGATGGAAAATTATGTACGTCCGACGATACATTTCGAACGAAAGAAATCCGAACAACCAATCAACAACCGAACTAACAGATTAAATCCTATCTATTGTATTTTTTTTAAATCGAGACATCGATTAGAAAGTCGACAAACATCGTAAAATGTTCTGATGATTGAATAAAATGAGACGATCAAATTAGATTATTTTAATACGAAATTAGATTAATAAAATGAAATGATATAAAATTAATGCAAAAATGTGGCGTATAGCTGCAACTTAAAAAAAAAAAAAAAAAACAGCAGAAAGCTCATCTACAAATTGCAGACAAAGATTGAGAAAAAGCGATTGCAAATATTGAATTTTCTTAAAAAAGAAGAAAAATTATTTATACCTACGAAAGTAAATATAAAATCACAAACTTGTAGATATCACAATTATTTTATTCTGTCGTTAAACAAAATCGACGATTGAATCAACGACTATCTATCGAGTTGTAAAATACTTCAATATCTCTATACAATAAACTAATAAACTGGACACATGTTACGTTTCATGCATCGTATGGAGATGATTCACAATTGACAGCCTGGCCATCAGTTGCAAGGTGCGATTAAATTATTAGGCGATCACATGAAAATAGTCTGTCATTCTCATATTTCCGACATATGCGTTTATTTGATATTTCAGTATTACGCTTATGTATAATAGAAAATTAAACTCAACATATATATATAAACAGATATTGGTATTAATATAAGTAGGGATTTATCCTATGTTACGTAAAAACAATCGGTGGAAAAACACAGATTTAACTGTAACTCGTCGCAGATTTACAAAAATTTAAATGATAAAATGATCCAGTTGAGAGAGAGAGAGAGGGAGAGAGAGAAGAGCATAATATAAATTGATAATATATCGTCGATAAACAATATTATGTAATAGATCGCGTTGCTTTGCTTAATCCGATATTATAATATATGCAAATATCGAAGGTGCAGAGGGCTGGTTAAACTTTGTTAAACTTTCATATTTCGTCGGTGGCAAACTATGGGAAAGTATATGGCAAGTTTCTGAGATATTTTCGTCTCTACATAAACATTATTTTCATTATTCATAGCAATTACAATATACACAGTTCTGTTTCATACTTTTTTCTATTATAAATTTCTAATATATGTATAAAAATGAATTGTGAAATAAAATATGTATAACACAAAAAAATATTACACACGCGCACACACACACACATATATATATATATATATATATATATATATATATATATATATTCGTGAATTTATTAGACAATAATAATAACAAGTACGTCGCGCAACACATTGTTGATCACGTACAATTTATATTGATATAATTCTCACTCCTGGAGTATGTTTGTGGGACATTTTTTAATAAATGGATAGCAAGCCTTTATTTCATATTTAGGTAACCCCTTTTAAAAACCATCGCTTTTTCCCAAACAAAATAGCCTTTCAAAGTAAAAAAAAAAATATATATATATATATATATATATATATACACACACATTGCATATGAAAAAAATATATACATAGTGAAAAAAGATAATATATATTTCGATTATGTGTAAAATGTAACATTTTTTATATTTAATTCTAATATTATTATAAAAATTATTGTTCAAGCAATTCTGATGTTTCGGAAATGTTAAATTAATTTAGTAATTATTTTAATAAATGCTTTTCCATCATCGTAATGTTAATGACGCTAATTAATTAAAGTTTATTAATACATTATCATATGACGATGCTTTAACGCACAAAGTATCCGTGACATTTTAATTGCATGCAATATAACGGCGCTCAGTGTTACTCTCCATTAATATTCGCAGAGGTAATTAAAAGCGAATTTGCTGTTTAACGAGTTCTCCAATTTTACGCATTAATTTGCTAATTGAATCCTCTAAGGGAGGAGGATTCATAAAGTTATCATAGAAATTTTTACTGCATCTAAACTTTATTAGTCAACAATAGTTCATAAATGTCAGATCTTTTCCGAATTGTACATACAATGTCATCGTATACGTATATATATATATATATATATGTCGCATCCTGTTTTTCTGATAGTACACTGCATTTTTCTCGAGAGTTTCGAACTCATGACAGGTGCGGCTTGTGCGAAGCTTAAGTTACTTGGAGCTCAAGAAAAGTTAAGAAATTAATAATTTGGTTGAATAACTTTCGCAAACACCGCGCGATATAATTTACATATATATTAATATCTAACCGAGTGTGAGACTAAATTATGACATCGAAATGCAAATTTTTTTTTAACAGAATTTCTAGTCACGCGTGCTATTAAAAGTATATCTCGAACGCTTTCTGATTCTTGAGAATTTTAACGCGTTGTCATATCTTTGTAACGTTAATTTATATTGCGATAATTTCGCTGTCGTGACATTTAAAATTACGAGAATTTCGATATTCATGGAGGTAATGCGTCATAAAGGAAAGTAGCGATACAATTATTCAGACAGAATTTAATTACCAGAATAGGCAGTTGCTTTTGTTAACCGATAAATTAAATGCCGATAAATAGAATATAGTATTGCATAGTTATGTAGTATTAAACGGTGACATATCTATCTCAACACAGTTAATAACACATTTCACAGATTACTATAAATCATCAAACGCTCAACGTGCGCATTTCGCATATGAGAAAATCTTGTTTTCCTAAAATAGATACCTTTAATATAAATGCGACATTAATTATAACGGTGGCTATATTACATCAAAGTGACAATGGAATATTAACGGTACTCGATTAAAACGACAAAAATATTAATAAGTAAACTTTACGATGTTTAATTATATTCCCATTAGTGTATATTAAGCATGCTCTATTATTGGTTAGAATTAATTTCTCTCTAATTATTAATGTGTATTGCAAAATATATAAGAATAGCGCGTTTGTTTCAAAATTTAACAGACACAGAATTACATATCCTTCTTTCGCATTTAATTTTCCATTAATAGAGAATTTATATTATAGTAAAAATAAATAAGAACAATTCTCTCTAAATTATCAGTATGCAAATTAAAAAAATATGCAAACACATCATATATAGAGATACATTGTATTTATCAGGTTAAAACAATAATATTTTTATAATTTTTTGTACTTGTTATAAAAATTCAACTATCTTTATTGATTCCGAAATATATTTTTATAATGCTACATATAAATGCATTACCAAATGTATGGGAAATGAATCATATACATATACGAATATACATGAGTAACTCGCCACAACCAGTTCGTTGAATAATATCGCGCGACCTGCTCCGATCGTTCGCGCGATGGAAAATGCGCGAACCATCCAGTCAAAAGTTTTTGTATTTTGCATTTCACATTTTTTGTGTGTATGCCGCGTTGCCCTTTCGCGAATATTTTGCGTCGGCTCGCGCGTGCAAACATTTCACAAATTACACGGTCTGCAATAAAAAATGCAAAACGTTGTACAAGCCTCCATGAAAATTAGATTTTTACTTTGAAAGGCTGTTTTGTTTGGGAGAAAGCGATTCTTTTCAGAAAGAGTTTACGTAAACATGAAATAAAGGCTTGCCATCTATTTATTAAAAAATGTCCCACAAACATACTCGAGGAATGAGAATTATATTAATATAAATTGTACGTGATCAACAATGTGTTGCGCGACGTATTTGTTATTATTGTTGTTTAATAAATTCACGAATTTCATCACGTGCAAGTGAAATTGTAAATCGACAACAGGATTTCCGGACCGGCGAGTCAGTCTGCGGTAAATCAGAATTCAATATTCTCGAGTGATGTTAGTACGGTGTAGTTTCATGATATAATACCTAAATCGTACTGCGCTCGCGACGTATTGTACGAGGATGAAACCGAGAAATGAAGCCCGAAACGAGGGCAGATGAAATAATATCGCTGATGGAATCGGATCTGGCCGGAGACTATTCAGATGAAATAAGCAAAGGAAATTGGATGAAGCGTTCCACGACAATTTTAAATACAAAGTATCTCACGGAATCGTTGATGGTCGTAGACAAAGAAAACACACGCTTGAAAGATGAATATCGTTTAATCAGATTAATCCAGAAAATGAGAGAGACTTGAAAGGCTTTAAAGTTAAAGTAAAAGACGGGCATTAATTCGAAAAAAGGTAGCTATTTTTTAACAAATTTCTTCGCGAGAAAGATAATTCTCAGGTAAAAAAAAAAAATCAAAATAATTTCGATCCTTGCTATCATGACCGACAAAGAGACAGAAAATAAAAGTCACGCTTGAAAGATGAATATCGTTTAATCAGATTAATCCAGAAAATGAGAGAGACTTGAAGCTTTAAAGTTCAAATAAAAGACGCACATTAATTCGAAAAAAGGTAGCTATTTTTTTAACAAATTTCTCCGCGAGAAAGATAATTCTCAGATAAAAAAAAAATCCAAATAATTTCGATCCTTGCTATCATGACCGACGAAGAGACAGAAAATAAAAGTCGCCCGGCTGCGGTTCGTACGGAATTGAATCGGGCCGCTCGGTCTCAGGCGAATAAAACAAATCGAGCGATGTAAAATACTCTGCGGAATCATCACTCACCGCCAACAAGTAAACCGAAAAGGGTGAGGATCAAAAGAAGATCCCCGGGTCGGGCAAAACTACGAATAAATATTGTTTCATCGTGTGCGCCGGTAATACCGCAGGGCGAGAAGTCCGAAGTGCATGCGAGAGTGCGAGAGTGCGAGTGCGACGACACTAGCGCACGAAGCACTAAGCGAGATCGGCGTCTTGTTTATCCCACGAGGGGTTCGTAAAACTGATCCAATCATCGTCTTCTGAGTCGCAAGGGCGAGCAGTATCGGGGATGAACTGGCTGCGAATGGCCGGTCAACGAATTCTCCGGACCTTCTCCGTAAGATCGAGCTTTTATATTCAAGTATATATATATATATATACACACGTAGAGTCTGTATCGAAAACTGTACACTCTAAGATGAAATCTTTATTTTTATTAAATCGGACATTTAATGAAAATAAAGTGAAATAATACAATAGAAAATTCTTAAGCATTCATTGCGGTATTTGCCGTTTGAAAATATCTTTTAAAAAAAATTGTATTGCATATACATTGAGATTAAACAATATGTACGTATGTATATGTATGTGATAATATTCAGGTCTTTGATATGAAATAATATCTCATATAATAAAATTTTTTGTTGTAATAAAAAAAATTTATTCTTCCTTTTTTTCAGAACTTTCTAATAGTTGAATTTTATTAAAGCCGAAAAATTCTGATTAAGAGATTCAAATTCCTTTTAAGACAACCTGTATCGCACCAGACTTTCAACAAAGATAGACTACCCGTTCCCGCCGTATGCAAATTTGCTGTGCCACCTCTGAATCGTTTCTAGTGGACTCTTGTGTGACATTTAACACTCGTAAGGGGCCGGCCCAGAAAATCGTTTGTTACTTTTTATTAAATTTAGCATCCCGCCTGAGCATTGTTTTAAACAGAACACATTGTTACGACTGTACACAAAAACATTATTTTTGCGAAGATATTGTTAGTCGCAGTTAAATTTTACTAAAAATAAATTTCAATTAAATTTCTTATGTCACCGGACAGACATGTAATTGTATTATGCTAATTTCTTTTTTATTTAAAAATAACTCACGAAATTTATAATTATATCTGCAAATTTTATCTGCAGTTTATTTTACTCGTATTAATTAAATCTGTGTGTGAAACTGGTATCTCATTTTGTGAAACATACTCATTAATTGTTGAAAGTCTCATTTTTAATAGTTATAAATTGTTGATAAACTAAACAAATAGTTATAGTCATGCCAAGTTTAAACTGCATTTCATTTTGTCTGCCGACAATTTTTTAACATTTCTGATGCCAGATCCTAAGCGCTTGAGAGTTTTACAATAATCCTATGAAAAGTTCTATGCGTAAAAATTATTAAAATATTAATTAACAAATATTAATAAACAAATTAAATTGCCAAATTAAACGCTGATCAGATTTCGATTCTATCGATTTTAAATGAGATTTTGTATTATTGCACAATCACTTTTAATTTCTAGCGAGAGTGTCATGCGTAAAAATTATTAAAATATTTATTAAACAAATTACATCGCCTAAGACGTATAATACGAAATCTCATTTAAGAACAATGGAGCTATCGAAATGCGACTAGTGTCTCACCGCAGTATTTATGGGTCCGGCGTCTTGGACGATCTAATTTGTTTCGTAAATATTCTACATAATAATATATAATAATTACGCGCTTAAAAAAATCGTCGGAAAACAAAATAAGTAACGAAGTATGAATTTAGCGTCTCAGTCTCGAGCCGTTTGTTTAATTCAATGACCAGGATTATTGTTTAATCTATCTAAATCTATTAAAAATAAAGCCAAAATCAAACTATTAAAAATAAAACCAAAATTAATAATTAATGAATTTTAACGAAATGAGAGGTCAGCATAATACACCCAAATGGAATTGCACGAAATACGCGAAATATGCTATCACGATATACGCTATGCAACAAAAAAATTAATTCGGCAAATAAAACGTAATAAATTACCTCCTTATTGCTCCGACAAAATCCGATGCTATCTCAAGCCTGCTCATCGTCTCTTAAGCATTTGTCGATGCTTGTTCGTCCATAGCATTCATAAAAAACTTGCACTTAATTTTGATCGTGAATATATATTAGTCTATACTAATTAATCACATATGATAGCGCGCGACATTTAGCACGACACTCTTGATAATAATCGCACTTCTCGACACGCACTTTATTTTAATTGCGACCAACGCGAAAAAAATAAAATCTATCGCGCAAGCAATCGGCAAATAACTAATATTTTCAGATATTACGTTATTCAAATATGTCGGACCGATATTTTCCCGCATGATTGTCATCGCACGAATGATAAAATTATGCGTACAATGTGTTATACACATACTTGGTATGTACTCTTTAGCTCGGATTAATAGATAATAACTGAAACGATCATCCGTCTTTCAACTCGGCCCTTCCGACACTTGCCCTTCGAAATTCGCCATTTGCAACAATGCGATAAATTATCTCAATGTCGCTTACGAATATCGAAAGTAAATCGCGATCGCAGAGATTAATATAGACGTCCGCGATGTTTTTTCCCCGTAATACGCTTCGCGCTGTACATGTGTATTACTTCTCTGTATTCTTTCTTCCGCAAAATAATACAATAAAAATTTCTACATGGAGAAAATATCATGATAAAAATTATAATACATAATAATTAACCGTAGAATCGTGTGATGATTTTATTCAATAATATTATATATGTATATCATATTTTGAAGAAATATCGCAATTATTCAAATATCTTCAAATATCAAATAATTGCATAATCGTTTACAAACAATAAAATAAATATATAATTAATAATTTTTATACATATATGCACAATTAATTTATTAGAGACGAACGGAGAATATCTCGCGGAGTGCGCATTCGATATACTATCTAGTTCAGTGGTCTAATGTAGACTATTAGATACGGTAGGATCTAATGATTATAAACCGACCCCAGCATGTAAAGGAAATGACTCCTTCTGGCATCACTGCGTGTGTGTGATAAGCGCGTATAACTCTCGTCGACGCATTACGAGAATCGTCCACGAGAGTTTTTATCCTCGTAATACGTTTCGCACTGTATTACTTTTCTATATTCTTTACTTTAATAAAATAATAATATAATAAATAGTAATTTTTCTCAACACGGAAAAAATATTATAGTAAAAATTCTAATATATTGTAATCATAGAATATATTGTTTAATGTGTAAATATATATTATATCCAAAATATTACACGCGTTATTTTTATTCAATAATATATACGAATATTACATACGAGTATTATTTTACGAGAAGAAATATTGCAATTATTCCAATATTTTGATGTACAAATAAATACATCATCGTTAACAAACAATAGAACAAACATATACTTTAGCTTATAGTATGTATATATATGCACAATTAATTTATTATAGACAAACATTTCATCTCAATACTTATATGTTTGGCTCAGATCTAATTTGTTTAACTAATATTCTAATAACATTTACGCATTACTATTGTAGAAGCGTTTAAAATCTGATAAGAATCTGGCTAAAAAAGTCATCGGTAGACAAAGTAAAATACGTGAACCTGTCTCAGTTTGTTTCACGTCACTTTTTTTTAATTTAATGGCCAAAACTATTTGTTTAATCTATCAAAAACTCTAAAACTATTAAAAATAAAATCTCTCAATAATTAATAAATTTCCATGAAATAAGATGCATTTCGCACACTAATTAAATAGCGTTTTGCTTCCAATTATTCCATCATTTTTATAATAAAACTTGATAAAACTTATTAGCTTAATAAAAAGTAAATAAAAAATATTTTGCAATAAAAAATTTATACCAGAAATATTAAACCCTTCTATGCCTCTAATATTTCGATTTTTTTTTAACATTACTGTAAATAGATGTAAATTTAATTACCATCTATATTTCTAGGCAAAAGTATATTTTTTAACTGTATATAAAAATTTTCCAATCCTCTTCGTCAAACTGCAAACTTTAATATCCGCGCTTCAGAGTTCCGGGTTAAAGCCGAAGTAAACTCGGATTGATAGATCGATATGCATTTCATACATTGAAATACTAAGTTTAAAATTAAACTTAGTATTGATAATAAATATTTCATTAAACACCGCCAAATATATTCCATATATATAGATACATAATTTAATTTCTCTGATTTATTTTTCAAGTGTTGCATTGCAATTAGAAAAAATAATTTCATCAAGCAGCTGTGTGTGTGTGTGTGTATGTATACAAGCTAACAATTTTTTTTTTAAGACTGCAATTTTAATCACTTTGTCTAAATGTTGTCTTTCACAATATGTGTTTTCGATTAATGAAGAAGATATTTTACAAACGGCTGATTCTTGATATATAAGCTTAAAAGAAACTTTTCACATTTGCCAATTACATACAAATACGATTTTAATTCTTAATTCAAATATTGATTTTTACTTAGCGAAATTCAAAATTTCACAAATACAATCGACTGTATTATCTGTACAGTAAACTAAGTTCTATAACAATGTCTCGATTTGTTCGACGTTAGCTTGAAGGTAAATTTCAGTCGGCGGATCAATACTCGGTATCCCATCACAGGAAAGGCTATCTGAAATCGTCATCTGAACCACGAGAGAGATTATAGATGTCTATACGCGCTGCATATCTCCATCGCGATAAATGTAATCGCGGAATCTAGTTCTTCATGTTTTGAAGAAGTAGAGCGCGGATATTTTGCATCCGGAAGTAACGTATCCTGACACGAAGTAAAGCGAATATCGATTACGATAGCGATCACCGATCTTTACCCAGGCAAAAGATCAGATAGAAATATAGCAAATGGAGTTTTGCGAAATCCAGGCTCGGGAAAAAAGTATCTGTCGATGCACTCTGTGTCCGCGCAGTTTTAGCAAATGTACTTTTCCATTTTTTCGCGTCAACTACTTTTACGGCAGAGATTAATTTATCCCCTAGGAAATGTTACGCTTGCACAAAGTTTTTCACTCGCACGCGTTGTATTTTAAAATTAAAAGCTTTTTTTTCGTATTGACATCTATAATTATAAATACAATCTAGCGCACTTAACTGCTTTAATGCTATAAATAATTTATAAGTCACTCTTTTGCAATTAAATTTTATTCCGATCGCAAATATGCTTAAACTAATCGTGCACAAAGTCAGTCAAAATGAAAAATGTCAGCTCATTCGCAATATAAACGATTGCAATAAGTAAATGTAACGTGTTAACATTTATTATGAACGAAACAAAGCGAAGAGAAGACATTCTCTCTCGACAAATGCTTAATTACATACAACTCAAAAGAAAAGCAAATTTTAAACAACGTAATATAAAACAACGTAAAAGCTCTCGCCAAAATTCTTGATTTGCAAGTGGAAAAGCGTCAAAGTTGCGAATATAAGCTGATGTTTCAATTTACAGCAATAAAATAGGAGTTGAGGAATTTCTCTCTCTCTACTTCTGAGATGCACTTCATTTTGATACAGAGGCAAACATAATCAAGTACTTCTGTTTCACCTTTGCCTGGCGACAATAAATGATACAAGGCGTTATTTACCGCGAGATATGAAGTATACGCGAGATGAGATGCCTCATCTTCTCAGTCTCTATCCTGCCGCGTCTTACATAAGAAATATCCATTTCTAGCAGTTTCCACTTAAGTATTTATATGCCTTCATGCCGACATGCGACATTATTACGCTAGTTTTGTAAATGAGTTTTCATTAAAATCGTCCTCATCGAGATAATTTCGTGCATTTTCGCGGAACCTTGTTCAAAATGAATATGTAGATTTTTACCCAAGAGCGAATATCTGATCAGCTGTTAATAAGCTAACGAAATACCTATTGATCGTCAAAATTATTCATGACCGTGAAAATAGGAGGGATAGCCATCGTCAAGAAACCCATCTCGATAATTCAACGATTTTCTACAGATTATCGGAGGAAAATGATTAGAAACGGCACGTTGAGAATGCACGCGATTGCTTCACTTTCCTCGTGTTATCGGGCTGGACAGTCTAGATTAGCGGAATTGCTTTAGCTCGATGCACCGGCTGTATTAGCAGATGCGGTCTGGCACGATTACCTCTCCTCTTCCTCCCCCTATTCTGGCCTAGCAGCTCTGGTTGCTATCGGAACTGTTTGGGAGTCCGGAATACAAAAGTCCATTAATGGAAGTCGAGAGGTGCGTGATCAAATTGGAAACTTTGTTGTTCCACCATTGGCGTTAAATTTTTGAATGTCACTGTTAAAAGCGGCTTGACAAATCAGACACGTGATTTACGCCGAAAGCACATTCACGATCTCCTTATAAAACATTTCTGGACATTCGTTATCTCTCGCCGTCTCTCGTATAAATTCAAATAAAATTACATTATGTTTGCATAAAACATGTGATATATGCATTCATTTAGATCAAGATGAATGAAGAGAAGAATCGTCTTACAAAAGCAAGTCAAAAAACACGTTGGACGAACATGATAATGGAGAACTCTCATTAATGGAAAGCGAAGGAATCGTAAAGGAAGTTCGGAGTTTAATTTACTAATACGGTTAAATCGACATGGACACGCGGAAAGATAAAATTTTAGACCGCGATAAAATTAAATTACCTGAAGTGCGATCCCGACTCTCGAGAACTTTATACAACTTTGCGCGACATCGATCACGTCCTGACAATTAAATATTAATTTCTTGAGATATCGTCACTTCTCTCTCTCTCTCTCTCTCTCTCTCTCTCTCTCTTTCTTCCTCTTTCTATTGCACTTCGTAACATTTCATTTAATATTTGCGAAATGTAACGAGACTACAGTGTATTACATACAGTAAAACATTTTTTTTTTTTTTTTTAAGATATAGATAAAATTTATATAATAATACATTATTCGTAATCAGAACTAAATATGAATAAAATATATACAATCGTAAATATTTATTACAATATTCAATAGTTTAGAGGTTTTTTATTTTCTTGATAAGATTAAAGAAAGAAGTCACTTTTTTCACCCCGTCTCAATTTCTGACTCGAATTGCTCGTTGAGGTTTTGCCAAATATCACATAAAACCCTGCCTTTCCATCTATAATTTTTCATATCGAGATTACTCCGGCAGCAAATAGTAGACAATTTGATTTTTATTGCATATTACGTTATATAACCTAAACTTTTATGATTTTGCCATCCCTTCTTGACACATACTTTCCCAAGCTCACAAACTTGTTTACATCTATTGCACCCGTTGAGACTTTATATGAACCTATAATTCAATTTTCATAAGAAATACTATGAAAGAGATTTAGATTTACGGACATCGAGCGATTTGCCTTTATTAAATCAATATCTGAATATCTACGGCTCTCACTATTCTAAATCTGGCATATCTTTATGCAGTAGATATGTAATACGTTTCACTCATCATTTTGCTATATGAAGGAAACTAGAAATGTACAACATATTTCCGCTCAAAAAATTCATAAATTTTTCCGTAAAGCTTCTATTTATTTATTAAAAATTATTTATTAATTAAAAATAAATTGTATATATAAACTTCATACGATTAATTATCGTCTCGTTTAACTCCTGTCCATCCAAAATTTAAGTCCAATTTCTTAACTATAATCCAGTACCAATATTTAACCCTCGTTCTATTTTTCTATGTCGTCACTCATTAAAATTGAAGGCGTGAAGGCGCAATGACAGATTCACCACCAACTGTCAAATAAAAACGACATCGTATTGTCCGGCGACGACAAATCGATATCACCGTTATATCACGACTTAGCGAATCCACTGGAAATCAGACATCACGCATGCAGTAGTCTTATAGACACTTTATCCGCGTCTGCATTGCGCCGAGTAAAATTTTATACCGCTCTTCTTCCCGCTTTATATATTTCGGTCTGATCAGACTCCGTCGGTGTTATATATACTTCGCGGCCCGCATAAAACCCTCGCGCTTGATGCTGAGGCATCAATATCAGGAGGGCATATTTTATAGTCAAACACACACGTTCTCCCCGCCGCTATGCGCTTTACGTATGAATTATTCTCGCCGCTCGCTGAGCACACGCCGAAATCACTCAACTCCGCCGCCGCTGCTACATGGAGAATGAATTACACGTGCCGCACTTTGTTAAATTTCAGAACCTCTATCCTAGCTATTATTGACGAGCCAAGTTGTTTACCAAGTTTACAGATAATAAACATTCGTCCCGACATGTTGAATTAATTATAATTTAAATAAACTATTATCCTAATAAATTTTACAGATTGTTTTTCTTCAGTCTCTTCTAGCAAGAGAACAAATCACTCAAAAAAATGATCTTGCAACTTGAACAAAACTTTTCTAGATGTAAAAAATTAACTGAAACAGATAAATTATTAGCAAATACTATGATACCGCATATATTTTGCACTTGATCAATTTAAATGACAGAGATAGAATTTATATCTGTACTATTAGTGTAATTTAGACAGAAAATTTGTCTGCGATGCCTACTTTTAAGGCCTATTGTCAGGAACAATTATATTTAGCAATGGAATCTAAATTTTTTAGAGGTATTACTAGAATATTGTTGCTATAAATTCTATACGTGACAAACAATATGCTAACAGATACAAAAAGTAGCGATAAATTTTAATTGAGACATTATAAAATATATCTACATTAGCAAAATATTTTTTTTGAGTGAAAGTTTTAAGAGTTAAAAAAAAACACATAAACTTTATAATAGCTTTATACACATGTATTATTTTGATTTATAATTTTAAATAAAATTTTAATTGCTACTATAACAATTCCTACCGATATACATACATACGTATAGAAATTTTGACAGTATAACCATCTGCGGATTTACGCGTGATTTATTTACCACCCGAATTCCGTAGCTTTATTATACCATTAATAGCTTGTTTAATTATGTGTAATAATTACGGGATAGTTAACAACAATTGGTTTGGCTGAACTTTGCCTGATATCGCTGATCATATTGCGATTATAACACGCGCCTTTGAAAATAATCAATTACTAATTAGAAATAAAGCATAATTTTATGCTTCTGATGTTGTAAATTTTTAATTTCTTTCTGCTTCGTCTAATATAATTAACAAGAATTCTACTTTTTAACGTCACACATCACATTTCCAAAAGAGATATAATACCGTTAGTTATACAATATATAAATAAATGTAAAAAAGAGAAAAAAAGCGTTTATCAGATTATCGAGGTTGAATGCAGGCAATTTGTTTGCGATCTGCAACAATAGGGCGAATTCGCGCATCTGGCCAAATTAGATTGCACAGTAAATATGGAGCCGTGCGTAATATCGATAAAGGTAATTATTTTCATTTTCTGTACAGATTGCATTATCACACCGAGCAATCATGCCTGATAACTATCTGCAACATGCAATCATCCATCGTGACAATCTAACATTTTTGTGCGCGACTGAATAACTCGCACTTTCTGGTTTATTTTAGATCTGTCTCTATTTCAAGTAAATTAAAAAAAAAAAAAATATATATATATATATATATTTGTGTATATATAATTGTCAGAGTTGTAAATAAGTCTCAATTTCAAATAAATCAGAATTAAGCTTAATTGATGCATCTTGTATGGCAATTGCTGAAATTTCATTAAGAAGTTCTCAGAATATAAATATCGTGGATAAACGTCGTCCGTTAAAAGTAATGCGGGAAGAATTTAAAAACGCGAAGGGACGAGGCAAGAAAAATGAAACGTGAAGCTTGTTAGAAAAAAAAATTGCGTCCAAGGATGCAAAGAAAATTTTTCGCCAGAGTATTACTTATTGAAACAGAGTTTCGCAAAACGATACAATTAGTTAGCAATATTCATTAGCGTGCATCGTATCGTTTACCTATTCAAATAATTATTACGAAATTGACATACGACTCGCGTTAATTCATGTCACATAATACACGTCGCTGCTCGTCGTATGGCGCGCAGATGTATACCACCCATCATCCCCGCACAGCTCGACTGAAATTTCACCTCGATATAGTTCACACTAAGTTGAATACCGTCGAGATAGTTCGCGATCGCTATACATACCGCTTATTATCGCGAAAAAAAAAAAGAGAGATAATTACATCGCGGTTGCTCTTTCGATTTTTCCGATAAAGAAAACTTTCATCCTCGTTACCGGCGAACGACGTATCCGCTCAGTTGCGTGGAAATATCTCGATTGAAATTACTACCGAAGTACTTCGATGCTTCTAGATAAAATGAGGGTATTTATATCTAACCTGAGGTTATTGTATTTCATCTACTTTTTCGCCGTGAATAAAAAATTCCAACGTCATTAAAGTTGAAGGAAAGTAGATACATCGGCGTATCCATTAGCTTGACACACTATTTCTCCATTACCACACATCTACACAGTGGAGGCAAATTACGAATAATTTTTCATTTTCGTTTCCTCCCTCGCGAGAGATCTCGCTCAAAACAAATCGCGTACGAAATCTTTTAGGAAAGGAATGAGAATTCATGCCACGACGAATCTCTAGGTGTTCAGACATGTCGCCGTGTTCGTACCGTGAAATGAAATATATGTCTCGCGTCTACGACTGGCCTGATTACGTTTTCGCGAGTATATAATGCGAGATATGGGCCCACAAGATTTGAATATCCGCAAGTTCTCGCGGTAAAACTAGCAACAGCAGTGATATCGATCGCGGGTGAAGGGACCTAGCGGCACGCGATCGAAATCCTGTAACGTGCCGTTGCGCTGTCAAACGAAATCATTCCTGTTCATTTATTTCAACTGAATATTCGACGATTTTATTAAACTTATATATATATATATATATATATATATATATATATATATATATATATATTTTGTGTGCCATGCTGTTTCGATCCGTTTGTTATGATACCTAGAACTCGCTACTCTGTGAAAGTCATCGAGTCGTAATGCGCAATATAGAGGAAAAAGAAGAAATCAGAGATGGATGTTGTGGCAAAACAATCGAGATACAGCGACCCAGCCGATATTAGTTTTGTTAAATGAGAAACGGGGCTCATAAATTTGTAGAGATTGTAGAGAAAGAGAAAAGTTCATGATTTTATTTTATCACATTCAAAGATGAGAGAATTGTTTGCCGCGCGTCAATTTCCTCGATATATATACCTATATACGACAGACGCAATCTGTTTCAATAAAATTTCAATTCTTCGAAACAAGTCAGCGCGAGCGGAGATGTCAGTGGGTACCGCAAATAATTGTGCCTTCGGGAATTGCCACTTCGAAACTTCGCCGCTAACAGAATCCTTGTAATAGCCGATGATGGGGAAGAATAGGTGTGGAGACGAAGGGGGAGGAATAAGGACAATCGTTCCTATATTGAAAACTATTGCTCTCTCTAGCACACCCGCTGATTCGGCTCACGAAATCGTGCAAAGAATGCCGAAGTTTATGAAGAAAGAGCACGTGACGTATCGGTCTACGATTGCAACTTTTCCCTATAAATCTCTTCTGTAAATGCAATCCTCGGAAATGATTATTATTTTGTCGAGGATCGAAACTAGAACGTGAAACGCACGTAGTTACATTTTATAATAACAAACAGTAGTAACGAGATACATAATACCTCACATTTATTTTCTAGATATAACTTATAAAATATTCACACAAAATTTTAATGATTATTTTCAAACTTTAAATGATTAAAGAGATTCATTTATTTTATGTCTATTAATTACCGTAATTTGAAGAAAAATCGTGCGTTCTATGTGCATATGCGATTGAAAAATTATATTGCCGCTGCAAATTTATGTAATTGTATGTAGCGCATCTAAAGCCCCAAGTTAATATATGCACATACACATTGTTAAATTATCGTTTAATGTACTGTATCATTAAATAATTTTATAAATTCAAATTAAAGTCAACATGTGCAAAGTATTTTTAGAATTTCTGATATTATTACAAACGTACAATATTTCATAATAATTTAATATCTGCATTAATTGTTAAGTTTGCATACGCATTCTTGGAATATGCACGTTTATTAATTATGTTTTATATTTTAATATGTTATTTTATTAAATTTTATATCACTATATTGACACTTGAGAAATCAATAATTTTAAACAAAAATTATTATAATAAGACTAAAGATTCTCTTTTTTTTAATCATTACGAATCACTGAACAGTAATCAATGTGTTAAATTTTATCTACTATTATAAATATATAATTTTTAAATGTAACTAGTTGAGAGCGTACCAGACGTAATAAATAAAAATGCAACAATTTTTCCTTTTATATTTTTCTTTATTGTTAATAAATACAAACTTTACCAATAAAAATTAATTTAAAAGGAAAAATTAATATTTTTTATGTACCATACCTGGCTCTCAACTAGTCCAATTCCCTACTAGTAATTTACATATTACAGCCTTCAATTTGATTTTAATTATAAACTTGTAATTATTTCTTTTTTTCACATTTTTTTTTTGTGATGCTAACAAATTAATTGCGTACGAAACTTTGTCCGTAAATTATTGAACGATATTTGAGACACGAAATATAGCTTAAATAATACTTCTATATAAAATTTACAATAATATGCATTCTATTGATAATAATCTGTCGATGCTAAAAGAGGATTATTACAACACTAATAAATGTATCGTGCAACATTTTGTTAGCTACCAGGAAACACGTAAAATGATGTTAAGCCATCGCAATCTATCACATTTAAATTTTTATGATATCAGAGTAAAAGTAGAAATAATGTAGTTATTCGTATAATATGTTTTAAATAATATTAACCCTTACTCCGTATTATTATTTTTGGCACCTTCTAACTGTAAAAGTGGGTCAGCGTATTTTCGATAAGTTTATTAATATGTAAAAGTGTTTTAAAAAAATCTGAAAAAAATGTATATACCTTCTTTGAACATTCTAAATAAAGACTAAAATAATAAATATAAAAAATAATTTACTTAAATATATTATTTTATGATTATTTGTTTTCGAGAAATTGACGTTGTTAGAAAAATCACGGACAAAAATGCCCCACCAATACGGAATAAGGGTTAAATATGTATAAAAAAAAAAATTTGCAAAATTCAAAAGAGTATCTTGAGAGTCTATCTTCCAACTATACAATTGACCATTTATATCATACTATGAGAGCAATCACACACTCCATTAGGCAAAAATTCGCATAAAATTCAGCGGACCATCTTGGACATAGTACGAGAGCGTCCAATTTACGTAAAGATAAATGTCGCGACATTTTCCGCGGTAATGAAAGTGGAAGAAGCTTGGCACGACCGTTTTGTTTTCTTGCACGGCCATGTAAGGGCACATAAACAAAGGAGAAAACTATAACACTCGAAAGAAGGGTGGAGGAGTGGAAAAGAAACAGAGAAAACAAACGAGAGAGCGAGAGAAAGAAATGAGAAACAGAGACGGAAAGAGAAAGATAGCATAGGGGAGGAATTTCCTCGGCGCCCTCAGAATTCAATCACACCGTGTTTACAGCTCAGTACACTTAATCCTCTTTATTGGATCCAAAGCGTTTGCCAGTGCGGCGTATCTCAGAATTTGATCAATTTTATGGGCAAAGGATTTGGATGATACTTGCGAATCCGGCATCTGTCTATTTCGACTTTCATTCGAAATTATGTCCGCTCTTAAATCGATGTTTTCAATTTTGCCCCTTATACTTATGGATCTAATTCCAATACATATTAAGTAAACAAAATATCAATCACCATCACAAAGGATATAAATTTAATACAAAAATATTTTTAATTAGATCAGATAAAATATTTTTATGGATATATATATATATATATATATATATATATATATATATATGTACTTGTTTTAAATAATAATATGTGTAATATTTCACAACAAATCTAAAAATGCATGTGCTAGTATTAAAAATAATTCATGTCAAGTCGTAGAAATACTTTAGAATGCTACACGAATATCAGAAATTAATATCTATTTCTGTTTCGAAATTAAAAGCTCCAGATTATCTATTTTAAAAGCATATCGTCTTATTATAATAACTTCCGTACGATAATAGCTTTTAAATACCGCGAACTGATGCGAAAATTTAAATATGACTACGTTTTCGTTTTTCAGTTTTTTTTTTCCTTTACAAACGCGAATATGCGGAACGTTTGTGCAAACGGTTAAATTTGACGACAGACTGCCAGACGTTTTCCCACTGAGAACTACAAAATTACGGCGAGCGAGTTGCCCAGAAAAGTAACGAACCAAAGTGTGATAACAAAGCGCTTTGCGTTGCACAGATGCGTTTACAAAACGCACGCAGAAAACTGGCATTCGTTTGTAAATCACTGCGTAATAATACATTTTTGCATTATTCCTTCCGTATTTCCATTTTCGCGGTACTAAAGTAGGTGAGGGATCGAAGATGATAATAATAATAATTAGGGGTACATGAATAGCTAAATTCTTGGTCGATAATGCGCTCGTGACACACTGTACGACAAGTGATTTACATACTAACGCGGCAAAAATATCGCAGCAACATAGTGTTGGTGCATCGACGTTATTCTGAGAGCACCAGGCATAAATAACTCCTTGAAAAACGGTCAGAAATGATGCGTCGTATCTCATGTTTGAAAAGCATGTTGTGCGCACGCGATAAATTACAGTTCAATTTCACAATATTAACCATCCGGATACTCTATTTCACATTATTAAAGTAGAGAAAGAAAAAAAGAGAGAAAGATAGAGAGAAAGTATTATTGTATTGAAATACACAATCTCAGATTCGTCTTACAAACCGCCACTCGAGACATTTTTAAAACGTTTTGATTGCCCGACATTAATAATGCGGGAGAATTTAACGGAAGAATCATCTATCTTTAAAAGCAAACTTCCACTTTTCTATACACGCCCTTTTCATAAATGCGGAATCCATCTCATTATTCATCATAAGTAATAAGAATGTTCTTCAAATGCCATTTAAATTTTTGTAAACTATTGCGATTAAATTATCACGGAACGACGGATCTTTTCAGCAAGGTTAATGAAACGTTAAAAAGTATCTAGCATAATTAATCGAATTGTCACTATGCATTAATTTACCCCCATTCGTTATAATTCGGCTGAAAAGATTTCTATAATTCAGATGTTACTGTAATCCTATTATTATTCAGAAAAAAGTTATGTGAGACTTCGATTAGACTCTTACAAATATCGGGGCAAAACAATTGCCACACTAAACCACCTGTTACACGTGCCAACTTTTTTATAATTTCATAAGGACGCAACTCAATTTACACACCTATTAAACATTTTGCGTGCTTTATTAGCGCGATAATGTTACGACCAAACTTCGAGCTTCCCATCCCATAAACATTCTTTTCTCTCGCGCAACTTTTCTTGCTGCAAAATACAATATATGCGGTTAAGGGTAAGCTTTAATGTTGCAAACTACCTTATCACATAATTAATAAATTAGAACGCATATTTTAATGCTCAGTGAACAATGCCTTCCAATTAATAAAATAAATAAAAATACTAATTGTAAAAATAAATAACAAGTAATCTTATTTCGAAAAAATGCATGTTGTTATTTTATACAAAAGTAAAGATTATATTTTACCCTAATATTAGGCGACATAATTACTGTGATACAAGTACCACTTGTAAAATTAAAATATAAATAAATTAAAGAACTGGAAGTACTGGAAGACCGTTAAAAAATAAATCTCCACGCTCTCTTTGTTCGAGGAGAAAATCTATTTGCCTAGATAATTTTTACAAATATGAAACAATTTCAGAAACTGTCAACTACGGTATAAAACAGAATCGAACGATATAAACGCGTCTTTTCTGCTAAGGAAAATATGTGTTGTAAAGCGCGTCTAGAATTGCACGGTGACACATCGGCAAGTGAAAATTTCTTCAATAAGGCAACAGAAAATTCGCAGCATCTCCACACGTTGTATAAACTAACAATAAGTGATGCAGTTCCGAAATTTTACGATAAATGTATGTCATCGTCGTTATTTTGTCTAAAAATAAATTTTTATGCACCTCGAGAAAGAAGTTACTCTTTCTTTCTTTCGTTACACAACTTGCTTTCTTGCAATATATGAAAAATATTTTTAATTATATATGTTTAATTATATATGTTTAAAATACTATAGCAATCTTATTTTAATGATTCTCTCATATCATTATACATTTGTTCAATTACAATTTTCAGATAGATTCGCGGAATATTTTGTGCAAGAGAAAAGGAATGTCATCTCCACCATTCGGTGATGACAGAACGGCACATGCAACCGCAGATAACAGTGTTAATAATTTAAAAATAAAACATAAAATTAAATCATCACTGTCTCTCGTAAACGTCATGGACAAAATTGAAAAGTGGCAAAACCGATCTCAATGAAGGCAATGAAATGAATTATTCGTCGCACGATTTCCTCGTGTAACAAATCGCGTTAAAACCATAATACAAGTCGAATAGTGAAATTCTTGTCACGGCAACTTTTACGATTATAGATCCGGCAAGTAACATGTAAAAACCTATCGTTCTCCGTGTTAACTTCTGATTTTACTGTGATGAAGATATTTACATAAGTTTTAATATTATTTAAAGTATTATCTCAAATATGAAATATTAACATTTTTTCTGTTGTGTGTGTCGCAAAAAGAATAACAATATTTTTAAAAGATTAATTGCTAGAAATATCTCTTCCTATGTCTCTTTTATAAATTTGTTTTAGTGAAATAAATTCTTTTTAAAAGCTCTTGAATAATATTAAAATTTTTTACTTAAAAGATTACATTAGCTTTTAATCACAGCTCGAGATGGTGCAACCAGTAACACAACCATTCAAAAATCTCCTTTCATCAACTTTTAATTCTAATTATATATTATTCAATAATCAGTTTTATTAAATTCGACCATATATGTATTAATCAGAGATAAAAATGTTTATATTTCATAATACAGTTCGTTCTAAAAGAAAAATCAAATGTATATAAAAGTACCAAAAAGATTCAAAGAAAACTAGTTTTTTTAATATGCATCAAATTTTTAAAATATTTTTTTATATCCAAATTACTAAATGCTAAATAGTTTCTAATCGCACTATCTCATTAGCAATCTGCTCACGTGCAAAGTGGAAAATATGTTATTTTTTCACAAATTTCACGAACGTTAATCGCGCGATTATCTTCAAGTACTCGCGAATGATCGCTTTGACATGCGATAATACATGTTTAACGAGTAGCGCAATTAATAGTTCCGGCATACTACAGCTGTCATTTACGTGTTCCTACGCACAATGATGCTACGCGATGAATGATCGACGCGCTGAATCAAAAGGAAGAAAAATAACACAACACAACGATAATTGTTTACTCACCGACTAGCTCCGTACGCACGCCCACCAACAGAGTTGTCACTACCAGAAGGGGCACCTGTCGTCGGCGCGGACACAGCACGGCACGTATCTCACCCATGACTCTCGTCGTACACGTGTCGGTCGCACGCGGTTAACGCGACCTAAAGTATCGCAGTGCCGCGTCGAGACTGAACTCCCGACCCGCCGCGAGACTACGTATATCCGACGCCGCGCACGAGGCGAATCATTCCCCCACTCCTTTTTATATCCCCACTATCGCATCTAGTCGCGCGCGCGAGCGAGACCGGCGGGAGTTGCACGTCGTTCATCCCCACCACGCCGGCCGTTCCGTTCATCCCGCTTCGACGTGCCGTGACGCGGACGCGAGACGAGACGCAAACGCGAGGGGGATGGAATCTCCCGCGTCGCAGAGCACCATTGTCACTCGCGCCGACGCTCCCGGCCGGATAGCTGGCTGGCTGGCTGGCTGGCTGGCTGGCACCTGACTAGCTGGCCGGCCGTATACGCGTCGCTAGCTTTGCTTTGAGTTACGCTGATATTACCCGGATTTACTTAGATCTTTCGGTGATTATGGCGAGACCCGCGCGAGGGCTGTTAAGCCTCTTCTCGCAGTCGGACTTATTTCACGCGTCGCTACAGGTGAACGCGCAGATAAGACTATACGCGAGCAAGTACGAAAGTAAAATACAGAGAGAGATGAACGCAATAATATAGCTATATTTTTACAATCAATATTGATGAGAATATAATTAATATATACTGCCAATATACAATGGGGAAAATATATATGTACATATTGTGTTACTGTTTGAATTAACTTGTAATAAAACTGTTATTGAAATTGATTGTTATTGAAATCGCTTTTTCTCTTGTGCACACATTTAGCGCGTAAAAAGAATACCGTATAAAATTGAATATTATCAATATACAATAAAATAATGAGAATTAAATATGTACATATATTCTGGAATAAGGATGACATAAGAAAGTTGAAATGGATTAAATAATTGCAAGAAGAGTTATCAAAATGTCACTAGGTTTATTAAGGTGAAATAAATCCGATAAAATAAAAAAATCGAAAAATTAACGAATGCACTCTGAATGTCGTGACTGACTTATTAATCTAATTTATAATTTCGAGTTCAAAGATATCTTCTCCCTGGCACGCGTAGCATGAGATTTATATAATTCGAGTTAAATTATATTTACTTTACTGAAGCGCAGCCTCTCTTCGTGTGTAGAGACATAAGTGTGGAATATTTGCGTAGCGCGATGCAGCGCGAAATGATTTAAATTCTGCGCTCCGACACTAGACATCTTCTCTAGCAGTCACATAGAAACAGAATCGATAACACTCCGCGTGATAAAACATTCAAATCTGAAAAGAGTTCCTTCTGCGACGCGGTGCAAACACAAACAAAGAGATCCCCATGCAAAGAATGGCATGTAAGTGGACATTCTCGAAGCGTCGAGGGGATTTACTTTTAGATTACATTACATTTACTTAACAAAGATCAATGACGGTGACATAAAAATTAACATGTTATTTTAAACGCGATCGAGTATTGATCGTAACTCGATAACGGTAAAAATGAAACAATGTATCCTGTTATTTATTCGCGAATTGAATCTCTCTCTATTTATAAATAAAATCGCATTGACTGCATCATTGATCGAATATCTTTACATTTAGCTGATTATGAGCTATATAAATGAAACTAAAAATATTTTATTGTACATATCCCTTACTCCGTACTGATGGATCATTTTTGTCTGTGATTTTTCTAAGAACGTCAATTTCTCAAAAACAAATAATCATAAAATAATATATTTAAGTAAATTATTTTTCAAATTTATTATTTTAGTCTTTATTTAGAATGTTCAAAGAAGATATATACATTTTTTCAGATTTTTTAAAACACTTTTATATATTAATAAACTTACTGAAAATACGCTGACCCACCTGTACAGTTAGAAGGTGCCAAAAATAACAATACGGAGTAAGGGATATTATTATTATCTGTTATTACTTCGTTTAAAAATATATTTATTAATTCAAACGACTCGTGCGTTGTCATGCTAAACATTTTAATATTGATCAGACTGTCGAAATCAAATATCAATGATTTATATAAATCTTTAAAAATAACAGAAAGAAATGTGAGGAAAAAAAATTTCAAAAGTTTTATAGATAAAACAGAAAAGAGATTATGCATTTCATTCAACGTGTATTGAGTGTATGCGTGCAGATGAAAATTTTGTCACACACATTCGCACACACACACATATCGATCATACGCAATAAGCTCATTCTATTCAGGTTATTTCTCTGACAATACACCATCAAAGAGAATCTCATCAATCGACCCTCGTCAGCAGGCATCCTAGTTCCAGACCGTGAAAATTATAAATTCGCCCGAGGATTACCTGAAGATGAAATGCGAATGCGATGTATTCGATAACTGTTTCGATTACTCGCGAAGGATTGCGATCCTCTCTCGGTTAGCCGAGAGACAGGGCAAGGGGGGGGGGGAGGGGAGGAGATAGAAGAGGAAATGTATATCAAATCAAAAGTTAGTTTTCTTTACATCACAGACGCTTGTATATTTTACTTAAATTGCCTAACGGAAAGCATCACATAACTACGAAAAACTATTTCAAGCGCACCGGATAAAGGAACCCGACGAGTAATTGGAAAAAAACCGGCAAGCGCGAAACTTTAGACTATCGATTCCTGTATACAGATTGGAGGGCTAGCGGTATAAAGGGACCAGTTCTCTCTCGTATGCGCTCACTCAAAAAAGTAGATTCTCTATTTCGAAACTTTTACCGGTTCGATACGCGAAAGCGCTTTAAGCGCTTTCGCTAGGAGAAGCCGAAGACGTCGCGTATTACGTAATTCTATCGGAAGGCCTGCTCGTGCGCGCTACATGATGGTAACGTCGGGGGTGATGTACGATCCAACGAAATGTGCATGAAGGACACTGTATCACAGAGGGTCCGATGATATATCCCCTTCAAGACAACCTCGAAACTCCCGGCAAGCGAGGAGGGCTGTGTACAACACACACAGTCCTCCTCGGTTCCTTCAGCTACTGACTGCTACACAACCACTGTCGCTCGATTACACACATCGTCGATCTGCCTGGAGGCTCTTCAAGTTACCCCGATGTTACACACGTATGTCTGTGATACTCCGTGCGCGGCTGAACAAGTCTAACGCCTGACTATTGCACGCATGATATCTAGCGTGCATAAAATGCCATTATGTAAATTCTCGCGTGTGCAAACATACGGGAAGAAGTTGCGAAACGCAATTTTCAGGTGTTCGATAACAAGAGAAAGAGAACGCGCTTATATTTATCACCTTGTATACAACCTATAGGCCGCATCGTATTTGCATTAATTTGAGCTCTAATTTATTGAGCAAGTGCGATTTCGAGGTTTCCGTTTAGCATGGAATTGAGCTATCAACTATCGAAACATATGTATACATATCTCCCTGGAGATCGGAGTGGTCAAGCTTCAAATAATTATGATACGAGAGCTAATACCTTAAATAAAAAGTACACATGCTCGAACAAAAATTGTCGTTTATTTAAATGAATTAATAGCACATCCCGAAATATTGCAAAATCGGTTTTCACATTTTCAGCAATTTCTATGCAAACCCGTGGACGATAATCGATGACTCAATTTCGTCTCTACCTTCCGTCAGGCCGAAGACAATGGCTATCCATTTTTCCGACAAATTTTTCCCGTTACCCTCTCGTGTTGCCGCGCTTTGGCATGTCCTCCTCCGGTTCGGTGATCGCGGTAAAAATTTATCGTGGAAAATTGAAGTGCCACGGAATAATTGCTCGATCAGAAGCGATCAAGATTCCAGATAGTGAGCTCCAAACGATCGAGCCACGCGATAGAGACCGCCCCGATTATTGCGTGCCCCCAGACCGAAGTACGAGAACTCACGAAACTGCAACCGACCCTGTCGATTACGATATTCCACCGAACTTTTAATTTTGAGCTTTCAGTCTCTATCGACCGTTCTGATAATTTAATATTACATCACGTAGCACATGTTTTACAAAAGAAACGTAACAGACTCTTTCTTCTCTCATGGATATATTAACCTTTACTCCATATTGTTATTTTTGTCACCTTCTAACTGTACAGGTAGGTCAACGTATTTTCGATAAGTTTATTAATATATAAAAGTGTTTTAAAAAACCTGAAAAAATGTATATACCTTCTTTGAACATTCTAAATAAAGACTAAAATAATAAATTTAAAAAATAATTTACTTAAATATATTATTTTATGATTTTTGTTTTCGAGAAATTGACGTTGTCAGAAAAATCACAGACAAAAATGATCCATTAGTACGGAATAAGGGTTAAAATCGAAAAATAATTACACTCAAAAAAATATTTTGCTAATGTAGATAGATCTCTAGATGTCTCAATTAAAATTTATCGCTACTTTTTGTATCTATTAGAATATTGTTTGTCACGTATAGAATTTATAGCAGCAATATTCTAGCAATACATCTAGAAAATTTAGATCCCATTGCCAAATATTAATCACAAATATAATTGTCCTTGACAATTATAAGCCTTAAAGATAGGCATCGCAGAAAAATTTTCTGTCTAAATTACACTAATAGTACGAATATAAATTCTGTCTCTGTAAATTTAAATTGATTAAGTGCAAATATATGCAGTATCACACAGTATTTGCTAATAATTTATCTGTTTCAGTTAATTTTTTACATCTAGAAAATTTTTATTGAAGTTGCAAGATCATTTTTTTGAGTATATATATATATATATATATTATTTACCGCGTATTTATATTTTCGACTTTTCTTTACAAATACTATTCTCTTCGCATAATTTAAAGAAATTTTATTCTTTTATTAATATATCGTAGATAATGGAAAATTTTAAGTTAAAAAGAATATAGAATATTTTTGATCCTATATTGGGAAAATTCTATATCGCAGGACGAAAATATTCGAAAAGTATAAGAGTAATTCGATAGCGAATGGCATATATGTATATGAATACTCACTGTGAATACTCCTACGAATGTTATAGACGAGTGAGCAATCTTTTGTCTCCATCTGTTACACACTTCGATGCTCCTCGATGTTTCCTCGATGCTTCGGATGCTGGATGACATTCAAAACACTTATCGATCGAGCGAACCACGCGAAAGACGCGGAGCGTGCATAAAAAACGCGAAATGTGAAACCGTGTGTGTAGCTTCGAATGTCGAGATACGCACTAATCGCGAACACGTGGGACGACTCAATGCATCAAGACAATCGTCAACTCATCGTTAGATTCGGCACTCCCGATACTTTGTACACGCGAAATTCACTCGAAACGAGAAGCAGTAGCGTTGCGGCTTTGCACTAGCGATATGCGAAGCAAAGTGAGCGCAGTTTCGGAATTTGGTCACGTGTTTGGACAACTTCGCGCGTTGCAACAGAACTCCCTAACGGTTTTATTGAAAGACATAGACTAGTAAAATGTATTAATATTGTTAAAATAATAAGGAAAAATTCGAGCCACTCGATATTTATTTTTAATAAGTCCAAGGTATTTAAATGCATAACATAATAATACATAATAGAATTAAATATTAAGGTTACTTGATGATTGCAACTAAACAATATAATATAAATATAGAACAGTTAGATATAATTAAATAAAAAAAAAAAAAAAAAAATAACTCAATTATATAATAATATATATTATATTATACATATATACATATACACATATATAAATAAAAGTTATATTAAAATCATAAAAATAAAAAGATAAAAAAGAATATGTTGTTTTTCTGGTAATTTGTGATTTGGAAAGTATGATAAAATAAAGCACACATTCGCGAATTTTTTATCTTTTCATTTGATTTGTTACAGCTGATAATTAAAGATTATCGAAGCGATCATCATTTGTCAGATCTGTCATTTTTCATTAGTTATCGATAATTCCGCGTCAGCTGATCGTTATGAGCTATTAAACATTTACGATCTTACTTTAATGTAACTTTAAAGACATAAATTTATAATCAATGAGAAAAATATAAAAGGTTTTATACTATAAATTATTCTATATAAAATATATAATAAATGTCGCAATTGGATGATGTAATACATATGACAGAAAATGTTTATGTGATACATCAGATGTTATATAAGTTGCAAAATATCTTTTTTTATTCAATCTTTGTTTTATCATCCTTCTTTTCCTTTTTCTTCAAGTTTGGGGGAAAATAAAAAATAATAATCTTTTTGCGTGTCTTTTCGGGGAAAATTTAATCAACAATTTTTTTTCCTCACAATTTTACTCACCCGTTGAATGATGACGTTCATCGAAATCTACAAATCAGCTTTCGCACGAATATTTTACGGTAATGTCCCCGAGAATGTGCGAGCAGACGCCAATGACCATGTCGCCAACGACAAACGTTGTAACATAAAGTCGTTTTGACGCACGCGATCGCGAAGTTTCCATTATGATGCGGCTCGTACGAGCTCGTCCGGACGAGCAATTCTCGTGCCTACGAGCTACGTCAATCAGTCGCCTTTACGAGCACAGTTTGTTCAGTTCATGGAAAAGAAACATTAGTGTCGTGCTCTCCGAATTTGCTCCTAGTCGTAGCGATTGGCAATCTGACGATTTTCTGACTATAGATCGACTTTAGTTGCATCTTTATTGCTTCGGATTGCATAACGACATAATAAATGTAGCACAAAATTTCAACATTTCACATTTGACATTCAACGATATTGACATTTTATATAGAACGCAATTTTCATATCGATCGTCAATGCAGTATTTGGTCCACTTTACAATACAATACAACACTTCATGTGCAACTTTAAAATATTTCCTAACAATGATAATACAATTAAATTGAAAAAATAATTTATTTTCTGTGCATAATTTACTTTCTATCTATCTTTTACTGTCGCTCCTTTTTATTTGTATTTATTTAAACTTTTTTCTCTCTCTCTCTCTCTCTCTCTCTCTCTCTCTCTCTCTCTCTTTCTCTCTTCCTCCTATTTCATAAACATATCATATATATATGAGGAAGGGAGAGAGAGAGAGAGAAGTTTAAATAGAAAAAAACAAAAAGGAGCGACAGTAAAAGATGCAATTAAATATATATAAAGATTTATTCAAAAATAAAAATAAATTGCATTTTTTGACGAATGAATTGATTGCATTTGTATGTCTAATATAGTTCTTGATAAATTTAAAAAGGAGATGCTCCTTAAAACATTTTTCTTTGTGAAACAAATAAATAAATTGTTTGTAAACATACCATATAATGTAGTATAAATATTTATTCAGAAAGTCTCAACATCTTTTAACGAATACGTTCAATTAATGTATTCATACATTTGATATAGATCTTAGGAGATTTATCTATTTTTTTTCTGTAGTCAAAGTAGTATTAGTATAAAAAGAAAAAATCTTTTATCCCAATCGTACTTAACACTTTTCCGGAATCGAGAAATAGAATCGGACCAATGGACCAGCGACGTCTTAGAAACGAACTATCGGTATCAACGCGACAATAGTGGAACAATGGGGCGAGAGAAAAGAGGGTTGAATAATCATTCGGCATCAGTTAGAAACGATTTCGCTGTGGCAGATTTCGCTCGTGGCGGCATAGTTAGTTGCGGAGCAAGCCAGACAAATGTTCAGTCGCCCCTTTAAAGGGAGACGTGGGAATGCGACGTACGAATACTGTAAGTAAGAATAAGTGAAGCCAACCAAGTCGAGTGCTGGTCGCGTTCTCTCGAATCCTTCCAAACAATACGACGACGAGGAACGACATTGTGCGTTGGCGTATGTAAAATTCGCTGCACACAACGCGTCATAGTCAGGTCGAACTAGGTCGTTCTTTACGCTCACTTAAGTGACTGTCATTTTTTCAATAGATGCAAAACTTACACGAGATGGCAAATCTCGAGCGTGATTTGGGGACCAAAAAAAAATACAGAATACGAAATAAAAGTTGATAGGATCTTGCGAAAATGTAGGAATAATTTTTCAAGTGTTACAAACGTGAATCTAGATGCAATTTAAATAAAACTGGAATATAACTTACACTAACACATTTCTAGTTATATGTAATAGTATTCTCTTCTGGCGCATTCCCGGTGAACTTCGCATAACATTTCTCTTTATATTTGTCAAAGGCGACGAATGTTCTATAGAAATTTGTAGCTGCTACTCGAAATCAGGTGAAGCAGGCATCCGTATGATTTCAGAGAAAGGATTCTATTGGATTCCGTCCTACCAATATTTATTGGCTCTCTACGAAACGATCACGTCGACCTTTTTGAGGACCAACATATAGTCATGTATAAATATACGAATGAGATGCCAGTACATAAATGTATATCGAAACCATCTGACTTTCTGTCCATTTTAAAGAAATGGTCCGGTTTACTGCTCTTTAATTCGATGAGGGAAAAAGGAACTTTGAAATATCTCGTACACAAGTAGACTGAAAAGCATAAGTCACTCTCATATAAAATGTATGTTTAAGGAGAGAGTCACTCTCATATACATAAAATATATGTTTAAGGAGAATGTAAATTATAAAAATTAGTATCTCTGGAGAAACGAGAAATTTTTGCGCCCGAGATGAAACATTTTGCATAATATATATTATTATAATTTTAACATATTTTTACATAATAATTTATTTTAATATTATATTATAATATATAAAATACTTATAATAATTAAATTTTTTAACATAAACACATACATATATATTATTAATATATATATATATATATATATATTTATAAATTCAATGAAAATAAATTTTTGTTTATTACTATGTCTGTATATTATTTTTGTGAATATATTATCCGGGATAGCGCGAACGCAGTCCCGACTCCCAAAAACTATACGTCCGAGATATCCACATTAGGGATATTCGCAGAGGTCAGCCTCTACCGCAGTGCAATGGTGAAAGGCCTCTCTCTGGAGGAACCGCCTTGTTGATCACGGTAACCTCTACGCCAGGTAAGTATGCTTTTCGCCTTCGCTCAAGGATTTGTATACCTAAGTCTGTGAAATTTGAATGCGAGAAACTTTTCCGAGGCTTGCGCAACCTAGTGCACAAAATTTCAATTACATTCTCAGAAAGAAGTGTCCAACGGAAACAAACCAAACATCTTGACCTTAAAAGTTTGATTGACAAGTATAATAATATTTTTAAATATAATTTTAAGTTAAATTTTTTATATAAAATGTGATAAATAAAAACCGAATTTTTATATAGTTAAATATATGTATAATTATAGAGATTTAAAAAAAAATTCAAATTTTATATTTTTATATTTTATAAATATGTATGTGTTTATGTTAAAAAAATATTAATTATTATAAATATTTTATTAAATATTTTATATGTATATTATAATATATTATTATGTAAAAATATTTTAAAATAAAATTAAAATATTTTACATACATATGTATTATATTATTATAATAATATAATGTTGATAATTTTCGCAGTAATAAAAGCAATTAATTTTACAAGCAGCAAATAATATAATAAATTAATATATATGAATTGTTTACCTTATGGTTGTTCCGTGGTAACCTGATGCTTCCCCGAGTCTGCTCTTTCTCTCTTATCCATCCTTAATGCTTCTTCATGGCATTCATTCCCGAAAACATGTTTAGTTACGATTGTGCGCACGTACTAATCAGCATAATATGATACACTTGCATAACACGTTTAACATTAATTCTACGTGATGCAAATTTTATTACAAAGTAACAGTAAACAGAGAATACGTAAAAAACGCGATCGCCGAAATTACGATTTATTTTAAATACATTAATCCTGCGAGAAATACAGTGCTAATATCAACAGTATATCACAATACCACTTAAAAAATTCAATGATTTGTGTAGGTATTACTACATGTGCTCACTTGAGAATAAAATAACAGTGTAATAATATTCAAATTGATAAAAAGTTAAAAGTGCGATACAAGATATATTTTAATCCGAATATTAAAAAAATAGTTATCCTAAACATTGCAATGAAATAATAATTTAAATTTTTATAAATAACTAATATCAAGGCTCTCTGTAAAATTAAATTAATAACAGTAACGGCAGTAGAGAGCAAAGTATATGAGAAAGATTTTCAACCATACTTATAATGACTTTTTATTGCGACCGATACTCATTAGTTTTTTAGTTATTAATATGCGCTGAAGAAGACTCAAAATGAGCTCGAAACGTTCGAATTTACTCTAACGAATTTTACACTAATTCACAACATATTCACAGATTTCGCTAACTGTTAATAAACTGATTTTGTTTCTACATAAATATTTATATTATATCTACAGTTTTAATCTTTTTCAACTATCATCTTTATTTCAATTTATACGACATATACTTTGCTCTCTACTGCCGTTACTGTTATTAATTAAATTTTTATCTCTCGTCTTGCTTCAATTTCTATAGAACTGTACAAATCGTGAAACACTGTTTTACTTAATAATCATTGTCTCGATGCACTTTTAAGTTATTTATTATTTGTGAAAATTAATTAATTGCGTAAGTGAGTAATTGTTAACTGTAATGAAATATAATATCGTAATTTGTTTTGGTACTTTTCATGACTGAGGGATATTGACCAGCCTCTGCTCTCACTGTGCAAATAACAATACAAAATTCGATCTTTGTCGTATACTTGCGTATTTACGTAATACTTTAGGAATTTTTATAATAATATGTTTATATTATTGATATACTTTTTGTACGAGATTGTCTTGTTATCAAAACGTGTGACAAGACTCGAGCAAATAGGTAACGAAGCAAGAGTAACTCTCATTGTGTCGCATTACTTCTCGAAGCGCGATCGTAAGAAGTACCGTAAGACGATCAAACGATTAAAGTAATTATTCTCTGCGATTATCTATTTGCGTAAGAAAATAATTAAGTATCAGTTAATTATAAAAGCATTTTTAATTCTTGCTCCAAACACGCTTCAAATTTTAATGTGGTTATGTGATAAAATAAATTGATGCGTTAAATATTCTCCGCTAAATTAGTTTGTATAAAGCAGTTTCTAATTATTCACAATATAAATCACTTTATATATATATATATATATATATATATATATATATATATATATATACGTATAAAATGATTTATATGGTGAATAATTATAATCAAATTAAATTAGCCAAATATTTGACATATTAATTTATTATACACACACACACACACACACACACACACACACACACACACACACACACACACACACACACACACACATATGTATATGCATATGGGTGGTACAACGTAAGTGCGAGGATATTCTGACAGTTCACGAATTTCACGCTGACTGTCATCCAGCTTTTTAAGAGAGGGAACGTTAACCAGTCGATCGTACTAACGACAAAACTACAAACTCGTCTTCTCGATAACACATGTCGAAATGCAATGCTATTAAACTTTACCGGAATGTCCAAACTCGAGGCCGGCAGTCTCGGAAGAGAAAGAACACTCAGCAGAAAGGAAACTGGACAAGGGACGATATTCCGACGATCGTTTGCGCAGGAAATGATGTTATTAGCAAGATAAAACATTTTCCTTGAAAGTTTATTTGTATAAAGTTATAATAACTACACTCAGAGGCATAGTTTGGGTCGACGTTTCCTATAACAAGCATAGCCGTAGCAATGTAGAAAATAATCGGAGGATCTCGTGCCCGAGGATCAATTTCCGTCGAGAGAGCCAAGCGATTTTTTTTTCCGTTCACGTCACGCGAGCAACATGCGTTGTGCATCGTGTGCAACACCCTTTGTTTATGCGCGTTACCACACCGCGTTGCATATCGGTCGGCGGACAATCTTTCGCGTTTATCTGACGCAAAACAATGCCCGTTTCGAGGGAAGAATTAATTGGAACGTTTGAAAACATCACCAGGAAACAAGACTGATGTCACAAAGTTGCACTTCAACCAAGTAATAAATGTTATATATCCGCTCTCTTCTTATTCACAGATATTACAGATAGAATTTGATGAAAAAAGAAAAAAAAGAGACAAAAAAAGAATTCATCTGGATGTAACCACTCCAAAAGGGGAAAGAGAAAGGGGCACGCGTTTCTGGTTGCGAGAAAATCGAACAGCTACCGATATAAAAGGGGAAAAAAAAAAACGCAATCGACGGGAGCCTGCGGTCGATGGGCAAGATACAAGGCAATATCGATTGAATATTAGGATCTGCGGGGGGGCATGCGAAATCGGCGCGCACACATTAGCCTCTTTGACTTGCTAAATAGGTTAATTTGAATGTTTAAATTCCGGCTCCGTGCAACTCAATTTGCGAGAGAGGACTCAGCGTCTGGTTAATTCCTTTCCTTCATCCCCCGCGAACTCCTCCTTCTTGCATCAACCACCGAAGCTGGACTGTTAACTTCCTGTGCATTTCGAGCGTCCAACATACGGAAACATACCGGGATTTCCCCTCTTTCTCTCTCCTTTAAACTCTCATGTGGTTTGCCATATCGTTTAATTGGAAAGTATTATTTGCTCTATACGCTACGCTTGATCTTTTACGCATCGCGACTTCTCAATTGCCAACTTCGTCAGACGCGACAAAAAATCGAAGTGCAAATAGAGATTCGAATCGCGTTAGTACTTAAAATAATCGCAGCAGACACGACGGCGAAATTGAGGAAATGACGGAAATCGCGATGAAAATAATGAAACCGCATCTCGCCGCATAAATTTATAACTGTTGAATCAATAGTTCATCACATTGTGATTTAATTTTTGGATAGCTCTCTAATATATAAAATATATTGATTATTGGCTCGATCACTTATTGCTAAATCTCTTTGTTCAATACTCATTCGAAAGTTTCATGAGATAATATACATATTCATTCGTGTGGCATTCTAAAAAATATTTTACATGATAAAATGTTTTACGTAACAAATAAAATTTCTAAATTAAAAATAAAATTAATACAAATAAAATAAAAAATGTTACGCGTAATTTAATTATATTTAAAATAACATCTCGACATGCCTAAAAACTTGGAATACACAATTCTGCTCATAATATTACGTGCTATGTAATGCAGAAAATATTTGAAAAATTACAGAAATGCCATGTATTCTGATAGATACACAGGTATGTATATCAAAATACGCGGCACACATAAATAAAATTGTAAATAAAAATCCGTCCAAATTACAGATCTAAAATAGAGTTTATTTTATGTTGCAGAGTTATTTTCAGAAATATATTACCCGAGAACAGTCCCAACTACTAAAAATTATACGTCCGAGATATCTACATTAGGAACATTCGCAGAGGTCAGCCTTAAACCCTAGTGCAATGGTAAAAGGCGTCCCTGGAGGAACCGCCTTGTTGATCGCGATAGCCTCTACGCTAGGTAAGTATTAAGTATGTTTTTTGCCTTTGCTCAAGGATTTTTATGCCTAACCCTGGAAATTTGAATGCGAAAAACTTTTCCAAGCTTGCGCAGTCTACTGGAAAATATTTCAATTATATTTTCAAAGAGAAGTGCCCACCGAAATGACCAAAAATCTTGACCTAAAAAGTTTGATATAAGTATAATATTTTAAAGTACAGTTTTAAATATTAAATAAATATATTGAACATATTAGAAAAACACAATTTGCAATAATTTCTATATACATTGCACGTGTGTTTTTAAAGAAGGAAAATAATTATTAAAACTTTTCATTTATTTTTAACTCTCCTTCCCTTTTCCTTTTTCTCTTTTATCGTATTTCTAATTAAATCAAATAATTCTTGGACGTAAAAGTTATATATTTTTAAATTGATTTTATTAGTTTAGTTTTATATTAATTTTATTATGTATTATGATTTAATGTCGAGACAAAATTGAATGTATAAATCAAATTTTGATTTAATTAAATATTTCAAAATTAATTTTTTTATTAAAACATAGGTTTTATATGTATGTAAATTATAAAGTTAGTCAAACATGTATGTATTATTGCAGCATTCATTTTGCTAATTCAAACATCAGTATCTTTAATTATGTATGGTAAAAATTTAATATAGTAGCAAAGATAAAAAAATTAATTTTTTAATTGATTATATTTAAGTACCTACGTTATATTATATTAAAAAATATGCAAAAGCATATGATAATAATTATTATTTTCATAATATTATCATCATAATGATACTAATATGCGTATTAGATTTCTGAAAAAAATTATAGCTTATTGTTAATATATTGATATTCCTGACATCCACACACTATTAATTGTAAGCTCTATCGACATGTTGGTTTCCCAGTTAACCCCAGTATAATCAGTAAGATTACAAGCATTTACGTCCATCAAAAGATGTGTTCGCGCTTAACATGATATTAATTATGTCGCAACATAATCTACTACATAATGATACGTCGAGTTTCTATAATAAAAATATAAATACATTTTTTTATAAAAATAAATGTATAATTATGTTAATAATATTATTTGATTACATAAGATTAAATATTTCTTTGTGTACATTCTTAATACTGCTAAAATATTTCCATTGAAGACATTTATTTTATTGCGTTTTGAACATATCTTATAATTAAACCTGTAACTGTTATTACTATATAACAATAAATTGTATATGTATGTCTTACAAAATATTCAACCAATAATATTTCTCAACTGCACATTTATTTCGGAAAAACATATCAATTATTTATGTTCAATCTTTGAATAATCTATATCTTGCGATTGAAATAGGCAAAATGTCATAATTTTACTCATAATTTTACGTATCGTATAATATAGAAAATATAAAAATTTAAAAACTATGCCATGTATCGTGATATATTTATCATAATATATATGGTAAATCAAAATTATATACACATACACACAAAATTCTATCCCGAGTTAATATAAAATAATAAAAACTAATAAGCTCTCAATTAAAAAATAAATTAATCAATAAAAGGAAGCTTCAAGAGCCGAACGCAAGATGTAGAGGCATAAATAAAAACAATGTTTAAAGAAAATAAATTCAAATTTGTTCACACGTTTTGGTCGTTCTTTGGTCATCCTCAGTGATACGAAAATAATAAATAAATGGTGTGGTCACTTATAATTGCTTGATTAACTTTCGATATGAGTCACCTAACAATCTTCCACTACACAGTTTAAAATGTAGAGTGCATACTCAAATGCACTCTCAAATGTAACGTTATAATGGCGTTAAATAAAAAACTACAAAGAGGCCGAAAGGAGACCCATCACAAACACAAAAGTATGCGAGACAATGCGCATACAACTGTCTCGTACCGAGTCAAACGCACGAGTGAAGATCACAAGGTCAGAAACTATATAATAATAAACGACTCTCACAAGAAAGGGAAAGTATGGATTAAATGAAGGACGAAAAAACATGTCTCAAAGAGACATGTTTTTCACAAACGATATGTATGCCTGATTTAAAAATTCCGTATCTTTTCTTGACGATTCAAACCGTTCTTCTGACGGCTAATAAACAACATTTCCGACACAAGTCTCTCTTTCAAATAAGGCTTCGCGTTCAAGATTTCAACATTATCCCAGTGAAATTCATGATTACTCAGCCTGTGGCCCATGATAACAGATTTGTGTGTCGTGTGATTCTATTAATATAATTTTTCTTTAATTCGCGTTTTTAACAATCTATTAATTTGGCCAACGTAAGAGGCGTCACAATTATTATATGAAATTTTGTATACTATATTATTCTGATAATCATTCGGCAGAATGTTTTTTCTAAATGCGGATAAACGAGCGTAATTTATATAATAAATTTATATAATATTTAATTATATAATAAAAGCGCAAAGTCCCGACTACCAAAAATTATACGTTCGAGATATCCACATTAGAACAAATTCGCAGCCTCAAACCGTAGTGTAATGGAAAAGGCCTCTCCCTTGAGAAACCGCCTCGTTAGTCTCTATGCCAGGTAAGTATGCTTCTCTCGAAGCTTTACCGTATTTCGAATTATTTCGACGAATCTTAATTACAAAAAAGCACACCATTTGCGGTACATTATAATGGTTATTTTAGAATCTATGTCTAAAACTCTCAAGATGTATACTGGTGCGAAACGCTACGAGAATTTCAAATCATTCAATTGACTAATCAGAAAATGAAAAAGGCAAAAATGTTTTTGTTGCGTTAATTGATTAGTCACAATCGAACTTTAAGAATTTTATAACTTTAAGCAAAGTGCATCCTATATCTCGAAAGATCACATTCAATAAATCATCGAGATAATGACTAATAAAATTATTTATATACATATAAATTTTAATGTATTTTTATATATTTTTTCACATTAATATACATACAATGTAAATTTGCAAAAATATGTTGCTACTCTTTCTGTAATAATCATATATGTATCAATCCTTTTAGTTTATATGATCTTCGAAAATACAGCGATAGTAATTTTTAGCACAATCCATCTTTCAATTTGTAATAATCTGTATAAAATTTATAGTTATATATTAATTATATACTTATTAATTTCTCTTTTTAATAATAATTTATGTCTAATTATAATAAATATAATTGTATCACAATTATATTACAATTAGATATTACTAAAAGAAAAAAATTATTAATTATATGATTAATATTGACTATAATATATATTCAATATTAATCATATGATTATATTAATATATAAAAATTATTAATTATGACTAATTATAAATTGTTTTATAATTAATAATTGTTTTAAATTGATAAAATTAAAATTGTCGAAATACATATATGTGAAAAAAAAAAAAAAAGAAAACTGTAATTGTAAAAGTCAATCAAATACTTACTTGATCTGTATGCAATTACAACATACTTTTCTACGTCATTTTTATTAACTGCCACCTTTCGATATCTCGTGCAATGATTGTAACATAGCATGTGACAGACGCTTGGAAAAGTGCGATCGTTAAAATCACGATCCCTGGCACAAATTGTCCGATTACCATCATCATCGCTATCCTCCTCATACATGACCTGCGTCGCATGAGTAGTCATCTCCTCTCCTGAACCGATCACTTTTTTCTCATTACAGTGCTCGCAATTACACGCGGTTACATTCTCAATAATCGTCGCGAAGCACGATTCGAAAATAAGCACTGCACACACAGTAATTATTATAGAATTACGAGTTGCCTTTAATGAAAGCATCGTAAAGATTGCGTTACTGTTATTTAATTATTCTTATATACATGCATGCAGTAATTACATCCGAATAAAAATACTTTATGTGAATATTGAAAAATTGAAAATATTAAAAAAAAATGTTAAAAATATTTCATTTACAATTCTGAAATTTAGAGTAAAGTTTTTTATCTACGTACATAATGCAATTGTGATGTGTATCAGTCGCATATTTTAAGTCTATCAATCAAGAAATGAGATGAAACGTAATATGTCTGTCGAGTTGCAAAGTGCAATCGAAACTGAAGCTCGTTAAAGGCTATTTACGACGAAACTATTTGGCGTGCAGTGCTGTAGCAAAAACGAAAGTATTATCTCTTAGGAAAAATTGTATAATATTATTAATATAATTGTAGGGGCACATTTTTATGGAAAAATACATTTATATTTTCATTAGGAATTCGACGTTAATTATATACAGTTGCGACATAATTAATACATAATAAGCATAGATGTATCTCTTGATGAATGCAAGCGTTTGTAGCCTTAACGATTAACTGGGCAACCATAAATGACGAATACATAACTGTCGATATGTCGGGAATCGTTACACTGACCTTTGATCTCAGAAAATAATCTAATACGCATATACATCAACATCATTATTACGACATGATGTAAAATGATTATTATCGCCTGCTTGCACGCGTTTTCTAACATAACATTAATATAACTTGAATCTATAATAATAAATTAATAAATTTAATAATAATAATAATTTAAGTACATAATTAATTAAAGAATTACATTATGTATATGTACATATTATTTTAATGATATGGTACAGTATATTATAAAATTATAAAAGTTTTTTTACATAGAATTAAAAAAGTTACGTTTTAATACACATTACTAACATCGGGGGATATATGTATTCAAAGCGGATTTGTGCATAATGAAACGTTTCACCGTTATTCGCGAGAGTTTTTCGCAAATTACTTCAAACGTATTTTTTTTAATACAAACGATCTCTTTCAAAGATGCCGGCTGTCGTCGCTACTTCCACAGCACTCTCGCGTTATCGCTTTTATGTTAATTACCCGCGGGAGGTAATGCTCAGGGTAGTACTCGTGCAAGTCGAATGAGACAGGTGGTTCTAAGCTCTTCTCTTTTAGTCCATACTCTGAAAAAAGGAAGAATAATAAATATATAATGCTTTTACTCCATTTCCATAAGTTATATATATATATATATATATATATATATATATATATATATATATATAATAACTAAATCGTTCTACGATATATTTAAGTTATAATTAAATTTTCTTCGAAACTAATCGAGAAATCTAAATAAATAAAGAAGCACTTGCATCTAAAAAAAATGAATACTGAAATAACGTTAATATTTATCCTATAATCTTCCTAGAGTCGGTCAACGATATTTTCTCGAGCGATTGAATTTTGTCGGAATTCGGAATAGATATAATTCAAGTAGGTATAAGAGTTTCATGATATAAAGGCGCACGTTTGCAATATCAAATATATATTCGTGTGTAATCTTTTAAGTATAAGCGTATATATACCGCTTTGGATACCGCTTGCTGACACCTTAAATCTTGAAAGTTTATTGCCATGACAATAACCGCCAGCCAGCACAGCTAACAATTATATAATGTCTTGACTTATGGACTAATTTGCATTTTAATCCGACCATCTATTGTTACTCACCATTGTCGGTAGAATGCGCATCGTGTGCTTTAAGATGGCAAAGTTCGAGAGGTTGAAATGAGGTCACCGTCAATTTGTAAAACAATGAACGCGAGAAAACGAGATAAATGTTGCGGATGCGCGCTATGCGTATAAGAGTTTACTCAAAAATTAATCGCAGAGTAGTGTATAGTAATTAATTATCAAAGGATGTGTGTCATCTCTGTCTCTCTGTCCCTTATCTTTCCGTCGATATATTAAATAAACACTTAATAATATATTTACCTCGATCGTATGTTCGAATCTCTCTGGAATATAAAGGGGGAAAAAAAGTGGAACGAATGAAAAATAAAGTCGTTGCTCTCTACAAATACTGCTGGAAAAAATTCCGATTTGCCCAATGATATATCTTTTCTATGACCACCTTTTCTCTCTTTTCCTCGCAGAGTTCTCGAGTCTATTAACAACGTATCCTGATCAGATCCATTTGCCAGTCTGCCGATGCGAACGGCTTATCCGCTCGCTAATTGGTAATCATTCACACCGATACTTCAACTTTAATCTCGCATATGAATGTACGATAGTCGATATTTTCTATCGCAAAACTAAACTCATTAATTAATAAACTATTCTAATCCATTTTTTATTATGATAGAAAAATTTATTTAGCATGCACGGTGTGAATTTAAAAATTAACAAAGATAATTGTAATTTAAAATTATATTATTTTATGTAAAAAAAAAAAATACGTGCTCGCCGACTGCGATGTCACGGGTTGGGAAGTCGCTTTAGAAGCGATATCTGCGAATTTGAAATGCTGAAGTGGCGTGTAACGTAGGGGTGGCGAAAGAGGTCGGTTAAGAGTAGAGAACTGCGGAAAATTGTCAATCAGTGTGACCCATCTGAACTTGATTACAGCCTCGCAATCGCGCTTATATAGTCGGTTCCGAGCCTCAAAATCGCTTGGCCGATTTTTTTTTATGCAGCAATTACGAGAACCGGTTATTCGCGAGTTATAAATATCTGTCGTTTTGTCGCTCCATGCGCCACGCGAAATCTTTATTGTTTTATTTGCGCGCTGTTCCTTTAATTGCGTTATCGTGTACAATCTTTTATCAAATAAAAAAAAGTGGAACGCAGTACAAATTCAGATATTCAGGATATTTCAATCTCGATGTATGTATATGATGCCTCGTAACTGGTAGTAAAACCAGGAAGGATGATGATTTTACATTAAAAAAAAAAATATGTCAAAAATGTGAAATAAAATTTTTTATACGAGGGAGTTCTCGAGAAAATTTATTTCAAAAATCGGAAATATAATGATGCGTGTTTTTCTTTTTTCTTCTTTATTAACATTTTAGTTTTTTAATCATAACTTATTATAAATTGAATATTAAATGAAATTTCATTTCCATTGTGAGACAATATTGCGCACGTGGATTCGTCAAATGTGATGCTCTAGCTGTTATTTCTGTCATCCAATCTGCGCCGCTAGCTACATTCTCCCTTCATTTTGTTGTATTCACGTTTTCATCTGCCTCGTGCTTGTCCAGCACAGCCCAAAGCAGTTGAACCGAGTCGAGGTTCAATCAAAACCAATATGTCGCGCTCTCATGCGAATACACACCGCGATTTCTGCGAAAAGCGCGTTTGTACGCGTTTAAACGTGCATAAAGTATATGAAATTTCCCTACGAAACGTGTCATTTTAAAGGGCGAATTGCATGTAACTCTCTCGTAGGATTCCTACATATTTTTCATATGGCAGAAAGTGCACAATGAAGATATCACAATAAACTTTTATAATTTGAAATTTAGAGTTTATGCCTACAATAAACGGTTGCAAATATATTTTGCATATATATATATATAAATATATATATATATATATATATATATATATATATATATACAATATATACGCAACAACAAGGACAGAGAATAGTGATAAAAGATGACATTTTACAGTTGCGATGTAATATTAGTTTTGTACCAGTTTCTCCTCGGTTTTGTTGCGCGCGCGACATTTTCACGATGCCACGATGAAATAATATGGTTAAACTATATTATAGGTGCAACACACAAATACACGTGCGCGACTAGCCATACATCATACTTCGATGAAGATAAGAGCCATAACTTTTCACAGCGTTATACACTCTGAAGTGTACACGTCCGAACAAATTTCCGTTGAATTGGAGATTAGAAATCGATTGTGATAAATTATATTTCTGGCAAAATACGTGTCGCCCGACGGCGAATGATGCGGGAAAAATAAACGACTGACAGTTTAACATATTTGTGTTGTCACAAAGCGAGGGAGATTAGGGGATTATTATTAATCGCAACTTTCAAACGGGTTACGAGATCGATCTTCATGCGTGATCGATTACATATATAAAACATGTATTCTTTCTAAACCGAAACTGCCTAAGCTATTTTATCATCATTTTCTGATACACATCAGGCAAGTTAATCATAGTTAACTACTCGATATAATCGACTCACACATCAGTATCGAACGCTTCTATATGTTTGTGCATATGTACATCCACTATCTGGGCATGCTTATTATTATCCTGTAAGATTATGAATACGATTTTAAAGAAGCATGGCAGATACATGAATGGAAGTCGACTGTGTGTCAGTGCGTGTGTGTAATATGTGTATGTATATGTTCGTGAGCGTCGCATCCACCAGCAATTTACGGTAGCTTAAATCTACGTGTATACGTGTGTTACAATGTATGAAAAGTTGATTAACATATCGAGCGTAGATGTATAAGATGATAAATTAATGCACGTCTAGTTATACTCATTAATTTAATCATTTTAATTTTAATTACTTAATAATGTTTCCTTATAACGCAAACATGTAATGTATGTACATATATACGTAACAAGATAAGATATATGATTATAATTATATTTCAAATTTTGCATTCAAACATATATATATATATATATATATATATATATATATATATAATCCGTTTAACTCGTGAGAAATAATTATAACTTTTACTGTTCGCAAAATCAAATTAATTAATTGATTGATTCATGATGAACATGTTTTTAACCTCCGCATTGAAACTGTGACAGTATAATACTATTGAAAATTCAAGCTCAATTGAACTTTTGAATGTAAATTCAAACAATTGTAACAAGGATAGCCTATCGGATTCTTCAAAGTTAAATTAAGCAAAGGCTAAATGGAGTATTCTCTCCAGTGGGAGTCCTATAAAAACGAGAGTAAAATAATAATAGCACAAAGGTCGCTATTCATGGTAGGTCATTTCTGTAACAATAATAGCATCTGCTCAAGCTGGTCATAGGTCCCACGTGTGCAGGACACATTGTGGATAAGATCGCGACATGCGTTCATGATTTCAACCACGAAGTAAAAATTCACAGGAGCGAAATAATTCGACGTGCATACTGTACCCTCGGTTTCCATTCATGAATCTCCTTCGCATATTATGGGGTGCACTAATAAAAGGGAAAAGGGAAGATTGCAGCTTCTATGTATTGTAATATATTTAATCCACATGTTGGAAAAATACAAGAAGTAAAATATTTTTACGAGAGAAAAAGATATAAAAAGATATGAAAAATATAAAAGTAATGTAGTCTCCAAGTAAATTAACTTTATTTATATCAAATCAACTCGTTATTCGATATGGTAACTTAATCTTTATGAAATTATCTTACATATACGGTAGAGAAATATAGAATTTACAAGATTTATCACTCGTGAATCCACCGATGTGTACGAAGCGCAGCATCGATGTTAAAAATCGAGGACCGAAAATTTCTTAAACAAAATAAAAATCATTGTAAAACTAATAGAATTGACAAGCAACAGCTGATCACAACCGGGTTATTTTGCTACTCGTTGTGATTGTAAAAGTTGCATTAAAAATTAATAATCCTCACACCCGTGTATTTTTCATCAAATGTTTGTTTATCACGCGTTTTCATCGTTTTTCACGCCGCGTCATTATACACACAAACTCGTTTTAATAGTTAACTCATATAATCCGCGCGTATCGGGAAGCAGATATTAATGGCCCGCGATATCCCTACCAGGATAATACCGCTGCATGCTGATGAGTAACGTTCATTACGAGAGCATTACCTCGGGATAACCTGTACGCAAGGGTGCAGACTAATCCTAGATTGATAAGTAGAATCCTGCGCGTACTACCGCGTGTATTCACGACCGGTGAATCTTGCAAACTCGACGTTTCTCTATCGGATACGTAAGATAATTTCATAAATATTAAGTAACATCTATCAAATCGGATAACAGATTAATCCGATAAATAATTCATTGGAGTACTTATACATTTAACTTATTTTTATATTTGTCTCTCTCTCTCTCTCTCTCTCTCTCTCTCTCGTAAAAATATTTTATTTTTACATATCTTTATAGCACACGGATTAAAGAATAATAACATTTTTTTAATATTAAAAATATTTCTGACATATAAAATCATGTATTTTTCAACGAGTTCAGTAAGTGACATTGCAATCTTTTTAGAGCGGAAATAAAATAAAATTGAAGTATTACGTAATCATTATTCAATTGGATAATTATGCAGTTAAAAGTTTTATTAAAAAATTTATTTTGAAAACACGGCCGAGTGATTTATTTTAATCATCATAAATAATAATAACGAGAGACAATGGAAATTGATTTAAAATATAATGAAAAATATTCGCATCATTGATTTAGCTTATTAACTTGTTACATGGCGCAATGAAGGGAAAAATACAGTGACGTTAAACGGTGTTTATAGAGTACATCTAAACGAGAACACTCGAGAATAAATTATGTGCGTGCGGCGCGGAGTTGCCATAACTTTAGCGTACGATACTGATTATGAGGGATATGAAGTTCTCTAGTGGGACACGTATTCTATACTACGTGAGAACTAATGCGACGTAGAAAACCATCTCGCTCGTATTTCTCAGCCCTTTTTCCTTTTTTTTTTTCTTTCTTTTTTCTCTTTTCAAATATACTAATAAGGTCTTACAATTAGCCAGAAATGAAAAAATGGTCGCTTTATCACATTACACAGTAAAAAATAAATGTTAATTTTAACATTTTTTGCATGTCCCAAAAAATCCACTCTAAATTTTAAGTTAAAATAACTCATTTATTGTGCGTTACTTATTGACAAATTAGAAATGTTAAATAATTCACACAAACTTTACATTTATTTTGGTTATTGTGACTTTAAGTGTGATGCAAAAATAACATACAAATTAATTAAAACCTACATGAAAGAGTAGTTACAATAAGTTGTGTGTTAAAGTTCCTGATTACTCAAAGATTTATTTGAACTTTTCTTAGAATGTTAAATTGATTTTGAAATAATTACTAATGATGTGTTAAAAACACTCAAGATAATATTCCATTTCTAAGAGACATACACAAAGTGTTAAGTTACAAAATTGACATAAATGTAACACATGAAAATGTTATAAAAATAATAACGTATCGGCTGTATGTTAAATTTTACATCGAAGTAGTAATTAAACCGTGGTAACACAAGAAAATTTTAACATATCGACGCACAATTTTTTACTGTGTATGTATGATTGCACTTGACATATTGTAATACTTTTAACGAAATGAATATTTTCAGTAAACCTACCAAATAATTAATACCCGCGGAAGAGGTAGATATATGTACATTGATTGAAATGTTTTAGGAAAATATATATTTATGATACACAAGTAAGCACTTCTTACAATTAGTTTACTTCCCGGTGAGTCTTATGTGGGATCTGAACTCTTGAAAGAACATGAAAGCGCGGTCTGGTGTACCCCAAAGTTGCCGCAACATACACTTGCCTTACTCATCGCATTACCTGAAACACTCTCGCATAGCTAACTCCTTTTACAATCGAATCCTCCTTCCTCTAGTGCGCGCCTTTATCGAACGAGTTCTCAGTTCTCAATCTCTTTTTTACACCGCACAAAAATCCACGATTACCATCGGATTTCTGTGGATCGTAAAGCCGTAATTACGTCGTTCAGACGGAATGTCCACTATTGTCGGCAGTTATTTGCAATTCGTTTCATCTACTTAAGCGCGATCCTGTATATATGTATGTATGTATGAAAAGGGGAAGAGGGAATTGACAGACTTTGGACTCGGAGCCTGGGATTCGGAAAAGTTCATTGACGCTAATTCTCCGATGAACGAACGAGTCTTGTGTGCCACCACCGCTTGCCCAGCGACTTTGTAAAATCAATACCTCGCGAGTTTCCTGATATAGAAGTCTCGTTAAGCCCGATATTATCGGGGGCTTTGAATACTAATTCTGTATGCCGTGTATGCTCTCGCGGATAAACGAAACGCTTGTTTTCCCGCGGTATTATTTGCAAGTATTTTACCAGCGATACGATATGGCGATCGTGTCCTATTTTTTGTTCCAGTGGTATCAAAGATTAATGGAGAAAGGAGACGAGAAGCGTGCCGAATCTGTGATTAATCGACCGCTGTTTCGTTATACCGCTCACGTGTTGGGGAAACCGTGTTTGTCCTTATTTTTTGCTGCAATTAATTGAGATTAGTAACGATATTCAAAGAGGTGCGATATCGAGGACATTTATAAGCGCATTATGTTTTTAACGCCATTTAATTACAATTCTTTCATGCCGTTAGATTCCTCAATCGCTGCGTACGAAAAATATATTACAATATTACCGTAAAATTCAATAATCTCTTCAATATTATATTGCAACATGCTGACGAGTTTAATAAATAGATATGCAAAAAATAATTGTATATTTGCACACTCTTGCTAAGCAATCGAATAATTTTATTAGTCTGGAAAGGAAATGAATATCACATTGTAGTGTCTCTCGTTACAAACACACAAAAGTGCAAACACATCACGGCATTTCAAGTGTGTTCAAACACTGACAAATCTCCGCAAATAGTCCATTATTTGAATTGTTACATGCTAACTGCGTGAGGACAAATGTTAAAAGCATTAAGGGATGAAACGTACGACGAAAACGATTGAGAGCATTGAAAAGCTCCTGGAGAAAGGGATGGAGGAAAAGCGACGAAGACTAGGCGAATGGACGCAAGATACGGTTGCAGGAACTTTGCTTTCTGGCTTTTCCAAGAGGCGCGCGCGTCCACCAGGTGGTCATCAGCCGTAGTCTGCGGTGCCGAATGTGGGGTTCGTTTCCATCCTCTTCGTCCTTTCGTTCGTATTTTCCCATCCGTGATAGGAGTGAAGGAGGACCATCAACATCACCGTCCCATTCCGCAAAAGCTGGCTGCTCGGCCGCGACAAGGTCGACCTTTACTCGTTTGACCAGAGAAAGGCCAGATCCGCTTACGCCAGTACGAATTTGAGATTCCGTAAATCCACCAAAACTTCGACCTACGTCCTGCTGGCTTTCTACTTATCTGTTGGAAGAGAGCGAGAAAAGGAGGAAGAGAGAGAGAGAGAGAGAGAGAGAGGATGCGGGATCTGCAAGATAGAGGTGGCCAGACTATACCGTTTCCGGTACGATGAACAGAAATGCCTGACGTAATGCGAAAGGGAATCCGTGTAGATGCCACTTGCCACGGTATAAACACACGTATACACATACACATATTTACCGAAAGAAAGAGAGAGAGAGAGAGAGAGAGAGAGAGAGAGAGAGAGAGAGAGAGAGATATATGCATATATATATATATATATATATGTTTGCGCATACATACACACATGTATATCCGTACGAAGCAGTATCCTCGCTGACGAAATGTTTGAGAGATATCAAAACCGCACGTCCGTGAAGCCGTACCGGCCCTGAACCGACAACCCAGATATGACGGTTGCATGGCACTTCTATAATTAATTGCCACGTGGACTCGGTTCTCCGCAGCTGATTTATGCGAAGACGATGTCTATCTCTCCTGTCAAAGATATAATCTACAAAAAAAAAATTATGTTACCATTACGTGAAAATGGTTGTTTCGGCCAGGTTGCAGATAGACGAAGCAAGATGAAAAGAATTTCAATTCATCTATCTTTCGCGAAAGAGATCCACGACAACTGCTGTACGATAAATCGACTCACCTCTATACGGTAGATTACAAAAATAATCGTAGATACGTTCCTTGAGCTATTATTTTCAGGCTCCATTGAACAAGCCGCAAAGCGAGATAATTTTCGAATCTATTGTCTCTACATGGTCTCTGCGGCTGTTACTGCTCGATAAATCTTTATTTATCGACCGCGAAACTCGTTGGCGAAAATTACACCAGAGAAATATATATATATATTAGCCATTAAGATTAAACCTACCGTCGAATCAGAATGAAACATTTTTCTTAGTACATTGCAAAACTTACAGTATTATAAGCAAGTTATCAAAATGTGAGATTCGAGTCAGGTATTATCCTAAAATCTCATATTTTCAGCCCTATATATTCTTGAATAATATCAAAAATATTCAAGTAATTGATATAATTTTAACGACAATTTTAACTTTCGACAATATCTGTGTGAAATTCTTATCAAGACGCGTCCACTTTCAATCTCGTTTCGACGTAGATAATTAATGATATATCGATGATCCGTTTGATTTAAAGCAGACGAATTCTGGCTCTGACGAGCGAGTTAAATAAAGATGCAGCTGATATGTCAGCCAACAGCGATAACGTCAGTTTAAAATACCCCCGCGGAAGAGAGCGGTGGAGAGGCTGACAAGCCGGACGAGTTCCATCGGCGATCTAATTGCCGACGAAAATGATGGAAGCGAAGCCGCCGACGCGGGTAAAAGAGTAAAGGAGGCAAAGGAGGAAGAGGGAGAAGAGGGAGAAGAGGGAGAAGAGAGCGGGTGGATATAAAGGGAGGAGGCGGCTCTCCGCACACTATCTCGTTCTCCTCGCCTTTGCGAGCGAACAACCCCCGTGTACACTTGATTCAACAAAGCAAATCAGACTTCGACACGCGAAGTCGGTATGAGGAATCACGCGAGGTCGCCTTAATCCTCCCCTCCTTCCCTCGCAAGCCAATCTTTTCTGGCTGACTTCTTAGCCTTGCCCATGCTCCCCCGTAGAATTAGTGTCAAGCTAATTTCGCGTGGCTGAATTTAGAAGTTTCTTTTTGATCGTGTGTCTCGATGCTACCACCCGTTCCTCCACGATCATCCCGAAACCACCTTCGCCTCCCCTTCCCCGTCTTTCATGCCTCCCGCGCCCTTAACCCTTCGGATTCGACGGCGCGCCGCACCGCACCCGCTTCTACGAAAAAGCAATTGCTCTGTATTACACGATGCATTACGAAAGTTCCCGCGGAGCAATTTTTTTCGTGTTTTTTTTATTTTTTTTATTTTTTTTTTTTTTTTTTGCGCGCGAGTGGAAAGGGAGGAGAAAGCATGCGATCACCGAGAGTTCTAGCCCTCGTACCAATTTAGAGAGCCGTGTAGCCGGACAGATTGGGAATCTATGTAACGAATGGGATCACGAATGCGGATTTACGAGCACTCAGCGAGTGGGAACGGCAAAGTATGTTATTCGTTTGTTACATCAATCGCTATTATGCATATCTGCAACGCGCGTTTCGCACCCCGCGAAATAATTGAAAGAATACGTTTATATGAGGCACGTAAAGTCTTTGTCATATTATGCATGCGTATTAAGTGCTTAAATAAATAATCTTTATTGATTAAAATTAATATTCATCGAAAATTATATTTATTCAATTTATTTAAATTTATTTAATTTTGTGAGACACGCTAACCGAAAAAGTTGCTTGAATAAAGGAAATTGGCGAGCGTAAAATTCGTTAAAAAAGTATCTTTATTCAATAAATTACATATGTTAATGCAATATACTTATCAATCTAATTTACACTAATAATTATATATATTAAATCAATCAGATATTTTTCTCGCATTATTAATTATATGATTTGTTTGATCAACTTATAATATATTGAATTTTGCGTTTTGCTTATCGAATAGTTTTCTGTATACCCATAGTTTTTCTCGATATACATGTATTTGATCTGGATTCTTCTTCTGTAATTGAATATTATTTTTTATATTCTAACTGAATTCTTTTTTGAAATAATATCGAGATGATCACTGTACAACTAATGCTAATAAGAGTCTGGTCTCGTTCAGACGTAGACTAAAACTGCAACTACTGAAGCTGAAGAACCGACGTTGAAACAATACACCGGAACTACATAACTTTTAAACGCTGCTGGGCATGTGTTAAACTAGGTTTCCACGCCGCTTGGGATTAGCATTTTGACGACCTTTTTAAGAGCCTGAAACGTGATCGAAGTGAGACCTATAAACCCTGAGAAGCGAGAAAAATAACTGTGTTGTTGAATATTTCTTTTTTTAATACTGAAAAGACTAAGCACGCAAACATAAGAAAAATATAAATATCATAAACATGTATATATTGAAACGTATTATATATTCAATAGTACACAGACATTTCTAACTATGAGCAATGTAATTTACATGACAATTTCGTATTGATTTAAAATGCTTGAGATTATTAGCTTGACATATTTATTTAGAGAGCACACATAACAATTTTATAGATTTCTCTTTATATTCTATGAAAAAAGTTTTTTTCGCGCTCTGTCATTTTCTAATAAATCATTTTCAAGTGAGAAATTCACTAATATACATATTAAATCAAAATAATCAAAGAATAAATTTCAAAACTAAAATTGCAATTCTTTTTTAAGCTAAGTTGAAACAATATATCTAATAAAATTAATATAAGCAAAATTAATTGCGACATTTATTATATATTACTTTATATATATATATATATATATATATATATATATATATATAATGTATTATTATATATTAATGTATATATAATGTATTATTATATATTAACCTTTAGAGGACGGACATATTTTTTCGTAAACTTTTGTAATTTGAAATAAGAATTTTTATATTTTTATTATAGTGTTGTACTATGAAAAATAAAAGAGACCCTTATATAGAGCCAATATATATTTGCTTCCTGTCCGATACGGTAACAAAAATAGAAAAATTCCACAAAAGTATTATAATATTATAATTATCAAAGTGTTCATCTTTTATCTTAGTTTCGAATGATAAAAATAGCCAAAAAATATAATATTCACTAAAATATATATGAGTATATCATCAACAGATGTAACCTGTAAAAACTTGAGTTGAAAATGATTTATTAGAAAATGACAGTGCGAAAAAAACTTTTTTTTATAAAATATAAAGAGAAATAAAATTTGAATGTGAATTAGCAAAGAAACCCTTATGTAAAATATATTATATTTAAAGTGAAAATAGTTCAAAGCCAAAATATATTGGCTTCCCGTTCTCTAAAGATTAATAATATATATATATTATATATAATTATATATTATTAAATAATATATTATTTATCGCAATTGTAACAATAATAATTATTTATTTTACAATACTTTAGACATATGATTGAAAATTGAAAGTATATATTTTATCAACAGAGCAAGTTGCAAATCCTATACAAAGTTCCGAAAAGTGGCTGCAGATGGCAGATGTCTTCAATTCGTCCTTCTGGCTTCTGGCAGCACTTGGACGACGGACGACGGAGAGGTACTTAGTTAAGTGGTTTCTCGGGAGTAAGATCGCCGGGAATTACACGTCAATCTTTAAAATAATGTAGAATTGATTAAATAAAATATTTTCATCGATTCTCTCGCCACGCGAAGGTACACATTGTTTATAAAGAAGGTAAGACGAAATCTAACCTTTATTTTCTACCTTCATTTTCACGATAAATCGTGTAAGCCCAAGTAACACCGTTATGTCGGCATCGCCCAAGTCTCGAATTCGATCGAATTGCTAGGCTTTCAATGTTCAAAGTCTGTACCGCGAACTTGAATATCAATTAACTTTTTATATATGTCTTTCTGAACGATAAAACTTTCGCAATATCACGAAGCAAGAACAGAAAACTGTTCACGTTGATTTAATGCCTTGCCGACGATTTTGGACGAAGTTGACGTCACTGCTGAAAGATCAATAACTGTATCAGACCTTTATTTGCGTTGTTTTCCTTTATTAGTTGGATGATGCATATATACTGATATCTTTTTAAAACGTATTTTGTTAAAAATAAATATATGTATTCTCTTTTCTCTCTCTCTCTCTCTCTCTCTCCCCCTCTCTCTCTTCCCTCCCTCTCTCTCTCTCTCTCTCTCTCTCTCTCTCTCGTCTTGAATATATGATTAGAAATTTGTACTGTAATTCCTCAGGTATTGATCACTATACGACAAGATGATGTCTGATCGGAAAGCTGAGTTAGAAAGAAAGAAGGCAAAGTTGCAAGCTATTAGGGAAGAAAAGGAAAGACGCAGGAGGGAAAAAGAACAGAAAGATGTAAGAAATAAATATAAGTGTTTAATTATAAACAGATATTTTTTGTTTATATATACATGTATGAAAATAGTTATTGTGATATAAAAATGATTTGTGGATTATAGGTAGAGGAAGCGACTGTCAGAGCTGCTGGCACTGACAAAGATCAACGGAAGGAGATAGATGCAATGCTGTCCTCCTTGGGTGTAGCACCGGTATCAGGTATACAATATACATATTTTATTCTATGTATATTATTTGCTGAAACATTTTTTTATCTAACGTTCTGTTTCTATTTGTTTTCAGACGTACTATCTAGTTTATCTAGTATGAGTTCTTTAACTCCGGAACAAAGTGCCAATGCTACACCAGATGCCAGTTTGCAACCTTCTAGTATAAATTCTGCTCAAAGGTATTGATATGATTTCCATCTTTTATATATATGTATTTTCAAATGATTTTTATATGTATACTATATATTATACTTTCGCTCTGGCACAAAGCAGCGCAAGTCGAAGGAAGAATCGGGAGCTCACAATAGTTTCTGTAGCACATACAAACATTCCACCAAAAGAACCAGTTGTTTACAGCAAGCAAACGCAGACCATTCAGACAACGCATACATCTCACGACGGTGAGTCAATATTTCTCTTATTTATTTATTGCACATAAGTGTTACATCTCACTCATAATCTTGCAAAGAAACATTTAGATATTAGAAAACACGTTTTCTTGATATTAAATTCACAACGTTTAAAAATATAAATATTGATGGAATTGAAATATAATTTGTTTTTGAAGATTTTTGAAATTGATTAATTGGTCACAAGATGTGTATTAAATATTGTTGTATTTTATATGACATAATTTTTAACAATGTTCTTTTCTTGCTATTTTATGCTAGATAATTCCATTGATTATCAATATTTACTTTAATATAAGTTCACACACAAGTTTATGCATTCTCACAATGCGTGTTTTTAAAATCACTGAAACATCATCAATCTACACATAGTTTTTAAATCGAGGAATTTATACATGATTGATTGACTATGGTAAAGTGGGTGGTGTATAAAAGAGAGAGTATATTATATATGTCATTTTTAATTGCAACATTGTGTTTACAAACCTGTAACCACATACTAAAGTCTTAACAACAATATTTTCTTGTGTGTTAACTATAAATGAAATGAATAATATTATTAATCATACAAGCGCAAATTTTTTTTAATTTTCTTTGAGTGATAAATAACATTAAGTTTGAGTTAATCTTTTAAATTTTTAATTGTTTTCTATAATTAATTTTCAAGTGGTGAGGAAACTTACATATTCTTAAACATGAATTTCATAATTCAATGCAGTGCAATTACCATTTTGTATATTTTTCTTTATATTATTTATGGGGAATTAACATTTTTCAACACTTATATAATTTTTTATATTTTATTGTTCAAATAATACTCTGCATTAAAAAATAACATTGAGTATCTTGTCTTTTGTGCTTTAATTGTTTAAGATTATACGTATTTATCAAAGATTGATTAAACAAAATGCTTATGCAAAACATTAATCAATACATGTAATTTATGACATTAATTAGTATATATTTAATTATATATACTGATTATTTATGTATTTAACTTTAAAAGTAAACAACACTATATTATTACATTATGATTAGTATTAACTGAAAATGAATAATAATATTTTTTTCTTATTGTGAGCCTTAGATTATGTGTGTAACAAATGTACCAGTCGGTATAACAAGTAGTATGCGCGTTTATATATATATATATGTATAATAATCAGTCTGGGTTTGGTTTAAATTATGTTTCTTTTTGGTGGTGGCAATGTTCTTACATATTTCATTTCCATGACACATACAACCGCAAATTCAGTTAGTTCTTGAATGTTTACATTATGTTTTGCTATTAATCTCATTGTCAGTCTTACATTCTGCTAGTAAAAGAAAAATTATGAACAATTTATATTAATGATTAACAAATTATATAATTTCTATATATTTTATTCCTATACCACCTACTTTACTATAGGAAAAAAAGAGACACTATCATATGACAATAATTTTGATAATATTGAAATTTTTGTAGAAAATGTTCTTTTTTTAAAATTGAATAACTGTTCAATCCATTATCTTAAAGTACATACTGTTAAAGGGGAAATGCTAAAAAAATATGTATATATACATAAATATATACAGATACATAGTAAATTCTTTATATATGTTTTCTAACTGATCTTGCGGTGTTAATTAAACATACGCGTATTCCCTTGTCTTGCGATACAATCTGATCGATTCATCCGGTGTTGGACACAAGGACTGTCCACATCGTCCTCTGCATACACCATCTACTCCTCCTGTTCAACAACAACACCAACTCACTCTTGCTCCGCAGGCTACTTTGAGACTGACTGGTGGCGTCCCAGGAAAGGTGGGTCTGCACCAAACTACCTATGTATGTTCTGTCTACTTTTTTACTACCCTTCCATAATTGTTGTACGACATTATATTATAGAGGTAGAAACATATTGAGGAGGTAGAGATATGTCAAAGTGAAGAAATGTAGAATCTATGGGGTGCTTTATGCTTTTAAAAACATTGCTCTGCATTTTTTTTTTTTTTGTTTTTTTTACATTATGGTTTTTCGTTCTTCATATGTACCAAACTATGTGAAGACAACGAGGAATCATGAAGATTACTTATGACTTGCTACATACCTAATCAATTTTATATCGGAACTATTCTACACAAATTTTGTATGTGGAAATTTATAATTGAATACTATGTATTTACTAAGATATTATATATTTTGATATTATTTACAAACAAATAATTATTTAAAATATATTTCAAAGATAGTTTTATTCTTTTACTTCCACATACAGATGATCATTTACTTGCATTATAAAAAAGCTTACTCATGCTTCAATAATTTAACAGAATAATTAATTAAAAAAGTTACACAGCACATTAACTCTAGGCATTCTCGTTTTTGGGGAAAACGTAAGAAATTGAAACGCAAATGAAATTTTGATACAAAATGTTTATACCATGATTCATGCTGGCAGAGGATTGGTATTTGTGCTCACAAAATGATGATTACCAATATTTTCTTACACACACACACACACACACACACACAAATAGTTCAATATGACAAAACAGTCTATAATAATCTATGACAAGTATGTATAAGATATCAAAATAACTCTAATATTTTGTATTATTGCATTTTTAATCCTTATAAGGTAGTAATTGCTAACGTGTATTCTAACATTGATGGAGATGATTGCTTTTAAGATTATTTGCTTCATTAATGATTGCTCTCCATATACAAATAAAAAGAATAAAAAAGTCAATTTTGAAAGAGACTTAGGGGGGTGGGCATAAGTGTGACAAGGGATGTAAGTGCGATATTGCAACTCGTTTATTCGAAAGAGCACATCTATTAAATATAGCTTAAAAAATTAAAATTAATTATCATAATATTAATCAATAAATAATTGACACTGTAATTGCTAGTAACTGAAAGTGTTGAACATGAAAGATAAATATTAATTATCCTATGATAATAATAAACATTCTGAATATGTACGTTTCCTCTTATACGTAGGAATCGAGGAGCACCGCACAATATAAGAACTTACAAAATTATATCCACCTAACTACATTCAGCATTATTATAGTCTTTCTTGCAAAATACACAATATTTTTTAATATCAAAATAAACAGTTCTTTTTTATCGTTATTTACTTTTTGATTTTTTTTTATAAATATACAGCATTTGAAAATATATATTGTCTCTCTAAGATATATTCTTTTTTTAAACTATTAAATATATTACAGTTATTAAATTTTTTCTCATACTTTTATAAAAAGAAATCTTGTACTTTCGTACAATTTTACTATAAATTTTTTTTTATTTGAAATTAATGGTCTGAGTGTAGAGAGGTATTATTAGTGTAGTGCATTCTTATGATATATCATAACTAAGTACAATTTTTTTCCCTCCCCTTCTCAGCTCATGCATTCGACTATTACGGTAAGTTATGATTTCTCTTGGTTCTGAAAGCAATTTTTAGGTTCAGAATTAGGTTTAGTTTGGATTCGGTTTATTGCTCTTTTAAGGCAATGATTATTCTAAAGAAAAACTTGTTAGGTGAATTAGGATTATTAATTTTTAGCAATATATTAACGCGATATATCATTAGATTAAACTTTATAGATGTTATTCCAAATTATTTACTAAAACGAACGCATTAAGGTAAGAAAAATTGGACTTCAAATTCGCTTGCTAAAGTATATACATAACATATATTGTTCCTAGTCTATCAAAAACTTTCATTATACATTCGACATTCGATATTCACAACATAACAGATAATGTTTTTTATTTGCCTTTTTCTCAGGATAAATACAGCAAAGTCTAAAAAATATCTCTTTGAATTTGAAATAAATAGAAAAAATTCTATTAAAAATACAGGAAAATAAAAAAATACAACTCTCCACCCAGAATCTAATCGAGTTTTTGCGCTATCGGATCGCTTTTATATATATTTCTTCTGTGACTCTGACTCTTTCCTCTCGTTATGTTTATCTATTTTTGGGTGCCTTTGTTCTTATTTATTGTATCTGTTATTTTCCAAATATTTATCTGACATCCCGACTCTATTCAAAGAATCTACTATCAGACACATGACCCAAATCTATTTGCATATATTTGACTCTCAAAGAGCATGTACAAATTAAGATGGTTATTTCGACGTCCCTGGTTCCTAAATATGATTAGCAATATTTTCTTATCTTTTACAAACTATACTATTAATTTTACACAATAGGCATGTGAAAAAAAATATATTCTTTTTTGTATCTTAATATTGACAAAGGAATATAAAGAACAAATTGTTAAACCATTAACTAAAATGAGGAAAGATAAAAACTCTGACAATTATTTTAATGATATTCTTGATAACATATCTTATTGTTATTTAGATGATATATCAAGAATGTCAAAATGTCTTTTAAGGAAAATATCCATTGGCAAATCTTGTCACAACTTAACGCACCTTCCAGAGTTCTCGGCGTAATATCACGGTTATTATCTGAAATCTCTTTGGGAATGCTAACATATAACGCTTATTAACATGGAAGCAATTTTTATAGAGCTAAGGTGTTGTTGTGAAATATTAATTAAAATCAGATAGAAAATAATTTATTTTAGACACATTATCCTCAATATATACTAACTTTTAACAAACTTTTTTATTTAATAACACAAGGATCTTAATACTTTATATAAAGATGTATTGCTTGAGCTTTTAGTGGCAAAGGAATTTTTTTTATAAAATGTGTTCCTTGATTACAGAATATTGCTTTTTAACAGCACGAGGGTGGCGCGTAGTAAATTAACATCTAAAAAAAATTATATGAAATCGCAGCACAGCAGTACAGCATTCTCAAAAAATAATATGCATATTACGTACGAATATTTTTTATCGTGTTGAATATTGGTAGACATTTATTTTTGCTGCCAGTCGATTTTTTTTTAGAAAGTAATTACTATTTTAAATATTTTGAATAATTGAATCAAAAGCAGAAAGAACATGTACAGCTTTTATTTAGTAGTCGGAGATGTCAGTATGTTATATTAAATTAAGTCGTTTCAATTTTGTGATCCCTTAATTGTCTTCATTTTAGTTGTTATCGAAACTTCTTTCTAAAATTTATGAATACTGAGTTTTGCAAAATTTATTTTCCTCAAAAATATCCTACCTCGTCATGTTCTACATCGATTGACGCATTATGCAAAAAAAGAATATTTGATATATTTCGATATATTAAAAATATGTAGAAGAATTTAGAACAAAAATTCAATTTTCCTGTGTCTCATATTTAAACAAAGACAGACACATTATTAACCTTGTGAAAATGCATATTAAAAATAAATAATGGATTGGGAATTGACCTCCTAGAGTGCATCAATGTTTTAAAACATACAATTATTAATGGGAATATTGTACGCTTGTGTTTGTCAATCATAATATATAATATATATTATGATTTGATAATTTCAATTTCTACTTTCAATTTCTTAAACAATTGTTGATGTAATTTGCATGACAAAAAGAATCAGAAGAAGTTATTTGAATCTTATATTGAAGGAATGATGCAACAATAGAAATTTTTCACGATTAAATTAATATGCTAAACGAAAGACTCAAGTAACTTTTAATTTTTGTACATGTATAGTATGCATCAATAATGTTAATGAAAAATACTTTAAAAAGTCTACAAACTATTCTGGCAAATAGGATATCAAATTGATTGACATTTTCTTTTCCCTCCTTCAAGACGAGTACAATCTAAATCCTGGTTTAGAATGGGAGGACGAATTTACAGGTAGGTAATCCTCTCTAAGGACGATTCACTCTACCTAATTATTTCACGGACATGCTCATAATATTCACACTTTTACTCAAAGTTGCATCTAAAAGTAATTTTCACATAACTTTTTTATTGTAATTTGTCGTTTTTGCTTTATTTTGCACTGAATGGAGAGAATTACTGCTGATATTTACAAGTTGCTTGACAAGATGCTTTATTTTCTATTTCTCTTTTCAAGAAAAATTCTCTTTAAGTGTTGCACGTGCAAAAATTGAAATGTTTATAGCACTGTTATTTTTTAAAGCAGTGAATTATATTGCAAATTGATATCTGATAACTGACGATATTTAAGATTTGATACTTTAATCAAGAGATTTTGTTATTACACATTTATTATTTCTTTATTATTTTGAGAATTAAAGTGATAAAATTCTAGATTTTATTTTATTCGTTGCCATTATCGTAGCTGTTGTAAATTTAATTAACACTGCATGAGACCTGGAAAGATGCGTTAATTTATTCCACACTCTATATGTATTTATTTATTATATTAGTTTAAAAAAAGCTATAGCCACAATATTAAAGCTCACTTCTTTTCCAACTTCATTGTTCATTAATCTTCACAAATTCTATTTATTCATCAAATTAATCGTTATATTTGCAAAATGTATGTTAATACTAAAAAAGAGAGAAATGGTGAAACTTCATATACATATAATTGTCATGCTATACGCGTGATTCCTATATGACAATTTAAACAATAGCAAATAAATAGCGGCTAAAGGGGAAATCAATATTTTCTTAATTAGAATATTCACGTTTGTGTTTCTTTATATTTCCTATATATTGTCCCATTTCATTGATATTGCATGTCAACAAAGGGTGGAGAGAAATTGAAAAAAATTGAAAAAATAAAATGGTACCAATATATATCTAAAATTAATTTTATTTATGGTAGTATTCCAATAACCAGTCCACCTTTCGTATATATGTCTAATTTTGATCTCGTCTAGGCTCACATTCTCATTATACAATATATAACATTTCGTTTTTATGCATTTATTAAATTTTAAATTTTTTTAGCATGATACATTAATCAATATAGCGTTTATCAATGCTTCTAAATGTTGTTTCTTAAAAAAAGTTTGTTGTTAAAGATTGCAAATTAGCTACCTATGCAATTTATATTAAATAACATATTTTACTATGTTTTAAAGAAATGAGCATAAACTCTTTTTTTTATGATATGCTGGCATGTAAATTTTAGCACTTGAAATGTAAAAACAGATATAAAGATGTTGCAGAAATTAATGTTAGAATTTATGGATTAGTAGAATGCATAGTGTTGTGTTTCTCTCGTAGATGTATATATAAAATGACAAATTGCTGTACATATTATGAAAATTGTTCAATTTTTTCTTATATTTACAAAATATTTGTTTTCCTTTTTTTTTTTAAATAATAAAAGCATCTCTGAAAGATTCAATAAATTTGTTAGAATATTTTTGAAATTAAGTAAACATAGATAGATCAGTAGCTAGATAGTTAGTTACATCAAAGTTAGGGTACAGCGGAACCAGCTTATTCACCACAGTTTTGACATTTGATGATGGCCAAGCCGAAGACGAAGAAAATAGCTTGCCGCACATGGATGGTTTCCAAAGTAAGCTCCCACCAGGAATTCTCCCTCATGGATTACCGCAAGTTAAAGAAGTCCAGCCTGCCGTGACACAAGTAGAGCAAGAGAAAGAGAAAGAAAAACCCAAGAAAGAGGGTGAGTAAAATCATTAATCTCTTTACATTAATCTTACATTTAACGATCAAAAATCTTTATATTTTTGTTAATTCCAAAGTACGAGAGCTTAGTGAAGAAGAGAAGCAAATGATTATTCTGTCCGAGGACTTCCAACGATTCCTCGATCGCACTAGTAGGATTGTAGAAAGAGCATTAGGCGAATCAGTCGACATTTACACTGATTATACTGGTACTATGGATGAAGATGGAATGTAAGTATAAAAAGCGACATTTAAAAAATTTTTCAATTTTTTTCAATCTTTCCTTTTATAAGCTATAATTATAATTGTTTCAAAGATATATTTTGCTCAATTATCGACAATTATACAAAATTTATAATCGTTGCATTTACAGGGATGAGAAGAGTCATCAACGACTTTGGTTAAATCGTTCGTTTATCTGCGAACGATGGTCCCGTAATCGTTGTGTGACCTCTATGGATTGGTCGCCCCAATTCCCTGAGCTTTTAGCGGCTTCGTACAACAACAACGACGACACTCCCAACGATCCTGATGGAGTGTGCCTAATCTGGAACACGAAATTCAAGAAAACAACCCCGGAATTTATCTTTCACTGTCAATCGCCCGTTATGTCTACCACGTTTGCCAGATTCCACCCGAATTTAATCCTGGGTGGTACCTATTCCGGCCAGATTGTACTTTGGGATAATCGAGTGCAGAAGAGAACTCCCATACAGCGTACTCCCCTATCTGCTACCGCGCACACTGTAAGTGTTTCATTACATTTTGCGATGCGTTAATTAATTATTAATTAAGTAGTTAACTTTGTCTCTCTCTCTCTCTCTCTCTCTCTGACTATGAAAATTGTTACTTATCTTGCAGCACCCTGTATACTGCTTGAGCGTCGTTGGAACACAAAACGCACACAATCTGATCAGTATCTCGACGGATGGAAAATTATGCTCATGGAGTCTGGATATGTTATCACAACCGCAGGAAGCATTGGAGTTGCATACGAAGCAATCGAAAGCGATTGCTGCTACATGCTTAGCCTTTCCGCATGGTGACGTTAATAATTTTGTCATGGGAAGCGAGGATGGAACTGTATATTCAGGTAAATGCTATTGTCTATGTGGCATATTTATGTATATATACATATTTTATACATATAATATGTATTATATGTATTATATAATATATAATATGCCACATTATGTGTATATATTTTTTACGAAAAATTACTAACGATTTCAATAATGTCAAATAGCCTGCCGACACGGTAACCGTGCCGGCTTGACAGAAACATACGAAGGTCATCAGGGACCGGTTACCGGTATTAGTGCACACGCAGTACAGGGCGGAATAGATTTCTCCCATCTATTCCTAACGTCTTCCCTTGATTGGACTATTAAACTCTGGAGCCTTAAGGAGAATAAGCCGCTCTATTCTTTCGAGCACAATGGCGACTACGTTTACGACGTCGCCTGGTCGCCAACACATCCGGCGCTCTTTGCTTCTGTTGATGATTCAGGAAGGCTGGATTTGTGGAATCTGAACCAGGATACGGAGGTACCTACCGCTAGCGTTGTTGTCGATGGGTGTCCGGCTCTGAATAGAGTATCATGGACGCCAAGCGGATTGCACGTTACTGTCGGAGATGACACGGGTAAAATATGGGTTTATGACGTCGCCGAGGTACGTGTGATGATTATTTTGAAAATTTTTTTTAGTCTTTGCATAACAAATCTGATGATATATATATTTTGCTAATGAAATTTATTACGAGGACACAATGTTTCATTTTTTTCCAAATAGCATCTAGCTCATCCAAGGATTGATGAATGGAACAAGTTTTTGTACACGCAGCAGGATCTAAAAAACAACAAAGCAGATGAAGAATTGGATAAACTTAATCTTAGTTCTGGACCGTCTTCATTAACATCTATGACATCTATTTCATCAGTTCCTCTGAGATAAAAAATATAATTTTGTTTAATCATTTTAATCATTTCCTATTAAAATTAACTATACTTGCATTCATATAAAATATTGAAAAGTTTTCATTACATGCTTTTTATGATGATTTTATTAAATATAATATTAAATAAATAGTCGCCAATTTTCTATTTTGTGCTCTTAATGGAAGATGGCTATATTGAAATAACTTGTAATGCTTAAAGATATACATATTAAATATGCTAAATATATTAATAGTAATTCTAATAGAAATATATTTAATTAATATGATAAGAGATATAATAATTAAATATCTATTATTGGAATTGTAAATAATATTTAAGTTTTATTTTAAAAGATTTTTAGGGAATTTGTTGTGTGATAAAAGCCATATATATATATATGTATATGTTTCACAATAGTTTAGAGGTATTGTCAACATTTATGATAATATATTACGTAATGCCAAATTCAGGAGATTAAAGCCATTGATAGGAAATTATAAAAATATTGTTTGAATTTTACACGATATTTTTTATGACATACTCATTAAACTGTGTTGATATATATTTATATAATTCCTAACTCAAGTAATTTGCTCATATAATTCATTTTATTCGTTCATCTGTCACAATAATCGTTATTTTAAGAAATATATGTATATTTATTAAAATATTTTTGTAATATTTCATTTTTTTAAGTCAATCCAAATGTATATCGTTTATTGTAAAATATTGCAAATAAAATCTTCATAGACACACATTTTATCTTACAATTATAATATATATTTTCATATCATATATATTTTTTATAGACAAAGAGAATAACTCATTCACACTTATAGATTGTATTATATAAACATGCTGATGACGTCAATCTGCTGCTCATGACGCATCGTACGATAACGTGAGATAATTAGTATTAGGTTTAAATACGAATGACGACAACGACGACCTTTATTCCGGTAAGACAAGAGCTTGTCAATTTATAATAAAAAAAAAAATCATTTTCCATACATTTAATACATTCTTTTTCTCATTAATTTCTCTTATCGGCATTTCATAATAAGCCGCATTGAAATATATAGAATAGGATAAAGTGAGACAACAAATGGTTCAATGGGCGGGAGAAAGAGAGAATGAGAAGGGATGATGCATCGGCTGCTGACTTTACACAGGCGCCAGCGTCGATTCGTTTGTCGTCACTGGTAACAGCTAACTGCGAGAGCGAGAGGTGGTGACAGTTAGCGACTGTTCGTCGATCTGAACAGGTGGAATATTGTTCTTTTACTATAGCTATTCAAAGTGTTCTAGTTCAGTGCGCCTTCCTATTATCCCTTTCCCGTCACTTTTGTAAAAGAAGAACAGTAGCGAATCATAACAGCCTGAAAGAAACCGCACCGCAAACATGGGTGAAAAGACTGGTAAGTCACGAATTAGAGTCTTTATTATTATATTATACCTGGAGGTAGAGAAAAACATTCAGAGAAACTCGGACAAAAAATTGTTTCTATTTTAAAATTAACAAAAACGTGAGCTTTTCATATTGGAAAGATTGCTTCGACGCGATTTTTATGCAGACAGCTGTCCTTCGTTTCTCGAATTTATTATTTTGAATGGAATTATTTGAAAAATTTTTAAGGATTTTTTTAAATAATTCAATTTCGGAGAAATCGCAGTAAGCTTATGAACGATGATTGCCAATTTTATCACGCACGATAAGACAAAGATAAGCATTTTTTGGACACGTTTTCTCATTTTCTTCGAGCAGAGCACATTGTAATGACACCAAAATGCAAGACTTCGAATTCCACAACACTGATAATAGAGAGGCAAACCTTAGAGCCTCCAGCGGAGAATGGAAACGAGAACAATGTTCACATTGCCGGCGGCGATCACAAAGGAATTGTCATCAACAAACAAGCTGTGGCTGGTATGTCTTTACTTAATTTTCAATTGGTGACATTCGATAGATTACAATAAAATAAAAATAATATAAAACTCTCACAGTAACAAATGGAGAAGTTAGTCCTGCCCAGCTTTGCCTACAATTCAGAGTGTTTCTGGTGAGCGCACAAACTGGAAAGCACACACAAGAACAAAGAACTCTTCAATTTTGGTTCATCGATACACTGTCCGAAACGGAACAGCCAAGCGTTGCACAAGAATTTTTCAGAGAACTTGTCACTCCGCAGGAATTTCCTAGAGGTGAATTGTAATATGATATGTATCGATAACATACATACATTTCTTGGAACTACTTTAGATCATATGTATCCAATCTATCTGAGAAATATAAATGAATAATATTTCTATGTTGCTCTAACCAGTATGAACTAAGATCTAATTTTAAACTGCTGACCAGGAAAATAAGTTTAAATCTCAATTCTTATATGATATTTAAGAAGGAATATCAAATTTAATATTTAAGAAACTATTAACATTAATTTATCTTTTATAAATTTTTAATTTAATTATATTGACAAAAAACTAAACTTTATTATTATTTGCTTTATATATTTCTATGATATTATAATTAATCTTTCTTTTTCTCTTTTTTCTGTAGATTATGTGGGATTTATAAAAAAGATAATGAAATTGATGCAACATAAATATCCTAGTATTAAAAAACTAGAAATAGAATTGAGACAACTGGAAGAACCAATCACACTTCCAAGCAGACCATGTAAGTAAATAATAATTTTTTCTTTATTAATATACTACATAGATATTTACATATATATATATATATATATATATATATATATATATATATATATATATATATGGAATATAAATATAGATTTTTAGTTATATATTTTTATATACATTCCCATTTTCAAGTACAATCTTGTTTTGGTTAATAAACTAAAAAGTCTATACGGGAGAAGGGTTAACGGTTATTTGATTAAACTGATTGTTCTTAATGGTTCCTTATTGAAAGATATTGGAGCAACGTGTCTCAAGTGCACATTGCAGCTGAATGCAAAAGGAAATGCACACTTGACTAAAACTCTCAGTGGCTTATATATATATCCATTATGTAATTTAAGTCAAAGTTTTCCCATGTACATTTTGTGCTCACAATTACATTAATCACAATTGTATTAAGCGTGAACATCTATTTCATACTTAATTTCTATTATTCACAGCTACTGGTCACTTACTATTCACACTTCCTCCCTCTGAGAAAGTTATAAGGACATCAGGTTCGAGAATGAAAAAATTTCAGCATTTTTGTCACATTTTTATTGATGTTTATTCTCTTTTTCTCATACACAGGCTAATAATCCAAACAAAACTGATACACACATAATAAAGTTTCTTATAACACAATAATTATTCGAGACAAAATAGTCGCAAAGTTTTTTCAGTATATAATTAAAATAAAAAAAATAGCAAATAGGCATATATATATATTATGTTGCTTAGCACAATATCATTTGGTAACCATAACAACATTGGCTTAACATAGTTTGCCTAGCATTATGTTTTGCATTGCATTGATTTATATAAGAGTATAATGATATTCCATTTAGCAATTTGAGAGACATAAAACGATACATTTTTATCATCTTGATTAAAATCGAAATATGTTATGCAATAAATTATGCAATATATTATGCAAGTTTAGAAAGTGTTAATTATATACTTTAATCATGTAAAGGATTTTCCGATCTATTTAACAGAACGATCAATCACTAGAGAACACATTAATTAGAGTGTAAAAAACATCCCACTTAACTACTTGACTTGACCTGAATATTATATTTCCTACATGGTGCATATCTACCCTATCACATAGCATGATTATAGACATATAAAATTGTTATCCATTATATAAAACACAATTCACAATTTTATAATTTATTATACAAGAATAACTTGATATATTATATGATAAATATTAGCTGTTTAATATGGATTCTTTTAATTAAAACTTTATTTCGACAGTGTGTTGTTTCATCTTCATTGATTTTAAATTAAAAGACTCACATAACATCAAAAGCATATGCACGTATCATTACATATTCTTAAAAATATCATTTTTATTCTTTTTAAATTCTAATTATTACTAATTGATTATCCGTTACTATATAGTACAACAATATTACCACTTTAGTCCTCATTTTGTAAGGAAATGCATCCATGTAGAGCACGAACCTTCTAATTATGGTCATTAGCTACCATATACATATATGTGTTCGAGTTCCACACATACACTTTAGTTGTATCCTTCACTAACGGTTCTAGCTCGACTCTAGTTATAGAAAAAAAAATATTAGTTAAACTCTGCACTATATTACAGCTGTACAACACATACCTTGAAACATATTTCACATATTTTTACATTGACATATTAGAAGTTAATATTACAAACTTACAATTAGACTCATCTACACTCTCATCTACATGGCAGAAAATTTAACTTGCATATGGAGTGCTGTTATTCTTGTCTCGATGCTATTAACTATAATTTAATATTAATTTAATATTTACAATAGGCATACATGCAGCTTTAAAATCTGACCAATCCCATTAATGTAATTACATGATTAAATATATATAATTTTTTTCTTTTTTTTTTTTTATTAAGTATCTGCTGACGAAACCATCATGGGTCAAGTGATTGAGCTAACAGTAGAAAAAGTTTTGGAACTCATTGAGTCTGCCTATCCAAACCCAGTAACTGTGGTTGACATTTCAAAGTAAGTACTTGTATTAAATAGGATTTAATTAAGAGAATAGAATTTTATTAAGAGAATATACATTTAATATAATTATTTAAAAACAATTATATGTAATTATTTTTATAAAAAATTGTATAATTATTTTTATAATAAATTGTTGCACATAATAATAAGTTTTTGATTATGTTTTTAGGGAACATGGCTGGGAACCATTAGAGGTGGAAGCTAAATTGAAAGAACTTCAAGAAAAAGGGCTCATTAAAGCATTGGATCATGGGGCTTTCACACGTGTTGTCCATGAAGATACTCAAGTCCAAGTAATTTATATTATTACTTGATTATGTATAATAGTGTGACTATTTTTTCCATTAATTTATATGTGTCTTAACATTGTAAAATTTAATTTTAGGTAGTGAAGCAGATGCCAACAATGGCAAGTGCAAAACAACCTACTATAGCTATCATTACAGCTCAATATTGTGAGAAACTTGCTGTAGACTCAATGATTGAAAATAAGGAAACCTTTGTTCGCTACACTACTGTTGGTAAGATTTTTTGCTATTTATCATTTGTATTTTAATATTTATTTTATATTACACACAAGAAAAGACAATTCTGAACTATAACACTCGCAATAGACCTGAATAATATTAACTAATTTCTATTCTCACGAGACAAATGACGAATAATGGTAATTGAATTCTAGTAGAATATATTAAAATATTAGAAAAATAATTTTATTAACTCTTTTGTTGCTTTTATTTCTACGTACATTCTCTTAAAACATGTTATTGCATAGAATCATTAAAAAAATTTTTTAATTAAATTATTTCTACTAAACTTCTATCGTATTTTCTATCGTCTTATTTTGATTATATGCTATAATTTTTTCCTTTTCCGCTTCTTGATGTGCAAATATGATTATTGATTTACATTATTTATTAATCGGCGGCAAATGCTCAAACGATATTGGGAATGTATATTTCACTATGCATGAAACTTTAGGTACCGCAAGCTCACCAGATACGACAGATGGAGTTCCGCGAGTGATATGCCGTTTCGGTAAAGTAGTTTATAACAAAAATCTCTATCGTTATTTTAATGTCATTTCATAACTTGTCAATTGCTTGCAACCGAAATGCAGGGCCGTGATGCCATAACATGTATTTTAAAACACATGCGTCTTTTTTATGCTATAGATCCATTTGATGTATTATGTTAATCATTTTTATTTCATAATATTTTTCACATATTTTGAATACATAATATTAACACAAAATGTTTTTGTACAGCTTTATGTTTGTTTTATGTATGGTGGTTTTGTTTTTATGTATATGTTTTATGTATTATATTTATTTTATTGGGTACTCACATGAATCATATGTATGATTAATATCAATATTTTTATTTTTAATTTTTTATTTCTCCAGTATTTAATATATTGTTGCAAAAAAAATATTTATTTCTTATTTCTTTTTTCTTAATATTAATAATAAAATTCTTTTCAACATTTTTTTTTTAAATTTTAATAGAGTATTTATATTCTCAATAACTGCAATACATTCTACAAAATATATTTAGCATCTCAACGAGGAAGTTCACCTTTTTAATGAAACTAAATAAGATTTTTGAATAGATTTTTATAATACTATGTATTTATTTCCATTATATCTAGTATTACTTGAGAGATATATTTATATGGAATAAATTTTTATCTATTTTATCATCACATATAACACAGGTTCCGTTCTACTTTGTTGATAGCCGCACAACGCACAATGTATCATACGCAAACCAAGAATAGACGGCAACATAAACTCAAGGTACATAAGAATACGAAAAATAAATAGCTACTATTTGTTATAGGGGAATCTAACATTTATACTTTGGGCAATATCGGTGCACATAGAATTGTGTGCACTAAATTGCCAACTGTGGGCCATACTAGAGAAGCGATGACCGCAGCCGGCAATACTACTACTAGATTGTTAGGTGTGTACAGTATTCTTTTCTTACTATTTCCTTTTCTCTTCTTTTTTTTTCAATTTTATTACAAGCGTTGTTATAATCTTTTGCATCTATGTATATCCAGGGACGTTTCAAAAGGTGGATTTTGTTTTTCTCGTCGGAGTTGGTGGTGGTGTTCCTCACTATACGGATTACAATAAACACGTACGATTGGGTGACGTAGTGATATCACATCCAACGCCGTATAATAATAAATATACATACGTTTATTGCGAAAATGCTAAGATGAGCGAAAACGGGAATTATCATTTCGAGACCAAAGAATATTGCCCGCCAAATCTCGGTCTTCAAGAAATCGCGGCAACTCTTAAGAAAGAGGTCATTTAGTTGATATTTATTTAAATAATTGTATTTACATTTGAATAATTATATATTTTTTTGTTGAAAATATTTATTTTTTTATAGGCTGAAAATGAAGCACTTCCGCCGTGGCAAACGTATATGAAGGAAGGTTTGGAAAATCTAATCAATCAGTCGGAACATGACTTCAACGCACCACCACCAGAATCCGATAAGCTATATATGGCTATTGGAGAAAGAGATGTCATCGAAGTATCTCATCCAACTGCACCACAGGATTCAATAAATAAAAGGTACTTGATGAAAATTAATTTGTTTGAATCATATAAATGAATACATATTTTAATATATAAGTATATATATATTAATATTGTTAAAGAACTGACGGATGTTCTCGAATCCATCTTGCGCCAGTGGCATCTGGTCGACAAATCGCACGAGACGATCAACTTAGACAAAAATTCGCAAGTCGATTCGGCGCGCTGGCATTTGATGCAGAAATGGATGCCGTGGTAGAGAGTATCTTAGGTAATTGCCGCGAAAATTTTGTCGTAATTCGCGGAATTGCCGATTACAAAGACGGTACCCGAATCAAAGAATGGCAACCTTACGCGGCATTGGCGGCAGCCAGTGTAATGAAAGCTATAATCTGCGCTATGGATCCACCGACCAATGATTAATGTCGCTCTTTCGTGTAGCTTTTATATAGCGTACAATGCAACACGCATAATTTTTCCTAGAATGAATGATAGTGTTTAAAATCAAAACGACTGATAAATATTGCACAAATAAGTGCACAAAAATAATAAGTAGTCGGTTAACTTTAATAGGTTTCTCACTTGTAAAAGTAGATTCTGCAATGCTTTATTCTATATTATAATTCACGTGCCACTTAAATCTTTTATAGATTTTTTCAGGTTAGTGCCATTTTTACAAATGTTTAATTGACAGTATTTTTAAAAAGTATCTTTCTACAGTCACATTATTGACATTGAAAATCGGAATTAGTTACAGTCAAGCATTCTTAAAAATATCGAGAAGAAGGTTTGGCTGTCGCATTGGTTGCTTAAATTTTACACTTTTATTTACTAAAAAAGGAATAGTGCCATTATTATCTTGCATAATTGTCGCATAATGAGTTATTGAGACAAGACGATTTCACATCAGTTTTTTATGAGGATAAACTTGTGATTAGATATGTTAAATAGTGTGTTATATCAACATATCTATATTTTCGACTTGAATACCAAATCAATGACGCTTCGAAAAAGATCCTCCTTTAGGTAGATGATGAATTTAATATCTTTATTTAACTTAATTTACAAAAATAGTTAGTTAGCACTTATTATTAGCATTTATATTTTTTATATTTGCTATAATTGAAATAATGAAGCAGTGAATAATGGAAATAATGAAGCATCAAGTTTATTTCAAGTGAAATATAGGATATTAATTTCTATTCTACTCTCAAGGTAGCTGATGAAAAAAAAATTTAATAGCGATTTAATTTAATCTTACAAAATAGCTACTTGTTGCATTCGTACTTGCTATAATTAAAATGATTAAACAATTGCACCAGATCCAAATGAGACATAGAATACCAATTAAACAAATTATTAAATAAATAAACTGTTCTAGCAGTAGATGTGATAGACGCAACTGGAAACTGAAAGTATATTTAACAGTATTTATCAAATCAAATCAAATTGTCGTTACAATATTGCTGGAATTATACTACATGTTTGTCAGAGTATATATATATATTGACGTTTTCAACAGATATTCATTCTATATTCTCATAGTATACATCTACGAAAATCATAATTTTTTTCTGAAATCTTAGATTACAATGGGATATGCAACAAAGGCTTCTCTTAAAATGTGCCAATGTGTTCATAATTAAATTCACTGCCCTTATAAAATCTGGATATTATCTTCGTGAACATTTTCGAGATGAATTTTCTGAATTTCTAGATCAAATTTTTTTAAAATGCTGTACAATTTCCTTATAATCAAGGAATTCTGCATTTAAAAATTACAGGGTAGTGTGCAGAAATATTTAATATTTAAATATCAAACTTGAGAATATGAACTTAAAGAATAAGAGAAAAAGTATAAAAATATACATATATAATATATATATGTATAAATGTTGTTAATGATAAAAGAAAGCTCGAAATTTTAGTGGAAATCAAAAATAACATAAAAACTATAAAAGTACGATTGATTCCAACTAACAACGTCTTAAAATTACAGAGCAAAATATTTTTACTTATTTGTTTATATTTTTTTTGCTGTGAAAATTTCATATTCCGTCTATATACTTTATGAGCCGTGTTGTGCAAATTTAAAAAATTTTTTATCGACATATGTAAGTTATCTACCGTTTGGAAAAATTTTATTTAATACTTATATATGCGTGTAACAAGATATTGATAAACATTATGTGAGTGAGGACTTTTATGCACAATAGGAAAATATTTAATTCCTATTCCTAATATTTTTCTATTGTGCATAGGCCCTGATAGGAGGACCTAAAATCAATGCGAAATGATAAAAGTCACTTGTTGCGTAGAAGCACACATTTGAAGTTCTATCAAATACCTATATAAAATGATTATTATATATATGTATATATACATATACAAAGAGATACATAAGTATATAGAATTTATGTATATATACAGAAATAAAGTAATATATAATATGTAAAATCGGGCCACACACATACGCGCGCGCGAGTTTATATTATAGACTATTAAATTATTTGTCTTACAACAGATTCCTATTTTAGGCCTAATATTAATATACTTTACGTACGATTAATGAAATTCCTTTGTTACGTCAACCGAAGCTTAAAAGGTTTAAGCTTCTAACCATGCATTCGTATTTGCGTTATTATTACGCGCTTTCAATACTAGTCGTATAACTGTGTTTTTTCTACACATATATTTATTACTTATATTTACTACTTTTTATTAAACTATGATAGATCATAAATAGCTAATATAATGTATGAATTATTATATGCGATTGCTTAGTTCATATCTCTTATAGGAAAGTGTCATGTTTCATAATGAATTACTTTCTACTCGATGAATAGCTATTATTATTTTATGATTTTCCAAATTATTCATACACTTATTAATTATTTATATATAACTTTGAGTTTCTAGAAACATTTAAAATATTACATAGTATATTAAACTGTTGACATTTTTAGTTTTTTTCTTTAAGAAAAGCCAATATTATTCTAAAGTTTTATTTTAATGTGTTTGAAAAATATATATTTTATTAATTTTTATAGATATTAAAATATACTTATTTTGCTTCGCTATACTTATAATTATATATTAAATTATTTATTATTATAATTATTAGAAAGGGTTAACGAAATATCGAGTCGTTATGACTTCCGGAAGAAAATGTGTGCTTCACATTTGTTCGTACGTAATTTGTCCGTAAGTTAGTCTTCCGATATAAAAACATAAAGATTTATTATGAAAAATCTGAGAATAAAACCTTGGTATTCGAGCTTAGATATTAAGAAATGGAAAGTGCCCATATAACAGTGATAAAAAAATCGGTACTTTATTATTATTCACAATATTGTAATTATAACGTGCAAAAATCTCATTGCGATTATAAAAACTTAGATATCGCTATTAAATGAAATTTTACAGAGACGCGCAACAATTCAAACACTGTACACTTTCATATATGAATGATGGTAATGATCCGAAGTTTGTGAATAATGATAATATATGTCATTCATCAGAGAACCGCACGATGTTGGTCCAGAAAGTAGGATAAGGCTTGGTATTTAATCTGCTTCACAGCAGAAAAAAAGCTGTGATAATTCTGGTATTTTTTTTTTTTTTGTCCAAGACGAAATAACGTAGTGTTGATATAGTAGAAAATAATCATTTTGCCGATTTTATTACTGGAACTTGTCCACCGCAATTTACACATTGTGCACATGCGGAGACGGAATGATGCGATATAATATAAACATAAATTTAATTTAATAAAACATGTATTTTGCGTTCTGTCGAAATATGCATCTAAGTCATAATATATGTCTTAAGGCGTATAAATAGTTTAACATTTATTTACATTGTAAGATCACTTTCATTGCTTTGTTTCTTTGTGACGAAATGTTTCAAAATTAAGTTATGTATATGTGGAATGTGTATTATTAATATTATTACTAAATATACGATCAATCGTTGATATCCTCTTTATCAATACATATTCTTAAAAAGAGTTTATCGTCATTAAACAACTATCGTTGCAATTTTGTAATATGTATCGAACCTTTACTTCTCGATAAGATTTCTTAAAGATTTATTATTTTCAACAATATTTATATTTTCAGTATTGTTCACATTCTCGATATCATTAGCGGATTTTATGGCTTTCGTGGTCAGTTTCTGCATTTCTTGTTCCTTTAAATTCAATTTAACGTATTGATTCCATGGTTGCTGCTTTGAAGTGCCAAAGATTATATATATGATACCACCTGCTATCGAATTGGCAGCGGCAATTAGAAAGACCAAACGCCATTGTCCCACATTTTGCTGTAGATAAATTTTGTAATTGATATTACAAAAACATTTTAAGATACAGTGTTTGTAAACATAATTTTTGTGCAAATTAAACTTACGTTATTATTCGTTAGTATACCAACGATTGCTGGCGAGAGAAAACCGGCACATACGATTATCATGTTGGCGAATCCGAGGAGGACACTAGCATAGTTCGGACTGAGATCGACAAAGGTTGTCAAAGTTGCTGCGGAAATGGCACCATTAACCGCTGTGCCGGTCATCATGAAGACAATCGCGAATAATGGATGACATCCGCTAAATCCGAGAGCCATAATGAGGACACCTTGTACACCGGTACAAACGAAGGTAGCTAATTTCCTAACATTCGTTAAGCTCATTCGCTTCGTACGTAGCAGCCAATCGCTCATGATGGAAAAGAAATACGAGAAGATCATTCTGACTATATGTGGTGCTCCTGCCAAGATTCCAGTCTGAAAAAAAAATAATTAGCATTTCGATTATAAATTATGTGGAAAAAAAAGATAAGAACCGATGTAATTTACGCATGTTGGTTCAGTATAATAATTGAAAAATAATCTTGTTACCGTTACAAGATTATGTATTACGCGAAACGCGTTACTTACAGTATTAATATTCCAACCGTGAATAAAGTTGAAGTAAGTCGGTGCCTGTGTCATCAACGTAAAGAAACCCCAAGCAGTGCTCCAATGTGCGAGAATGGTGATCCATACCGGTCCTGACAGAATTATTGATTTCCAAGGTATTGGCGTTTCCTCTTCGTCGACAGATTTAGCGATGTTATCCAAGATATGATTTTTCTCATCGTCGGAGATTCGTGGATGCTGTTGCGGCGAATCGTACACGAGAAATTTCCATAAGCAGTACCTGCGATTTATGGTGAATAAATCATCGAATCACACATCGAAAAACTGCAAATAATGTATGGAAAATCCAAAGAGATTTCATTCATCATGAGTTTGAAATAATAACGATTTTAGATGCACTCACCACATTACACCTATTAAAGACGTCACGTGGAAAGATGCACCCCAACCGAGGAAACTAGTCACAGCTGCACACAGGGGGTAAGTAATTGCAGCTCCCACAGAACTTCCTGAAAATTAGTTTAAAATTTAATAAACTTATTTTACCGTTATACCTCGGTCTTATGTGTAATAAAAATAATCTACATGATTCCTTACCAAGATAAGCGCTAACGAATCTGCTTCTCTCGTTTGGCGGAATCCACTTCGCCGTCATATCGTGCATCGATGGCCATGTAACACCCTGAAAAAAAATTATTAATATTTTTGGATATACAAGCAAACTTAAAAAATTAATAAATAATTTCTGTAAAAATGTAACTTACTGCGATGAAACCCTGCAACATTCGGAGAAATATCAAGCCGTACAGATGTGACGCGTAAGGAACGAGAAATCCTAAAAGAGCCGTTAATAAATTTCCTAAACCGAATACAAGTTTTGTACCATATCGCCTGGCTAGAAGACCACCAGGCAATTGTGATAACCAGTGCAACCAGTAATAGGCACCCAATACCAATCCTTGTTCGTATTCATTCCAGGCGAATCGATCTTCATACTAAATAAAATTGCGAATTATCGAAGAGAACATTCTTCCAAAAAAGGCGACACTAAAGAGATGTGTTTATTACAAATTTTATTTACAAAAAATATAATATTCCAAAATATCATCTTTCCAAAATACCGTAACATTTTCGGACGACGGTGTCGTAATCGAGAAAGATACGTTATTATTCTGAGATGTTTCGTTGGTCCAGATTAATGTACTATTTTCTGGATTGCATTGCACGACCGCTGCAGGTTTCGAATATGGTATCACCATTGCGACTATGGTAAGATTTAAGTTTAATCGCAACATATAATTAATGGCGAATCCACAAAAGACTAGGAACCATAAAACATCTCGGCAAGTAAGCAATTCCTTGCCTGCAACAAGTGCGATGTCTTTATCTTTTAATTTAATTTTATTATAAATATTATTTTATCTCTGATATTTTATTATCTTTTGTTTTAAAATAGGTTTCAAGGAAATGACTATACACGAAATGACTGAGAATAGTTAATTATAAAATAAATTAAATTGAAAGACGCATTGAGATTCAATGTTTCCAGATTACGTGTAATATTTTTTATATCTTTCTATTGATATTTGTATTGATTTATTATTAAAGAAGTTTATCGAATAACAAAATTTTTTTCAATATACTTACTTTTTCCCATTTTTGCTATTTTTTAAAAAAGATTGAATGTTTAATTAATAATCACTTGTTAATTATAATCTATCACTTTTAATATATTCTTACACATAGAATGTTTCAGATGTGCGATCCATTACGAGATGTCAAGAATGCAAATTTTATTTTTCGTGTTATATCAACTTTCCTGTTGAATATTTAAGTGAATTCTAATTTTAATAATATGAATTTATTTTATAGTAAATATGAATTCTTCTTGATCTCTCATACATATGTGTTAATCAGTTAATGTCACGCCAAACACTGCATGACTGTTCCTCGAGCAGAATCATGCAGACCGCAGAAATCTATGCAGGGATCCTCTACCTTCGCAGAAGTCGTGATAAGTGAGTTTCTGTTTCATAAAAATCTTCAAATTTTTGTATTGTACACAATGATTTTGCAATGTTAACAAAATCTTAATTTCAGTATCTTAAGTGTCCGAAAAATCGTATGCGTGTAATTTATTTGTACCTAACGCATATTTGATGTGATAACGTACATATTTTGGATTATTAAAAGATAACAGCGCATCGCGCCAATTTACTAATATGTTTTAATTTCATATTACACATACGTTGTTTTTTTTAATAATTAAGATACTGTATCATTAACATAAACACGAAATTTATTTATTATATTATCCTTATTATTTATATAACAATAACATAGAATAAGAATATATTATTTTCATTCCCTCTCCATCATATACATATAATTTTACATATTTCTAATACACCTATGAAAGCTTATATATTTTGCTTAAGACATTATGCATTTTAATGTACATGAGCAATGTCGCGAACAATAAATATAATCTTTTCTCGTATCACATTGAAATCACGCACAGAACAGTGACGTTTTCAATGGCATTGTAAACAACTCGCTGAAAATTTATGGAAGCTTCAACAACCAATATTTATCTAGACGTAAATCATTAACTATTGCGACACTAGCACATGAGCGAATATATTGTTTTGTTCTAACTTTTGGGATGAGTTAATTTGTTATGCGTACAATTATATTAATCGTAATTAAATTTAATTTTATTGTACTAATATAAAGCTTGCAAAAAGACTCACGGTGCAGAAAAATCTCATCGGTTTCATATAAGTGTCTCTCTCTTTCAAGATTTATAAAATATATTTATAAGACAGAAATAGTTATTATAATTTTGATTTTTTATTTCTCACGCTAAAATAGAGAAAGTTATCCATTCTTTATATATATATATATATATATATATATATATATATATATATATGCTAAAATAGAGAAAGTTATCCATTCTTTATATATATATATATATATATATATATATATATATACGCATATATTTTTCTTTTTTTTTTCAATTATAAAAATCTGAATTATAAAAGCGAAAATTCTTAATTGTAAATTCTTACATATATAAACTTATTTGTATTTTTTACTTAGTAAAGTGTGTTTTTTTAGTGCAGTGTTATTTAGTACAGACAAATGCACATCTCTTACTGAAATGTGAATTATGAAACTGTAGTAAATCATCAAAATTATAATCTCAAATTAATCTCTGAGCATAGTTCTTTCTCTGAACATTATTGATAAAATGAGCAAGCTAAAATTTGACCTCTTTTGTGTCAGTTTTATAAACTGTAAAATGGATAATAACCCGATTGTAAGATAAGTAGAATTTTATATATTATTATTTATATATTACAGGTTTTTTTGTTATATTATTGAATACATCAGTATAGTATATTCAATGTGGATTTTATATATATAATTATAATTACGAATTTGTATATTTAAACATAATGAATGTATAAATCACTCAATATTAAATAAAACGATATCAAACATAAAATTAAGTTTTTCGAAAACTATAAAACTTATTTAAAAATACACGATTAATTTGTGTAAAAATCAGAATTAATTTATAGCAGACTAAATATTTCTTTTGAGACTTTTGTTAAATTTTAATATGGTGACAGTGAATTTTAAGATAATTAATTATAAATTAAATTCTTTAGCAAGAAAAAATTGTATATTTTTTAAATTTCTTTCTAACAAACTGATTTACATACAACTGATATAATAATAATATTTGCGTTAAATCTCCCTATAATATAATACAGTGATAAAAAAATTACTTTTTATATAAAATTTTATTGATAATAACAGCATCGCGCATATGTGGTCATACAAAGATAATCGTTTATACAATTTTATTGATAAATAAAGCTTGCACTGTTTCCCAGTACCATGTTTTAATTGGAATTCTAATCGTCTTCTCATACAATCACATTTCTAATTAATTTATGAAAGCGATAACTATATGGAGCGAAGAAAAACCACGCGCTATAATCAGTCGCGTCTAATAATTATATGAATCTTCAATATACTTTAATTCAGGGTTGGGAAATAACGCGTTACTTGTAACGTCGTTATCGTTACAGTTACTTTTTTTTGGTAACTGTAACGGTAACGGCGTTATAAATTTTGTCTGTGACGGAAAAAGTAACTTCGTTACATTTTTCGATAATGAATAACAAAATTAACAGTTAATTTTATCGTTACTTTCCAAACAGCACATGTCTTTAAAAGATGCTTAAAAGACAACTTAAAAACGTCTTCTTTATCTTTTAAATATCTTTAAGATGATATAATTTCTAATTAAAAATGATCTTTTGGTCTTTCTGTATTGTCTGGAATTTTTTTCGAATATATTTGAATATACTTGAATATATTATACTTTTTTCGAATATAGTTTTCAAATAAAGAAAGATAAATATGTTTTGTTTCATGCATATGCGCGCATTTTATATAGTACATGTAACATATACTATAGATACCCAGGGAGAAAGAACCTATCGAGTCGAATTGACATCAAATTGATGTAAATTGCATCGATTCGATATCAATTTGATGTCGATTTGATGGTAATTTCTCACTGGGTATATGTGCACATATGCGTGAAGTGAAACTTAGGGATTGATAAGAGTATTGAAATGCATATAGAAACTGCTGGAATCTCTTTCTAATATCTTATAAAGTAACTTTCCCAACTTTGCTTTGATTTTATGCAAATTGTACCATCACAACCAAATAGAAGAAATTATGATCGATAGATGAAGTGTAAATAATATTTACTCAAATTTACAAATACTCTTATACTTTAGTTTTATCTGTAAATTTGATAAGTAATTTAAAAGATTTATCGAAAATTTGATACAATAATATTTAAATATACATGTATTTCTTTGTTAATAATTAACAATATTTAGTTTTATCTAATATTGCAAGATGATCGTGATGGAATATAACAGAGTCTGATTAAAATTACGTCATAAATTACGCAAACTTTTGAAAGAGAATATTGCGACGACTAAATTGATAAGATGTTAGCTCTAACGAAATAAGAAGTATCACACATTAGTCAATATTCTTTTTTTATAACGAAAGATTTTTCTGTAAACAAGAATTACTATTTGTCAAGATCTATTGGTTTATTCAGTGAAATTATTTTTCAGAAAAACTTTTCAATAAATAACGCACTATCTTTCTTCCAGTATAATCAGTTTCTTTCAATCTACAAACTATAAATGTGACGAATTTAAAAGATATACAAAAAATATAATATATTAATATTCAAAAAATAAAAATTAATCGCACATTACAATAATAATATTTAAATTATTTTAGTTGTGAACATATTACGATGAAAATTAATCACTATATATATAATTTACTTTTGCATTATTACTTTTGTTATAATTATTATTCGACATAATGTGTAGAAATCAAAGAACTCGACGTTTTGTGCGATAAATATAATTAAAGAATAGAATAATACAAAATTAAATTTACACAATTTATATATAGCATAATTTATACATGTCTCGCTGCATAAATTTTGTAATGTATTTTGAATCTTTTATGTATTTATGTACCTTTTTTCGCCAAAATATATTGTATTACATTAGCTATTCATGAACCTGAAATCCAAGAGAACATCATCGATTGATGTAATATTTCATCTTCTTGCAATTGCAATAAGTGACTGAAGCAAAAATAAATGACAAAAATTGATATATGATAAATGTGTATATTTGACCCATTTAAAGTTGTAATTTAAACGAGCAGTTATTTTAAGGAAAGTTGACAATATTAAACTAAATAAATACATATATATAAAATTACATAAATATAAGATATTAATAAAATTAAAAGACATAGACAGATATTCGTAATTTAATGGAGAGACCAATATCACACGAAATTTATAGTTGTAATATCTTTCTCAATGTCAATCAATCGTGACACACATACGTCCATTCGCATGATACAACATCTCATACTACTTCCTCTTTATTCGAAAAATTGGGGAAGAACCGGAAAAACAAGTATTTGCAAAAAATAAGTAAGACTAATTATATCGCAATATTTTTTAGTCAGAATTACTTTGAACAGACTGGTAATCGAGCGGGCGTTTTCCCTTTCGCATTTCTTGTTTGGTCCTTTTTAATCATGGTCGACCGGTAATCTCTCAATCACCAGGAACTAATTACAGTAATCTTAACTTATGGCTGGAGAAAAGTAACCGTTTTGCCGCGAATTTAGCCTGTGTAACAGATATGATGAAATCTACCGTGTTATTTCTCACTCGTCGCATTGAAACCATAGCACTTTTGTCGGCATTCTTTTCCATTTTTGCTGCATTTAATTGCATGTCGCTGATTATACAAGCGAGCAACAAGATTATTATCAGAATACGAATAAGATCGTAAAGAAAAAGTACAAGTAATTTTAATATCAATATATTCTGTCGTACAAAATCTATGCTATTTTTGATCTATGTTACGTGCCGGATAAAATGTAAAAATAAAATATGACATTAATATTGAATGAAAAAAAGTTTAAAATTACGTCGATATAATTTTTCTTGAGTTAAATTAATTATCAATTAAGTTAATTATTAAGTTAATAATTTTTTTAGATATTTTTCATATGTTGAATATTGCAAGAGATCCATTCCTGCAATTTATAAAAATGATAATTTTCCTGTACGCATATTAATTTAGTGCGCTACATAAAATCATATTTTTTAAAATTCAATAATTTATACACAACAGCAGTAGTTATAGTAACTTTATTTTTATATTTGTTCTAAATAATTAATTAATTAAATTAATATAATTTCTCTTATTGTTAGTCTGTTAAAATTAAAGAGAACTTTTTTGATTTGATAACATTCAAGAGATATTTAGATCTTTCAACTTCCTGTTGAATCACAAGTCTTGAAATTATATTTAAATATAATAAAATACGTACGTACGTCTCCTTGTTGTATTAATTCACGATAACCTTAAAATTTGCTTCTCAAACTTACATTTTCATTAATGAATGTTTAATCATGTGTAGACTAATGGATGCCCCACAGGGCATGCCGGTGCTGATTAAAAGTTTCGCCGCGATTTCATCAGAAGAAGGAGACAAGCCGTAACTTGCGTAGAAAAAAAACACTTTCCATATAAGCTTAGTGTGGGGAGACGTGGGGATAAACACAACAGTGTAATGCTTGGACTTGTTTTCATCCCGACAGTCTTAATCCAGCCTTTAGCCGAACCAGTTCAGGAAATCTCTGTTTATCTCCAGTATTGTATTGAGTGCTGTTTCTAAACTTTATTAGATCGAAGACGATATCGCTTCGCAGAAGCGATTTTTTGATAATTTTTTTATATTTTTTATATCAACGAGTGAAAATCAAAGGACATAGAGATAATATTCGGATAATTTTTAAATAAACAATTATTTATTAATTAATTGTCGACAATTATTATAAATTTATCGCTTATTTCAATTTTATTTATATCTTAAGAGTTATTTTCTCACGTCACTAAATCTTTTCTGGAAGGAAAAAACATAAAGAGTATGTAATATTATTATTTGTGTTTTTTTACAAAATATATTTTTACTTTGTATGTATCTATTTCGATTTATTTAGTCAGTTATATTTATTCAATTATACTTTGTCTGCTGAATTTTAATTGATCCAGAGTTTTCAGTACAAATAATATAATTTCGTTAAATTAAAAGGGAAGTAAAAAAAAAAACGATGCCAAGTAGTAAGACGAGAATTGCTATTATCGGTGGTGGAGTGGCTGGTTTGGTGGTAGCTCGTCATATGGTATCCAGATTAAATACTTATAATCTAATACTGTTCGAGCAAACCGATCATGTCGGTGGAACATGGGTCTACACTGACGAAACGCATCTCGATAAACATGGACTTTTAATTCACAGCAGCATGTATAAGAATCTTAGGTTCGTATAAATAATATATTAGTATCCAATAAACAAGGAACAAACATTTCTCAGCATCAAACATCTAGTTATCTTTTAATGAAAAATTAATCCAATCGTTTTTATGTACAATATTAACATAGAATATAATATCGAGCATGCTCGATGTAATGATAAGTAAAAAAAGATAACTCTAGAAAATTGAATTTAAAATTGTAAGTAAATATTTCTAAAATTGAATATAATTTTTGTTATTAATTCGTGTTTTAAATAATCATTAATGAATTTTTCATTAAAAACAAACCAAAAATTTTAAGTTTAATTCTACTCTCTTAACATTCAAGCAATTCAATTAGAATGTAAAAAATTAATATAATATATATAATTGAGGGAGGGAATATATAATTATTATGAAAAAAATGAACAGAATTGCATCAGTGGTGCGTGACAAGAAGACGGGATTTTGCGATTTTGTAAACGTGATGCTTTGTTTAGTGAGAGAATTACATCACTAGATCATTACATTAGCTAGCACGAGGACTACTTTTTATCAAAAAGATTATATATAATTTTTGTATACATAGATAATTAATTAGAACTGATTTTCATCGAACTTTTTCCTTGAGCTTATATTATAAACTTATATTTAAATTGTATATCTTACAATTGATATATATTTGATAGAGGTAAAATGACATTGTTAGATGATATCGAATTCTTCTCTGCTCCTCTTTTTTTTCGATTGAGACAATAAAAAGTTTCGATAATAAACACCCCAGGTAGCATTGTTCGTTTTAAAAACATTTTCTAAACGTATCTAATACGAAAAGATACGTTTAGAGAACGTTTATAAAACGAACATGTGCTACTTGGGACATACTCTAACAGCACACATGTTTAAAAGATGTTTTAACCGGAAATTCGAACCGAAAAGGAATTTAAACCGAAAACCGTTCTGTAACCTTTTTTTTAGGTGGACCGATACCAAAACGGAAACCAAATTTTGCAAAGTTTATAACACCGAAATTGTAACCGAACCAATATTAATATTATTTTCGATCAATAATTTTTTTGTTCTTTTTTCCGATTTTTAATCTATATACAGGGCCATTTTAATCTATGCACCCAAATTTCTTTGTACCTAAGACAGATACGGAAAAATGGTTCAGACAAAAGTTGTATGGTTTCGAGGGGGCCATAAGATGATACCATTGGTTTGACCTTGAAAAGTCATTTAAAGGTCACGTAAAGGTCACTTCAAGTTTTTTAAATGGAACACCCTATATATTTTTACATATTCTTGTAGCTCATCTCGAGAGCTTTCCAAAACACTTATGACAAAGTATTTTTCATTAAGTATTTTTTGAGTTATAAGGCTTCAAAGTTGCAGTATTTTGACATAAAATACAAGATATCTCGTAAAATATTCCTTTTTTTTTATTATCTTACTCTAATACTTTTATGCACAGAATAATGAGACGAATCAATTGGTGTAAAGAAAACACATAATTATGTTAAAGTAAAAATGTGTAACTGTTAGTTGCAAATTCAGATTTTTACTTTAACATAATTATGTGTTTTAATTATGCCAATTGATTCGTCTTGTTATTCTGTGCATAAAAGTATTAGAGTAAGATAATCAAAAAATGAATATTTTATGAGATATCTTATATTTTATGTCAAAATACTGCAACTTTGAAGCCTTATAACTCAAAAAATACTTAATGAAAAATACTTTGTCATAAGTGTTTTGGAAAGCTCTCGAGATGAGCTATAAGAATATGTAAAAATATATAGGGTGTTCCATTTTAAAAACTTGAAGTGACCTTTACGTGACCTTTAAATAACTTTTCAAGGTCAAACCAATGGTATCATCTTATCCCCCCCTCGAAACCATACAACTTTTGTCTGAACCATTTTTCCGTATCTGTCTTAGGTACAAAGAAATTTGGGTGCATAGATTAAAATGGCCCACCCATATAAAAGAAAAAAGACCATTGCCATTAAATTCAAACGAATGCGTAGTTCTAAAGATGTTAAAAATAGAAAAAAATAATTCCAATTCTAACAATAAAAATTACCATTTTAGCCCGTACACATGTACACGTATAAAATAAAACATTGTATTAAATAATATAATTTTTAATTTTTTATTTCTCGTCATCTGCAAATATATAGTTTAATGGAATCAATATAAAAAAAGTCATTTTATTAAATTTATCATTACACATTAAACTCTTTCCGTACAAGTAACTATAACCGAAAAAAAACGTTAAAAAACCGTAATCTTTTCGGTTTTGTTCACTGGTCAAGAAACCGAAATTGAAACTGAAACATTTATTTGACGTTTTATTAAGTCATAACCGAAACCGAACTGAAAAAAACTTTCGGTCCGGGTCCCTGGTTTTAACATCCTATGAATCTTTCATAAACATCTTTTGAGCATGTTGTGCTCTTAGGATAAACAACGTACGCATAGACTCTCACATGTACATGCAATATGCGTGACACGCAGTCTAATATATAAATACGATAAACTTTATCGACACGCGATACACTTTGCGACACATTATAACCATCATTTCTTGGTGACTAGTTCCGGAAAGAAAACGAATGCGATGATAATACAAAATCGGGTATCGAACTGATCAATAAAGGTATCGATGAGATAATAGTATCTTATTAATAGTGTAGATTGAAAAAGAAGACCCTAGAACTTATATACAGAAATATAACAATATATTACATGAAATCGATCAAATTGCAAAAAGTTACTTTTGCATTTTTGATTGAAAAATAATACGGGAGACCCTAGAACTTATACAGAAATATAATAATATGTTACATGAAATCGATCAAATTGCAAAAAGTTACTTTTGCATTTATTGCTTTAATCCTCCACATATGTCTGTTAATGTTTCGTACAGCATTATTTTTTTATATATTTTTTTTTTATCCTTTGCTAATACAATCGAAAATTGAGCCATATATCGCATTGTCAAGTTACATACACTGTAAATCTTCAGCTCCTCTAATTGATTTCATTTTATTAGCACTAAGAAATTTATTTTATTAGAAACTTTTGCCAGATGACAAAATAAAAACAAGAAAAATCAAAAATATTTTTCCAAATATACGAGCGTGTATTAAACGTTCTGCAACATTTTAAACGTATTTTTTTGTTATCTTATTATAAATAAAATATAATTTAATTAGATGTGCGAAGAAAAATCTTCCTATCTATTTTTATTCTATATTTGTCAAGTATCAAGTTTAAAATAGTTTAAAGCTTAAAGTTAAATACACACACTTTCGAATTAAATACACACACGCGCGAGCGTACGCGCCACACACAAAACTTGCAACTTAGCGTCTGCTTTATCGCGTCTCGGGTCATCATATCTTTTGAACTTCGTGTTAATAAAAATTGTGCGCGTGATCACCTTAATATGAGAGGAATCATTTAACAATAAGAGTGTGATGTTCTGATTTCTCTTACAGGACAAATCTACCGAAGGAAATAATGCAGATACCTGATTTTCCCTTTCAAAATCAAGAAGGTCCATCTTTTGTTCATCATAGCGTAATAAGAGAATATCTTTTGGATTATGCAAAACATTTCAATCTTCATCCTTACATTAAAGTGAGTTTTTAAATTATATAGACTCACAAAATCGATAAATAAATTATTATCCATTTGTCTCTATAATTTGTTTCTTTCAAATATATGATGTATGAAAGCAAGAAGTATAAAAACGTTTCTTCTTCACTCTAAAGAGCAGTTTTACACAATGGCTTGTTAGTGTTGATTTTGTGGATTACACTCGTTTATCTTTTTAGTTGAATACCTTGGTGAAACACGTGGAGCCGGAGATTCTGAAAAACGGCCAGACGTTGTGGACGCTGACGTATGAGGATTTGGAATCCAAAGTAGAGACCACGAAAACTTTTGACGCCGTGGTGTTGTGCAACGGTCATTACACTGTTGGTCATATTCCGCATATTCCAGGTATCGAAAACTTCCACGGTGGATGTATTCACAGTCATCAATACAGAATGCCGGAGGTATACGCTGACAAAAAAGTTTGCATACTCGGCGCGTCCTGGTCTGGTATTGATATCGCAATAGAAGTCTCGCAATATGCTGACAAAGTACGTACGCTTTCTATAATTATCTTCGCGAGATGTAAAAAATCCTCTTTTATTATTAACATTTGAACTTAATATTAGATAATCGATTTATAAAGTATTTATTTAAAGAAGATATAAGGTTTTATTGTACAAAAATAAAACAATATATATATATATATATATATATATATATATATATATATATATATATATAAATATAAAATAATTTAATGTAATCTTTTTTTTTAATTTAGGTGTACTTAAGCCATAATTTGACGGAGCGTATCAAGTCGAAGATGTCGAGCAACGTCGAGCAAAAACCTGGCATCGAGTCCATCCAAGGAAACGTTTTCATCTTCCGCGATGGTTCCTCAGCAGAAGTAGACAGTTTCATATATTGCACTGGTAATTATACTTGATATATTTGAAACATTTAATCAAACTTGACTTTTTCATTATTTATGATAATTAATCTTTGTCAGGTTACAAGTTCACGTATCCCTTTATGTCAACTAAAGTTGAGATACGTACGGACGATAACCACGTTGAACCCATATACAAGCAGCTGGTGCACATTAATTACACGGGTCTGTTTTTCATGGGTTTACCGGCGATCGTGATACCGTTCCCGATGTTCCACATTCAAGCACAATACATTCTTGGAATTCTGGAAGGCCGCATCCAATTGCCATCGTCGCAAAGAATGCGCGAGGAGTACGAGATCGAGAAGAAGGCCTTATTAGACCAAGGCATTCAGGTAAGACTCGCAATCAATTTCTCAAGTGCCTTAGACCTGATTGCATCAACATTATTTTGACTTTACATTATAATAATTATAATTATTTTCTTCACCGTTAGCTGAGACATATCAATAAACTGAAAGACAGGCAATGGGCTTACTACGACGAGATCGCGGCCGCTGCCAATGTGCCGAGTTTTCCACCGGTGATTAGGAAGATCTTCGATCACGCTAGCGAGATGCGTGACATAAACTTCACTACTTACAAAAATTATCAATACCGCATCATCGATAATGAAAACTTCAGCGTGTGTTGTTGTAAGCCTTGTTAGGGTCCACGTAAAAAAAAAAAAAAAAATGGAAAGTAAATGTAATCTTATCACAAACGGTCACAGGGTTCAAAAGCCAGGCCCTATGATGAACTGTTTGTCTCCCAATTGTAACACTATTTTACAAGTTCAACACAAGTAAACACTTTGTAGTTCGAAAGCAAATATTATTCCAATCGGAAACAATTTGCTAATTGTTATAACATGTGAATCGGAAAATGAAAGTACCGGCCCCGTTTATTGCATAAATAAGGATGATGCATAGATAAGGATATTTCTTATTTTATGACGTGCTTTTACACCAGACCGACTCGTCAACTTATATGCTAAACAATTGTGTTAAGAGAAGATAATTAAAACAGAGAAACACAGGGTTATCGATATTTTTGCAATATATGAAGAATGTAACATATATGTATTCTGACGTATAATCACTCGCCAGAAATCTTATCATATTTGTAATAAAAAAAAACAAGAATTCTATTTATATCTATGTTACCTTTATGCTGCACTAGAAATTATACAGTAAAATCAATCGTTTTTCTTTTTAATTTATTCAATCAAAATATTTTTTTGCACTATAAATTAGAGAATTAAAACACTTTGCAATTAATTTAAATATAGGAGACTTTAAACATGAGTAAAAGTAAAACATAAGACAAATGTATATACAGACAAAAAAATAAAATCCCTTATACCTAATTCTTATTTTTCTTTCTTACCTCAATATAAATAAATACATACAGATTTTCAATTTAATTTTTTCAATATAAGAGAGAAAAATTGGTAAGTATAGAAGAATGCTAAATAAATATACTCGTAAATATATATTTCGGAAGTACATAATTCTTTGAAATTACAATCTTATTCTATTTGCACTCTTTTTTTTTCTCTTCATACAAGATATAAAAATGAAAAAATTCATATTTTTCTGTTCTTGCCTAATGATGAATGATCGATACAATGTCACACATATCATTAACGACTTGATTGGAAATACTATAATGTGACTTATGTATTTCTTTAAATAGAATTATAATTCGTCGTGTGATTTTTGAAGATGATTTATAACGAAATCATACAGATCATCGAGATTACGCGAGCCATTGTACTCGAAGACTTTACGTCCGTCTCGATATAAATACAATGCTGGAAAACCCTCCACCTCTTGTTCGTTGCACAACTGTTTGCTTGTATCAAGTGTGCAATCAACTTTAGCAATATTTACGTTATCATTAGCAAAAAATTTTTTACCCAACTCCTCCCATGTAGGCGCCAAGCGTTTACAATGGCCACACCAGGGTGCAAAGAACTTTACAAAGGAAAAACCTTTCTCGATACCATGCTGGAAACTGTCAGCTGTCAAGCTTAATATAGCATGCGGGGCACCATCATTGTTTTCGCTCTTTCGACTCGATTCATCAGCATTCTTACTCAGCATCAGCGACACGTAGGCCTTCAGGTCTTCGTGAGTGCGCTGACCAGTGTATTTATCGATCTGAAAACTCATATTCCATTTTCTTTTTGTATCAAAATAAAATCAAAACATTCTATGTGAAATAATTCTCCTTTTTTAGAAAAATAAAAAAAACAAATTCAATCAACAATACCCTTTTCCCATCTTCAATCCACAATAATGTGGGATATCCTTTGATGTCAAATTGGCCACAAATAATACGATGCTGGGTACAGTCTATCTTAGAGATACTAACTGCGTCATCATTGCGAAGACTGTTAGCTAATCTGTCCCATATTAGTGCTAATTTTTGACAATGTCCACACCAAGGTGCATAAAACTTGACAAAATGATATCCAGAAGAAACATGTTTTTCAAATGTGTCCTTTGTTAATTCTAACAATCCATTCACTGCTTCTGGAGGAGATGGTGCAACATCTTCAACAGGTTCAATCTGCGAAATAATTACTATGATATTAGCAATTTGATATAAAGAGTGACATAAAATCCAAGATAAGTCACACATAAAATACGTACCGTAAGGGGACCACTTAGTTGTTCATTAATAAAGAAAGTCAAAGAAGGTAAATCTCGAGTTCCTCTAAATTTGTTTCCTCTGGTTTCTCCAGCTTTATACAATTTTAACCTATATTTATAAATTTCTAATATAATATAATATAATAATTTCAGAAACTATTGATTGATTTGCTATATATAGCATATGATATAGGAATATTATTAGATATTGAAATATTAAAATTATAAAATTATAATTGCATAATGAATATATGAAAAGCTAAAATCCATTCACTTGAATAAAACTTTTTTAATAAAAATTTCATTAATATAGATGGTAAAATAAAATTAATTAAATTACGTGGGATAGCCAGTAACATCGTGTTCACTACACAATGTGCTCTCCTTTGTACAATCAACTTTGGCAATTCTTATATTACTTTCATCTTCATTTAATATTTCTGCTAACTGCTCCCACGTAGGACGAAGTCTTTGGCAGTGTCCACACCTTTTAGAGAAAAAATTTTTTATCCGTCATAATTAATATAGTATATTGCAGATGGAGAAATTTTTTTCCCTCTCTATCTTTTAATTTACATCATATAAATAATGTGCATCACTTACCATGGTGCGTAGAACATAATAAAGTGATTCTTTGTTTTAATCTCCGTAGAGAAATTCTCGCTAGTATACTGAAGAGTAAATACATCGTTATTGTGGCCGTTACTAACTTGACTTAACATAAATAAAAACAAATATAGGATATGTTGTTTCGAGGCAATAAAAATTGTAGAATTAATCGCCATTGCAAGTCTATTTACACAATTACTCAATTCTTCTGTAAATAAAATTTCTTCACGAGCAGTACAAAAATTGTCAAATCCTTCACGTATTTGGATCGAGATTTTTAATCCCGAAGTTGCGCCAACCTAAACCCTCACCGAGCTAAACGAGATACTGTTAAAAAGACGTCTTATATCACATAATGTTATATCAAAAACAAATGATATATTTTAGTGTTGTATGTACATGTATATATATTTTGAAAAATTAGACAATTTTTCACAACTGTAGGACCTATTGTTCCAAGGCTCGCGCGAACGGATCGAATATCGAATCGCCGATTCCGCCCTCCATACAGTGTTGTTCACATTCTTTTTCTCGCGCATGCGCGAGAGAAAGCGAGAGCAACACTGCCTCGTAATGTCACTAGTAGCTTCTTTTGCCCGAAACATAAAGGAGAATTCACATGTCTGACGACAGTTTGAATTCAACCAATGAAAAATGTGAATTCTAAAAATATTTTTGTTCCTACAAAACAAACTCTTCTATTGGATATCCGATATCTATCATCGAATCCATGGTGTAAGAATACACCATTGTTAAGGCTATGAATGCCACCGGTATTCATAGTCCGATCTTATATTTAAGGTCGTCTTAAGATCTCGTTCAACCAATAAAATAATGCTATGCGGCTACTTCATTGATTGAACGGGATCTTATGATCGAGTCGATGCCATTGAGATATTATATAATGATATATATGTATCGATGCATAGATAATGAGATATATATATATATATATATATATATATATATATATATAATATCTCTATGGTCGATGCAGATTTTCTATTCGTTTGTAACAATATCTATAGTTTATTAGTTTTACACCAAACACTTGATACGCGTACTAAGTACTATACTAGCCAATCATGGCCAGTCTTCTAAAGAATGGAATGACTATGATTGGCCAGTAGTATTTAGTACACGCGTATCAAAGTATGTTGGTGTAAACAAAGCCAGTTTGTCTGATAAATTTGTCTATTATTTTCGCTTATTCGATTGATATATAAAAAAAACTAATCCAAAAACATATTGTCGTTTTTAATTTGAACATATTAAGAAATCATGTACCTATTTAATAAATTATTGTTTTCTTAATGAAAGCAACGAGAATTTATAATTATTTTCATATTCTATTTCTTTTGCACAAAAATTCACACAATACATAGCGATATGTACATAAATAACAACACTTTATTTCGTTAAAATTTATATGAGAAAAGAGTTTATATTTTGCATGTATCGTGACATTGTGATCGCAAATTCAAAATAACTTTTTGTATCTTTATGAAAAGATGAAAAAAAAATATATAAACATGAAAAGAAACAACAGTAGAAGCGTTTATAGCATCAGATTACAACCTTCATTTTATCAGTGTATATATAGGTATGTGCTGATTCTGCGATTCGATAATCATTTTGACATAAGAGCGCGATATCGGTTTATATCTGTGATGACTCAACCATTTGAAAATATCAGAAAATATTAAAAGTATACGAAAGAAATGAAAGAGATCGGAAATCGAGAAATGTAAAAATAATCGTTTAAATTTATTTTCAATACAGAGAAGATAAGCCAGGAAGGTAAACAACTCTTCTCCTTAGATTAAGAATATTTTGAATAAAAATAAACAAAAATTAACTTCTCATTTTAATTATGTTGAAAAAAATTTCACGCACGAATTAAGGTTATAATACTCATTTATGTTTACTTGTAAACAATGAGTTTATGTATAGAATATATATTTGCAATATTTTTTACTTTTTTATGTGTATATAATATTTTTACTTTTTTATGCGTATCTATATAATTTATGTACAAAAAATATTTATAAAATATATATAAGAGGACATGCAAATAGCTCATAAAAAAATTAATTTAAGTTCCCTCTCGTTCTCTCTCTCTCTCTTTCTCTCTCTCTCTCTCACTCTCATGAAATAGTTTTATATATATATATATATGCTATTTTTCTTGCTCTTATCATAAAAATAATTTTTTTTAATCTTGTAAAAGAAATTAATACTAAAAGAACACAAATATATATATATATATATATATATATGTGTGTGTATATGTATATATGTGTATAAATAGATTTTTTTAATCATAAAAAGGTTTACTATTTAATCCAGTCTTATAAAGGCATTGTATATGCATTTAAATTTATATATTCTAGATTAAAATGAATATACGTGAGAATGTTGAAAAGGCAACATCACTTGAATATGTAGATAAAAATGCCAAGTTCTTTCGACTGCCAGGATTAAGTCAAGCTGCAAAAGATCGAATGATGAATGATAGAAAAGTGAAGAAACCAAAAAACATACATGTTTGTACATATGTTAATTTGTAAAGCTAAGTGAACAAGAGAATATTTAAGTTTATTTATTTTCATATTTTTATACAAAAATTATTTATAGTATTTTTATTTATTTATTTAATTCTAGTTACTGGAAGACTCTGACAAGGATGACGATATTGTGAATAATTTTATGAATAATAAAGTTAAACCTACTTTTGATAAATATGCTGTTACTGCTGCTATTAAAGAGGTGAGTTAATATTTTTACATCTTTTAAAAAGATGTTTAATAATTATTAACCAAAAAATATTTAATATTTTGGATAGAAATAATAGCATCCAATCAGGATTTTAAAGGTAGGTAAAAAAGTTTAGGATGGTAAAAAAGTCTTTTATGACTTTTAAATTGCCAAAGTATATATAATTGAAAAGAAATGTGTGTGCACTTCATATATATTTCAAGCAATTATTTTTTTAAGTATATACAAAACTTATATGTAATATAAGCAATTACTATATATATATATATTGGACAGGTACATGGTGGTCGTGATCTTTCAAATAAATATTGGGAGAAGTGTTACAAAAAACGTCTTGAAGAGATAAGTAACTCTGAGAAAGAAATATCTCAGAAGACTTCTGATGATAATAATGTAACAGCATGTTTTGGAAATCAACTTGAGAACTTAGACAATATATACATTAAACAGAAACATAAATTGTCTAAAAATGCTGCAATTATGAGTCTTTTAAAGGTAAAACAACTCTCCTTAGAAGATATAGTTAATCCAAACAATGAAGCATCTGTAAAAAAAGAAGATAAATTGGAAGCTTTAGTAAGTACATAAGTAAACATCTATTTTTCTCTTTTTCTGATGTATAACATTATGTTATATAACACAATTGTAAAAAAATTCACTTTATATCAGCATGAAATGGCTGATGGATATATAATGGATAATGAATATAATAATGATCGTCAAGTGGAATTGGTTTCTCTTTATGAAGATCCTGAAATCTATGTTCATCCTTTACAAATAGGAATAGATGAAAGAAAATTCAAAAACACAGATTTTACTGTATCACGTATTGGTAAGAAAACAATAACAACACCGCAAGAATATTTTCTTGCAGCAACTAGGGATGATGATTTTAATTTTGTAAAGAAGGAAAAGAATACAACATAATAAATGTTTTATATTTATTATAAAACAAACATATATATATATAACAAAGTACTATGATCTTTTCATTCAACAATCCAATGAGCAGTTGAAGCTAATAAGTTAGGATGTGTATATTTATACAGACTTATACTACACTTATACTTTTAAAATATATATATGTAAGATTGTATAAAATTATGTTATGGATAGATTCAAAAATATATTTATCAAATTGAAATAATATGTATCAATCACAATAGAAGTAATTGAGAATGTAATCTTATTTTATATAAGTATTAATAATTATTATGTTATACAAAATCTTGAAGGAATATGTACAATTGACTTAAAAGATAGAGAGAATGAATGTTTCGCACAACTTTAATAACTGTAGTAGTATCTTTCTGATATTTGCCTTTTGAAGACATAACAAAATTGTAAACGCAGGACTTAATAAAAGCTTAATGTTACTTTTTGACAATAAATGTAGGACTGTTTCTTTGAAAAAAATTTATATTGTATATTTTCAGAAAATTTAAGATTATGCAACTTTCTCACGAGTTATTATGGCTCTTTTGAGAAGAGGTTATTAGCTATCTGGTATAAAATGATAATGTATATACTTATTATTAGCATATGATGGTCACTATATTTGAAAATAAATCGTATATAAATATCGTATAAAAAATATAATATTAATTACACATAATAAAATAAATCAATAATATAAAAAGAAGCAGTTACTTCTACTTGTTTATTTATTTTTATTTTGCATTGTTTTAATTTTTTATATTCAATTTCATGTCAATACTTTGAGATAAATTGTTTACATGTGCGTGTGTGTATATGTATATAAATAGATATATGTATGTACATATGTATATAATTTGCATTAAGCAATAGGAAAAACTGTTTAATTTCTGGGTTTCATAAATATTTTACAAACTTTAATATAAAATATATTCAAACACATTAATATAATTAAATCTGTTAAATTAATAAATATAATTAATAATAGAAGAAATTAAATCTCATTTAAATTTGTCTTTATTTTTAAAAAGATATTTGAACCAAAAATTTTGCACCGTGTGCAATAAGTATTTAGATAAAAATTTGTTTCTTATGGTTGTACAAAATACTTCATATATATTAGACTAATATACTTAGATACTTAATATATATTAGATTAATTCTACATTTTTATCAAAATATAAAATGTATATTGCTCACATTAGTGTACAAAATAAACAGTATTTTACTTTATACAAAAAAGTATGTAAAAGTAGTTGTGATTTGAATTATATTATATATTTTATATTAATTTTAATCATACTGAGTTTTTATATGTAATAAATATCAATATTAGTATCAAACTATCAATAATATTATATTTGAAGACAATTTTGATTACATACAAATAAAATTACACATCAACAACACAGTTTATACAATTATAAAATTACATGTATTAGAAATTGTTACTTAAAATTATATTCTAGTACTATAATAGAGTTAACATTCTAGTAACATAATAGTTATGACATTTCATAGAACAAAAATAACAATCCAATAGGCAATGATGATCTAATGTACTTCTCGTAAGAATACTAACTTGAGATAATTTAATCTTTCTTAAAATCCTTGCATAATACTCAAAACAGGCTTGTTTACAAGAGAGACAATATTTTGCTTCGTATAAATATTGGACTAATGTGTATGGTATTAAACTTGCATCATATGTTATTCTAAAAAATTTTTAAATTTTATGTATTATATATTTCAAGCATTCAATTATATATATATATATATATATATATATATATATATATATATATACATGTGCAACAAATAGAAAAAAGTAGAAACAATAAAAACCTGGATTTTAAAATACTTCTAGCTGAAATTTCTAGAAGACTTGGCAGTCCTTTATTACTATCCATCTGAATATTTATAAGTTCTTCACGTATATTGTTAAAGGAATTCTCTGAAATATCTAAAACCTGCAATTGTAAATATTGTATCGTTCCTGGTAAGAACAATAAATTGTTGTTTGCCACATTCAACAATTGCAATTTACTCAAAGTTCCAATATTTTGTGGTAATTTTGTTAATTTATTCCTATGAATGTTCAACTCTCTTAAAGCGTCCAGCAATCCGATCTGTATTGGTAATTTGGTTAACTACAAATAATAAATTAATAATAGTAGAGTGGAAAACTAATATTTTTTTCATAAATAAAATTAGTTTTATCAGTTAATGTTGTGATGCTATAATAATAATAATAATATATAAAACATAAAACTTACTAAATTATTACTAATATCTAGGAAATGTAAATTGTTCCTAAGTGGAGTTTGCTCTAGCCATGTCCACTTAGAATGAACTGATTTTCCAAGGTTATTATGCGATAGATTAAGAGCTTGAAGATTAGGCAAAGTACCTAACTCTGTTGGTAAGAAGGAAATTTTATTATTTGATAAATCTAAAAATTTTAAATTCTGCAAAGTCAGAATTTGTCGATCAAAGGATTTTCTGTCCAATCCACTTAAAATAAGTTGTGTTGTCATTTGTGGGAATCCTTGTAAAATTGGATATTCAGATTTTTTCTTCACCACAACTCTTTGCAATGAATAAAATTCATTTGAACTGAAAGTTGTGTCAGATTTAAGAACATATTTAGTTATATAGGAGTAATCTCCACTTGTTATACGTTTCAATATATTAAGAAAGCTTTTCAACTGAAAAGCATCACTCTGAATGATTATATCATGACAAGGTTCTTTCAAGCTTATTGTAACTTTACCATCGTCAATAAATTTATTGAATACTTTTGTTATGTTGTTAGCAATCTGAAAAAGTTATAAAAAATAGTTTTATCTATCACATTCCTTCAAGAATAAAGAAAATTGCACAGTTCTAAGATTATGGAAATAATTACAAAATATTACAATATATTAATTTATCTTGAGAGAAATCTAATAGTTGATATAACTTTGAGAGAAATCTAATAGTTGATTTATGATTAAATAAAGAATCTGTGTTATATATTACCTTGTATTTAGTTCCATGTTTGTTCTGTCGTGTTTGTAAATAAAGGTATATATTGTTATTTTTAACCGGATCTTTAATGAATGCTAATATAGAACGTTGCGATTTTCTATGCAATGACAATGTTTTATCGTGAATTTCGATTTTACAGTGTAACCTCATTGTTTATTATTTATTTATTGTTTATATTGTATTATATTATCAAATCAAGAGTCGACAAGGATTGACCTTGTGAATATTAATATTGAGTTGAATGATTATTTCACGAAATTATAATATTGCACACACTTGTATTTACAATAATACAAATACAGTATCACATTTATTAAACCTTTTTTTATACACAATTATCTGATTATTTATTCAAAATTCATAAACTATTAGTCTAACCGAATGAAAAATTCCATCACTGAGTAAACACAAATAGTAAAATAAAAATATAAAATTTATAAGTAGTATGTTAATATGCGTTACAAAATACAGTTATGCACGTAGTCTATTGTATGTAAATTTGTATGCACGCACGTTTCCGAATGCGCGCGAAAATATATAACATGGCTGCGACTGCAATCTGCAATCAGAGTTGAGAATGAACGCTTTAAACCGGGTCTACAATATTAAGAGATAGTAAAGGCCGCAGCACACACTTTTGCATAATGCGTTATGCATATGCATAAGGAATTCGATTGGTTGAATTCCTTATGCATGTGCTTATAGACCAATCAGTTTTCTTATGCATTTGTGTTAGGCCGGATCTACAATAGCGTAGTAAGCCTTAAGTCGTAAGAAATGAACCAATCATATTCATTATTCTTCTCTAAAGTCAATTGTAATTGGTTAATTTCTTACAGCTTAAGGCTTACTACATCTATTGTAGACCCGGCCTAAATATAAAATCGGACTATGAATACCAGTCATAGAATTATGCTTTGGGGCTCTCCTTGATTGGTTAATTGCTCCCCTCTACTTTTTAGACGACTGCGCATTCTCCGGAATGTTTCATCTTGTATTCTTTCCACCATGCTGGGAACATTGGCGGGAATGAAACAGAATAGAGCGCCACAGCGTGTAATGTACGGCTGTAGAAGTGCGTAACACGATAAGTGAATGCGTATATAGGCGCGAGTGAAAAGTGAGAAATTTTTGTCCTTTATCGCGCGAATCGAGCCTTGTAATATCGTCGGCATTATTCGCTTTTTTTTTTTTTTTTTTTTTTTTAATGATCTGTACGTACGTGCGTGCATGTATGGAGCGAGACACGCGATTTATACCACGCACACGCTTTGCCGCCGAGCTGACGCTCAATGAAATCTTGTTCTAGATCGATAAATATCACACGCAACATAAGCCACTATTCTCTGATAATCTGTAAAACCGAACGACGTTTCATCGATCGCGACATCATCCACGAGGTGAGCGCCCTTAAGATTTTTCTTAACCATTGATACACAAGCTGACAGCTGGCCACGCAATTCATCACTTGTCTCGCATTTCTTTTTTTTCGTCGCTACAGAATGTAATAATATAGCGAGTAATTTGATGCCATATGCGAGGTATAAGTGGAGCTCTGTAAATGTTTATTTTTTACATGTAACACAGGAAGCAAAGAAATATGTGTTTCTAATGTGGTATATTACAAAGATAAAAATATTGATATTGCTATTTGTTAATATATAATATATGTAATATAATAGACATGTACAGTAATAATATATATTAACTTAAAAAAAGGAAAAAGAAACATTATTGAAGTTTTGTTTTCAATATTCAGATCTATCTTTTCATATTTTTATATGTATATCTGTTCTGAATATTTGTAAATAATACATTATCATATCTCATTAATTTAAAAATATGATTATATACTGCTAATATAATCTTTGCACAACAAGTCATTTTATAAAGTAAAATGGTCTAATATTTATTAAGTTACTTATGGATTATGATACGGAAGATGATAACGATATAAATATTTTTCACTTTTGAACTTAGAATCATGCCACCTACTGTGCCAGAGGATGAACCAGGTTCTAGCAGCAGAAGAATGTCTCGTAACAAGAAATTTGTTGATATAAAAAAACCAAGTAAAACAAATGATTCAACAACTAAAAAAGCAACTCAATCTGTGTTGGATTTATTTGTTACACAATCAGCAAAAAGGAAAAAACTAAATAATGAAGCAATCCATGAGACAGAAATGCCTGATCAACAACACGAAATGAAAGTAGAAACAAATAATAATGGTACAGTGGAATTTGATAAGGAAAATCACAATCCACAAATAAATCAAGATCAAGAGGAAAATGTAGAGAAAAAAATGAAACTTGAGAACAACGAAGAAATATCTCAATTAAAATCTCAAGTTAAGAAAACACTTACTATAATTGAACGATGTAATTATTGTAAACAGAAATTGGATAATGAAACAATGGTATATCAAGGACATCCAAATGGTGCAGTGGAAGAACAGATAGCTTTGACGGATCCTAAACTCTGTTTATTTACAGGAGATGAATCTTTTATACATGAAGGCGATGAGAGACCACAAAATAAATTAACTTATTTTAGGTGAGCTTTATGTGTTTTATTTACTTTATATATATATATATATATATATATTGAATATATATAAAGCATTTCTTCATATTATATAGACTAATAGAAAGATGATTCTTTTTAGTGTTTATGATAAGAATGGGCATCTGTGTGCCTTTGACAATGGACTCATAGAGAAAAATGTAATGTTATATTTTTCTGGATACATGAAACCTATTTATGAAGAAGATCCTTCTCCTGAAGGAGGTGTACCAACAAAAGATATGGGGCCAATAAACGAATGGTTTGTTTCTGGATTTGATGGAGGGGAATTAGCATTAATAGGTTTTACTACTGCATTTGCGGAATATATTTTGATGGAACCATCTGAAGCTTACGCACCATTCATGAATGTTGTTAAAGAAAAAATATATATGAGCAAATTAGTTATAGAACTTTTGCTAGATGAAATTAGCCCAACCTATGAAGATTTACTAAACAAACTTCAAGTGAGTTTATTATTTCATATATTTTAACATTTTAATTTATTTTCTCAATACTTATTGTATTATTTTTGTATTATTGCAGACTGTAGTACCTCCTAAGGGTATGACAAAGTTTACAGAAGACGCATTGTTGCGTCATGCACAATTTGTTTGCGATCAAGTTTTATCGTTCGATAATTCTGCCAGTGCTGAAGATAGTCTTCTTATTACAACTCCTTTTATGCGATCTCTCGCAAGTCTTGCTGGTGTTACATTAGGTAGAAAAGTGGCAATTCGTCAAACAACGCACATGCAAAAAGTTAAGCATACTTGGACGAAGGCTACAACAACAAAATTAGTTAGCAACATGTTTGAAAATATGTTTACTGATCAACTGGCTAAACATGATGATAAAATACCAGTATGTATTTTTATTGCTATATTATATTTTTATGATTATTAATTATACACTAAAATTAAGAATTATTTTATTTCTTGCTAGGGACCTAAGAGACAAAGATGTGGTGTTTGTGAAAACTGTCAACAACCTGACTGTGGTGTTTGTGCTTTTTGCAAAAATATGACGAAATTTGGAGGCAGTGGAAAACACAAACAAGCATGTATCAAGAGAAAATGTCCAAATATGGCACTCAAGGTATAAGTCAAAATTTTAAACTTGTCTGTTATATTAATTACTTGTCACTAAAGTGATATAGTAGAAACAATATATATTTAAAAATAAATTTAATATATATATTATCTACTATAATATTTAATTAAATATATTTCTAAATATGTGTAGGAAGCAGATGATTCTGATCCAGAAAATGAAGAACAATGTGAAAGTCTAGAAGATCAAAAAGTGGAAGAGAAACCTAAAAAATATTTTAAAGAACTTAAAAAAGATATAGTATGGGAAGAAGAAGATAAAATTGTTGATGGACAAAAGACATATTATAAATCAGTCATAGTTGGAAATGAAAGAATCCAAATAAATGATTATGTCTTGGTAGAGCCGAGAAATCCGGCAATTCCTTTACATATTTATAAAATTATGTTCATGTGGGAGAATAAAAGTGGAGTAAAACAATTTCATGCAAATTGGCTTCGTAGAGGTACTGATACTATACTTGGTGAAACTTCAGATCCTATAGAATTATTTCTAAGTGACGATTGCGACGATGTACCATTTACATCTGTTAGTTCAAAAGCAACTGTTATTCACAAGAAAATACCTGACAATTGGGTTGAATTAGGTAAGAATATCAAATAAACAAACTTATTAATTTAAATTTCCTAATATTTCATATCTGTATTTACACATTATTATATGCAATTTTATTTTTTATTTATTTTATATTACAGCAATTTTATATTACAGGTAATATGGATATAGATGATGAAATAAAAGATACAGATGGTAAAACATTCTTTTATAAAATGAAATATACTCCTGAAACTGCTCGATTTGAGACTCCGTTACCGGATCCGGAATGTTCGCGAAAAGAAAATCGTCATCGATTTTGTCCCGCTTGCGCATGGCTAAGGACATTAGCACAATGTAATAGACCTAAGGTAAAAGTGCCTGTGTTTTTATATATGTATTTGTATTATACATTTAGAGACACATTTAATGATAAATGTGAGCTCAGAATACAGATCTAAAATATCTCAAAAATTTAAATCACAGAAATTTTCTAAAAAGTCTTGTTTTTTTGTTTACTTAGGTTTTTGAGCGTATAGAAGAAAAGAATAGTAGGGAAGTAATTTATGGAGTAGTGAAGTATAAAGATCAAGAGTATAGAGTTGGCAGTGCAGTGTTTTTGTACCCAAGTGCTTTCAAATTTCAATATAAACAGAAATTTCAAGAACCTGAGAAACCAAAGAAGGAAGTTGTAGATGAAGATATGTATCCAGAGTTTTATAGAAAAAATTGGGACATAAAATCCGCAAATGTTGATATATCTGAACCTTTCCACATTGGTTATATAAATACAATTTATGCCAGTACAACTGATTTAATAGTATCACCTTTGGACATTTATATTAAAGTGAACAAAATGTACAGACCGGAGAATACTCATCGAGATGTGACATTAATGGAGCAAGCAGATTTCAACATGGTTTATTGGAGCGATGAAAGTAAGTTATGAAAATTTAAGAAGACATCATTTTCTTGTCAATTTTTTGTCATTTTAAATTTCATATTTTTTATATTGGTTACGTTCCGATATTCACTACCAGTATTAAAAATCTATGGTGTATGTGACAAACTATAGATTTTCCATACTGACAGTGAATATCAAAACACTATACTGATTTTTATATCGAGATTATATAATATGATGTTATACTGTTAGGAACATAAAATAAATCCTACACATCTATATTTTTTTCATTTAAGTTCTATACTTTTTTAAAATAATTAATTCTTGTGTTCTGTTATTATAGTATGCAGTGTAAAGTTCTCTGAAGTTGCTGGTAAATGTTACCTAGCATATTCTGAAAATTTGAATGAATCTGTTGAAGACTGGAGTATGGGTGGCCCAAACAGATTCTATTTTACCGAAGCATATAATGCTAAAGAAAAAACCTTTGATGAACCACCTTATCATATTATTAACATAGGTAAATCTGGAAAAGGAAAAGGAAAGGGTAAATCAAAAGCAAAGAAGGTAGGGGAGAGTGAAAATAAGCCAGTTATTGACAAACCTATAGACCATCCTGTTGTGAAAAGAAAGTTAAGGACATTAGACCTTTTTGCTGGTTGTGGAGGTAAACATGTTGTATTTTATTAAACCATATACATTTGTTACAAGCTATACATATATATTTAAATATTAAAAAAATTAAAACTTTATGCATTTAATAGGATTATCCGAAGGATTTAATCAAGCTGGAATAGCTGAAAATTTATGGGCAATTGAGAAAGAAGAAGCTGCGGCAAATGCATATCGCTTAAATAATCCAAAGGCTACAGTGTTCTCAGATGATTGCAACATACTGTTACAAAAAGTGATGAATGTGAGCTTTGTTCTATATTATATTCTAATTCGTACATAATGTAATACATACAAAATATTATATTTCTTAATGATTTATTTATTTATTTTTTTTAATAAAAGAATTTATATAAAAAAAAGAAAAGTAGAAAGACTATATTAATTGTTCTTTTTGGAAATTTAATAAAATATTTTTCTTGTTTTAGGGTGATTCTACAGATAATAATGGTCAAAAACTTCCTCAGAAAGGAGAAGTTGAACTCTTATGCGGTGGACCACCCTGTCAAGGTTTCAGTGGCATGAATCGTTTTAATTTGCGGCAATACTCATTATTTAAAAATTCTCTCGTCGTTTCGGGTTTATCCTATTGTGACTATTATCGACCAAAATTTTTCGTGATGGAAAATGTGCGAAATTTTGTGTTTTATAAAAGACATATGGTGCTAAAATTAACTTTAAGGTGCCTTGTTCGTATGGGTTATCAGTGTACATTCAGTATTCTTCAAGCTGGTAATTACGGGGTACCGCAAACGAGAAGAAGGTTTGTTCCTTTTTCTTTATTTACAATGTTGCTCAGTAATGTCAGATTTTTTTCACTGCAATTCATAAATTTGTGTAGGATGATAATTTTAGCTGCTGCACCTGAAGAAATACTTCCAAAATATCCAGAACCAATGCATGTGTTTAATAATCGAGGTTGGTTGCACGTGGTGGTGGATAACAAGAAGGTATTTCATTAGATTTATATCTGTTTTATATTTATTATATATCTGTAATGTTATATATTTTCCTATCAATTAATTCATGACAAATTAGTGCAATCAGGCTGAAATATAGAAATAATTGCACGTTGCAACATATATATGACAAATATATATGGAAAATATTTTTGTATTATAGAACATTTTCTTTTGATAATGAGATATGTTTTTTAGTATTTCTCCAATTGTGGTTGGAAGAACTCTGCTCCGTTTAGAACAGTCACTGTAAAAGATGCTATGTATGATTTACCAGATATTAAAAACGGTTGGAGCAGAGAGGAGATGTCTTATGGTAGTGAACCATTATCACATTTCCAGAGAAAGGTAACTATCTTATTAAAAAAAAAAAAAAAAAAAAATTCATATGTTTCTAAATGATTGTTAGAATTCACTTAATATTATTCATTTCAGATGAGAGGTAAGCAATATCAGTCAATATTACGAGATCACATATGTAAAGAAATGTCTCCACTTGTGGAAGCACGAATGTCTCATATACCAACTGCAACTGGTTCTGATTGGCGCGATTTACCGAATATCTCAGTGCGATTAAGTGATGGTTCCTTCACTAACAAATTGTACGTGTAAAGTCATATCTTTTTCTTTTTTGTTCAATTCTTGTAAATTTATGAAGTAAATTATGTTTGTGAATTTTTTAAATTATACACTGTATTTAATTGACTAAATTTTTATTAATTATAGTTTATAATTATATCTAAATTAAAATTTTAATCTTCTTTTTCTAGAGAATACATATATCATGATAAGAAAGCCGGAACGAGTTCAACAGGTGCGTTGCGTGGAGTATGCAGTTGCAGCACTGGTAAATCACTATGTGATCTTACTGCTAGGCAATATCATACTTTAATTCCATGGTGCTTGCCGCATACTGGGAACCGACATACCCATTGGTCGGGTTTATATGGGAGACTCATATGGGATGGATTTTTCAATACAACTGTCACCAATCCAGAACCAATGGGTAAACAGGTATGTCGATAAAAATAATAATATAAATAACGATATAAGTAATAATGATATAAAATGATATAATTTCAGAATATACAATAATTAAAAAAAGTTTATAATACAATATTATCGATAAAAAATATATGACTATAATAGTGTGATTTTGCATAATATATTTTAAAATAGTTATCTGAACCAATTAACATTATTGCATGATTTCCATAAGCTTATTAGATTGTACAATTAGGACACGAATCGACACACTTCTGCATTTTGCATGCATTCTCCATTATAATTTTAATTTAACAAAGTCAAGTGGATCTCAAATATTACATTGCTTTTTAGGGCCGTGTTTTGCATCCGGTACAAAACCGAGTTGTGAGTGTTAGAGAGTGCGCGAGATCTCAAGGATTTCCAGATTCGTTTCGTTTCTATGGTACAATACTCGATAAGCATCGACAAGTTGGTAACGCGGTACCGCCGCCATTGGGAGCTGCCATTGGACACGAGATAAGAAAATGTATACGTGAGACGACGACATCGTCAAATATGAAATTTGAATTTAAAAACTGTGCTAATACAGTCACGACAAAGAGCGACAAGAGCCTCGACAAAAATGACAAAATTGTCACCAATGCCATACCTGATAGCCATATACCAGCTACTAACAATGGCGCGAGCACCAGTTCTAATAGAGGCAAAAATGCGACTAATCGGCATAGACGTTATTCGTCATAGATGAAGACAAAATTCTCGTCGGCTGAAGCGCTTGGATATTATGGTTCCATTTGTACCTCTTAAAATAGTGCTCAGTATTAAGTAATTTTGATTATATACTCTGATATAATATGTATCAATAAGGATAAAGTTTTGTTCCACACTATAGTTTCCCCTCTATCTTATTGTTGGATCTTTTGAGACTGAGCCATGCTCTATTCTGGAATCTTTTATTCTAATATGTGTGTAGAATAAAAATGATATACGATTTTTTATTTACTTTCTACAGACACACTTATCGACATACTTATGTGACAAATGTATAATGAACAAACAATACAAGAAAAGAATTCTATATTATAGAAAAAGATTCAGACATACACACACAAATATACACATATGCATAAACTATTTCTGAATAAAGGGGATCTATAGTTACATTTATTTTTAATTGCAGATTTTATATGTAAAAATGTTAAAATAGACTTACAAATGAGATATGTTGTAATTGGACATTCTCATTCAAAATCATATGAATTTGATATTGTGTACAAAACCCACACAAAGATTTTTTTCACTTGCATTCATGATAATGATTTTATAATTAATATTTACATATATTAATTTTTATTAATCATATATTTCTAGCTTTTTCTTAATAAATATGCAATTATACACATATGTACACATGTACAGAATGTCTTGACTATTATTTTCATTTTAATTACAATTAGATAGTCAATATGCTATGATGAATTTTATCTGCTAATTTATACTAATGTTATAGCTTACAAAAGTAACAGTTTAATGCAATTAATTGTAAGTAAAATAAAATAAAGCAGAATTCACTGAAATGTAAATATAAGGCAAAATTTAACTAAAAAATAAAATTTCTGTTATATATACTTATATTTAATAATTTTGATGCATTTGTCATAATTTTATTAAAGAAAATCTTCATGATCCTAAAACATCCTATGTGAATGAAATTATATGAAAACTTTTATTTATGTCCATTTTACAAATTATTCATATATTACAATTATATTATAGTTATTGAATACAGTATAGATTATATCTTATTTAGCAAAATAACAATGAGAGAGAGAGAGATGCGAAGCAACTGACAGTTCAACTGACAACTTTACATGCTCAACTGTAAATATAGAACTTAGACTGCATACATAGTTGATTGTGAATTGTTGAATTATCTAATTTCCATGTCATATGCTTTGATAGCAAAGATTAAATAAAAAAATAGAGATCAAATACTGGCATTGCGTGCTTTAGAGACGCTCTATTAGCACTAAAAGTGTCATTCTATCTTTGTAACTTATGAAAGTTGAACAAACATAGAGCACTATTAATAGTGTTTGAGGGTTTTCCTAAAAGCACTTTTATAATTATGCTCTATCTCTCGATATCCTGCCTGTGTGATGTTTGTGAACCAGTTAATGATCTTTTATTTGTTATTAATAAATCATTATTATTAATTTATACACTGTGTAAGAAAAAAAAAAATTAAAATAATATATTGTTAATAAAATTGTAATTTAATCAATTTTCTAGAATACCTTGTCGATGGTTATGCAATAGATTTACATAGTTATTTATTCACAAAATTAGCGATAATATTAAGGTCAACAAATAAACTTTTTTAAAAATATTGTTAGACATTGTTTTATTTTTTATGGATCTTTACATTAAAAATATGCGTCATATCGAAAAACTGTTTTTGATATGCCCACTTTTAATAAAGTAAAGAGCTATAAAAAAAAAGGGACAAAAATGTTTAACAATGTTTTCAAAAAAGTTTTATTTATTTATCTAATATTATCGTTTCATTTGTTAACCTAATACTAAAATACTCTTTTTTTATGGAGATTTACAGTAGAAGTACGTATCATATAAACTAATTTAAAAATTATAATAAAGAAACTGATAAAAGAAACCGCTTATCAAAATTTATTGCTTGTACTGTTGCGTCGTGACATTCTTTTTTTTTTTTTTTTTAGAGTAACCTTGGCGTGCAAGGATAGAAGAAATGATAAATATATATATATATATTTATCATTTCTTCTATCAATCCTCGCTCGCCTACGTTACTCTAAAAAAAAACAAATATATGTATATATATACACACACAAAAAGCCAAGTATGAGGCATGACACGTTCCGAAGAGAGGGAAATTTTAATTGTAAATGTGACAAAAAGGTTTATTATATTTCTTCACAGTCGACAATTTTTAGCACATTTATTTTATCGTTGAAACTTGTAGCGCATAGAAGAATTCCATTACACTTGTGTAATATAAATGTCGTAAAACACCAATTGGATCATAATTAGAAAAGGTATATGTTCTATTTCGAGCACATTTTCTCGTTATAATTTATTTTTTCATTTAAAGAAGGAATATAGTTATCTTTAAATGTAAGAAATAGTGAGATAAAAAGATCTAATTTTTCAACTAATTGTATTTTCAGAAAGATTGCCCTTTATTTTACTAACAATAAGTAAACATTTGTTTTTAGAAATTTTAGACATTTGAAAAAAATATTTTTACACAAAATGTAATGCTTTTTTTGAAATTATATGTTATAATTTACAAGAAAAATAAAATAATTGATTCCCAGTGAGAAGTAACAGATCGGAAAGACGTCTAGACCACAGTATAAGACGTTTATAAACATCTAAAAAAACGTTTTTTCAACATATATTTCTCACTGAGTTTATTTTGTCAATTAATATATTAAAATAAAATAGATTTTGTCATTTTACTTATGTATATATTCTATTTATTACGCAACGTTGTATCGATTATTAAGGGGATACCGATGTGCCGAGTTCTAATCTAACAAAACAATATATTTACTTAATATAAAAGTTGCAATTTATATACATAAAATAAAATAGGTTCTCTCCTGTCAGAATTGCATGAAAGAATATTTGGGAAGAATATTTGTTGTGCTGCACAACATTTGTTTTTAAAGGAATACTTTTTTTCTAGACTTCTAAGCTCATTTCTAAAAGTTCCCAAATATTCTTTCATGCAATTCTGAGAGGAGAGAACCTATTTTATTTTATGTATATAAATTGCAACTTTTATATTAAGTAAATATATTGTTTTGTTAGGTTAGAACTCGGTCAGTACATCGGTACCCCCTTAAGTAAAGAGAGGTCTAAATCTGTCGATAGTTACGTAAATCTGTAGATAGTGATGTAACATGTTACATATATATATTGGTTATGAAAATGTGTTATGCATGACATAATTTCAAAGTTCACATTGTGTGTGTGTAATTTTAATATTTTGATAATCTAATTATAGTGATTAGATAAAAGAAAGAGTTTAATAAAAAAAAATTTGTTTTGAATAATTTTACTTGACTATTCTGCTTAATATGAAACAATAACTTGAAAGTGAATCTTAATTTATTAGTGATTAAAACAAAAATAAAAATACTTTATTTAAAGATTAACATGTAAATACATATTATTTTTTAAATAATGAAATATTTCTATGTGTATTTGCCAAAAATTGATTATTATTAACAGCATTAAATTTTATAGTTAATCCATATAGCTAACAACACACATGTTCAAAAGATGTTTATAAGAGATCATGTTTTAATATTCTATGGATCTCTTATAAACATCTTTTGAACATGTGTATTGTTAGGTCAGGTTGTTCTATATATACAACATAAATTTTTGTGCAATTTTTAATTCCAGTGAATAAAGTTGCACATTGTTCGACAAGTTATATACTATTAAAGTAATCAACAAAAATGGAATGTAAGGAAATAAAACTCACCGTGCCTTGGGGTCATGTTGCTGCCAGAACCTATGGTCCTTCTACGGGAGAACGCATCTTACTGGTGCATGGCCGTTTAGATAATGCAGGATCGTTTAATAGATTAATGGAGTATTTACCAATGGGTTTTTTTTATTATGTATGTATAGACTTACCCGGCCACGGATGGTCGTCACATTTTCCATCTTGGGTAATCCAAGACTGTATGATTTATGCACATACAATACATTTCATTCTAGAAGCATTACAGTGGGAAAAATGTATTTATATAGGGCATAGCATGGGTGCACAAATAGGTTTAATTTTTAGTATCTTTCAACCTGATAAAATCAAGAAAGTAATTGCTTTAGACGGATTTCTTATCACAGTTGAGGGACAGAATATTGCACAGTATATTGAGACTGCTTCTGCACTTTCAATAAAAGCGAGTAGTAATATAAAACCTGTCTTTTATACTAAGGAAGAAGTATTATATGCTTTTAAAACTTTGAGAGTAGGACCTTTGAATTCTGAAGCTGCTAATGCATTGTTTGAGCGTGCAGTTACAAAAAATGGAAAATATATATATAATAGAGATATAAGATTAAAAAATTCTCCTTTTTCATATATGAGTGAAGCTCAAGCAAATGATATGACTTCCAGGATTTCAGTTCCAATATATGTTCTTGCTGCATCAGATGGCATTTTATGTCAAAATGAACGTATGTTTATGTCAGCAGTGAACTCACTGAACGCTAAAACCACACTTCAAATAATTATTATAGAAGGAAGTCATGACGTTCACAATAATAATCCTGAAAGAGTTGCACCATTTGTACGTAAAATATTGACTAGTAGCAATTCCAGTAAATTATAAACACTTGTAGCATTAATGCATTAACTATCCATTTAAAAAGGAAAAGATAATCCTTTCTAACAGTTTTAGAATATTAAAAATCAAAATATGAAAGTAGCCTGTAATAAATCAATATATGTATAATCCAATATACAGTGCTTGACAAGTCAGAGAACACGTTTTAAAAAATTGGGCTATTTTGTTTAATATTGATGCTTAACTTTTGTCAAGCACTGTATATCTAAATATAATTATATTTTTATAAATGCGTGAATATATATATTGTTACCTTGAATATATATTCATATTGCAATCTACATATTAAAATAATGTAGTTATATATAATGAAGATATAAAAAAAAATAATGTACTAAAATCAAAAAGATTTTATAAAAATCGTATTTTATATATGTATTTATATACACACACATAAATTATACAAAATTATAAAAGTTTATTTTTTTTTTTTTTTTTTTTGTAAACTCTTTACAAATTTAGTACTGTGATTTTCACTAAACCTTTCATCTGGTGGACTTTAATTTTTACTTCTTTATCTTTCAAAATAATATTCCTCAGTTCATCTTCAAAAACGATTGCGGTATGATTCATAAAAGAGTCGTTCTTCTTTGTATCATGTATATGTTGTGAACTAAGTTGAACCTTGTACCAGCATATTAAGGCATTTGGTAAAGTTTTCCTTTTTGTCCTACTTATTTGCCCGAAATTCACGACTGCCTCAGTAGTCTCCGTTTCATTTATTTCTATTAGTGTTTGTGTCTCAGACATGATCTCACATGAATATAAACTCGAATTCAAATCAAATATTTGATTAATCTGCAATAGAATAAACATAATTAATAAAAATTAAATAACAGTTTTAATCTAGAATATAAACTCGAATTCAAATCAAATATTTGACTGATTTGCAATAGAATAAACGTAATTAATAAAAATTAAGTAACAGTTTTAATCTAGAATAGAATCTTAAATAAATGGCTTACCTTATATTTATTAATGTGTTCTGCGACTATATAGTTTGTACTTTTATTTACTTTATTGGCTATATTATTTCGCGTATCTGGATTGTCTTTACTATCTGAACTCTGAAAAGAAAAATATATTTATTTTTTGTTGTTGTAACTTTATAAATAAATTCTGTAATCATGTTTTTAATAATCTATCTCTGATTTCTGATCTTTTCTTTTGAACACATGTTATACACATGAACACATACGCACGCACATACATATATATATATATATATATATATATATATATATATATATATAATTTAAAATTATATTAAAATATTGTATCTTACTATATCAATACAAGTAAGAGTATTGGATGATATCTGTAGATTAACATCTTGCACGTAAACCATGTTTGGTAAATCTTCCGAGTATACTAATTGTCCCATAAGAAAAATTTTTTCTGGCAATATCACACCATTTGGTTTAAGCAAGTGTCTGGAAGAAAGGGTAAATGATATATTTTCAGTACATATGATAAATAAAGTATGTAAAAAAATTATATATAAATGTAGTTATATAGTACCTGAAAATTCCATAACAGCTATCCTGATCATCTTTCAATTCGCCTTTAATGTCAAAATTATGAACGAATATAGAATCTAAGGAGCATGGAATTTCATCATAATTCGTTATCATATGCACTTTTCCTCGAAGCCCGTTATCTTGAGCTACTTGTTCAATCAGAAAACGAAGGGTTTCGTTGTCAGTTTTGTAGTATAAAATTTCACTATCTTTACATTTCTTTAATAGCGTTAACCCGTAAATTGGAAAAGGTGAAGTATCCAAAATATATTTCATTTTTTTATTCTCTTGATATCTAGCGATCTCTGTGAGCAATCTGACATAATTAATGTCATTTAGAAAGACAATGACTTCTTTTGGCAAACGATATAAACATTTACAATCCTCACTGGATTGCACATTGCCTGTATAAGAACATTTCAGTTTACTCTTCAATGTTTCCGCTTTTATCGTTAAAATATCACCTTCGTGGCATGTAATAGGTATTGCTGGAAAAACAGCAAGTTGCCAACAAGATTTTCCATCCGAGGAATCCAACGTAATTTCCTCGTCTAGATGTAATTTAAACCAAGCGACTAGACCATCTATGGTGCCATCATATTTACATTTCGTTTGTAACATTTGTTTTATTCCATCTTTGTAGAATTCTTGCAATTGTAACAAATCATTAAAATTTACATTAAAGAGAATTTGCGGCTCTGTGACATAATTAATTTGAACTTTTTCCAGATTTTCCGTATCATAATATTCATCGTCTGATAATATAGACACCTTGTTAAAATTTAAAGTACTATTATCTTTCATTCTATCAAAAATCACTGATGATCTATATCTAATGTGTTCACATTCAATAGCTGCTGTATAAACCGTCGCACCCATAGGTATTACCATACCATTTATATCTAAAATGTTCATGTGTACGTTAATCATAGATGGTACTACAAGTTCTCCAAATAAGCCAGCATCAAATGTTTCAGTCACTATTAATTTTACTCTAGAATTATATATTTTTAGTATTAATCAATGCATTAAGTACAATAACTGAATCAACACAAAATATATATGACGTGTACATAATAAATATAGTGTTGCATACACAAACCTTTCTGAAATGTCTGTAGGTATTTTAAGATCAAACGATAGTTTTGGTATTAACTTTATATCGGTTGCATTGTTAGATTCAAATACTTCTTTTGCAATTAACGTCATTATTTCGGAACATTCGCATGCATACACCTTTGTAGCTCCAGCAGTTTTCGCATACAGACTCAAAAGGCCTGTACCAGTTCCTACATCCAATACTGTATCATATCCTTGACCGATTCTCTTGCGTATAGCTCTGTCAAAAGCATTGTTTCTCCACTTGTCATTAAGCATTGTAAAATGCCATCTGTCCACTGCCATACTATATGCATTTTGCAAATTTCGTTCTGCTGGTAGAAAGTTAGGATCAACTTTCAAAGATCTTCTTAAATATTCTACTGCTCTTATAGGATTATTATTCCTTTAACAATATATATAAGCAATGTTAAAACAATATGTTTTTTTTACTTTTTAGAAATTAAAAAGTAATTTTAACAATTTATTATAAGAATAATGAGACAAATTAGCATTAAAATATAAAATTTAAATTACCGTAACAAGTGTGCTGCAAAATTATTGAGCATACGAGGATTATTTGGATAAATATCCAAGGAATGCTTATAACAACGTACAACATCTGAAAATCTGTTATCTTCAGCTAATTGTATCCCCCATTCACCTAAAAATTAAATAATATATATTTATATGTTTATTATTACTATTTTATATATGTATATATATAAGAATGTTAAATACTATATATACTACAGCTTACATAGTACATCTGTGAATGTTTTTTCAATTTCCGATCTCTTTGCAGGCCACAGCTCCGCAACAATAATATAATAGGCATAAGCTCTTCCAACATTTCCAGTCCTGTCATGTTCCCTAGCTTTTTGCAATGACTTTTCCAGTATATCATTTACTTCTGCTTGCATCTTGCATCGATTAAAATTATATATTTAAATATATATTTTTCGTTTGCACTATATTTTTTATATCACTTTACTTTTACAAAACTTAAAAATTGATCGTTGTCACGTCAAATATATGCTTATTATCACGAATAATTGTGCTACCGACATATCAAACGTGGAATTAACCTAACATTTATTTACTTCGATCTGTATCTTGTATCGCGAATAAAGCTATGTGCGTGTTAATACATTATTTAAGATAAAAAGATTAGGCACAAATGGTTTTATTCAATGTTGTTTCACAGATATATTCAAGAATATATTGAGCAATATTTCAGTGAATTTATACACTCGTTGATCAGATTCGATGCTCTGTGCAAATATCGTTTTCCAAATATGTATAACAAATAACAAGTTCCACAATATATGAACAATGTAATGCAGTCTTATAATGCACACTCTGATATGCTCAATCAAAACATAACCGTTACAATCATACGTCAAATTTCAAATTACGTTCAATAAAAGTAAATATATATATGTAATATATATGTATATCAATATACTTATTGCTATATAGGTATACAAGCATATAAATTTCTCATTTTTTCCTTATCATTTTCACATGTAAATATAATTTTTTTGGTTCATAATTTTATGAATGTTTAATATATATTCTGAGATACATATAAAGATCAATCTGAACGAACAATATTCAATTTTCTATATTTTTTAATCGTTCTGATCGGCTCCCTTCATTTCTTATGCATAATATACATTTATTAATTTGGCTTCAAACATGATCTTTCTGAAAAGCGAAAAAAATATTTTTTTACTGTTAGATCAATATTATGGGAGAATGGAGGTTAAGCTATATATTATCAATTAACATAAAATGCCTTCGTATAATTCTATTTATCGAACACGAATATATTGCATTGTATGCAATGCGGTTATGAGTCGAAAATAATTTAAAAGAGAGATCGAACAGTGTATTTGTAACGAAAAATATGTAAATGTAAGAGGCTGAACATATAACTCGTTACATTTTAAAGGGAAACAATTTTTCTAATTTTCTTTTATATCTAAATATGTTTTCAATTATCTAATTAGAAAATTGAACAAGAAAACAAGAAAATAAACTATATATATATCGATACTTATACGATTATATATGATATGACATACATAATTTACATAATTTTTTTCTTATATATTTTTGCTTACAAAAATTATATTTCATTAAAATTAAAATTAATTATGTGATAATACATCAAAGATAATTTATTGTACATTCTCCTGTATTATATTTTATGTTTATATATGTTTATTTTATATATACTCTCACTAATTTAATTAAGTCTGAATCATCGTTGCGTGCAAGCAGCATATAACTGTACTACTGTACTTATCGACAAAAAAGGCGGCTATATGCATTTGCCATTTGCAGGGTAAATTCAGAGCAAAGATTATGCAGATCGTGAAACGTTCAATGCACTTTCCAGGAACATCGTGGATAAAGAATTAATTCAGGTTAACAAATTATTAATTTGCAAAATGAGATAATAATTTAGTCATCTCTTTAATTAGACCCATGGGCGTTTTCGTGGCGAGTTTCCATTCTACCAAAAAAAGAAACGCGATTCAGTCATGCTATGCCTGGAGAAAGATGCGGCCCAAATATGGTGCAATTGACACGAATCACGAATCCTGTATACACATCCACTCCTGCCTAGCAACATCATACATATATACGTTATATACGTATATATATATATATATATATATATATATATATATAAAATGCAAAACGGGATTTCGTCGAGAAATTTCGTGGAAAATTCGTATCTTACCGGAAAGGCGTGCGGAAACATTGATTTCCATGCGTTATGACAGTCATGTAAATGACAATTATGGGACTCGAAACGATCGCATTATAGGACAAAATCATGAAATGAGTCATGCCAACGATTCGGCACTACATCGTTGACGCGTAGAAACGGCTATCGGGAGTGATGAGTGCTGCGGTCCCGCACCAATCATAGCGCGACGTGAGATCATCACGCGCCAATCAGCATACTCTGGAACGGTCGATTCCAGGAGGTATAAATAGAGCGTAATAAGCGTCGGTCGCTTCAATAGTTGCTGGGACGTCGACGTTCTACGGTTGTTAGCGGAAGCTCCATTACTTGCTTTTGCCGACTATCGATTTCCTGTGGCGGCTACATCGCTCTTTTTTTTCTAAGAGAAAACGAGAAATAAATTATAATACAAAATGGTAAGTCGTGTCGATAATTGTCACGCTTTTGCTCGTATCAGAATCCTAAACCTTTCTCGTGACGCCCATCCTTGTTGAGAGGTCGGCCATTTTGTTAACGGTTAAACGCCGGCCGGTTACGCCTAAATTTAGAAACGTCATCTCTTTCAAGAACAATTTGTACGATTAATTAATTTTTACACATTTCTACGCTTATTACATGAATATTAATATTTGTATAATATATAAGTCTGTTGATTATTCGAATATTCTAAGGTACGGACATTGACCTCGATGAGCCATTTTGAAAAGTTCATTGTATTGATTTATTTCAGGCTGCGTTCATCTTGACGCTATAAATACTGAAAGCGTCAAGATAAGTGTAACCTAAGGCTTGCTTATTGCGGTCCTTTTGTATCTCTAAAAATCTTGAGGTATTTAGGATATTAATGTATATATGTTTTATTTTAGCGTGAATGTATCTCAATCCACGTTGGCCAAGCTGGTGTACAAATTGGCAATGCCTGCTGGGAGCTGTACTGCCTGGAACATGGCATCCAACCGGACGGCCAAATGCCCTCTGACAAGACTATTGGAGGTGGAGACGACAGTTTTAACACCTTCTTTAGTGAGACTGGCGCTGGCAAACACGTACCCAGAGCTGTCTTCATCGATCTGGAGCCTACTGTAGTTGGTATGTATTTCATCTGCATAACTTTTTATTGTTGCTTCATATTTGATAAATTGCAAAAATTTTACTATAATTTTTCAATCTTTGTGCACAGATGAGGTTCGCACTGGAACTTACCGTCAATTGTTCCATCCGGAACAATTAATTACTGGCAAGGAGGATGCTGCAAATAACTATGCTCGCGGTCATTATACGATCGGCAAGGAAATAGTCGATCTCGTGCTGGACCGCATTCGCAAGCTCGCAGATCAATGTACTGGCTTGCAAGGTTTCCTCATTTTCCACTCATTCGGCGGCGGTACCGGCTCTGGTTTTACCTCCCTGTTGATGGAACGTTTGTCCGTCGACTATGGAAAGAAGTCGAAGCTCGAGTTCGCTATTTACCCTGCACCACAGGTCTCTACAGCTGTGGTCGAGCCGTACAACTCTATCCTGACAACGCATACCACCCTTGAACATTCCGACTGCGCATTTATGGTCGACAACGAGGCGATCTACGATATTTGCCGCCGCAACCTGGATATTGAAAGACCGACCTATACGAATCTCAATCGCCTGATCGGCCAGATCGTGTCCTCCATCACGGCGTCTCTACGATTCGACGGTGCTTTGAATGTTGATCTAACGGAATTCCAGACCAATTTGGTACCCTATCCCAGAATCCATTTCCCCCTGGTCACATACGCGCCTGTCATTTCGGCCGAAAAAGCCTATCACGAGCAGCTCTCTGTCTCGGAGATTACAAATGCGTGTTTCGAGCCGGCTAATCAGATGGTAAAATGTGATCCGCGTCACGGTAAATACATGGCTTGCTGCATGCTTTATCGTGGCGACGTCGTACCCAAAGACGTCAACGCGGCGATTGCCACTATCAAGACGAAGCGTACTATTCAATTCGTCGACTGGTGTCCCACTGGTTTCAAGGTCGGCATCAATTATCAGCCGCCGACCGTTGTTCCGGGCGGCGACCTTGCAAAGGTTCAGCGCGCCGTCTGCATGTTGTCGAACACCACCGCTATCGCAGAGGCTTGGGCTCGTCTTGATCATAAGTTTGATCTAATGTATGCCAAGCGCGCATTCGTCCACTGGTACGTTGGCGAAGGTATGGAGGAAGGAGAGTTCTCCGAAGCGCGTGAAGATCTCGCTGCATTGGAGAAAGATTATGAAGAAGTCGGAATGGATTCCGCGGAAGGCGAGGGTGAAGAAGGCGCCGAAGAATACTAAAAGACGCGAATACCATTTGTCCGCTTGTGTTACAGCTTTGTCTAAAATGTCTCTATACATTTTGAAATAGATTAATCCATTTGCAAAGCAAGCTTACGACTGATTGATACACCTATACTTTTTGTCAAATGAGAATTAAAATAAATTATTAAATTATTGCAAAAATATTAATTTGTTTATTTGTAAATGTGCATTTACATTAAGAATATTCTCTACCTGCAACAATTACTATCACTTTAATTACATTTTTTTTCATATTGAATGCACAGATTTAAAAGTACCACTGTTTATGTATATTTCTTATAATTTAAAACATTTCTATTGTATCTTTACATCAGATAAAGGCCTTTCCTGCATTAAAGAGAGCAAAAATATTAATCATGATATTAAAAAATAAATTTGTATTTTGCAATATTCAGTTTTATAATAGCAATTTGAAAACAACTAGATACGTCCATATACCCATAAAAATAATTTCTCAAGTTTCATTGAATTAAAATATACTACGGTACAATTTGCGCAAATTATCCAATTATTTAATTTATTTAACAGCAAAATAAAAAAACATCCCAAAAATGTCGTATAGCAAATTTGACTTGACTACACTAACGCACATAAATTATCGTACACATTTACATTGACATAAGTAATTAAAAAAGTAAAATAACTATTGTTCCATAATAATAATAATTATCATTATACTGTTATAATTACCTTAATGTTTTTGTAATTATTGATGTTTATATTGAAAATTGTGTACAATAACCCTTAATGCACCAGTGCATACTAGTGCATCTAATCGAATTCGCTATATGTTTTGTAAATTTATGATCATATTTACAAAATTTAATGAAATTGATTCAATCGTCTGGCTCCAAAACGAAATCTTCATCGTAGATATATTCTTCGTCGTCGGAATAGTAATCCAAATATTCGGCGTGAAAATCGAAATCATCATCATCATCCGGTTCATCGGGTATTACACCGCGATACAACATATTGAAACATTTGGATTCCGGATTTCGAAAATGTAAGTAAGGCGTCTCGGGATTGAGCCGCGTCCCACACAGCCAACAGAAATATGTGCCGCAATGCGAACAGGTCATCTTATTACATCCATCCGACTTCTGTAACAATATATCAAGATATGTATATCAGTACAATTGATTGTAATCGAAATTGAAAAATTTTTTGTGAGTCGAATTTAATACCTCAATCGCTGTCTTGCAGTGAGGACAATTATGGCTATTATCATTAATCCAATTTTCAGACATAGTATTCTCTATCATTGTTTGAAGTTGCTTCTTGCCATAACGCTTTTCCATCTCTGCCTTCTTTTCATTGCTCGCTGATTGATACTCATTAATTAACCGTTGTTTCTCAGCTGTTAATAATGAATCAAAAAATTATTATATAAAATAATATATTCTTTAACATGCAATGTTTTAGAACAAAAGGTTGCAAAAAAAATAAATAATACAGAGATGTTTTGTACGTTATAGAATAAAATCGTTTTAAGATTTAGGTGCGTACCTGAGGTAATTTTACAGGGTTCTACTCCATGATAAACCATCTTGCAACGAACACAAAATGCATATTGACAAACGGGACATTTTGCCATATGGTCATCGGGATCGCGAGTGACTGGATATTGACAGTGTCGTCTTGGACAGTAAATTATATCCATCATAGTGTCTAATGTAGTACTTAATAATAGGGAATCATATTTTGAAAACAATTCTGAACTTACTAAGTCTTTTATCTGCAACAGATCCAGTAAATGTTTAGCATAGAATTTCAATATTAAGTAATAAAATATATAGCGTGAAATAATTACCTGATTAGGTGTAGCTTCAAATTTACACTTTTCTTCAGGACAACAGATATTCTGTACACTTCCTTCCTTAATCTTTACTTCAAAGTAACCCTTAATGCAATCTTTACAAAAAGTGTGAGTACAAGGCAAAAATTGAGTACAATGCTCTCCCAACTTGTCAGTGAAACAAATGTTACATGTATAAAAATTCTGTTTGAATTTAATTTGTTTCCATTTCTCGTTGTAATCGATCAATACTTGAATAGGATTTTTACTGATTGGAAAATCTAAAATGGCTCTCTTATCAATGACATTGCTTTTCTTTGATATACTCTCTTTACTCTCTTTATTGACTTCACTATTGCATTGTTTGTTACATTGTTCACCTATTTCCTTATTTGCTTGCAAATTTTGTAATTTCTCTAATGTCTTTTTATATGATGTATACATATAATCCATATCCAGATGATCTTTTATCTTCAAGAATGTAAGCGTTTCATTTTGTAGGAACTCCATCCATGTAAACAAAATTTCCTCTTTGCTGTCCTCCCATAACAAATCAAGTTTTTTACACAGCTTAGACAGTACTACTGGGTGTAACCAAGAGGAACATAATGTAAATATGGGAGCAGACACAAACGGATAATCCTCCGGTAATGTAACATTTAAAGTTAAAGGTGGCAAGTATGATATCTGTACGTCTTGCTTAGAATCTGTCTCATGTCTCAAATCCCTGTATGTTAAGTAATACTCTGCTGGAAGATTTACAAATATTTTGAAAGTGCAATTAAATCGGCCATTTTCCTCGTGATATGAAAATTCCTCTTTATTGTAGATACTTTCCAATGCAGTAATTTCGTCCCTTTGTTTCTCGTCCATTGACTAAAAGATGAAACTGATTATTGTGATTATTTTTATTTGATCCGATGATGAAAAGAGAAAATTAGCATGCTTCTTCTACTTACCAAAGACGAAAACTAAATTTATATCGAATTAAGTATAAGTTTCGCAATTATGCGTAACACTTTTTGTGATTTAGTTAAAAAATGATTCACGTTGATGACATTTCAAGGAGGTTGTGTTCGTCGGCTTGTCAGACAACTTTGAGTTTGCTAAACTGTCACAAATCGGTGGTCACCAGTCTATTTAATTTTAATAATTGTAAAAAAAATACCATTAAATAAAAAAAATTATGATTTTAAGTAATATTTTATGAATAAATAGATAATCTTATGAAATAAATAGATATCTTGTCAAGATTCATGCGTATTTAAATCCCGAATCTTGAGAGCAGTCGTCGGTTCTATTTTCATAAAACGTTTGAATACCCGCACAGCAGCGCCTTTATTTTAAGCCTCATTTCAAATTGCGGGATCTCGACTCTCGATCGATTTTCGATAAATCGATACAACACATATGGCGGCGCATACGCGCGGAGCCTGAAAGTGAATAAATAACTGCAGACAGCAGTTGTCGCAAATTGATTAACGAGTTATCAATGCAAGTTATGTGGCAATCGCGTTGTCGACGAGTCTTGTCAAAATAGATAATAGATACCGGTTTCTGTGTCTTTTATGACATTGATTTGAGTGTGTATGTGTGTGTATGTATGCGTGTTTAAAACCGGTGTTACGCGTGTAATTTTAAAATGAACGCCGAGGAAACGTGGTTATTAATATTTCCAATATGTATCAACGCGTTAATCTCTGTGAGTGCGTATTATTTGACTATTCATCTAATTCCGAGGATAAAATCCATGTTTGTCAAAGCTAACCTCTACGGCATTGACATGAGTAAGAGGGCCAGTGATAAAATGTAAGTGAGACGAGAAATAATAATTTGAGTTTAATTAATATTATTTTGTACATATAATATTGTTATTATATTTTTGATATTATCATCATGTATTCTTTTGTAAATTGTTAACGACAGTGCCTATACATGACCGATTTATTCTTGCAGACCGGAGGCGATAGGTGTTGTTACCGGATGTATATTTCTCATAACAATGTTCTTATTTATTCCTGTACCATTTACAGATCATATATTTAGAAATGAAAATTTTCCACATGACCAGGTATGATGAGAAACATCAGACAAGAACTAATAGTAGTTTAAATTAATTTTTTTTTTTTCAACTGATTTTCTAAAATCAGTTGAATTTAAGATAAACATTTTTTAATGAATATTTTTATAGAAACTTATGTTTGATTTAAAGAATAATTTATACTATGATATTATTATTTATACTATGATATTATGTACTTTTCTCTTAAAAGACATACATATATAAAGAATAAGCTTTTCATATATTACAGTTCGTTGAATTTCTGGCTGCGTTACTGTCAATATGTTGCATGCTATTTTTGGGTTTTGCCGATGATGTCTTGGATTTACGTTGGCGACACAAATTACTCTTACCTACTATAGCATCCTTGCCATTATTGATGGTTTACTATGTTAACTTTAATTCCACGGTAATCATTATACCAAAACCATTGAGACCATGGTTTGGTTTCTCACTGGATTTATGGATACTTTACTATGTATATATGGGAATGTTGGCTGTATTCTGTACAAATGCGATAAACATATTAGCTGGGATTAATGGTTTGGAGGTTGGTCAAAGTTTAATCATTGCCACAAGTATTCTTATCTTCAACATCATAGAATTATTTGGCAGTCAATGGAAGGCACATCAATTTTCAATATACTTTATGCTGCCTTACATAGCAACTTCTCTCGCATTATTCAAATTTAATTGGTAAGTTGTATTTGAAGGATTTTTTTACATAAGGTTTCTTTTTCTTTTTTTTTTCTTGCATAAGAAAATTAATCTTTTTTGGTATTACAATAAATTTAAATATATAAAAGGAATATTTGTGAACATGGGAAATTTTAAATTTTCAAGCTTGTAAGAGTTTTGTATGTATAAATCATTTAATATTTATATTTTGTCAACATAATATTTTAATGTATATAAATTCAGTGTATAATATTACATTAGTGTACATTGAGTATCGAGTATAAGTTAATATCACAGTCGGGTGTGACCAGTATGTCAATAGTAGTCTAGTTTAGCATAAAAATTCTCTATCAGCCAGTCGTATTTCCATGTGTTATTGAGAATCGTTTCAGGCGCAAAGTAGGAATCTCTAGATTTAGAAGCTCTCAGAAGACTGGTTTTACCGTCCAACCACAGTCCGCTTCCTATTAGATCCTCGACGAACGGCACATCTATAGTCTTTTCGATATGAATCTCCTTAGACCGGACTTTATTGCGAAGATCGATAATAATATTTGCAGGCGCTTGGCACAGATTACAGTACCATCCGCCATAGTGATTTAAATCTCCTATGACTAATCCTAAAATATCTCTTTCGCTGGTGTCTCCGTCCAATTGCTGTCGCAGTACAAGTGAGTTAGATTGATAGGCATTACGTATCAAGCTGACAGTGTATGCTCCGAGCGTTATCGTTGTTTTGAGCGGATGCTGCCAAAAGAAGCCATATACCGACCATCTTAATCTAAATCCGATAGGCTGAGCCCAACCGTCGTACACTTTGAGGAACATTAATGCCCTGGAGTTCAATATCTGTTCGGGTTCCGTTATTACATAGATGTCATCGTCTCTTAAATTCTGTACTACAGTCTTGATTTTATCCCAGACGTATTTCGATACTATCCTCAATGGTTTGCGAGACTTTGTCGCTACGTTGATGTATAAGATCTTCTTTTGCTCCCGCTGTAACAGTCCCTTCGACAACTTGTGTCGAAAATTATCCTCAGCATTGTTAAAATCACATATTACAAAAAGATCCACCACGTTGTAGAGTTCCTCTACTATCACTTCGGCGATGCCTGAATTATATTCACTCAGAAAGAAAGTGTGGATAACGTGTCTAGCAGTTTTACGACGTTTCAGACTAATGTTTTGCTTTGATGCCATGATCGCTCTCCATACGACTTCAGGCTGTCCGCAATCCCAGCCATGCCATCCTTGATTGCAAATACATCTTTCCAGATGCTCATTGCTTCTCATCTTATGCTCGTCTACTCCAAATTTCCAGCATACAGTATGATTATATATTTCAAACAGTTTAAAAGTTTTGACATCTTTCAGTACTACTTCTCCATTGATTGTCTGATATATTGGTGATTTTTTACGATTGCCTTGATTTATTTGCAGTTCCTTTAATAGTAAGAAAACAAATTTTAGTTTTATTATAAAATATCTCAATTAAATTAATCATGTGCATTATTAATTTATGTTAGTTATACCTGTGATGTCTCAAATTTGACAAAACTGACAGATGCACGAGTCGTTGATGCAGTTAATTCAGCTGGCGGGGTTGTGACGACATAGATCATAACAATTAGGACCTGCAAGATTAATAGAGTATACAGCAACGCCAGCTTCCCATCTAAGCGGACCTGCATGGCACCGATCCCTATGCTCGAAAAGTCTAATATCTCATTTTATGTCTTTGGAGAAAAATCTGGGTATCTCTGGAGAAAAATCTGGGTGTCGAAGACATTTTCGTTAAGATTCCAATCCCATAAGAATCATCTAAAAACAGAGAATAACACAATTATGTCTCATTATTATTAATACAGATGATGTTTATGAATATGTCTTTTTATAATGATACATTTGACATTTACATCTTTATTTGGAATCGATTTTCAGCTTGAATTCATAACATTCTTTGATATAGAAAATAAGAATTAAAAAAAGAAAGATAACATTATACTCGCATATTTCTGTCTAATGTAAAATTCATTGACCTCATTTCTCTAGCGACGTTTCATATTTCTAGCACATATATATATATATATATATATATATATATATATATATATATATATTTATATATACGCGTATGTATATTTATTATGGCAAAAAATCGTAATTATTCTATACAAATCGCGAAATCTAAGCGACATAATCCTCACTAATCAACCGCATTGCGGTAAAAGTCGCGCGACAACTCGATCAGATTCGCCAGCAGTTAAACGTCCCGGCAGCTCCGCCCCGCACGCATGTGTCATCGGTCATCGACACTGCTACAAATATTACGTAATAAAGTATCACTCACAATGCGATTTCCGTCGACGGTTTCACCAGGGTCTCGTTGTGATGTCTTTCGTAGGGTATGTCACCGCGGCGCGCCGTGTCATTTAATTCGCGAGACGATCGCGATTTCTCTCGCTCACTCCGGTCTTGACGACTAATTTAAATGGATCCCACGGCGACTATACGATCGGCAACCGGCGTGGATGGACGTGCGATACCGCACATACTCCGAGCCCCGCTAATAGTCGCTAGCTGACTGGTCCCCGTTGATCGGGACTCGAAAAGATTCGGAGGGGTGCCCCTTGTCTCCAGGCCGGGTAGCAACACACACAGGCACACCGCGACGACGTGAAAAACCACGCCCGAGTGCCGCACCAGCCAGCCGGCGATCTATCCATGTATTCACGAACACATACTCGCGGCAAACGCGATCGTGACTATTCGCAAGGCGCACGCGTCTTAGAGAGGCATCTCGTTGACTGTACGGGTCTATATATCATCCCCTATGTCAGGTACGAATAATCGTCCTGCGAACGAATTGGGTCCTCCCATGAGTCACAGATCTCATCAGATTATTCCGACGAAAATTAAGTTTTGAAAGGAACATAATGATTCTAATGTCATATCGCTTCATCTTCTTATATTTCTGCAAATATGATTCTCAAATGCATACACGTGTTTGTAGTTATCATGGTCCGTTCTTCGTCCTTCCTTATAGTCGAGAAATGGCGCATCTCAAATTGACTTCTTCAGCATATGATAATATATATATATATATATATATATTCATAAATTTTTATGTTCATATAATACACCAGAGATTTCTCTATGTGTAAATAGCACGTACTGTTAAAATAAATATAATTTTTATACAAAATTATACGAGATAAAATTCGGATGTATTTAAATAGTATAACTTGTTATATATAGCTATTTTAAGAATATAGAAATGATAATAGGATTAAAAATTAGATCAAATAATTATAGAAATAACAATTTTGTTCAAGGTATCCATCACAGGTTTTTGTGGGTGATACGTTTTGTTATCTTTCGGGAATGACTTTTGCTGTCGTTGGTATCATAGGTCATTTCAGTAAAACGACTCTATTGTTTTTCATCCCTCAAATAATCAATTTTCTATACAGTATACCACAGCTTTTTCATTTTGTACCATGTCCTAGGCATAGATTACCAAAGTAAGTTTTAGAGATAATTAAAAGACATTATTTATAAATAACTCTATTAAAGAATTTGTGATATATGAGAAAGATAAAATATATATATATATATATCCTTTTATCCATAGGTATAATAAAGATACAGATAAATTGGAGCCCAGTATAACTGTATTTAATAAATCAGAACTTAACACAATTGGTATGATAATTTATAAATGTAGCACATATACATGTATATTAGTAAAGAAATTGTTCATAATATTGTGTATATATATATATATATATATATATATATATATATATACACACACAATACTATTATAAAATTCTATTTCTCTTTACTCTAGGAAATCTATTGATGTGGATACTAAAAACATTTAAATTGATAAAGTGGCAAGAAGATGGAAAAAGTATTGTAACTTGCAATAATTTAACTTTAATCAATTTTATATTGATCAACTTTGGTCCATTAAAAGAACCGACACTTACAACGATTCTATTAATAATTCAGGTAATAATATATATATATATATATATTTTTTTTTTAACGAAAATATATAAGTACATTACATATTTAAAAAAATAACAAATTTAATATTTTTCAGGTTATTAGCAGTATATTGGCATTTATTATTAGATATCCTTTGGCTTCCATATTTTATGATGTTTGAATAAACATAAGATTATACACATTTTCTTATATATAAAAAATATAGTGTACATATTTGAAAAATTTATATAATTAGCAATTTATATACAAGATTATACTTTTCTTTAACAACTACATATTACAAATAAAGATTCATTAAAATATCATATTATAATTATAAATCACAAATTTATTATATATGTGATCAAAAATTCTCTTCTACTTCTTTATTGTAGAATTTAATAGGTCTATTTTCAAATTTTACATGATGATGCCATTCTGTACCAAAATATATTAAAAATAGTCAATTTATTAATGAATTTTTTTTATTTTCTACAGGATAAAAAAGAATGAGTAAATACATATTTTCATATAAATTTCTTATTATATGTTACAATTGTACATAATTCTTATTATATGTTACAATTGTACATAATTAATAATTATTTTTTATTATTATTTGACTCTATATACAAAATAATACAAAAAAATTCATGCTTTTAATAATAGGCTACTGTTTTTCATTTTTTTTCAATTTATTATGAAATATTTTGCGTAAATGGTATTAATATGCTTTGTTTTTTTAAAATTCGAGAATTACAAAGTAATTTAAATTTATCAAATTTTAATATTTGCGTGTATTAACACAATGCCGATAAAAATTACAAATAAAACTCGTTCTAAAAAAGGTTTCTATAAATATCAATTTGTTAATTTATAATAAGTACTTTAAAGTTTTGATGGCTCCACAAACACATTTTTTACATCACTAAACCTTTTTTGTGCAAATCAGAAATGCAATTAAAAATAAAGTACAATTATATAAATTCCACACAGTCTTTTAAGATAAAATAATAAACATACATGCAACAAGTTACTTGTATATTCCTATGCAGTTCTTTTGATACCCTGTGTGATGAAGATGGATACACGTTAATACAAAATTTGATCCTTTAGATTTGGTAACAGTGCATACTTTTTTATTATCTTCATTTTTTGATAATTTAAGACATAGAATTCGAGATTAGATAGAGATGAATCGAGAAGGTGCCCGAATAATATCTACACCCGATCTCTTCTGTAAATTAAGTTGCGCTTTTGTAGCATCTCTCAGACTGTATATATGTATGAGTTCTATGGATGAACGACACAATTCCAAAGCTTTATCAAATAATCTTATTGCTTCCTCCATGTTTCCTCTATAAGAAAAAAACATAATTAGTGATAAAAATATATTCACAAAACATACAAATTTTAATTATAAAGAATGCATTAAAAAAAAGTACCTTTGCACTTCGACACTTCCTAAAGATTCATATGCACGCTGACATTTGTCATCTATTTCTAGTGCTTTGTGAAAATATTCCACAGCTTTATCTTGATTATTGTCCCATTGTAATTGTAAGAAGCCTCTGTGCACGTAAATTTCTGCATTCTTTGGATCTTTCTCTATTGCTTTAGTAAAATACATATCCGCTTTGTTGTATTGTTGAGTTTCAGCCATAATCTATAATAATTATTGAAAATGTTTTCAATATATATAGAATATAAATATATAAAGTGATGGTAATAATTTATTATTTACTCTGTTTTTTTTTAATTTACAATATTTTTTTCAATATTATGAAATTATAGGTACATACCTGAGCATATATCATATAACATTCAGAATGATCCGGGAATTTTATGAAACTTTTCTCAATATCTTTTATTGCTAATTCGACTAATTCCACATCTCTGTCGATGATTGCACAACGATAATCTGTGTAACATTTTCGCACATAAGCAACACAAAAGTTAGGTATATAATGAATTGCTTTTTCATAATCGCTTTTAGCTTCAACTATTTTGCTCATGCTTAAATTCACCTGAATTGAAAAAATAGTATTATTGAAAATTATTGTTGTTAAATTATTTTACAATATATAATCTTACTCTCCTAAAAACATACAACAGGAAAATGTGTAATACCTGTCCTCTATGATGATAAATATCACCAGAATTGGGATTCATACTAATAGCTAGTTCAAAATCCTTGAAAGACATGTCTGGATTGTCAAGTTGCAGATGTAAAGTCGCTCTTTTTATTAGGGCGTTTACTTTCATATCTTTGGACGTTTCTTCGCTATTTAATATACTCTCGAAATCTTGAGTTGCAGCATCGTAATTGCCCAAGAGAAGATAAAATGTACCTCTTAAAAGTAATACTTCCATTTTAGATGAAGGTAACATGTTAAATTCGGAACTTTTAATAACTTCTGTGCACAATGGTATTATATCATCGTACTCTTCATTTTTTAATGCTTGTAATGGTTTTTTCAAAAATCTGTGACAATTGAATAATAATAAATTAACATTACAATTAAATTTAAAAAAATCATAAATATCATAATTACTATAGCTCTTCTGCTAATATTTACTTTGGAATATCTTCTGGATGTTGAAGTCTAGTGAATACTGGATCACTAGGAAAAGATATAATGAAAGTTTTGATGAAATGTTTGCTTGGCATTATGAATTTTTTGTTTGCTAAATTTTCCTGAACATGTTTCTTTCCTGAAAATAATTTTTACTTTATTATTCAATCTTTTTACTTTTTTTATTTGTAAAAAACAGGATTTTATTTAATAACAAAATGTTTTCACATGTATATAACTCACCAAGCTTTCCCAAGATTGTATCCGCTGCTTGAAGAGAAGTCAAGTTAGAATAACCTTCATCATTACATACGGCAGTGACATCATCCAAGGCAGCTTCTAAATCTCCTATTTCTACGAAAATACGCGCTCGACGTAACAAAGCTTTTGCATATTTTGGATTTAATTCCAATGCTTTTGTACAATCTGCCTTTACAGCACTATATTTTTTCTGCAAGTTTACTATTATAATGAATAAGAACTTATAATAAAGTAATTATAATATATACAGTTAATTCAAGCAATCGACAAGTATTACATTTGTATACTGTATTCACTATTATTACAATTAATTATATTACCAATTGTTCGTACGCAGCTGCTCTATTTTGATAAAAAGTTGCAAGATCCTCTTTATTTTCACTTGGACAAATATCAATTGCTTTATTATATTGTAATATGGCTTCATCATATTTTCCCATTTTGAATTGTATATTTCCTTGAAGCTTATATTGTTGGGCCTGTTGTATAGGAGTCTAGAATAAAAGTTTATATGAGTCATATTCTGTATCTATCATATATGTATAACTAATGGTAATTTAAAAATATATATGAAATTTATAGTTGTGGAAACCATGATCATTATGATCATGTAGATAATTATTTCTTTGATCAATTGAATATTTTTTTTTAAAGATAAACAAATATATGACAAAATCCATTTGTCAGGATTTATTCCATAGTTTTTCAAAACTCTCATTTGAATGCAAAATTGATACTTGTTACTAAATTATATCATTTATATATTTACAGATACTTTTATTTGCTGAAAATGATCGCTTGTAATAACAGTAGCAATAATGCAACAAAATTCTACTTATGACTCGTTAATGGAGAAGATACATTAGTACATATACATAAATTTACGTTATCATTAATGAAGCTTATCAACAATTGAAAAATACAATATAAAATATTTTATCTTTTTTTTTTTCTTAACAATCCTCATTAGTTAAATGACTTCGATAGAGTGACATAATCTATTATCTCTTAACCTTCGACTCAATCACGGGGGAAGGCACTTTCGGTGGACAGTCGCCGTCGATGGAGATCTGCTTGTCGGCGGACGCCCCGTTTGTCTTGGATGACGTCGCGCCGCTTCTGCACTTGTCACGTTCCGATTTACTGACTCTATCGCTGTCGCTGTTATTCTTATTCTTGTAATACATGTAGCCGAGGCCGAGGGCGACCGGTGCCCCGACCACCAGGGCGAGTTGCCATTTGGGCAGCGGACTGCTGCCAGCCACGCCACTCGTGGCCGTCATAATTTCTTCTTCGACCGGGAATTATTATTCGCGCGTGGACACGATTCACGATGCGACACCGGCACCACGATGCAGACGACCGCGAATTTCTCACCTATGTAATTGGCGAAGCGGCGACAAAAGGCCAAGTCCAAGCGACAACGACCATGCGGATACGGATGCACGCGCGTGCGTTTATGCCAGATCTGGTGGCGTTGTCGCGTCCTTCTTGTTTCGCGTTGCACACGATCCTCTCGATCGTTCCTGACACCGACCATCGACGAAATAATGCTATTTCACATTTCACGACGGCTCACGAGACACGAGACGAGAGTGAAATTTCGCCGCGCCCTCTTGACAAATATTACTGAAGAATCATTCGGAGACCTTGCAGAACATGTAAATTGTAACCAATTGCAACGCAGTACAACTGTGCGCAATTTTTTATATTTATATGATAAGAATTGTATAGATAAGAAGAAAGCATTATTTCAAATGGAGAATTTCGAAAATTAATTTTATTTGATAATCGATCGTGTAATATTGCGTTTTATATGTATTATATATGTTTTGAACGCTTTGTAAATATTTATTTTTTTATTTTATATGAATGCTATACATTCTGTACACTTTATAGCAGATGAGTTATAGAGAACAGGCTTGTCATTTTGAAAAAATATTTTGATAATATCGACTGACGATAAACATTTCTAGCCGGAAAGATGGCGACGATCTGTCAACAGCAGTTACGTTTTATCAAATACTATGCCACTGCTAATCCATTGCAACTGAAAAAACTCGCAAAATATGAAAGTTTTCGCTTCAAAGCATGTTAAGCGATCGAAAGTGTTCTTTTCATCATAAACAATTTTAACAGACATCGAATTTTGCATATTGTTGCACATATCGAAATTCTTCGCTGCGACATTTATTACTACAATGGCACTACAAGAGGATGAAAACACCTGGTAAGCTGATAAAACAAAGTTTTTTTTTGTTATCTTATTGAGGAATATCACACTTTTTTGCCATAAACGCGAACACCATTGTATTAATATATAATAATATTATGGTTAATCGTTCTCGAATCGAGATTTCTATTACGCTCGTATTTTGCGATATATATAGTTTATAATATTATAATTTGTATGTAAAGAAGTTTGAACGTAATGTTACACGTATATTACGTAATCGTTATTTTATACGAAGAGCAATAGAATGTAGCAGAAAAGTGTGATATAATTTAAAAGTTTGCTAATTAGTATGCGCTAATTATTGTTATGTTCATGCAGATTGCATATGCCTGCCTATTATGTATATACAATTATTTTATACGCATTTTTATTTTTTACATAGCATTCAGCAAATAATAGATTTTTTGTTTAGTTTTATCTCTAAATTAGGTCTTTATTATTTCAGGATATCAGAATTGGAAGTAGCGCTTCTTGATACAGAAGCACCATCTGCATCTGATATATATGCCATTTGTAAAGGCCAACCAATCCCTACAAATTTAAGACCCGATGTTTGGCAGGCTTGTCTCTATGTCACTGATCGGCGTGATCAATTGAGCCAGTTTAATGAAGTTTTTGATTTACCTGAACAAAATATAATCCGTGATGACTGTCAACAATTAGTTGGTAAGTATGCAAAAAGGATATTACATAAGTTTCTTAATCGGTCTTATTTATATTTATATTTATTTTGTTTATATTACTAATATACTTTTAATATTTTTAAATATTCCAGCAAAACTTGGCAATGATGATGAAGATAAAGTCTCTGTAGTTTCTGATCTTGAATCTATATTAACATTTTATTGTAAAAGTAAATGCAAACAATACGAAAGAGGAAATGGATGGATAGAGTTATTGGGTCCTTTAATAGCTTTAAAATTACCACGCGCTGCAACATACAATCTTTTTGAGGCAATAAGAGATGTCTATATCCCAAGGTATCATATATATATATATATATATATAGAAGATTACTAAATAAAATTAAACATTATCTTTTTTATTAACCAATCTTGTTAGCAAGGGTTGTGTTAATGTAAAATCAATTATTTTTTTTTCTTACAATATATGTTCTTTTAGAGGCGAAACATACAGCTCAGTTTTAAGATTACTGCTGCTTTATCATGAACCAGAATTGTGCTCGTTTTTGGATACAAAAAGGATATCACCTGATCAATACACAAAAGTATGGATGAATACATTATTTGCTGGTGTTTGTTCATTGCCAGCAATCTGTACTATGTGGGATCTGTACTTTATGCAAGCTGATCCATTTTTCATGTTGTTTCTCTCGCTTATTATGATTATAAATGCCAGGTGAATGTTAATTGAATTAGTATTTGATTATATTTGTTAATAACATTATATAATCTAATTTTTATCTTTGTAGAGAGCAAATTTTAAGTATGAAGGACGAGGACAAACAAAATATAATAGATGCCATAGCAATAATGCCATGTGCTCTAGAAGCAGAGGACGTAACCGATTTCTGTTCCTTAGCACAATACTATGCAATGAAAACACCAACGTCTTTTAAACAAGATTTGTATCCTATAATGTTTGGCGAAAATTCTGACGAAAAGTTAATATCTCATGCATTGTGCTTGCCAGTATCGGCGCAAGAATTAGTAGAAAATGCTATTGAAGCTCCATCCATACCTAATACTGTCGAGACTGTTAGATTCTTTCTTGTAGACTGTAGACCTGCAGAACAGTATAATGCAGGCCATTTACCAACAGCTTTTCATCTTGATTGTAATTTGGTAAATATTATCAATTATAAGAATATTTGTTTAAAGACTTTAAATTTATCAAATCAATATTTTTAACTTCTTTCTAAAGTATATATATTTACAGACTTTAATTTTTTTTACATATATTTAAGATTCAAAACAAATACAAAAGCTGAAATATATTTATATGTTTTTAGATGCTTCAAGAACCTGCTGCTTTTGCGACAGCAGTGCAAGGTTTACTGCAAGCTCAACGACAAGCGCTAGCTGTTGGCTCGCAAGCTGGTGGAGAACATCTTTGTTTTCTGGGAAGTGGTAGACAAGAGGAAGATCGTTATACGCATATGGTAGTAGCATCCTTTTTACAAAAGCATACACAATACGTGAGCATGGTCACTTCTGGGTATCAAGGTGAACTACATTTCTACTAATTTTTTACTTTGAATCATATATTTATATCATTATATATTTTATTTTGTTTTCAGCTATTCATGAATATTTCGGTGATGAAGTAGTATCAAGTCTTGTCGATCACAACTCGCAACATTGTCTAGTGTGTAATGCTAACATGTTGGAAGAAAATTCAAACGAAGCGAGTCCGGTGAAAGTTAAAAATAACAATTCTGATCTTTTGGGAAAAATCGGATTAGCTATGAAGTTAAAGAGTCAAGAAGTAAAAGGAAAGCTATTCGATTATATTGTTAATCCTACGGCGAACGTCAATAGTAATACGGAAAAGAGAGATGGCAAAGATTTAGACTATATTAAACGTCAAAGAAAAACTGCGCCTGTGTTTAGTATAGACGATGATCAAGAGATAGGTAGGTTTTTCGACCTATTGTTAAATGCGGTTTCTATATATAAATTACTTATAAGAAAAAACTATAAATTATATCTGACAAATCTCTCGTAGATATGACTATGACTAATAATGAAAGTGAAGAGCCTATTGAAGTAGTATCTATACAGCAATGGATGAAAGATCCTAAACTATTACATTCCTTTAAATGCCAAGAGGTGAAGGTCAATGGTGATCTCTGTGATAGGTGAATATATAACAAGAACGAAATCTTTTCTTGCATATAAATACGACGCACTTACACACACACATTCCCTCTGTTTCAGTCAACTACTGGTTACCGATAGTCATCTTATAGTACTACGAGAAATCCCGGAAAGAAAAGGTGCTGCACATGTAATCGTGAAGCGTCCCTTAACGAGTATCGTTAAAATAACGTCGAGAAAGCGACATGCTGATCTAATAACTTTCAAATACGGTACAACGCAATATAACGATACGGTTATTTCCGATATGGACAAATTTCTTATACCCAATGCAAGCGAAGCAACTAAATTGATTACGCAACAAATTATGAAACAATTAAAAACGTCAGATTAATATCACAGACACATATTTTATAAAAAAATTTCGAATTACTGTACAGAAATCATAAAATCCAATTTTTGATGAAAACTTTTCTAACAAATTCAGTCTTGAAATGTGTAAAGGTATTTAATTTTGTTGTATAGTTATTTTTAATTTTTGTTGCTTATGTATATATTTTTCATTATATTAAATGTAGTCATCTCTTAAAATTAATATAAAATAATTGATATATACAATAAATTAAAAATTCAGACACTTTAATATTATGTAAAAATAATTCTGATTATTGACAAAATATATTGATTGCTGGTTTTTTCCTATCTACAAATTATAATTTTGTTATGAACAGAAATTTGATTCTATATCACTTTTTATATATTTCATTAACACAATGATTTTATGTAGGTTATTTAGATATTCACAATTTTTCTCACTATCAGGGTGAATGACTGACCTAAAAACCAATGCGTTCATGACTTTGTAAATCACATTTATATATAATTGTTATATTAACCATACAAGAGAGAGAGAGAGATAGAGAGAATTTTAGATTTCTATTAGAATATCTAAAGGCCTTCAATTTTTTTGTTGCACGGCAGTTTTCATAAAACTTTCGCAATGCTAATGATAGTTAAAACTTTATATTTGATTAGACTGAGATTTTATAGGAAAATAGGAAAGGAAAGTAAAGAATTAACAGTTAATATTGCTTTTTAATACACATGTGCCTAACTAATGCACATTATTAATTATTCCTTGGTTGTGACATAATGTAAATGAATATTAAAGCAAAAATACTAATTTAATTGACAATTTTGGTCCTAATAAGATTTTAATATATTTATTATCTGCTATTATAATAAAAACTTGCATTTTTTTTGTAGATTGCCATGTTATGTTTTTGTAGAAATTATGTAAGTAATTATTAAGTGCAATGTTTGCAAGCAAATTGTATCTTTTACACTTGTTTATTGCTAGCATTTTTCAAAAAGTAATTTTAAAAACTACATAAAAAAAGAATACTTTGAAAAAAAGATTATATTTCTAAAACTTGTGTGTGTGTATATATATATATGTATATATATATATATATATATATATATATATATATATATATATATATATATATATATATATATATATATATTTATGAATATTTGTACTTATTTAAAAAAATATTTTTTTTCGTAACATTAATTCGCAAAATGTAAGGTATAAAATTTTCAAGTAAATAAAATTTTAAATTTTCTGACAACATTTCAGGAACATCCTATCGTTTTGCATTTGCAATGTGTGTGTGTGTGTATATATATATATATATACACATATAGACGCATACATACACATTGCAAATGCAAAACTATACAGATTATATATATGTAAAATAAGTTATAGTAATTTATAACTACATTACTTTGATTGTAATCTCTGACAATACCAATCGAGGTATAGGGTAATGATCTTCACACATGTTCTACTAACAAATATACTTATGTTAAATGAATTTTCTCTTGCGGCTGTTATTTAAATATGATTTGAAAATATAGCTTTTCTACACTTACTCATAATATTCATATAAGTTAATTAAAAATAATTGAAATAATGTAAAAAGCAATTTAAATATTTACAAATTATAAAAAATTTATCAGAAGATTAGAGAATGCATATATATGTTGTTAATAGTTTAAGTATTACTATAAATTTGCTGTAAATTTATGTATATGCAACAATATACATAATTTTTTAACTTTCTTGATATGTAGTACACATCATATGTGTATATGTGATAGAACTTTTCCATGTACGAGCTTCCAAATAGATAATTTGGAAAAGAAAAAATATAAATAAATTACATGTGAACAATATTAAAAAATTGACTTTTAAGATTGTGTTTAAAACGTATGTATGTGTGTATATATAAAGTAACGTGTGTGTGTCTAAAGCTTGACAACTCTTAGAAACATGTTTTTTTTTGGGGGTGAAAATGTAAATATATAAATAAAAAAGCCGTGTATAATATAAAAAATAATATAGATTTTAATAAAATAATTCTTTAATTTGCACATTATACTCCTTTATTGAATTGTGAACTAGTATATATATATATAAGAAGTATTTACATAGATTGTTAAAAATTTGATGTCTCAAAATATGTACCATATATAATTTACATATAAATCTTAATTTACTCTATTTTTGAATATATGTATTTAAAGAGTTAAATGTAAAAAAATATAAAGTTATTTGAATTTTGTAATTTAATACACATATACACGATTTCTTTAATTTTAAATAGCAAAAGTATTCCTAATTAGATCTTATTACATCTAATTAAACATTGCTAATTAGATTTTAAAACTTTGAATCTGCTTCTCTATTAATTTGCTAAAAAATTATGTCGTGATTTTTAAAGCCATTGTATTAAAATTAACTTATTGAATATATTACATAATACATACATAATACATATATAACATAATTTCAAAAATATGTAAAACTTATGTTATCATGAAGAAAAAAACTTTTAACAATTTAATATTAATATAGTAATACATACTTTGTTTATAATACTCACTTTGTTTCATAATTTTATTTGATTTTGGCACACATATTTATTAATTAAATTTGTTTAACTGTTGATACCATGTATGTTTATACTAAAAGTTTCCTGCTTTCTGTCGTCTCTTTAGGTTGAGTGTTTTGTACAGGATTTTTTGAATATAAAATAATGGCAAAACTTACCATGCCTATAGAAATGATAGTATTTGTATTAATAACTATATTAAATAAAATCCAACATAACACTGCTGTAAAAATCAGTTCCATTGCACTAGCAAAAGTCTTTAATATAGAATTTAAAGTTTTCAAGAAGAAACTTGTTATTATTCCAACAATTGCATTGTTTAACATAATTAATATTATTTTAGGTTGCAAAGATGTACTGATTTCAATATTACTAAATGTATCGCTAACACTGTTCTTAAATGTTATTAATAAAACAATTGCTACAATATTACAGATAATACTGTCAATATACATAAATACATTTTGTACAAAAATGTCGATGTCTGCACCTTGCTGCTTGAGCAAGTACTCATTATAAACACCAGCTAAACAAGAGCATGTTGTCTGAAAATAGAAATTTTTTTTCAGAAAAACGAGCATGTTTTAGGTCATGCAAATATTAATCAATAGAATGTAATATACCTGTATAAGAATTAGAAATAGAGAAATATCTAAATGAAATTCTGTATCAAAGACATGGACATCAAAATGCTTTACCATGCAACCAATTGTCAAAATTACTAATGAAAACCATTGTATCGCAGACAATTTTTTCCGAAAAATAACCTAAAAAAAAATCAAAATTCTTGCATAAAACCCTCATTCAATATTTATTATCCTTTTATTATACTAAAAAAATATGTCATCAATATACTTGAAATATAATTCCTGTAAGCACAACGCGAAGTTGCAGCAAGATATAGTAAGTTGTAGGATCAAATCTAGCCAAATTAACAAATGCTAGATTGTTGTAGAGACAGTATAAAAATGCAGGTATCATATACAGTAGAAGCACTAAAATGGATAGAAATTTTCTTTAGCCCTATATGAATTTCAATCGACATAAGACATTTATAGCGCAAATTTCTGGAATTCTTTATCTGTTATTTTAATCTCACCTTTTTTATTCTTTTTTGTCTCCTGAAGCAGAGTTATAATACTATTGCTGTAAATTAAAATAAGTTAATATAAAAGTAAAATAATTGTACAAATTAAATTTTCAAATTATTTTACTTACTCCTTACAATAAAGTGCTGTAGATATGATCAATTTTAAAACTTCTGTCATTAATACAACCGCTACAGTATTATATTCATAGCGGCCACTTCTTTGAGACCATGTTACAAGAATACCTGTATAGCAAATTATTGTCATAAATTCTGACAATGTTCTTTCATGACAAAACTAATTAGTATAATTAATACTTTAATTATTTTAATTACTACTTTAAGATAAGTAATACTTTAATGTATAACACTTTATCATTTTGCTGATTTATTATTTATGACAAAATAAAAATCGCAGGAAATGATAATATTATCAGTGTACCTTGGTTTATAAAGAGAGCTATATAGGAAATAAATATGACAGAACTCCATCTTCCCGGGAATAATTCGCTCCAACTTATTCCTCCCATTTTTCTGTTTTTCTTAACGATATCAACGTACACAATTTTGGCAAAACATCATGATAACGATTCCTTTACCGCCTTTCATCGGTATCAATGCGAATTAATCCCAAATCATTACCCAAACTAATCAACCAGCCGAAGGCCGGACACTAATTCTGATATCACTTAGCTACGAATTAGAAAGATTACATCTACGCGTATGTATGCACTACAGTTATCAACAACTTAAAAAATGTCAAATATATCAAATTTAATGTGTACATATATACATATATATATAAACTAAAAAATTAGCGATATTTTCAACATTTTTTAACTTATTTTACTTTTCAAATATATCACAGAATATAAATTTTGTGTACACATTATTGTGATAAAAATTCTTCAAATCTCAGTTATAATTGTGTATGTGTGGACATAAACAATAACTCTTGAAATAACATAACTTGGACTCTTTGATCTATGGCCGCTCGATTTTGACCACATTGCGATTGAGCATTCACAGCCATTCACAGCGAGCGATGCTTGGGATTTTCCACTGGTCCAACCAATCAAGAAAGTTCTCCATTCAATTGACCAATCGGCAAGCTGGACACTCGCCTTCTTCTAATTCGACTTGGCGCTACAAATGCTTCGAAGCGTTTTGTTCCACCAGTCGGTAAGCGGTACAAAAAGTTTTCGGGTCTTCAAGAATTCTCTATTTGCTCGCCAATTGTATGACACAGTATGTATTTATAAACATGTGTTCATTCACCATCTCACGATTCGTCTCGTGATATTTATGACTTTGAATTTAAAGCTCATTAATCAATTACTACATGTACGATCTTGGCCGCCGGTCCCCTTCTTATCCTCGTTTACACACTATGTAAATGTATGTATATGTGCTGTTTTTTTTTTTTTTTTCAAAATGCATTCCATTTAACCGTATCTTTTCCGCATTTTTGCAAACCGAGCAGTGAAATTGGAGAGACACGGCATGTCGCACTATTCGTGTTATCTATCCGTACAAGTCGAATGGGAATAATTTAAAAACATGAACCTGTGACTCCCCGGAGATCTGTGTATGCACTTTTTATCAAATATACTGCGTGCGCGTGCGTGTATGTGTGTGTGTGTGTGGATATGACAGATGCCGTAATGGTTCTGATAGCGTGGGCGTGTATATGATATATGTGTGGTGCATGATATTTTATGTTTTCTCCCGATCGAGTCCCGATTACCGGCTCGCGTGATTCTCTTCCGAAATTTCATTTTTTCCCGATATCGCCGCTTTGCTTACGATTCTCATAATCCCGTCATAATCAGCCTTGCTGTTTTTTTTTCTTTTTTTTTTTTTTTTTTTTACTTTGACAGATCACAGCGTAGATGAACGTGTATTAATGCGTGCAGCGCACACTGCATCATGCAATAATATTATTATTGAAACTGACTGTCAAACACTCTCGACGTGATAGCTCTTCTCAATTATGGGTAAGTTTGCAGTTAGCTGTAAACCATTTCATGAAGAATAATTATGTATATATGTTTTAGAAGATTCTACGGAAGCGCAAAAGTGGCAGCAACATTTGTCTCTGTTACGAGAGCAATATGTCAATTTGTACAATGCAAATATAGAACTGCAAAAGGAGTATGCTATTGCTATAGCTGAGAAGCAAGAGGGTGGATTTGTCAGTAGGCTTTTGGCAACTATAGCATCTTTATATTGTCAACATCGTTATAGGTATCTAGTATATAACTTGGAACTTTATATGTGTTTTTTTAAAATAATAAATAGAATTATATAATATTTATAATGAAAAAAATCTTTCAGTGATATAAATATAAAATTGATTGATCAAGAAATACCGGCACATAAATTTGTATTGTCTGCCAGAACTGATTTCTTCAGTGATGCAGCTCTTGTTGAAAAAACTGTTTTAGGTAATATATTTATATGTCTGTTTATTTTATATTTGTCATTATTAATATATTATTATATATTTATTATATAATTACTTTTAGATTGGAGTAATTTAAATAGCACGGTGGCATTAGTGTTATTAAAATGGATTTATACAGGCAAAGTGTCTCAAGAACATTTAACATTGGACTTAATGAAAGCAGCAGCTAGCTTTCAATTGTCAGAAATGGTAGATCAATGTGAAAGATATCTGATTGGGACAGTGGGATTAAAGGATTGTGTGGAATTGTATGCAGCAGCTGAAGAATTGGGTACTGTAAAGTTAAAGGAGCATTGCAGTTCCTTAATTTCAGCACATTGGGTAAAATTACAATAATATTTCAAATGTAATAATAACATTATCGTCTCTGTTATCTGAAATATTTATATAATTTACAGGAAGATTTAACAGGCGAAGATTTCAAAGAGATGCCAGGTTCTCTGCTATACAAGTTATTGCAAACTAAAAGTAAATATCCTTTACATGCAGCGGTACGTTTGATGCGCGAAGATGTTGTGTTTCTATACTTAGTGGAAAATAATGCTGAGGTGAGTCTCTTTTTCTTTTTATGATAAAATTAAAAAGTCAAACATGATACAATAAGCATTAAAGTAAATTTTATTGAAATAAAAATTAAATTTATTATGATACATATACATATGACAATTTATATATTTTACAATAATTTGAAAATACTGTGCTGTTAATGTACAGATACTTAATATGATCTCTCTGTGTTTATATTTTATTATATTTTAAAGATTTTAATATATATTATCAATTTATATATTCACAGCTAGGGTTTGAATATTAAGTACTTGTATTGCACAAAGTTTTGATAAACATTTAAAATATAAATAGCTTTCTTTTTCAGTATTTTTAGTTTATTATTGTTTAATAATATTTGAAAATATTAGTTACAACACTTTTTACTAGTAAAAAAAAATGTAAACTATTTGACTTCCTTTGGATTACTTTTTAATTTTTTTAATTAATTTTTTTTACACTATCTATTATTTGTTAACAAATATAGTTGTTGATACTCAGACAGAACAAATTGTATTATTAAACGTATTTGAATAGTTCAAAGTAAACTATTAAAATTTAGACAATTTGAACAAAGCTAATTTGGTTTGATCACTTGGAAATTTCGAATATTAATAAAATATTGTACAGTGAATAATGATTAGCATATTAGAGCTGTTATCTAGTAATCGGCAGTTTCGAATTTGATCCTGATCAATTATTTCATATTCAGATTTAGACTTTTGATCTCCTATTGATGCTGCTATATCATGTACTGAATCATGACATCAAAAACAAGAAATATGAATTTTTATTACAAAATACATTAATACAGAAATATAGAAATAAATTTAGGCTTTCATACTTGATAATATAGATTGATAAAATATATCCAAGACAATTTTTTTATTTATCTGTGGATTAATAAAAAAACCTAATAAATTTTAATCAGTTGTCATGTCTGCTGTCAAAGTGGTGACATATGAGAAAACTTACAATTTTAGTATTTCACAAGAAAACAATTTACATTTCTTGCTTTTAATATCATAATGTACCTATAGTAAAAGAGCAAGAATTTTAAGTTTAATAGATTGACTTGTAACAAGGCACAATAGGTTCAGTCATTGAGTACTATTAGAAAAATCTTTTGCTCTCCAAAAAATGCATATATAATAAAATTATATGTATAATAGCTATAGCAAATTCTAATTTCATTAATATTTTAGACATCAGATTTATACAAAAGATTGGCCATAAATAGATTTATATACTTATATGTTTATATACATTGCAACATATTTTGTAAATAGAAATATTCTAGATAATTTATTGAGATATAATTCATGTAAATTGTAAATTAATTTAAGAGAATTATCACGAGATAATTTAAAATTGACTAGCAAGAGATGTTTTTATCTTTGTAATATCAATTATTGATCATTTTATTCAATTATTCTAATTTGTAAATAGAAATGTAGATTTTAATCATAAAATTGAAATTAAATTACTTAACAATTTTTTAAAAATAAATTAGCTATTCATATTTATAGCCATTCATATTGGATAGAAATCAATATTTTTGTATTATATAGTACAATATTTGCAATTTGTTGCAAAGGATATAACTGATATCACTTTCATAATTATCAAAAGGAGAGACTGTATATCTTACACATTAAACTTTCTTCTAAGTAATACATTGTGTGCCATGAACTGAAAAATTTTACATCAATATTACAATCAGCAGTGCTAAAATTGTTCCATATATTTTGTTAAATATCCCAATTTGTGGAAGAGATGAATTGCATAAATGGAAACTACAAAAACAATATTCGGGTGGACCAGTTGGTGCTCCCCTATGTTCACCTATAAAACAACCTTCGTCATAAGCAGTTGTTATGATTTCTTCTTTTTTATACCACTGATTATTGGCTTCATTATAAACCTGAGAAGTATATTTCTGTGGTGCACAGTCTCTTTGAACGGTGGTTACTACAGATGCTAAAAGAAAAATTTTTAAATAGTTATATTATCAATTGTTACTCTTAGTGTTGTTAACCTACTTTTAGATTTATATTTAACAGTTCTCTTCATACAAAGTGTTGAAGTTGGACAAAATGTCTGAAATTTAGCACTCCCATCGAAATGGGAACAAAGCAGATCTATGTCTTGTGGTCTCGTCGGCGTTGAGACAAAACATTTAAAACATGAAATACCTTCTGCTTGTGCTTGTGAAATATCTATAAATTTTATATTATATTAATCTCTAATCTCATTTTATTTATTTTTCTCTGATATAATAATTAATTATAATCAAAATATGATAAAATAAAACATGCGTACATGATAAAATACTGATATATAACATCATAATTTGTAGGTTTGGCTTAAAATTACACATTTTATTCACATTATTTGTAGCTCTTATCAAAAAATAATTATTTAAATTGACAATGAGATATTTAGATGATTAATTTCCAGCAGTAATAAAATCTGAAACAATATTCAAAATTAATGTTTAATGTAGTTCTTACTTTTTTAAAATCTTATAGAAACGTTTTATCTCTATAATTAACCTATTATCATTCTTATTACAAATTTAGAAAATTTAATTCTTTGATTTTTAATTAAATTTTATCAAAAATTGTTTTATTTATATATAGTTTACTACACAGCACTTGTATTACCAAAAAATTTCATATAAGATAATTTTTTTACGTGTCAAGATGATTCTAAATAAATTTTTTTTAATTTTAGATAGATACCTTTAATATTTATTAAAAACTGTCAGCTTTCACTGTTGAAAGTCTTGTCTATTTTTGTGCCAAGTTTCTAAATCATAATTTTCTGGTCTTATTTTCTTAATTAGCGTAAATTGGCGCATCAACCTTGTCAATACTTAAAACATATGTATATCTACTTATATCCTGTTACCAAATAGAGTAACACATGATCATATGATGATACACCTATCATAGTATTACACCGTTCGCACGCGCCGTGTAACGCATTGTAACAACTTATTTTCGCGAGGCAAGCACGATATGATCATATGATCGTCACCACCGAATCTTTCTCCGCCTTTCTCGTAAAAACACATAAAGAGCGACTGGTCGACGGCCGATTACGGTCGGTCGGATGTACCGCCGGCCACGTCATCTGCCTCGGCGGTTCTTTAATATTCCTACATCCTCCTCTATGTATATATCAGAAAATAATCTCCGTACACTTCCTCTATAAACGCTTTTTCACACTGAACCGAAGTTGCTCGTGCCATTCCAGCACCTCGATCACAATGACAGCTGCGTGCACGTGCACGCATGCACGCATACAGACACACGCAAATTGCGGTCATCGTGCACGGTACACGCGCTGATAGTCAGTGGTTCTCATATCGCTCTTAATCTTTTTTTAAGAATTTTGTAAGAATCTGTTATAAAAAGTAAAAGTATCGCGTTTTTTTTTATTATTTTTATACTTGTATTATAAATTCAATGATATTTTATAACATTTTAATTAACATTTAATAAAATTTATAATTTATTTTGTAATAAATGCACACAATATTTGCAAGTTTTTAATTTATATTTTTTTAATAGAATTTGTTTTATTATAAAAACATAAATATAATTGTGACATCAACACTGACATAGCTAAATAATTAATATAATTTATTTGAATAATATTTTCTTTGCATTATTGGTTCTTATATATTTGGCTACATTTGATCTTTTTGCTGAGTAAACTCTTCCTGAACATTTATATAGTTTAAAATATTAAGAAAGTGACCCTTTTTTTCTTTAAAAAATTTTGATATTTTATTATAATTTTTTTTAAGTGTGCATCTAATATCTTTTATTTTCTTCAATAATAGGTGATTATTTTTACAGCTTCCAAAGGCAGTCAATGCTGTAGATCACAAAGGAGAAACTGCTTTAGAAGTTGCTCTGAAAAGTCGTCAGCCATCCCTAGCTCGCACCTTGGTTGAACACGGAGCGAATTTGAGTGCGAAGGATGCGAGAGGGTTGTCTCTTCTTCATTCAGCAATTTTAAAAGGAGACTCTTATTCGTCTGAATTTATAATCGAACAACTGGAAAACAATAGCAATGTACAGAAGTTATGTGAGCCTGTAAACATTATCGAGAGTGCGAAAAATACAGCCGATCTTAAGCAACTGGAAGGCTGTACTGCCTTACATTTAGTAGCAAAGCATAATACAGAAAGCATGTTAGCGGTTGGATCAAGATTACTTCAAGCAGGGATCGATCCAAATTTACAAGATCATAGAGGATGGTAAATATATTATTCCTTAAAGTGCGAAGATGTAATTCCGAATAATGTAAAAGCTAAACAATTATTCATGGAATTTGAAATAAGATTTGTAGTACTCTGTAATTTAATATCAAATATTATAATTTTTCACTTGTGTATACTTACAGGACTGCGCTTCATAGCTGTATCTCTGAGAGAAACGATATGCTGTTTGATCTATTAATCGAGGCAAAAGGAATAGATATAGATGAAACCACAAACGAAGATGATACACCATTATGTTTCGCGATGAAAACGGATCCTTTCAACGAATACTTTGCGTCTAAATTGTTAACTAAAGGCGCTATACCGAATCCGACCTATAACACCACTGGAGATACATTGCTTCATATCTTGACGCGAGAATGTAGAGAAGAGGCAGCACTATTTTTAGTGGATTATTGTAAAAATAACTTAATGAAAACCAACAACGAAGGATTCACGATATTACACGAAGCATGCAAGGTTGGCTTGAAAAATCTGTGTCGAGCTTTATTAAAAAACGGATTGTCAACCGATGTTGTTACCTTTTCCACTGGTGACACGCCGATTCATTTTGCCATCTCAAATCTATACACAGATATAGTCATTGAATTATTAGATACTTCTAGCTTGAATTCGCAATTGACTATTAAGAATAACGCGAACGAGACACCTTTAAACTTAGCTATAAAAACACCATTCAAAAAAGGCAAAGATATCGTAGTGGCTCTGATAAAAGCTGGAGCTGATGTAAATGAACGTAACAAGGAAGGCCTGACATTGTTGCATCAGGCAATACTAAAGGAAGATTCAGCTACCGCTATATTTCTGTTAGAAAATGGTGCTGATATGAATGCAAAGTGAGTATTAAAACTTACAAAAAATGTCTATGTTTATAACTGCGAGGTCAATGTTATTAATAAATTATATTATTTCAAAATGTGCAGAACAGCCAATGGAGATACGCCGCTACAACTGTGCGTACATTGTAGACTGGGTGAAGTGGTGGAAGCTCTTTGTAGACGAGGTGTAGATACTTCAATAGGATGTCCATTATGGGACGCTTTAGACTCGGACCAGGAAGACACCGCGTCAATTTTGGTTAAATATGGAGCGGATACTGATTGTTGGGGTCCTGGTCCTGATGGTTGTCAGCAAACATTACTACACAGAGCAATTGATGATAATAAGGAGGATATCGCACAGTTTCTGATCAGAAGGTATTGTAAGTCTGTGAATTTTTTACTGAAGAAAAATGAAAAATTAACGTAGGTTTGCAAAAAAAATTTATATTAAAAAATTGCTATTCTATTTTTTAATCGCGCGTTATTTATATCACGATAGATAACGATTTAAAATATTGTCAATATTGGATTATAATGTTTCTTTTTTAAATAATGATTTATATCGCAGTGGATGCGATTTGAATGCTCCAAGACGACCTGGTCCAGACGGTGCCGGCGGAGATGAGGCGAAAGACGAATGTACGCCGTTACATTTGTGTTGTCAATGGGGATTGGAGCAAGTTGTTCAAACGCTCATTGAACACGGAGCCGACGTGAACGCTCGTGATGCGGAGGGAAAGACACCTGTACATGTAGCGATACAGAATCAGCATTCGCAGATAATCTCTCTTTTGCTGTGTCATCCAAATATAGATCTGAACAAGAGGGATAAGAGAGGACTTACACCATTCGCAACCGCCCTGACGGTCCGTAACAATAAAGCTGCACAAGCGATATTGGAAAGATTACCAAAAGCCGCTGAACAATACGACAATAAAGGCAGAAACTTCTTACATACTGCCATACAGAAGGGTGACATGGAGAGCATTCTGTTTTTATTATCGATCCAAGTACTTGAGTTTAATTTACATCGATTATAACGCACTGATGCATAAAGAACTGTAATTATAACAGCGCTGTTTTTCTTATTATAGGTAGACGTAAATTCAAGAATACATGACGTTACACAAACACCTCCGCTGCATCTTGCCGCTATGTTAGGAAACGAGATGTTAGTGCGAAGTTTAATACTAGCGGGTGCTCGTGTTAATGATACTGATGCAAATAGGAACACTGCGCTGCATGTAGCGGCTAAAGCAGGACACGCCACTGTTGTCTCTGCGCTATTGCAAGTAAGACAAATTATTTAAACGCAAAGAATCCGTTACTGACCGAAACTAAGTGTACCTAATTTAATTGCATTTAAGATATGTTGTTAAATTATCAATCGTTTGTTGCATAGAACAATATTAACTTCGACGCGGTGAATGCGGATGGTGATAACGCTTTGCATGTAGCTGTAAGAGAAGGTCATGTATCAGTGGTGCGGACATTATTGACCGAGTGTACGTTGGACGCGGAAGCTGTGAATCTCAAGGGTCGTAATCCTCTACACGAATTAGCCAGATGCGCGAGGGATAATGCTGCAACGATATGCGATCTATTTTTAGAATGCATGTCGCAATATCCAGTGAATAACGCAGGTAAAGAAGATGTGATAAATTTTCTCTTTTAAGAAGACTAAAGTTATTATAAAAAAAAAACATTGTAATTTTTTTTTTATTAAATGCATGTATGTCCTATCTTTATTTCAGACTTAGATGGAAACACACCATTGTTGATCGCATATATGAAGGGTAATGGCAATCTTTGTAGAACATTGGTAAAAGCTGGAGCATGTTTAGGTTCAATGAATAAAGATGGAATTACAATCTTTAATTATCAAGTAGCAACGAAACAGTTATTATACAGATTATTAGATTCTCTGACGCAAGAAGCGCCATGGTCTGACAAAGACTGCTGCTTAGAATGTGGAACGAAATTCTCTCTTACAATGCGCAAGCATCATTGGTATGAATGATTTATATTTTAATGACAGTAATTGAAATATGTCAATCTTAAGATGGCACAGATTATTATACTTTTTTCTTTTTTCAGCCGGCACTGTGGACGTATTTTATGCAGCAAATGTTCGGGTCAGGACGTACCGATTTTGAAATTTGGTTTAAATAAGCCAGTGCGTGTATGCAATATTTGTTTCGATGTATTACTGGGTACTGGTTCCCTTCAACCTTCATAATTAAGAGTTTATATATAAAAATTGATAGATCATTCCGATGTTTTTATATGAAAGGAAAAAGCAGATATATATATGAACTGAATCGAAAATCTGTGCATAATTGTATATCATTGATATTTTATGTATCTTATTGCATACACATTGTTCATGTTAAAATTTGTTAAAATTAATTAATAGAATTGAAATACAGATGATGGAGAGATTGTGTCTATATCATTTTTATCTCTAATAAGTTAAATTTTTTATTGCTAATATTTGAATATATATATATACAATGTTTGAGAAATTAAGCTTTAACATTGTGAATAACAATCAGCTTTTTAGGAATATCATATAATTACTTGAGTTTGGTAAACAGAGTCTTCGCAACACAATGATCTACACATTGCACATAATCAAGAAGTTCCTCTAGACAAGTTTCTTCTGTGTTGGATCTTGAATTAACACGATCATTGCATGTATTCAATTTCTCTTGAAAATTGCTGCATTTTGCTTCTTGAGAGCATTGCTCCTATGATAAGAAAATTTATTAGAATTAAAATAATCATACAAAGTAATATTGAATTATTGTAAACATATTAAAAATTAATTCCTAATTTATTAGTAGTGATAAAGTTATCTGTAGTAACCATAACTGTTTATAAAAATTCAAATTTATTATGGTTAAAATGACATATATTTTTATACATACATATATATGTATGTGTGTGTTATCCAATTGTTATTTTATAAAATATCTGTGGTATTTTGTAAATATAAATAGAATAATTATTTGTTATTTAATATAGGAAAGATGAATTATATAATTATATTTTTTTGCTGATTAATCTTGCCAAATTAACTTAAAGTCAAAGTTTAGTTGAAGTGGTCCTAGTAGTGGTTTTGACTTTAACGAGTGCCTTTATTTTTCTAAAAAGTTAATAATGTGCATCCCTATTGAAAAAACAATATTATGTAATGATAGGATCACTTACACGAAGTACTTTCTGCGGATCTACCAATTCTTCCTCTCCCTCATCGGCCTTTACTATCGGCAAGTGACGTTTGAAAAAATTCTGTATGAGTGGCATTTTTCTTTGATTAGAAATTCTGATATCGATTTTTAGCCTAAAGTTATCCTCGATTATATCCGTCAGAAAAAGCGAAATAACCGGATAACCACGAAACCAGCAATGATCAATGATAACCATAAAATCTAAAACATTTATAGAGAGTAAGCAAGAGAAAAATCACATATCGCGAGTTATCCAAATTGATCGAGCGCCTCCTATGTTGACCAATCAAAATGAAGATATCTTTACTGCTCTTGGCCTGATAATTGGTAAATCAAACACTACTCTAATGATAGATTTTTGAACGCAACTCTAGAAATAAACTCTGGCGGTCAATCGGTAAAAAAACCTCTTGCTTTTCCGAAAATAATAGAATATTCAAGAATTTATTGGCTATCGTTTTAGCTGCAAGAGCTATGTGTCAATGTTTATAATTTAAATGTGTTTGGAAATAAAACTCGAGTTTGTTTGTATTAAAAGAAAAAGGAGGGAAAGATAGATATACTTGCACAGAATATATTTCTAAATACATATGACAACGCATATACGAAAGAGAAAAATTCATTGTGCGCATATCGCTTATACAAATACAAACTTGCGCGCTATTTCAAAAAAGGTATACATATATATGTATATTTATTTTTCTCTGCACTTTTCATAGATAATCGTGCAACTTCCGATCTTTTTTGGAACTCGTTCGAGAGTCAATATACAGCATCACAAGTATCATTTCTTTCACTAATTATATATACACTTTGTCCAGTTAATCGTATTACACATCTGTCAAATATTCTTACACGTTTATAAGAGCGGAGACAAAAGGCTTGTTCCTCGAGGATGCCAAATCCAGAAAATAAAAGGTTTTCATTTGCGAGATACACGAGACTTGGACACCTTGAGAATTTATAAGCGAAAAAAAAAAAAAAAAAAAAAAAAGGAATTGTCAGTAATTTTTAAAACCAAGATCGCGGTTGGTTGTTCGATGACGAAATTTACATATCCGTGAAATATTATCTCTCTGTCAATTTCTTCGGCGATAGCGTCATTCGCAAGTGCATGATATCCAAGTTATCCTCCGAATAGCTCGCCACGAAATACACGAAACCATACTTGACATAGCGAGATAGGCACACGTGGACATCGTGTACAGTCGGACGTATACAATCTCACACACACACACACACACACAACGAGATTAAACAAATCAACAGTAATTAATTCGAAAGAAAGGTTAAGGAAGAAGGAACGATTGAATTTGGAAAAAATATAGGAATGATCCTCCGTGATGTAATAGAATCACGATACCGAAGACGCGCTCACGTAAAACCTACCGCTCGCCTCGAACTGCCGCGCTGTTATATTCGCGTTTTCGCAAATTTCTACGTAGGGGAATGCGCAAAGTGCAGCTCGCGTGCGCGAACACGCTCACAGGTGCTCGTCAACCGAGAGAGCCGAGAGCCCGAGAGTATCGTGCGTATCGTCGAGCGCGCACGCGAGACGACAGCGGCAGACTTGTCGGTTGTCGGCACATTTTTTGCCGCTGTCAGTGGTTCCGAGGCGAACGGTCGAGAGGATTCAGTTCGATAACTAAACGAGGACGCTATCTCGTTCCCGCACGACCCGCGCGCACTATCGCTGGGACATTACAAAAGTTACACGGTAGAAAAAAAAACCGCAACGTAACTGAATAAGGGTCTAAAGGCTCTAGTGTAAGATACATATACACAGAGAAAGAGGGAGAGAGGACGGAGGATTAGAGTGAGAAGGAGTGGCAGGGTGAAAGGAAGACAGAGGGGAAAAGAGAGGAATAACGAGAGAATGAGGTTCTCTCGCTAGTTCGACGTAGCTCGTGATCGAGAGATGGACGCTTTAAACGGAGGATTCTACTAGACAAGAGACGTTTTCAATGGGTTATCGTCGCGACGGTAACTTGGTTTAAAAAAAAAAAAAAAAAAAAGTCGAGAAGCGTTTTTGAGGTTATGTGTTGTTGAGAAAAACTACGTATTCCACTCTCGCGCGATAGAACGAGCAAAACGTACGAGACAAAACCGGAGGGACTGCATCGTAAGTCTGTGATTGAGATGAGCTTTCGAATCTGATTAAAGATGCTGTATTGATAACGCCACTCGGGGATCATATCGATCCAATAGTAAGAACTGCTTTGCATCTTCTCCACGAGAGAGAAAATGCATTTTCGTGCAACAATCTACAAAGTTGTCAAAGTTCCGCGCGATTGTTATTTTTAACGTAATTAATAGGCATACAGTGAGAAAGAGAGAGAAAAAGAGAAAGAAATCACTAAGAATACTCGTTGACGGTTTGTAAAATTAGTCAGCATTAATAATAACTTTGTGATAATTTTGTGGTTATTGAACACTTCGATCACGCTGTATTGTTGATATAATCAAAGTATATCGAACACTTAATATTTTAACAACGAATTCACTATTTTTCTAACTAAAGTTAATTATTTTTAAGTGACACACGAGAAATAGTGATGTGCAAAAATTGTGTTATTCTAATTTGCAATTCAGTTTATAAGAAATGTATATAATTTGTTTATGTGTTGATAATCACAGTTTAATCTTTTCTTGGAAGATGTGAATAAACTTTGAGTCGCATAAACTAATTTCTTATCATTATAATCTTGATATTGTTGTAAAATTTGGTTAAACGTTTGCGACAGAAGTTCACATGAATGGATGATGCTTGGAGGCAATGAACGGCATGGAGAGACATGGTCACGGACATGGACATTCACATGCGCATTCGCATCGTCATCGCCATTCCCATGGCAGTTCTCAGAGCACGTCGCAAAACTCAACAAGTCAACCTCCTTCAAAACATAGCCACGGTCACGTAATACACTCACAGAAAGATACAGCTGCGCCACAAGTGACTCAAAAGCAGAGGAATTACAAGTTACTGGTTGATCCATTTTTAGTTAAGGGTGCAACAAAACTATGTAGATATGATGGAACTGTTCCGGGAGATCCAACGTATCCACAGGTTCAACCTCGAGATCCCCGATCGCAATTGACAAGGATCTGGACTAGACTCGAACAACTCGATTTACCTGTACCTAGATTTAAAATTGACTCAAATTATTGCGGAGAGCCTCCCCCATTGGAAGTAACGTTTTGCCATTTAAATGATAATATTGATAAAACATTTTTAACAAATATGGTTCAGAAATTTGGATCTATAGAGGAACTTATTATTTATTATCATCCAATAACTAATAAACACCTTGGTATAGCGAGAGTAGTGTTTGAATCAACTAAGGCATCAAAGGCATGTGTGGAAAAGTTGAATAATACATCTGTGATGGGAAAAGTGTTGAGGGTTTTCCTAGATCCCTTTGGGGAAGAATGTAAGAAGATGTTTGAGGAGTTGACCACGGAGAAAAAACCAGAAAAGAAAGTAGAAAAAGAGGTGGTGAAGCCTGAGATTGAACAACAAGAAAAGCATCAAACACCAGTGGAGAAGGTTTTACCTGAGGAGAGGGAAGACTTTAGAAGTAGTAAAAAAGCTATTCTAACTATAGACAAAAACAGAGAGCCATATGTAGAAAATTCGAGGTATAACAAATACAGGGATTATCCTACGCCAAGCGGCAGCACAGGCAGTGACTTGGGTTATGGAACAGCTCCCAGTGAACTGAATTATTCTAGTAATTATTCTCAAAACTCTACTCCTGCCACAAATTATGATTTTTATTATGGCAATTATCATCATCAACCTCCAAGTAGCTACCTAGCTAGCATACCGCAAAATGTATCCCAGAATATACCAGTTCAACAAAATTCTAATGTTTGGTGGAGTAGCAACTCTGGAACAGCGGGATATACTCCTTCGGCGTCTGTTTGGCCGATTCAACAGCATGCGACAAATTTGGACAGTGCTAGTTCTAACATAACACAGATTAGTAATAAGACTTCCAATGCAAAATTGCATCATACTCCTAAAAAAGAAAAAGAGAATCAGGTTACGACGAAAAATGCATCGCGAGAGTCTCCTGACGAAACTCGCAAAACATTAGATTTAGATACCAGAATTGCTATGTTATTAAAGGACAAAGCGGGTGGAATGGCACCTCCGTTTTTACAATTCGGCAGCGACTCGGAAGATGACAAAAAGTCTCTGCCAGGCGATAATGAAATGTTATCGGAGCCGCCTAGTCCCTTTCTATCACATGAAATTTATAAGCAATGTTTTGAGAAAATGGTAGAAAGAAATAAAGAACGAAGAAAAGTTCACGAGAATAGTATCAGTCAGTTTTCCGTGGATGAAGATTTGGGTAGTGTTATAAGTTCTAGCGAAGACGAAGCGTTATTAGGAAGTTATAGTCCAGCGCCTGATGACAATGAACCAGAACCACCTAAAGAACCACCTCCACCTCCACCACCTGACGATGATAGAATGTCTCTAAGTCCTTTGAGTTCAGGAGATGAAAAGATTGAAGAAGTGGGTTTACTTTACTGTATTATATTAATTATATGTGTCTACATTATTTTATATACAAATATCTTTTCTTAATATATAGGTAATAGCACAAACTGAACCTTCGAATCAACTGTATCCAACAACTGGTTATCCAGGAAACTTAACTCACTATCCTTCTAATGATGTTTATAATTGGCCGCGACCGGCGCAATATCCTTATCCTTATGGAGCAACTTACTTGCAAAGCCATTATCAACCTAATACAACGTCTTTCTCGGCAACAGTCGGAAATCAAGGAGCAAATTATTATTCCTCTTTTCAGTCGAGGTTGCATGCTATGGCAAATTATAGCATTACAAAAGATCCACAGGTAAGATTATTGCATTGCATTGATATAAGATTGAATCTGTAAATTTCATAATTTTTTATCAAAGTATTTTTTTCTTTTGTTAGAGAAAAATATTTAAAACATTTCTGTTTAGGGTCCTACAATCAATGGAGTACTGAACAGAGTAGTGAATGAATTGAAGCAAATTCTAAAAAAGGATTTTAATAAAAAGATGATAGAAAATACAGCATTCAAATTATTCGAGGTTTGGTGGGATGAAAAGAAGTCGGAGAAGAGCCAAACTCACGGTGGCGGTGAGAATGCTATTGTCAATAATACGACGAAAGAAGACGTAAAGACTCAAGGATTATCATCTTTATTAGAGCAAGCAACACCATTAGGACTTAATTATGATGGATTTGGTTTGGGTATTAGAGCTAGCATGCCAAAGATGCCTTCGTTTAGGGTAAGAAGATTTTATATTTCATTTCCTTTGATAACATAGATTGTTCGTTATTTCTTTTTATCTGCAGCGCAAGATCAAAGCTCCAAGTCCATTACCGCAGGATGAGGATAGCCGGCAATCGGGTCATGCTGATATGGAAACGATTGAAAGCGACAGCGATCTGGATGTACCGACACAAAAAACGAAGAAAGCGATGATTTCTCTTCCGAGCGTCTCTTCCTCGACGTCGTCTTCGTCCTCGTCTCTCGAAAGCAGCAGTGAAGAAATCAGTTCCAGTGAATCTTCCGATAGTTCAAATGAAAGTTCTGATGAAGAAGCTTGCTTTGAGGATGAGGTATATATATATATGTATAATACATGGATGCAAAGATTTAAAAAGGTAACAGTTACGTTAATTAAAATTGCTTTTTTTTTTTTTTTTAGCAAGATACAGACAGCCGCATGTCCGATCACAGGCCTTTGGCTTGTAATAGTGAGGATCCTGATATATTGATGGAATTTGCGATCCAAAAGTCATTAGATTGTCCCACGCCAACTGGTAGAGAAACGCCAGTACCAGATATCAAAATTAAAGATCAAAATTCAAACGAATTTCCGCAGATCGATAATGACAACCTAATTAGTTCTTTATCTTCTGCTGTGAAATACGACAGCGTTATAGAAGAAGAAAGAATTTCTGAGAAATTGCCTACGGAAGAAAAGCCGTTCATTGATGTATGCGAAACTTTGGACAAGGAAGCGAAGGATGTACCGAGAATCACCGAGGAGAAAGAATCACAGATTGAAGCGAAACCTGCGCCGGCAATAACGCCGGTAAAGGAAGAAGTACTACCGGATATGCAAAAGATGGAGAGCTCAGCTGCGGAAGCATTGATGACTCTAGCTGGACGAGATAATATTATACGTCATAGGAGTCCGGGCTCTATACAACCTAATATTATCAGAACACTGCAAACAATGTCGGCGAAATACATCAATGACGAACCTATTTTGAAAGAAAACGAAAAGATCGAGATGTTCAGCGAGATTCCTACAACGGATTCGGAAGAAGAAAGCTTAGAGATAAGAAGATTAAGGTCAGTGATTAGTTTAACATAAATTTTTAAGTAATAATTATTTCTCTTGTGTATATATAATGTATATATATTGTAATATTATTATTCTGTAATAATGACGAAATATTGTAATATTTCATATAGGTATCAAGCAGAGACAGATCTTCGATTAAACGGACAGCAGACACCAAGTTCACCTGGTTCTCAGGCTTCTCAAGTATATATGGAACATTCGTATTCGTTGCCCCCTGCGCAACCGGAGCCCGTAGAGCCTGTGATACGTGTACCGCCAGCGTCGGTGAAAGTAAAACATCCGAAGATTGTTAAATTATCGAAATCAAAGGACAAAATTCATAAAGTGGAGAAGCAAAAATCCAAGAAATATACAAAAGTGCACAGTAGTCATCAGAATCACGAGGGAGAGAAAGAGAATATCCAAAATGATTATATATACGACAAGTTACCTAAGCAAATTCTGGAATCGAAAGTCACGTACAAAGAGCGAGATCTTATATCGGAAATGGCTATTTTGTACGAGTTTTTAACAAGGGGTATAGACGCGGAGGATGCGGAGTACTTGAGAAGAAGTTACGAGGCTTTATTAGCGGATGATACCCAAGGTTATTGGTTGAATGATACGCATTGGGTCGATCATCCACCGACAGATATACCGAGTCCCGCGAAAAAGAGGAAACGAGACGAGCTCAGATTACATGCGAGTGGAAGTGCTAGAACGGAAGGATATTACAAAGTCGATATCAGAGAGAAGGCTAAACATAAAGTAAAAAATTTGATATTTGATATATCTATATTTTTAACAAACAATTAACTTTATTAAAAATAAACATTTTTTGCTTAAAGTTTTAATATATACTTTGATATATAATATTGTTTTATTTATAGGAGTTATATGTGTGTAATCAAATTAATATAATTTATTTCTTCTTGCAGCACCATTATGCTCAAAGTATACAACGCAGTAATGATGTGGAAGACAGTACCAGTTCTTATATCGGAGGAGATAGCGTAATGAACGGTCCAAAGAATAATTCTAAAGCATTGACCGGTAAAATGCAGGCATTGTCACGCGAAGCGAGAAGTAATCAACGACGATTACTGACAGCTTTCGGAATTGATACAGATAGTGATCTTCTCAAATTTAATCAATTAAAGGTAGAATGTAATATATATATATTTTCAATACTTAAAATTTATATGATTTGTTTATTCTAATATACATATTTTGTGTTTTAGTTCCGCAAAAAACAATTAAAGTTTGCCAAATCTGGTATTCACGATTGGGGCTTATTTGCCATGGAACCAATTGCGGCCGATGAAATGGTTATAGAGTATGTAGGACAAATGGTTAGGCCAGTTGTCGCTGACTTGCGAGAAGCCCAATACGAAGCTACCGGAATCGGTAGTTCTTACCTCTTCCGCATCGATTTAGATACAATTATCGATGCGACAAAATGTGGCAATTTGGCGAGGTTCATAAATCACAGTTGCAATGTGAGTCATAATTATCCATTATTTTATAACTTGACAATGGCTGTGCGATATAATAAATATATTCTCGATAAAAAAAAAATACAGTTTAACTGTAAATTAAAATTCGATTTGACGAATCAGAAGAAAAATCTGATCAAAATCTAACATTAATTAATTTTAGAGAAAGGCAAAATGTATAGCGCATACTTTGTTATAGTAACCAAATTATTTCTTTTAGCCGAATTGTTACGCAAAAGTAATTACGATTGAAAGCCAAAAGAAGATTGTAATCTACAGTAAACAACCAATAGGAGTTAATGAAGAAATTACATACGATTATAAATTCCCATTGGAAGATGATAAAATTCCTTGCCTTTGCGGAGCTCCTCAGTGTCGGGGTACCCTCAACTGAATTGTTTATTCTTTTTTCCGTCTTCTACACTTCATCGCGCCCTACTCATATTTTTGTAAATACTTTCCCATGTAAACATTTTATAAAATGCAATGCAAAAAAATACTAAATTATGTTAAGATGCGTTCTTCCTATTTTATTATTATGAGAGCCCTTTGACCAGTGTGTGATTTTAATATTTGGAAAAACTGAGAACAAATATATGAACCACCACACACATTATTGTATATTAAAATTATTTTTGAACTTCTTATTTCTCTGTATTTGTTGTTCGCCACTGTGAACATTAAATGATAAATACCTATCTAAAAAAAAAAAAAAAAAAGTATAACAACATTTGTGCTTAGTGTGCAATTATTTGCCATTATAAACTATATGTATATATTTTATGTGTATCCTGTACATATATATATATAATTATAACAAAATGTATGTTTATATATGTTTGTATTTTATCATATATATAAGATATTATTTATCCTATTCTATAAAATTGATGAGAATTCAATTTTGAAAAACATATTTTTCATCAAACAACCAATCTAATTTCTCGACATTCGGGCTCATGTAATATTGGTTTAAGACTCGGCAGGGAGGGGGTATACGGTATACGCTAATGCATGCGAAAGTGTAGGTTATGGTTTCCTGCTATTTTCTGAGATTTTCGCCTCTGGATTTCTCGTCTGATAAACGTAGATTAGCCAGTGTAAACAAACTTTCCATACGTTACAACAACGTGTCTAAAAGATTAAAGTGAAGCGACATTTCAACAATGTATTATATTTTTGAAAAAGTGCCAAAGTTTTTAGCGTTTATTAATAATAATTAAACTTTCATTTATTGGTCATTGTGAATATAAAATAATATATAAATCAATTGTGAGTTAATAATTTTATTAATTAGACATTATGGCAGATCGTCTGACACAGTTACAAGATACCATAAATCAGGTAACGTAAATTTTATATTTTGTTGGATTTTCATATTTTACTCGTTTATTTTCTCAGAATCTTAATTTTATCAGATACATGTTAATGTGTCTGTTATTTTAGCAAGCGGAACACTTTTGCAACAGTGTTGGTATTCTACAGCAGTATTCTACACCTAGTAAATTCCCTGGTTTTGATCGTATCGGCACTCCACAACCACATCAACCTCAAGAAGGTAATAATAATTTCTCATATATACATGTAGGTATTAAATATACATGACTTATCTGTTTTAGATTATGCTGCTTTATTTGCCAATCTCATTGCGAGATGCGCAAAAGACATAGATACATTAATAGAGAGTTTGCCAAGTGAAGAATCATCCCAGGAATTGCAAGTAGCCAGTCTTAGTCGACTTGAACAAGAGAATCAACAGGCAGGTGAGCAATTGGAGGAAGTAGTGAGACAAGGAGAAGCACTCCTTCAGCGAATCCAAGCTGCTCTGCAGGATATAGCGCAAAGTCAATTAGATATGCAAAATCCCACGTCTACCACCGTGATTAATATGAATCTTAACAGTTGTAATATAAAACAAGAAACATCTATAAATAATGTGCCTTCGAATAACACACATCAATTATCGGATCCTTCACCTAATTCTATAAATCAATGACATATTTATGATTTATTATAATTATTTATAGTGAAACATTTTTACGATATATAAATAATCAAATTGCTATTATATAGTTTTTTTTTTGTTATAATGTTGATTGAGACAATAAATGGAACAATAGTTTACAATTTTATAATATTCCTGTATTTTGGTACAATTGCTTGTAATGAGAATATAAATTCGATGATAACATAAATTTAAAAAATTTGTTTTACAACACTATTATAAAATTAAAAACCAAAAACAATTTTATCCAGAGAAAATAAAAACTTTATTACAGCTATTATTGAGCTTGGTTGAAGCTGTTTTAGGATATATCAGATATGCATATGTTTAGAGTTCTAATTTTAGTACATTAAGATATTAACATTAAGATATACATTAAGATATATTAATTATGTGAATAATACATACAAAAAAGTAAAATTGGAGTTCTTAGAATTATGGGATGCTCTGAGTTTTTTATTTGCTACCTTATCTTTAATCATATTTTTTTAAGAAGATTATGATATACACTATCAATCTTTGAGAATTTAAACATTTTTTAAATTTTGAATCTATACGCTCACTTCCTTATTATACATACTAGACTTTAATTACACATGTAATATAATTTAATAATTCAATTATATATTCACAATTTAATGTAATTTAATAATTCCATTCTTATGCATATTCTTTTCTTTTTGATTGTTAATTTTATTTACTTATTTTTTAAGCAGTTGTCCAAACGCTTAATTCAGTATTGTACGTCTTCAAGTTAATTTATTAATCGATTTATTTATTAATAACACTATATATTATGTCGTGGTCATTACAAATGAGTTAAATTAATCTGCATAAATATAAGTTAACTAAAAAAATTATTTCGTTAAAAAAAATGTTCCGAATCTTGTATCATAGATTGTATTATAAACTTTTTAAATCTAATGACGCACGCTATCTTCAAATTCAACGATTAGGTTACATTAAGTAATTGCGTTGATAAATCAAAACTCTACAAGTAGGATAAAGTATATTTATTTACATAAAAATACAAAATAGAGAATAAATTTTTTACAAATAGAACTTTATTATTTTGAATTTAAAGATACATGGATTATTAATTGTATAAAAATATTGTTTAATTATCTTTTTTTTATTCTCTTTTATACGATTTTATAAGATATATTATTCTGACTAATTTATGATGTTCTTTTATTAGTTTACAGAAATTATTAAATTATTCAACATGGAATAGATCGGAAAGTGGCGATTGTAATCGAACGGAAATGTGCATCGACAAACCAATGAAGTGGCCGAAGAATGGCAAAAGAACGAATTTTAATTTTCATGATGAAACCGAAGCCATTATTAATGAGCAAATAAACGTTGAATTAAAGGCGTTTTATTATTATCTATCCATGGTACATAAACAGAAAGCATATCATTTTTTTATTTTTAAATATAAAAACACTGAAAAAAGTTGTATAAATAGTATAGTTTTTAAATATATGAAGTAAATTTTATACAAAGGCTGTCTATATTTTAAATATAAAATAGGTAGCCTGTAATATTAATTAATAATTGCATTATTTTTATATGCAGGCTGCATATTTCGGTCGCGTGGACGTCGCTTTACCAGGTTGTGAATCATTTTTCATGCAGATGCATCACGAAGAGCACAAGCATGCCCTGAGATTTGTAGATTATCTAAAAATGCGTGGCGGCAAGGTGCATTTATGTAACATATTGCCGCCGGATGATCAAGATTGGAAATGTCCATTGCACGCGTTCAAAGTAAATTCGCGCGTTAAGAAATCTGAAATATCAATAAGTGAATATTTTACATGGAATTAATATCAATAATCATATTTATTTAATATCAATTCAATGGATGATAGTTAATTAGATATTTCCTGTTCAAAATTTAAAAAATGTTTAATAGGAATTAATATCAATTAATATTAATAATCATATTTATTTAATATCAATTCAATGGATGATAGTTAATTAGATATTTCCTATTCAATAGTAAATTTCTCTGCGATCAAAATAATTTATAGGCTCCAGAGTCAATATAATTGTATTATAAATATGTAATTATTTACATTAAAATGTTAGTCTTTACGTAAATTTCTATTACAGACGGCATTGCAATTAGAAATTCAAGTCAGTAAAAAATTGATCGCGGTGAATGCTATAGCAGAGAAGCATGGTGATTTAAATGCAAGTGATTTTATCATCACCGGTTTTATGGAAGATCAAATGAAAAGTATAAACGAATTGGGGAAATTAGTGACTGTACTGTCTGGCATCGGAGATCAAGCATTGGCACGATTTATGTTTGACAAGGAATTACTCGAAAGTTACGTTATATCCGATTTCAATCTTTTAAAAAGTAAATTTCAGCAAAGAAAACACGACAAATAGAGAGTACTTATTGCCTTTTCTGAATTCCCGCTCAATTATACCAAATTTTCGTGTTGAATATAGTAAATAATGAATAATAAACAATTATGTAATATATTTCAAATTGACCGACCGATATATTATCTGTCAGACTTCAATAACAATTAAAATAAAAGGGGGACAAAGATCTTTGTTCTTATTGGTCGTATTCCAATTTTCAATGCAGGATATCTGATTTCAACTTTAAGGCCTCTATACAATTGTACAACAGATGTCAGATGTATTGATTGGCTGTTATATCAAAAAATTGTCGAAACATTAAAAATTCTCTATTCGACGACCAATCAGCACGTTTGACAGAACTCGCATGACAGATAAGCTTCGTCACTCTTCCGCGTATATATTCATATAAACAAGATTAGTAATGCAACATGGCCGCTATTATCCCGAACGTCGTCGATCAGTTGGGATGGTCGACAGCGGGGTCAAGCGGGGTTAAGGTATTTAATCAAGGCTGTGATTGCTTAATGCTGACGGTGCACGGTAATTAATCGCGTTTCAACATTTATCAAATCCATTCTTCAATGGAATGTCAGACCTTTTTTTTCCTCCATACGCAAAAGCAATTTTTTTTTCCGCGACACAAGATCCCTGCGAAGGTCAAATAGAGATCCCGTGATTTTCTTTTGCCACTGTGAATGTTTTTATCCTATCGGGACACACAGATTATCCCATTTTTTATTCTCGATATAGTGCTTCGCGTAACTAACCTCAAATCTTAAGAAGTGAGTCACGTGCCGCGACGAATTATTGGAACCACTTGGTTTGAGATCGAAAACATATATCTATATATATAATCGCCGCGGGTAAGTTTTAAATAATGGCGAGCGATCTGTCGAGCGGCTGTATGGAGACAATTGACATCCTCGACGACGAGAAGGAGGAGGGTGAGATCTCGTTGGAGGACGTCAGTTCATCCGAGGAGGGCGGGATAGGCCATTTGACTTCTAACTACGTCATCAACAGGACACGCTCGTGTCCAGATTGCAAGTCATGGGGTGAATGCGCTTCCTGGTGCACCATGATGTGCCAGTCTAAGAATAAAAGAGGTAAAATTTGCTAGATGACACCTTTTGTTCGCGCAAGTTACATTTAAGATATGAAATTTTCTTTTTCTTGATATTTTATTGATAAGTGCTACTTAAAAAACCTTGGAGAGAAACATTTGTATATATTTTTCAGATTGTTATTTAAATTTTCTAGATACACATGTAAAATAATCAAATAGCAATGATAGTTGTAAAAGCCTTATACATTTTAAGTATTATCTTTTATTGTTCTATAGTTTTATTCTTGCGCAAACATTATTAACTTATAGAAAATTTGATTGAATGCACTGGTGCGTATTAAAGGCTGTTGTATACAAATTTATAATAGCATAAGTAATTAAAACAATAAAATAATTAACACTATGAGTTATTAATTGTCTTACTGTTTTAGTTATTTGTTATATTATAAATTTGTATAAGATAGCCATTAACGTGCATCAGTGTGGACTAGTGCATCCAATTGAATTTGCTATTACAATAAAATTGACGATACATCTATAAGGAATTTCTTAAAAATTATTATGAATTGAAACCCAAAAATATCTTACTGTGACTCAAAAAATATAACAAAAGACATGTTTCTCAACAAATATAAAATAGAATATAAATTTAGAATAATTAGATATATTGCTATTGATACTGATATATATATTGTAATCAAGTAGAAGTTAATCTTATTTTATAAGATCCAGTCAAAGGAAAGGAAAACCGTCATCATGTCAGAGAAGCGACAGCAAAACATATATCGTCGACTTTACAAGAGAAAAATGACGACTTAGTGCCTATTTCGAGCGACAGCGATATGGAAATTGTTGGTCTCATGGACACTTCTAATCGATCAAAAACCAAAATAAAAAAGAAAAAAAGAAAGAAAAAGGAGTACGACATTATTACCATCGATGACTTAATTTCTCCACCTTCCGTTGATTTGCCAATAATAGAATTCGGCACGCTGAGAAAAACGCATTACAAAGAATTAAATCCGGTTCGCAGACACGGCAGATCGAGAATGACTTCGAGATCACCAATTCGAAGACACAAATCACCTGTGAAAACTCGATCGCCCATTCGGTCCCGATCTCCGTTAAATCATGTCAGATCGCCGATGTTGAGGAGATCTCCGCGAAGGCTCAGATCGCCGAAACGAATTTCGCCGCATCGTTCGCCCGTCAGAATGACCAGAAGACCGTATAGATTAGATTCACCACCGTCCACTCGTTCTTATGTCAACAGACACGGCGATGTGACGAAATTATTAAAGAAAGTGAAGCATCTAGATTCTATGGGTCTCCTCGCATCGGAGTCAAGTGTCGATCGGAATAAGGAACATCAATCGTCGCTGAAAGAGAAATTGTCAAACATATTAAAGAGACAGTCTAATAGCAATGATAATACGACGCGTTTTAAGGAGAAAACGAATGCTGAGCCCAACATTGTTAATGATGCCGATGACGAGGAAGATTTAGCGTTGCTTCGACAAAAGGCCTTGGATACAAAACAGAAAAAGTCTAATAAATCGTCGGATCAAGGACCGACGGATGTGGAATTGGAGAAGAGAGTCACTGCGAAGAATGATGATCAGGACGATGAGGCGTTGCAGCTGCGCATGATCGCGCTTCGTTCAGCGGTCATGAAGAAACATCAGAACCGAGTTCGACGTGGCATTAGAACGAACAAGAAGCCCTCTCGCAGCGAGAGCCCGTTCAGTCAGAGTTTCCTCGACGATATACCCGTACCCAGCGACGAGCTGCTGAAGTTTGCGTCGCCGCCGTGTACGCCGTCGTGCGAAAGCAATCACATCGAGGACATGGAGCTGGACACAGACATCGAGGGCGAGAAGGAGGAAGAGTTGCCGTATTCACCAACCGATAAGATCACCGCACACGTGCCTATCGATACATCCTTACTTGGCATTGAACCGTCCGACGTGTCATTTATCAATGTAAACCAGACGAATAATAAGCCTTCAATCTTTAATGACGAGAGGCGAGTCAAAGGCATGCCATTGCAGACCACCAGCGTTGCATCATGTTATGATAACACTTATCTAACGTCTCACTCTTATGAAGCGTCACAATACTACGCGTACTCGCCAACGCAGCAGTGCACCGAGATCTTTCTCGGTTCGGATTTGAACGAAGAACCGGAAGAATTATCCGACAATCTCAAGGACTGTCAGAACGATAATGTCGTATGCGACTTGGTAAACGGTATTTGCTGCCAAGTCGATTCTTCGATGAACGTTGCGTTGACATCGATACCTGATGCGCACCCGATTCCAGTTCTAACCAGTTCTAATCTTCTTCCGACTCCTTCCACTTCTCCGAAAACACAGGAGCAGATTATAGAGCAACCTACTGGTGATATTTTATTTGCGAATGTAGATTCAACGTTGAAAAATGGCAAGTGCACTTACGAAGCGCAAAAGGTTTCCGAATGTCCTCTTACAACGGGTTCTCCGAATATATATGCAGAACCAGTGTCGCCGAACGAGTCAATGATAACGATTGACGATTTTCCAGAGACGGAGAAGGATTCATTAGCTTCTGCCGTTATTGACAACAAAAACTTGCCGACCACGGATATTCTAAAAGAGGTGACGCCGTGCCAAGCTGTCGAGGGAGAAACGTTGCAGGAACCTCTATACATGCAAGGTGTGCCAGACATCACCAAGGATGCGAATAAGATACCTACATTAATCAACAAAACATTGGTTCCCGCGTCTATATTAAGATCGAACAAACAGCTTCAGCAACCGTTGTTAGTAACAAAGAAGTGCGAGACGCATGTCCCAGAACCCAGCTTCAAGAGTGCCGAGATGCAACCGGTAATCGTTGGCGCGAATGCGCAGAGCACGAAAAGCGGCAGTAATTTCAAACCTATAAAATTGCGAGTTGCGAAGAAATCTGCGCCCATTTTAACGACATCCGTGGCATTTGATAATCTTACAAACGAGAATTCGGAAAACGACGCATCGGCGGCTCAAGAAGGACCCTCGAAAGATAGTTGCGAAGTAATAGAACATTCCGCCACTGTTAACACGGTAACCGTAAATAATAACGCCCCTTCGACGCGTAAAAAACGGAAACGCGTTAAGAAAGATCGGTCCAAGGGTTTCAGTGCTATACTGAAATTACTCTCAAAAAAACAGAATAACTCGAATAATTGTGTAAAGAAAGATATAAATAATATAATTGCATCCACCGTGGAACGACAAATTACCGAATCTGGTCTAAATGAAAATAACAATGACAATAAGACACAGGAGAGTTTAATGGAGAATAGAGAATCGAAATTACAAAATGCTGTTGATACTCAGGAATCAGTTAACTTCAATAATATTACGGCAGAAAATAAAAATGCTGAGAAGAGCGATCTTGCTTCTACGTCATCAGCTTCCGCTGAAAGTCCACAAGAGACAGATGTCGAATCTCGTTTGTCAAATTCCGCATCTGACAATCTTGATTCTGATGCATCTAACAGAACATCCAAAGACGTTGGTGACAGGAGACAAAGCGTCGAAGAGGATGAAAATGTACTGCGAGCTATTTTACTAGCTTCTATGAAAGAACGAACGAAGTTAACAGACGTTAATAGTAATTCTTCAACAATCACTACAAACTGTACTATAACAAACACTCAAACACCTATACAGAAAACATTAACAGACACCACGTCAATCGCAACAATTAATGCAACGCACGCAACGGTAAACAGTAATGTTTCATTATCCACAACATTGAGTTCATCGGAAACTGAGGAGAAAAAGATTAATTGCGTATCTAACTCATTACTCGTAAATGGCAACAAGAAAAGAATTAACAGCATGGACACGGTGAAAGGTCCGCAGAAGAAAGTGATAAAAAAATCGGTTATTCCTGCAAGTACAAAGGTAGTCAATAATGCCAAGAAATATCAGAACATGATAGTGCAGAGGAAATCAAATCTGCGAAAGCTCGATAACAATGTGACGAAGCCTAACGAGAACGTATGGTCTAACGCTAATCCATCCAAGACGTCGTTGCACGTGTCCGACACTCAGCGATTTGTGATAAGCTTAGGATCCGACACGGACAGCGAGTCCGACGGTGAGAAGCGTAAAGACTCCGTCCTCGTTTCCGCCATAGACAAGCATCAAGCGCAGGATATTGGTGTTGACTTTGAGCAAAGTTTACATAAATTTCTGCGCGATATGAGAAAGGAACAGGAACAATCCGCCGTGGCATCCACCGTGACACCCACCGTGGCAAAACCTGGAACAACACGAGACGCGTCACTAGTGACTAAGGGTTCATCTAATATGCATACGCCATTGGTAAGGCGACCTTTTACATTACATTTGATTAATTTACGTCGACAAGAATAACTTCTATTTATTTGAAAACAAAAAATTATCTAGATATATTTTTATTATTAAAAGACAAATTATTTGCAGGAACTTTCCTACTTTGTGCCGTAGATTTTTCTATTTTGTTGTAGGCTGTGAAACATCTTCCTGCATCGCAACAAGAGGAATATCGTCGTTTGAAGCAGCAAATCTTAGAGCGCGAGAAGCTGAAACTACAGAGAAAGGTAGCAGATAAGAATAGTGGTAACAATAATAAATTATTAAATACTAATGTGACCGCGAGTTTGCTAGCAAAATCTCTATCATCGTCTGAAAAGAAAAGTATGCACATTAAACAGAATCCAGATAAATTAACAGAATCGGATAAAAATTCTCAACAATCACTAGCGGAGAGTAAAAAGAAAAATATCAATGCGTCAAAAAATTCATTGATACCAAGTGTATTTCATACGCCCGCAAATGGAAATCTCGAAGTGAATGTTATTAAGCATACTAATTCTGCGCATTCGTCAGTTAAAGCAGTTAAGAAAACAATACCGAACAACCTCAGTATCCGTATTACTAATGAGATTGCACCGAATCATACTGGGACGGAAAGTAGAACGGTTGAGAATTTGTGTGAGAAGCAATCTGTGAGCGATAAGCAACAAATTAATAGACCTGTTCTGAGAACGTTAACCAAAGATGAAATTAATCGCAAGTATGTTCAAGTTTTATTAAAATCGGACATAAGCGAGCGAGTCGTTACTATAAGTGACAAATCAACTGTGCGACACGATACGCCAAATGCCAATCAAAGCGAGAAGCCAGTCGGACATGATGTTAGTACAGAGATTTTAGAGGAAATACATAAAAACAATGAAAATAATAACAACACTAGCGCGTTTTCCAACGCGTCTACCATAAAACTTTCAGATTTTGTTGCCAATTCGAGTATGAGCAAACAAGAACATGAAGAGATAATGATGGAAACATTATCGCTTTCTCAATATGAGGCAGAAAGTCGACGAGAAATTAATAATACTTCAATGTCGCCATCTTCGGAAAATAATAGTAATAATGCTTTCCATAAATTTGATTCTGTAAATGTTGACAATAAAAATAATACGGATGATATTTGGGATGCGCTTAAAAAAGATGTTAAAGAGGAATTAGATTCTCTAATAAATCTTTCAAAAGCAGAGCAAGAACGATACTTGAGAGATACCGAGCACAAATTAGTTGCAAGACGGTAATTACACACTTAGAAATTTAAACATACACAGAAAATAATAATAATAATAATGTAATAAAATTTTAAATTGCATATATGTGATATGTAGATATACGGTCTTGGATCATTTGGCAGAAATGTCAGGAAACCTTCGTCAGTGGGACATGGAGAAGGAATTACAGAGTAGTCTGGCCAGCGAAGTGAGGAAACTTAAGGAGCAATTAAAGATAGCCGAGGAGAGATTGCAGTTGCAGCGGAATCGCGTTAATAGTATGGGGCCAAAAGTTTCGACCGTGCGTCAAAAAATCAATTCTGGACGGCGTGAATGTTTCAAATTGTCGAGAATTTGTTCGACCTTAGGTAATCGGCTCATGGGGAAGATTTACAAGTACGCAAGTATAAAAACTATAAGCATGTATATTTTTACACATTATTATATAGAGATTATTATGACTGCATTCGCTCCACTGGACACTCGCGCTGGAAGCATCATTCTATCTTTGTTGCTCATTATATGTCGAAAAAAAATAGAATGACGCTTTCAGTGTGAGTGTCCAAAGGGAATGCAGCCTATATATCTTAAATTTTACATTATATATATATATATATATATATATATATATATGTAAAGAAAAAAAAATAAATTTGTATTTTTTTAGATTACCAGAGGCAGGAGGTCAACTTTTGAGTGATAAACTTAAGGAAGTTGCTAATCACACGCGTCAGTTTAGTAAAAAGAAGCGGATTCAATTTAATGACATTTCTGAAAATTCAAATTTGTTACGACAAAGTTCGGAATCGTCTAAACACACACGCGTCGAAGAAGATCTGTCGCAAGAACAGCCAGTGAATGATGCAACTGAAGCAACGGGATTAAATAACGATTGTAGCTTGAAGCAATGTAGTGATGGTGAAAATTTGTCTACGTCACTATCAGAATCCCCTTTTATATTAAATCTTTCGCAAACGTTAGATCAATTGACGGCTGCAAAGAGAATAGAAACAAGTGTGTCAGAAATTCCTAACGACGAACAAGTTATACCTCCTAATCAAGATGTTTCTGAACCAAAGCTGTACCAAAGTACTCCTGTAAAACAAAGTAAAAAACATAGACAACGAAGCTGTAGTACACATGATCTTATCATATCTTCAGAATTATCAGCGACAGAGCCTTTTTTATGTCAAGATAGTGAACAAAATAATAAGAAAACGTTGCCATCGCCATCGTTATCAACATCAATGACAAAGTCGACGACAGCGACAACGACGACGAAGACGATTGCGCCTTATGAATCGATATTATCGTATTTAAAGGTACCAAGGTGGGTCTTTCTTCTTGGTTATAAAGATTGTCACAGTATTAAATTGTCTATTTTCTATAAATTGTGCTAAAAATCATGATCAATTTTGTGTGGTTTCTGTTACTCTTTTTACCAGGAACACAAACCCCCATGGAATCTTGTGTCCGTACGAGATGATGGGCATTTGTAGGGATGAAGATTGCCGATACATTCATCAATCAAGGAATCAAACCTGAAATAATAAATTACTACTGAATGCACTCTTTCAACATAATAGTAAGGTTGCAATAATTTCTCAACGTCAAATGTGTCAATATGCGGATCGCACATTTAAATTAATAGCTCATCGAAAGCATCGAAGATGTTTGAATTCAGAAATGTTATAATCTTGCGAATTTAGTTTCTTAGCTATTTTACATTTTTTATCGCAAATGATATATAATATATATTTTATATATGTATATAATTAAAATTATAGTCGCATATATAACACTGCATAAGACTTACAAAAAATTATAGAGTTTTGAAATTACACGTAAAATATGCAAGTTGCAAAAGGTTCCATTACAATACAAATTTTATATAAAATTTATTGAATATTTTAATATATATATGATAGATATGATAGACATGATAGACTAATGAAAAATACTCGTAATAAAAAGTAGCTTTAATCGTCTCCTTCAAACAAATGTCTTTGCTTTTGCATTTGCAGGTATCATTGGTTATTATCTTGGAGGTATAAATATCTATATAGGTGAGATTGCATTATTTAAGCAGAAGCAACACCCGAAGATTGGTAAGTTGTCTTCATCCGTGGCAGACACTGCATAATAATTCTAAAAAATTACCGTTTTATAAAAAAATTTATATTTTAAGCATATAAGACTTTTTTTCATTGTGCTACTATATGTATATATGAAGCAGCAGCCGTATTCTGTTGAAAGTTTAGAGAAATTCTACAAGTGTATATTTTTTAATATTATAACAAAAAAAAAGTGTTATAAACTGCAAGAGTAATCAGTGCGATAAAGACAAAAGAAGAGTCTATTTACCATACTAAGAAGAATTAAAATTTCACAAAGAAGACCACTCAGCAATTGCAGATCATCAATGAACAATTGCATCAATTACTCTTACTTCGTACTTTAATATATAAGTTACCTCATAATAAATAACCTTGTATTTGTATAATAAAAGTTGAATATTTTTTCTTATCTAGGATATAAATTAATTTAATTACATATTTTCCTTCCTCTTTTGTACATATAAATTTCCTCTAAACTATAATTACTGTTATTATCTTGATAATTGAATTCTTATAATTATATCAAAAAATAATTCTTAATAATTAGAATTAATAATAGAATAATTATTTTACAGATTGTTATCATATCATTTAATTGTTCCATTTCTCAAACATTACAATATTTTTTATTTTCAAAGATAGAGATCCTTATTCACCATATTTATCACCGGGAAAAGCACCCTGTGTTCTGTATTTGTGCCAAGGTAATCGGCCCGTAAGTCTAAGTTCATCCCATTGCTGCACCCAGGCGTTTGGACAGATGGACTTGAAAACATCTTTAAACCATGTGCACGCTTCAGAATCTTTACCCAAGATATGCTCGCACCGATAAAAATCTGTATACATTACGAAGCATCGTTGCGTCTGATTTTGCTGTTGAAATCTGATTAAAAATGCGATTAAGAATGTACAATATTCATCCAGTTTCTGAATTAATTTTTAATAATTTTGTATAAGATATATATATATATATATATACCTTGGATCATTGCCAGGATTAAATTTAAATTCTTGTATTGCTTTTTCCTCTAATTGATCTTTTTGTTTAAGACAAGGATCATCTTCATCAACGATGATAGTTATTTTCTTTGAATCATTCTTCGGTTCATGATTTCGTACCAAAAATGGATTATCTTTTTTCTCTTCCATTTCTTGTTTTAAATAACGTAATCATATATCATATATATTATGATGTTGACAATTGTGTTATATATTTTAAAACTTTTTGAAACCAGTGCTTCTGTCATTTTTAGATTTTCTTTCGTTATTTTTCAATTGTTTAAATCTTTATAAAATTACTACATACTGTTATATAACATAGGTATATAATTAAATTAGCATTTTTATTCACATATATAAAAAAAACTGATGTATAAAGCATTACAAAAAGATTTCATAAAAATAGCATACAGAATACACAACATATTAATCACAGCTAATATAAGGCTATTTGTTTACTTTTTATATCTGTGATGTTGACGTTTTTTCAACGCGTAAATCCACTAAATTTATATCGTTTTAAAGAATTATGAATTATACAGCAATATATATATATAACTTTTTTTTTAAGCTAATTGTGGTATATTATTACAATTGCGATAATAAACGCTAACGTGTAATTAACGTGTATCTAATGCGACAATTAAATTTATACTGAATAAGTATAAAACTAAACTTTCTAGTTTCCAGTGAACACACTGTGGTAAAACAAAATCTAGCGAGATTTGTTATTTTTTTTAATATTGTACGCCAAGCGATAAAATATAATAGGCATATATAACAATTTATATGTGTGATTATTTACATATCCTTGTGTATTATCGTTGTTCTAAGATTAAACGCATATGTCCGCTTTTATATTTTTATATAGAACCGTTGGAAATTATCATTTCTTTCAAACTATATAAAATTACATTACACATTTTGTATTTAGTCATAAGAGAGATTATCAACAGAGTCTATAAAACCCTAAGAATGTAAACAAATTTGTAGACTCTTTCGCTTAGTAATATAATAACCATTATAGAAAGAGTTGCATTTAACAACCAATAGTAATAACTTGTTAACAGTAATCTTTCTTGACACAGTTTTTTCCCGAAAACTTTACCCCATTTACATTGTTTATAGAAAAAATATATATAATTTATTATTGAAAACACAATTATAAATACAATATAATAGAATTTGGCAAGTGGAAGATAGTTTTTAGTAAAGTTATCATTTTCAATTTAAGATATCTAATTTCAAAATAAACACAATATATTTAATATTACTTATCATCCACTTGATTCCTTCGATCATACTTCGATTAATAAACAAGGCACTATTTAGGTCCCAATATCAATCAGTTAATTAGTCGCACCATGATTTCATAATCCCTCTAATTCTTAATTCTTTTTTCTCTATTCATGATTTCGTATACACTATACAAAAAAAATAAAGACCTCATGACAATATTCTTCTACTTTCCAATCAATATTTTTTTTCTATTTTGAAAGTCAATCATTTATATATATCAATAATAATTTTTATCATAAATGTGCAACATAATTGCAGTTGAAAAAGTGTTGATACATTTATCAAATTGTCATAAATTTTTATTTTATATGTATGTATGTATATGTCATATCAGTGCATTGACCGAAGAAGAAATATTTGTTAATAGGGCCAGCCTTTCTTCGATTAAATTTTATAATGTGTGTGTGTATATAACTAACAACAGTGACAATACAAATGAGCTCTTATGCAATTATCTCAACGACGAGAGATAAGGTTGGCAAGTCATACGCTGCACAGGCTGATAGAGTCTTCTTTGTACTGGACTAGCGGTAACGTTATCGACGTTTTGTGCGAAGGTATTGTAGGTATTAGAATTCCTGGACAAATCGCTGGAACCAATTTCTGTAGGACGATTTTCCTGGAGAGGAGAATCATTTCCGGCTTGAGATTGCGCAGCAACTTCATTCCTTTTACGGAATTTCGTCGAATACTTGTAAAAGTCCGACATTTCGAAGGGCTTCGTCACTTCTCTGTATGGTTGATATTTCCCTGGTTGCACCACCGTGCAATTCTGTGGTGAACTCAATGGCGGTCGCATCGCGTCATCGCAAACGTCCAAAGATGGTTTTGATTCGGCCGGTATCTCCAACACCTTTGGTCTCGTTGCAGGTATTGGATCAAAACGTACATGCGGTTGCATTACGTGTTGTCGACACTCCTCGGGTTTATCCCTCTTGTGACGATTCACCGGACTCATATTAGGTAGTGGTCCACCACTCGTTTGATTGTCCTTTCCATTGTCGTTATTGACTGTTTTGATACGAATTGACGGAGGATTCGATTGATAAGCGAGCGTATTCTTATGGGCAATTAAATTGCGTTCCAAGCCTGCGCTCGCTCCCGAATCTACGGATGTTTCGTACCATTCCTTTTGGCGACTCTTACGATTATTATTATTATTAGCATGTTCGGTTGGCGCGTGCGAATCTTTGCTATCGTGTGAATCATGAGAATAACTCGACTGCCACGTCTCCACACTTCCCAATGATTGCGTACGTAGCAGCATCTTGTTGTGGTTGTTGTTCGCTAACGGTATTTGTTGTTCGGCCAGTGGCAACAGATGAACAGAGTGGTGTTGATGGGAGGACGCGACCATGTTGTTGCTGGACGAACCTTTGACGCCCGTTCCGGCAACCGTGCGATAACGTGATTGCATGTCTGAATTCGTACCACCGCTGTTGTGATGAGCGTTCCGTCGCCTACGATCCAGACTACCAAATCCATCAGGCTCGTCGATGCTCACCCAATGAATGTCGTCGTTGTGACGCACCCAGTAGCCAGATAACAGTTGTGTTTCGATCGACGCATTGCTGGTGTGTCGCGGGACATTCTTGCCACTAGATGAAGACGAGTCTCGCCTCAGTAAAGACTGTTGAGACTGTGTATTATTTTTATAATAAATCTGGTAATCAGTGACAGGTGTATAATGTGATGAGCGAAAATCTTTCTCATAAGTTCCTTGACTCGTTCTCCGTACGATATCTGCGTTATCCAAGTGCTTGTATTCGATGGAACCTGTATGCAGCCTATGACTCTCCTGCTGTTTCTGTTGCATATGCTGGAATTGCCGATAGCGCATTTGACGCTCATCCTCGGTATAAGTATTCGGCACATAAGGTCGATAATTTCTCTCAGTGTCCAGATAGTGGCCGCGGGAAATGCCACTTCCGTGAGAATATGTACGAGTGCGGTATTGTTGATCGTGTAAAATATAAATATTGTGATTATCATTGTGATCATGCTCGACAATTTTAACATTTGGATGATCGACAGGACTTGTACCGGGATAAGTACCACTGTGATGATGATTACAGATGTTCGATATATTTGATTGCTCCTCGTAACTATGTCCGGAATATATATTCGGTTTGTCCAGAGTACATTTGTCTTCAGGTCCTAATGGACTCAAACTGATACCAGGTTCATGGAGTATACCTCTCCCAGTAAATTTTGGAGTAGTTACTTCGTTTCCTATCATATGATTATATCACACATTAAAAGACACTATTTATATCATTAAAAAATTTTAGTTAGTGGTTTGAAAAATACCTGTATTATCTAGTGGTGGTCGTGGTTTCTTCGTCCTGTGTTTTACATTAACGTGCGGTTGTGTATTGTAACTTCCCATGTGGACTGGTAACTGCGTTGATCGTTGGGTTTTCCCACGGCTCTGCCTTATGAAGTTCAACTCTGTTTCTAATTCTTGCAGTCGTCGCTGACTTTGCTGATAAGCAAGTCTATGCTTGCGTCGTGTAGCTTTGCTTTCTGTAGAATCATTAACAATACTCAATGCAGTTTCCACAATTCCAAGTTGTACCTGCCTCTCCAATTCCAATTCTGACTCTTCCTATGGATGAACACAAATAATAACCAGTATAATATATTTACTAGTCATTATACAGGTTAAGAATATCAGTTTTTTTTTTTAAATGTAATCTTACATCGGCTGTTTTCAGCACATTAACTGATTTTTGTGGATATATAAATGTAACATTTTTCCTATGAAAAGTTGGAGGACTTTCTCCAGGTTCCAGAGGTATTTCTGGAGGTAAAACTCCTGTTATCTCTGCCTCTTCCACACATAAGTTTTTCAATTCATTATTTTTTTGTGCAAGCTTCTCTTGTAGGGCCTCTCGCCGCTGACGTAGCCATTGTAGTCTAGCGGATAATGCGTCATCTGCCAAGGCACCCGACGCATTTTCGTTTCCTGCCATCACTAAGCAGTTGTGTCAAAGAATAATTTCAGTATTATTTTCAATTATCAAATTATCAGAGGTTATATCGTGTCAGTTATACTTACCCATATTATTGGAAAAAATATAACAAATAGGTCAGCTGTAATGTCTTCATGTGCTTTGATCAATGTATTTTAACAATGGTATATTTTAAATTATAATGCCATTTTGTGACTCAACAATTAAAGTATATTAAAAGAAGAGTTTTAAATCTTGAAAAAATCAAGCATATTGCCTTCATACATAAACACACTCAATAGTCAATACAGCAAAAATTTCTGCAACATAACAAAAAGTTACTTGTAATACTATAATATACTAGGTTAAGCATTGCTATCTGCAAGAGTATGTTGATTACTTTATCATTTTACAGAGATGTTAGTCATTTATACTGGATTATAACATATACGAAATATAGTTTAAACCTTGTAGGAGTGATTTTTGATAATTAGGTCAAATTTATTTTAATGAAAATTTAAATAAAGCGGGTCTAAATATCTACCCGTAACTTAACATAACTGACGCCGAGAAATCTATCTTATTTTTTACAAGCCTTCTTAACTTTACTTACCAGAAAAGTAACGACGTTTTATATCTGCCTTCAAAAATGTGACAGAATATACTTGGGCAAAAAAGAAATAATCGAAGAATATATACGACTTCAACTTTGCAAGTTCGAGTCACGTATTTATTTTTTTCTTGTAGCTGTATAAACACTTATCTCTTCTATTACAAGAGCACGCTATTAACTTTTTCACCAGCATAAGCTGCAGGCTGCAGTTGCACCCTTGTCAATCCCTGCCCCGATGAGTGTTAGGTCAAAACGGAGTGCGCATGCGCGAAATAAATATGCGCCACAAACGTATAAAATATATAGATGGAAATGACATGCTTAAACGACTTCTTTATTCTAATTGGTTAATCGATGTAGTTATAGAATGCAGTCGATTTGACGCTACAAACCCTTCGTTTTCTTCGTAATATTTCCCATAGTTTATCTTTTTTCTTTATAAATAAAAAGCAAAATATTTTTGTGTGTAAAAATATTTTTACACAAAAATGCTGCCAAACTGAGTAGAGCATAATAATCAGATATATGCAGTATATTCTTCATATATGTGTTTGCAAATGACTTTTTAAAAGTGCATCGAGAGGCGGAAACGACGCGTTTGATGAACGAGAAGGTCAACGGAATCAACCTGGAGTCAACGGTTGGATCGCAATAATAATAATAACAACAACAACAACAACGACGACGACAATGTTGTCGTCGTCGTCGTCGTCGAGTTCATCGTGCGACGATGACAACGTCGCAGACAATACACGGGGATTCGTGGAACTGGAACGTTCGTTGCCACTTGCTGGAATCGACGTGCGCGATTGATCGATGTCGTGGCTGCGATGCGCGCGAGGCTGTGTCGCCGTCGCCGAGCGACAGCCGAGACCCTAATCAAGCCATCGGTTCACCGAGTTGATAAGCGGCTACGAGGGCGCTTATCTTCCGACCACGTTTCTTCCCTTTTCCCTTCTTCGTCATTCGAACGAGCGCGAGGAAAAATTCAAAAGGGAGAGAGCGAAACGGAGAAGTGTCAGACATAAAGGGATTAAAATTTTTCTATCGCACAGTACCGGAACTGCAACCCGTCCGTTTATCTCTCTATGCGAGAGTGAGAGTGCAACGGTGGATCGCGTGTGTCCAAGAGAGATCGCCGGAAGGCGTGGAGCGGCAGGAAAAAGAGAGAAAGAAACAGAGAGAAAAAGAGAGAGAAAGAGTAGAGTAGATGTGGGGAAGGGAATACGTTTCGATAGAACGAGCGCGGGTGCAGCGACGAGGAATCCGGAATAGGTAGGTAGGTAGGTAGGTAGGGGGATACCGACCGATCAGCGGGTGGTCCGCGCGGTTCTTCGCGGGTGAAGGTGAAATTCATAGTCACGATGGACGAGTGTATGCTGAACGACTTGTTGGAGTGTTCGGTGTGCCTGGAACGACTTGACACATCCAGCAAGGTACTGCCGTGCCAGCATACGTTTTGCAAAAAGTGCCTGGAGGAGATCGTGAGCACGCACCGCGAGTTACGTTGCCCGGAATGCCGGGTGCTCGTGGACACCAAGGTGGACGACCTGCCGCCAAACGTGTTGCTGATGCGAATCCTCGAGGGAATGCGCAACGCCGCGCCGAAGAACCAAGCCAAGTCGGTGTTGTCGAGGTCTTCCGGGGGCACCGCCGCACCGCAACGGCTGTTCGGCGGCCACCAGGTCGCCCCGGCGCCTATAGTCACCGCCAATCTTGCCCCCGCCGTTGCCATCGCTTCCGAACCGGCGATACGACATTCTAACGCCGCCGCTAAGCAGGTACACTTGCACAATCAAGCGTACGGAAGGGCGATCTACGATTATGTTTCCAAGGAGGCAGGGTATGTTCTCTACATTTTGCTGTATACCTATAATTTAGTTTAATACTTGCACTTGTAATATATACTATTATTTTAATGTTATTTACTCTTTTAGCGATTTGAGTTTCAAGAAGGGTGATATAGTTATTCTTCGAAAGAAAATTGATAAGAATTGGTACTTTGGGGAATGTGGCAATAATCATGGTGTCTTTCCGCTCTCTTACGTTCAGGTACAAATAGCAAAATATTCTTCTATTCTTTGTTTGTTCTATTGTTAACTTTAATTTACTGTGATTTACCCTGTCATGATTTGCAGGTGATGACACCTTTAACGCCACACGTACCTCAATGTAAAGCATTATACGATTTTAGAATGACAAATGATGATGAGGATGGTTGTTTAACTTTTAACAAGGTATTTTTTCATCATGTTTCTTCGTTAACTTGCTTTTTATCACATATGTGTATAAAAAATATGTATAAATATGTTCTCAGGGAGAAGTAATCAGTGTTATTAGAAGAGTAGATGAAAATTGGGCAGAGGGTAAACTCTTGGATAGAATTGGCATTTTTCCATTAGCTTTTGTAGAGCTAAACAGCGTCGCTAGAGCTCTGATGAAACTTTCTACTAAGTAAGTAGAATGATTGATATAATTTTATGGTATTTTAAGTGAATTTATATTTAAATAATTGCTTAATCAGTGTACAGCCAGGACCGTCGAGATTAGCCCCACCAACTCCAACGAACGAAGAAACTACGCCGTTGATACCAACCGATCATACACGTAATGTGCAAACAACCAGTCAATCTCGATCACAATTGGTACAAGTGAGTTAAAATGTAATCTTTTTGAATTAGTTATGTCAGATACATTTCAATAAATGTATTTTGTTATTGTATTGTGCAGAACGCTGCGTTACCAGTATCTGATTCTGTCTCAAATGTCTCGTCTGGCGGCAGCTCTACAACCACTACTCCGAATACACCTAATAGTTCGACCACGTCCAGCAGTTCCAGTACTGCTCCGAGCAGTCCTGGCAGTCCAGCGACATCACCGCCCGCAGTTGGGAATAGACATAACGTTAAACGTCATAGTTTCACTGCCGTGAATACAGGTCATCATGCTCATCCCCATCATAGACATAGTGCTGAGATACTTAGTCCTCCAGTAGACAGTGTCCCTAATAACGTCAATAATAGTGGAGGCAATGAATCGTTTTCCTCTTTACAAGTAAGAAAACGTTTCCTGACAATTTCTCTATGAACAATTACATGTATGGATTAATCTTGATCAATGTATATCTTCATATTTTTTTTTTTTTTGCATTTTATAATATCTTCTTTCTTTTCTTTTTTTCTTTTCTTGACAAGAATTTTATGTTAAATAAATTTTTTTCTATTCTAGGTCAACAGTTGTACAGATCACAATCTTCGTCATAGACGAAGCGGTAGCAGTGATCTCGTTCTTGCTCAGCAGAGTGCACCCGCTAATCAGACATCGAGTGCATCTGGCGCGACGCATTTACCAGCGGCGTACGTAGCATTATATCCGTACAAACCTCAGAAAGCGGATGAGCTCGAGTTGCGGAAAGGTGGGATTTATATGGTGACAGAACGTTGTCAAGACGGATGGTTCAAAGGAACGTCCAATCGCACCCAGAAGTGCGGTGTCTTCCCTGGAAATTACGTTGCACCTGCTAAGTACGTTTATTTTCTTTTTTTCATTGCCTATTTTGTAAACCTAGCTATTGTTTTTTTCCCATTCTTTGTAGCGCACAATTTTGACATGCGCATATAACAAATGCTTATCAAAATATTTTGACGTTTAAGTAAAAACACTACTTTTTTTATTACAAAAATTGTTGCATGATTAGTATCACTACATTTATACATAATCAAACCTACTACAGATGTCAACGTGGACTATGTCGCGGATCGCCAAACTCACCGAGCCAACATCAAGTTTCGCCATTATCAAACGCAGTATCGAATGCCGAGTCACGTTTAGCTGTGACATACACGAAGAGCAAAGGTCCCGCGCCGCAACCTTTGTATAACCCTCGCGCACTGCCGCCGCCTGAATTACCGCCACGGGCTATCAGTCCCTCTTCGACGACCGTGTCTTCATCCTGGCATGGCAGCGCTGGTCAGCCGAGTCAAGGACCAAATCAGGAAACTAGTCCGCCGCGACACAATGACCAAAACGCGATCGCTACTCCGCTCGGACGTAGTCATAGCGTAGTGATGACCTCAAATATCCGTATGTATTTTGAGTACATATTGTGTTGTGAATAAACGCTCTTTTCTTATAATCGTATATCTTTCCAGCTTCACCTGGTAAACAAATTGCGGTGTCTTCATCGTTACAACCTGTGGGTCTTAATAGCGCTAATAATGGCTGTAGCAGCGCTACCATTTCCACTCCTTCCTCTTCCGCAAGTGATATGAATAGAAGCCCGAACAGCACTCTGCGAGTAGCAGCGTCCTCGAATGCTGCCGCAGCTACGTACAGAACTACGGAAAAGGTATTTTATTTCTATAAGAAATAATTCATATGTATACATATCATTCTGACAATATTAAATAATATTGCTATTTATGTTGTTAATTTATAGCCAAAGGAAAAAAAGGATAAATGTGTCTCCTTGATGCGACGCTTGACCAATATTAAAAAGTCCAAATCACCTCCACCAGCGACATATTCGATGGATAACCCCGTATTCGACGATGGTAATTCCGTCAATCCGATGCACGTTCGGTGAGTAATTTCGGTTATCGTGAATTTATTGATATACTTGTACGTATGTGCATAATTTATATTATATTATTCTGGAAATCAAGAGCAAATGTTAATCTTTAATTTGCACGTTTTGTTATCGATTTAATTTGATGTGTATTTTATGCTAATTTCCGCATGCATATGTATTATGTGTATATTACGAGAATAATGTTCTCACATTATCGCACAATCTTGACATGTACATGCGCGTATAACGAATGTTAGTCAAACTGTCTTGATGTTTAAATATAAGCGCTATTTTTTTTGTTGCTGAAATCGTTGCATGATCGGCATTGTTATATTTATTCATATGTATAGAAAGTGGCGAGCAAACACTCACGGATAATAAAACGTTTATTTTAACATCATGCTTTGCAGCATGACATCAATTGCACGCTTTGAAATGTTTGTCTAATAAATTGTATTGGGGGATGGGGCGACAATCGCAGATCGGGATCTTGTCCAAGTCAGTTGCTACAGGTGATACCTACACAGGAATTAAATGCTTCAAACAGTCAACACCGCTTATGTCCAGGCTCTGTGCAAGGACACGTCACATCTTCACAGAGATTGAAATACAAAGAGAGACCTTCCTTACCAGTGTCAGTAATTCAGAGGTTAGTCGTTTGTGATGCAAATCAGATAGCAGATAAAAATTATAATGAACTATAAAGTATATAACACAAAAAATATATACATATTTTTTTGATGGAATTAAAAAAGCAGTACATTATTTTATGACGGTAATGAAAATACTTGATATATATTTTTATAGAAAGCTATTGTACAGGATGACAGTTATTTTCAACAAGTAAACTTTCTGTTCTGTATAAAGTCAAAATTCTTTTATTTTAATCAATAAATCCTTAATTTTTTTTAAACAAAGACGCACTTGTGTTTAAGTTAATGTGCGCACTTGAGAATTTTGTATAATCCTCTATCTGACTTATATTTTTTACATTAGCATTTGCAAATGATTGTGTGGTAGAACTGCATTTCATTTTCAGGTAAGCTTAGAAACCTTTAAAGAAAGAGAGAGAGAGATTACTTTTATATAGTTTATTTTACACTGTTATATAATTAACAGCATATAAGTAATACATTTATATTTATATCATAGATTTTTTTAATTTTGTAAGATAAAGTTTATCTTTTATAAAGATATGGATATAAAATAGCAAAGTACAATTTAGAGAATTAAAGAAACTTGAAATTTGATTTTATATATAATATATATATATATATATATATATATATATATATATATATATATATATTTAGCATGTTTAGAAAATTGATTGTGATAATATTGAATATTTATTAGGCATAATTTTTAATGTATTTTATTTACTTATATACATGTGCTTGTATGTGTGTATGATGTCTTGAATTTTTCTTAGTGTACAATGTTAGTATTTCACGCACATCATATTCATATAAAAAATTTTTATTGTATATTGAATAGTTTTGTATTATTGTAACACCAATTTTTTTACATTAACCCTTTATATTTTCACTTAGATCTGGTGAATCTGGTGCAATGGTGTGTCCCACCGTCGGAAATCACCATCGTAAGAGTAATTCTTTAGACGCTGGAATGGGAAAACAAACAAAGCAACAGTCGTCACGCGATCGGTAAGAATTATTTTCTCTTTATCTCTCAGTTTTGTCGTTGATTATAAAAACTTATTACGTTTTCACTTGTCAGTTTTAATTTTATTAAAATTACTAATTTTACGTTTAATTATTATTATTTATTTAATGATGATTAATTGTACTTAATTTCAGCGATCGGGTGTACAGATTTCGTTGTATTGTACCGTATCCACCTAATAGTGAATTCGAACTGGAGCTCCGCGTGGGCGACATAATATATGTACATAAGAAGCGTGATGATGGATGGTACAAGGGTACGCAACAACGTACCGGTCGTACAGGACTATTTCCGGCAAGTTTTGTGGAAGCTTTCTGAGACCCAACACAAAGTCGTTTAGTGTTAGAAACTTGTATATAAACTCGGCCTTTTGTGTATAAGTACCGTATTATATTTATATTCAAAGACAGAAGTCGCATCACGAAGCTAACATGCGTATTGTATATATTTGTTGCTGATTTCCTTGGATTTTAGAAATTATTGTTTTTAAATCAATTATGTGCATGCGTATACACGTATGCCGTATTTCAGACTGCAATGTAATATACGCTGAAATTATATATTGTGCACGTGCAATGATGAGAAAATCGGCAACAAAGCAGCATCACTTTCATGCGTCGCGAACTTGACGAATTATCAATGTATGCCGGATATAGTAAGTGATCGATATACCTTAAGTTAAGGAATTGTTACATAATAGGTTGTTACAAAAATAATTGCAGTTTTTTATTTTTTAATGCAATTGTCAAACAATTGTTGAATGGTCAATGTTTAATTCTTTTGTAATTTCTTGAGTTGTTTTCCGCTTCAATGGTTTTCAATTAGTTATCGTTAATCGCAGAAAAATGTGACTCTTTACTTTCAAAGCTTTCGTCTTTGTTACAAAATTTTCGGAACTAATGTTGTACACTTACATATTTTTTATGTTCACGTATGGAAAATGTATGTGCTGTATATGCCATGTGTGCCGATATGTGCAAATTCGTGTTAAAGCATATCCGACGTCGAGTGTACGTTCATTGATAAATGCGTTCCTTGGCTAAATGCTTGATTAATATTACGAACAGTTTCCGCTACATTTCATTTTGAAGTCATACCTCCATACATACATAAAATCATTTTGAAGTCATACCAACCATATCATACATAAAATCGCTTGAATTTGTTTTTTTTCATTTTTAAAATAAATCATGAAAACAGTGAAAATACAATCAAGCACAAATCAGTAGAGTAAATTTCGTGCATTAAAATGTACAGTATATAAACGTAGTTAAATAAAAATTTATTTAACTGTATTCAAAATAAGCAAAGTTAAAAAAAATTGCAATTATTTTTACAACCTATTATTAATGCCGTGAATATAATAGGAAATTTTAGTGCAAAGTAATTATATGCATACTCTATGTATAAATAATGCAATGAAATGAGACAAAGGTTAGTATGAACACGTAATATATGCGTGTTGAGACTACCCGGAAAACTTATACTGCCATTGGGTAATGCAGATTAGTGTTATGAAATGATGAGTCCATTATTATGCGCGACGTTACTGCCATTTAGGAAGGGGAAAGATATTAGTTTCCTATTTTAAAAGCTACTGATTTTTTTTTTAATTCCTAGCTATCTCTTCAATATCTCTATAACATACAAGAGAGAAATTTTGTATAATAAGTATAATTACAAAAAGCTGTTCACAACATTAAAGAAACGATTATTGAATAAGTAAAGAAAGAATTGGCTCGTTTTTATAAACGTTTAAATATTTGCGTTTATACTGGTTTGTATTGGCCGGTGTGTCTTGAAATATTTAAAAGATTGTAAATTTTATATTATTTGTTGATTAACGCTTCTTTGACTTCAAATTTTATTTTATTAATCTGCTATTATGAATCAGTTTATTAGCCAGGACGACTTATTATATTTGAAAAGAGAGGTATTGAATCAGCTTTTCAAATATTATTTGAGAGCAAAACTATCATTTTAAAAGATCGATTTTTATTAAAAACCTTTTTTATATTTTTTCTTAAGTTATTTGATCATTATTGTATTATACATTTCATGCTGTGTTTAATGACTCGTGTTTTTACATCAGTTTTATATATATAAAAAGAAAAAAAGCAAACAAACATTTTGAAAAGCATAAATGCTAATTTTATTATTAACATTGTTTAAGACTGGATTATGTTTGGAAATTGTTTGTTAAAATTAAAAAAAAGTCTTTTCTTAGCAGGTATATTTATTACAATATGCTATGCAAAGAAAAATGTTCCATTTTAATAAACAGTTTGGATTGTTGTAGATAATTTAGCTAAGGTATTTAGAGAAAGGCCTTGATAAGCGCAATGTTGATGTAGTATTATATATTTGATATGTACATACCGGTTTTATACTCAATTTTTAACTTGTTTTATAATTTATAACGTTATACACAAGCATCCATGGCATGACGAGATATTAGTTATTTCAATAGCTAATTCGAAATAAATACGAAATAAATTAGTGCTTCCATTGTCTGATTAGTGATTAGTATTTAGATGAGTTTTGTTATGTTCTCTATATTTTCTATTATTATTATTAAACAATTTTACATAATCGGTTTTTATAAATCTTTATATATGCGTTGTTGAAAAATACATTTTACTAATTTAATAACGATTATCATTATATTAATTATCATTATATTAATTTCGCAATTATCTTTTATATTAAATTGCGAGAACTTCAATTTCAATATGTTATTCAATGATTTTTTTATCTCAGACTAATATACATACAGTACATATAGTCCGCATGCATAAATATATAAAAAAATATACACATGCATCTAAAATGCTCAATTTATTAACGTTTATGCATATATAATTCATATATACGTTTACATATTATGATTGAATTTAAAAATATGTGTATTGCACAAATTCATAATTATGAGCAAGAAACACACATGCCATACATACATACATAATTTATCGCATATGTATATGCATGCGTATGTACATTGATATAAATATATATTTATATTAGTTATGATATATTTAATGATATTTGTACATAATTATAATTTTACCATAATCTTGATATTGTAGAAATCTGCAGATGTTCTGTCACTTGAAAATAGAGACAGAATCTTATGTATATGAAGTATAAAAATACACATATAGTGTTGTACGAAATATTATAAAGGCAAAAGTATATAAATAGTATATGTACAAAGATTTTGTTTATTTATCTATTATCTGTTCTCTCTCTCTCTCTCTCTCTCTCTCTCTATATATATATATATCTCGTTCTCGCTCTCTCTCTCTCTTTAATTAAAATATTTAATGAAATCAAATGCAAAAATGCACTTCAACGTTATTATTTTGTATTCTCTATTCTATCTTCATAACAAATTGCTCAACATATAAGATGTAAATATAATTTTAACATCTGCAAAATTCTACGATATGAAGAGTTTCATTGTCTTTATTGAAATGCAAAGCAAAACAGAACAATTTATGTTATTATCGTGCAACAATCGTACAAAGGATAACGAAAGCGTCCATTTCTGTCCTTTGAAATTAATTAAAAAAGTGTCGCCTGTAAGCTTGTGGATGAATGATTTGCTCCGATCAAATCTGGGAAAATAAAGAAAAATAGAAAGGATTGTGTAATCGATAAGATCAACGAAACTTACTGATATCGATGAAGTCTTCGAATACGAACAAAATGTGACTTAGATATTGAATGTCTGTATACACATATGGAAAGCTATAATTTTATAGTTATTCTTCTGGATAAAAGGTGGTTGAATATATTTTTTATGTATCACACAATTCGGCGCGAAAAAAAAAGAAAACCGATTGATCGTTGAATCGAATTTAATCGAGTGTTAGAATTAGTGAGGAAAAAATATCTCTTACACTCTTTTACGCAAGGGGCCACACTGGGCATGCTGTAACAAAGTCGGCAGTCTATTGTAACGCGATATTTAGAAAAAAAAAACGGAAAAAAATGATAGAAAATAAAATATATATACTATAATATATATACATATATACGTATTTATATGGAAAAAAGAACTTATCTATTTGTGTTCACGCGCGTATTCGAATCATTATTATAATCTATTGCATTTGTATCATTCAAGCCATTTTAACGTCATTACGCACAATGTATTGCATATGTTTTGCGTTTCGATTTTATCCATCCCTGACAAATATGTAAGGATATGAATTTTCATACGAGTTTTTTTACACCTCCTTTAAGATACATCTTTTATCAGTCTTTATGACTTCTCCATAGACGATTAAATTATATAATTGAATTCCTTATGTTATACATATTTAGAAAAAAAACTATGTAGAAACTTATTTATACAGATATACATATGTGTGTTTTATATATGATGTACACTAAATAATTTATTACTAATAGCTCGTGTAAAGAGGGTACTGTTTGCTGCGGACGGTCCAGATTGACCATGACGAGAGACTAATTTATTACATCATATGTGTATTGTGCGCCAGAAGAATCGGATGCGACATGATCCGTGTAAAATCGTTCTTCGCATATTGTACCTATCGTTGATTTAACATCATTGCTTGTTCGTTTTGCATTCAAGAGTCGCAATGTGTTTCCTAAACCGTTGTTCGCGGCAATAGTCTTAAATCAATGTGTGCATATATGCAAACGTCTCCGTGGGTTGTAAATATGTTATTACTGCAAAATATCTGGCATTCCCGCGACGGTACGATAAAATAAAATTATGACATTATATCCTCGTATACGTAAGACAATGACTCTCTTGCGTTTCACGTAAGTCAGAATCTGTACTAGATTGAAGAACAGATATATAGATAGCATATAGAATGTAAGATGAAGAGTCAAGAGCCTTTGTTTAGACCAAATGTGTTTCTAGCACTTCTTTCGTAAACTTAGAGAATAGTCATTATATACCAATTACTACCTTTACATATGCTACTTACGCTATTCGGTATTTTGTCACTAACGTAATGATGTTCCAACACAAAAAAACTATGTCGATGTCGTGTCCAAGCATATACTTTACACATATAGAAATATAGATATCATTTAATATTTAAATAACATATAAAGTCTGTAATAAATCCTTCATGTGGCTACCACAAATGGCAAGTGTATATATCCCATGTTAACATAATTTTACATTCTTTCGAATCGCTTTATCGAATCATACATTAATTTATTATTACTCGTCAAGTTAATTATTATAAAATTATATTTGATTTTATCATTATTATTAATTGTTATAATAGAAAATCAACACAATTCCAATACACACATTACAGGATTACATACACTGAAAAAAAATTTACTTAATCTAAAAAAAATATTTAGTTCAGTACGTTCAAACAAGTATTTATTTAAATTAAGCAAAAATATATTTGAATTAGTAAAATATATTGTCTATTTTACTATTCAGCAATATATTTTATTGATTCAAATATGTTTTGGCTTAATTTAAATAAATACTTATTTGAACGTATTGAACTAAATATTTTTTTTAGATTAAATAATTTTTTTTCAGTGTAAGTTTGTACGAAGAAAAATATATATTATATAATATATATTATATACACGCTTTTCTCGTAAGTTCCTTAATTGTACAAAGTCGATCAATAATCTGACGCGGAATCCTTTAAACTGCCGCAGACAATATATAGGGAACTGAAGCCACTTTATCGTATTAATTATTAATTTATTAAGTAGTTTACATCGCTTTTTTGTAATGAGATTATTTTATTCGATTATTTCTTGAAAATTTAAAGATTTTTAAAAAATAATTCCTATTCAATATTCCTACTTTTTTCTGGCGTGTATACATTTATAATTTTATTTTATTATGACTTAAATAATATTTTTTGATATATTAATGTTAATTTTTTTTAAATTATGTAGAAACAGCGCGAGAAAGCAACTAAATAAATAAGTCCGTCGTCTTCTTCGAACTTTGTCGATATTTGTCCTACATTTACTATTGTATCTGAAGGTGAATTCGTGCCGACAATGTGACAGTAATGTGACCGTTATATCTTTATTGTGGAAGTTCTTCACATTAGAATTATCAATTGAGTTATGCGTCGGGACTTTATGGAAGTTATTTATAGTTTTTACACTTAATGTACAGCTATCTATATATCCGAAATATATATCCCTTTTTTACAGGTAATATATTTCGAAGATGGTTATATATTCTGTTTTAAATTTTGGCATTTAAATTCCAAATAAAGAAAAAAAATATTCGTATATAGGCGTTATATAATTATAATTCTCGTAAATATATTAAAATTATTTTTTATTTACACGTGTGCTGTTTACATATAGCGATGTTTTAAAATATGCGTGTTCTTTAAAATAGAAATATCTTTAAAAAGTCTGGAAAAAATGATTTAAATATTAATTTACTTAATTGCTTTACTTGTATTTTAAGTCAGGATTATAGTGTATATAGCGGAACCTTGAACCTTGGAATTTTATGCGCAGATAATGTGTGTATCTTTTATTTGTTTTGTTGTTTTATACGACATAAAAGTAACAGAATGCCATTGCGCATTTTTTTCCAAAAAGAGTGGTTTCAACCGATTCAATAGCACATTCATCAAGAAAATCATGACGTAATATATGTGGAAAAGGCTTTATGTATTTATATATAAAATTTTTTGCGCGCAATTCAGTATTATGGGCAAGAAGAAATGTCATATGTGCGAGATATGTACGCACGAGAGAAGTGACAGGCGCAAGTGCAAAAAGCACGCGACGGTTGCATTCACGCATTAAATAATCCGGACACGCGATTAGAGGGGACAGTAGAAGGAACAGTCAGACAAAAGCTGTCTGACTGGCCGCTGGCTGATCGACTGGTTGGGTAGATTGTACAGTATCGACCGGAGTTACATCCGGAGTCCGAAGTAAGTACATGACTATTAATAATTTTATGCTATTATGTAATATGTATTCCTTTTGATGCGTATAATAATTTATACAATCGTAGAAATTAATCGAATAGAAAATAACCTGTCATAAATTTGCATGCAAATTGTCCAAGTATCAAAGTACTTGCGACTGCGCAACTCTGACAATAAATGCAGCCTTCTGTTTTCCTTTACGAAGACAGCAGAATTATTCATTAATTATTTATTTTGTTTATTTCTTCGCGAAAGAGAGTTGATCAATAAAAAAATATTAAAAAGTTCATATTTCTCTATTTATATTTTTCTAAAGATGAGAATGGTAGAATCTTAATTACATTTGTCTTATATTGTTCTCTTCTTGCTGTATATATTTTATTTACATCCTCCTAAAATTCATGGCTCGTGTTTCCTTTTATTTTTCGATTCAGTTTCTTGTTTTTATTTTAAAAACAAATTTAATATTTGCAAGTATATTTACTGCTTCATGCGACTTCCTTTTATTCATCGTTTTAACCACGCGGTCGCGAGTTCAGACGAAAGAGTATTCATTGTCCCAGAAAAAAACTAAAAAGTTCCCGCATGCGTGAGTGAATATTGCACAACGTATGTTATTCTTTACATCGTGATTCGCACTTTATTTAGGCGGATTTATCTAAATGTAAAATAATTATCTAAATGTTGCTCTTATTATAATATCTATTAATAGCAATGTGCTGTCGGCAGTGTATATACCAGAACTTGTCATGTTTTTTTATTTCAAGGTTCAGTAATTAATTCTTGACGAACGTTTATTATTGTAATGAATTTATTGGACCCTGGACTTTCGACTACCAAAGTTTTTATTCAGTTTTTACTGATAATAACATTTATATTTGTAATTTTAATGTCTCTCTTATCAATCACATTTTATACAAATGATAATATTTTAATTATTAACTTAGGGTGATATTAATTCTAAACACTACGTTTCAACAACGTAAATTATTTGGAGATAGAAAACGTAAGTCGAATGGAATCTTTTCATAACGTTCGAAGAGAGAGGGATAATACAAGAGGGGATGAATTAATAATTATATGAGAAATATCCAATAGGCAAACCAATCCTGAGTCGAACATTATGCACAGTCGGTGGAACAGTTAAAGTGTACGTGGTTATAATAAACTTACACAGCAGTGTTCGTCTTGGATTACTTATCAGGCTCTTTGAGTAAGCATCAATTGTACGATAATTTAATCATTGATTATTAATGAATGATTACTTTTTGACACACATATATATATATCCTTAAAATAATCTCCTTGTTTTGTTGTAGGTTATTTAAGTGTACATACTGAGAAAAGAAAATTTCTCATTGCAATGATTGTCAGTGCTTTACGTAGAGTTTTGACAGGAAGGCAAATTAATATGTGTGCACAATCATATCTATTGAAATATAATCATTGTTGGGTAAATTCTTTTATCTATAATTATAATAATGTTTGTTTATGATTCTATACATTAATTATTTTCACTTCTTATTTATATAAATATACGTCAACACTTATTATCATTTTCAGAGTATAAGACAATCATCACATATGTTGTCCTCTCATCATGTGTCGAAGAATATTGAATTCCTTACGCAGGATAATCATGTATCATCTAAAAATATTAAACAGAATGTAAATGTGGCAAACACACGTCCATTGTTAATTATTCTTACTTGGCTGTTATCAAAGCGACAACATGTTATGAAGTATGTTAACTTGTATACTGAACAAGGTTTTGATGTAGCAGTAGTATCTCTTACACCTTGGCAACTTATGTGGCCTGTAAAAGGTTCTAGAGTAAGTATATAAAATAGAATTGCATTTTAATCTATTGCAAAATTTTCAAAAACTTATTTTCAGCTAGTTGCAGCAGATTTGTTAACTTTCTTAAAACAAAATGAAAACTATCAACAAATTCTGTTACACGGGTTTTCAGTAGGTGGTTACATGTGGGGAGAAGTCTTGGATTTGATGGAAAGTAACAGAGAAAAGTACAGTGGCATTGCAGATAGGATTGTTGGACAAGTGTGGGACAGTATAGCTGATGTAAGTCAAATTCCGATAGGCTTTCCCCGTGCGGTTTTTCCGAAAAATGTAATGCTACAAACCATGCTGCAGAAATATTTAGAGTAAGTAATAGAGAAAAAAAGAGCAAGGAAAATCAATGAAACGAAAAATAATTCATTTTATTAATACAAACTAATGTTATTTTTAGATATCATATGAAAACATTCCATCAACAAGCAACACAGTATTATATTCGGTCAAGTCAACTATTTCATTCTGCCCCTATACGTGCACCAGCGTTATTATTTGTAAGTAAAACTGACCCTGTTGGAACTGTACCTAGCAATTTGGGTTTACGCGACATCTGGGAACCTTCAGGAATAAAGGTAAGACCTGTGTTTTTTGAGTCACGAGAAAATTACAGGAGAGACATATATGTGTTTATTTTGCAGACTTATGTGAAAATATTCGAAGAGTCGCCGCACGTTGCCCACTTCTATACATATCCAAAGGAATATGTTGCAGAACTCTATACCTTTTTACAAAAACTAAACTTGATACAAAATGAAGAAAAAATTAGATCGCGCCTTTAATTATTTCAAAAGCACTTTTGATATGACTGTTATATTTTTTATATAATGTTATCTTTTTAGTGAAATTACACATCAAACATTTGTAGCGTGCAACATTTGCTATACATATGCACATACGTATACATAACACATATGCATAGTAAATAATTTTATATATTTTACACATGGTATTTATACATAGAATTACAATCTAAATAATTGAAAGATTTTTTAGCACGTAAAAAAAAAAGAAATGTCTTTAAACATGTAAAAAACTTGATCATATTTCTATAACTTCACAACTGCCTCTCTCGACTTATGCATAATGATGAAACGTGCATTATTACTTATAACTATTTAAGTGGTAATTATTTTAAGTGAAAATATATATTACGATTTTTAATTTCCTTTCATAAAAGGAAACATATGTCAAAGAATATATATTAGATACAGTAAAAAAAAATAATGTAGCCTAACTATATTTATCATTGTATCATATAAATAAGCATAATTGTATAATTTTGTATGATTTTCTTTATATACATTATCTGTTACATACATTAGTTTTATTTTATGTTGAAATTGTTTCTTCCAATTTTTTTTTCCTTTTAGTCTTTTTATGTTTCTTTCTTTTTTGCTCCTCTAAAAGCTCTTCAATCTCGTCCGGATCTTTACCTTCTAAAATTAATTTTTTTCGTTTATTGATTATTTTCTTTTCATAAAAATCAGTCTCATCCAATCTAATTTCTGCTTCTCGTTTCGCTACTGATATTTGCGTCAAGATTGTAACGATTTCTTTATCTAAGATTGATTAAAAAGATGGTTAGATTATTACAAATTTTAATTACATTTATCAAGAAAGAAGAAACGTGAAATGAAATTTGTACTCACCGTTTACCTTGTATTCTGTTAATTTAGTGCCTATGATATCTTCAATCATGTGTAATAATTTGATATCGTTTGGAGTTATCAAGCTAATCGCCATACCGCCTCTACCTGCGCGAGCTGTTCTACCGACTCTATGAATGTATTCCTTCGGTACATTCGGTATAATATGATTAACGACTAATTCTACCGTCGGGATATCTAAACCTCTCGCTGCGACATCGGTGGCAATTAAAATCTGCACATGATTTGACTTGAATTTATTTAATGCTGCTAAACGTTCCTTCTGCTTTATCATCGCGTGAAGAGCCACGTTCGTAAATCCAACATCATTCAGTGTCATTGATAATAACTGACAGTGTCTAAATATGAAAGAGTTACACATATATAACCAAGTTTGAATTTACAAATTATTTTTATGATCTTTTCTATATAAATAAAGAAAACAATTGTACTTGCAAGTGTCCGTGAATATCATAATAGAACCATTTTTGTTTGTAGCACGAAATGTTCTAATTACTTCTACTAGAAATGAATCAAGTACATCCTTAGGACATAATACATAACGTTGATCTAATTCCCTTACAGTGGCAATACCAGCATCATCCTCTTCTTCCCATATAAAAGCCTAGAATAAATACCAACTTCTATTTTCTCTGTAATTTAGTGTAATTATAATCAGTATGAATTCTAGTCATATTATTAAAGATTATACCTTACTACAGGCTATCTGCTTCACTTTATCAAGAGCATCTGTCATTGTAGCACTAAATAATAGCACTTGTTTCTTTTTAGGCACCGCAGCAAATATTTTTTTAAGTTGTTCATCAAAATGGCCACCTAGCAATCTGTCAGCCTCATCTAACACTAGGAATTTGATTTTTTGCAAGGAAAACGTATCGCAGCTCTCTAAGTGATCTGCTAGTCTGCCCGGCGTAGCTACAACTATATGTGGTCGTTTGGATAATTCCAATCCCTGTACCATCATATCCATGCCACCAACAATTACACATTTCTTCAAATTGATAGCCTTGCCGATGGCAGCAAATTGATCACCAATCTAAAATAAAACACCATTAGATATATAACAAAATTTATATTAGTTACAAATATATTTCATACAAATATATCCTGTTAAAATCTAATATAATTATCCAAAATATAATTTTAAAAAAAGTAAAATATTTTATCTCACCTGAAAAGCTAGTTCCCTTGTTGGTGTTAATACAAGAGCAAATATACCATATGGGTCCTCACATAATTTTTGTAAAATAGGCAGAGCAAACGCAAGAGTCTTGCCGCTACCTGTCTTGGCACAACCTATACAATCTTCGCCTGCTAATATTTGGGGAATGCAATTCTGCTGAATAGGAGTGGGATTTTTTAAGCCTAAAAGAAATAATGTGAAATACAGTTATAATTATGTTGTAAAATCCTACAATACTACAAATTTTAACTTTGTAAGAGAGTAGAAATAATTCTCCATAAATTAGGTTTATAAAAAAGCTATTTACCCATCGTATCGCATTGTGTAAGAAGCCAAGAATTCAGATTTAAATCGGAGAAATTTTTAATTTTACTCATATTATTCAATGTGTTATCGCATGATACACATTCATACACTCCACTCAAAAATTCTACTCGTTAGGTTAGGTTAGAAAGAAAAGCACGAGAAAAGTATGAGACCTGAGAGCTGACAATGGCTGCGTTCAGCAGAGAAAGCAAATCAGTGAGCGCTTAGTGATTCTTTATTGTGATTGGTTCTTGCATTTAGATCTTTGTTGGATCCAAGTGCAGAAACCAATCACGGTAAAGAATCACTAAGCGCTCACTGATTTGCTTCTCTGCTGAACGCAGCCAATGAGAAGCTACGGTTGAAACTACGTGGCCATATCCACTTTCGGTGATGATAAAACAATTATAAATGTAGCACGGACATGAACCAACTGGTTATCTTATCGTGGCATCGAAAAATGAATCTGGTCATGTAGTTCCGCCCGTTCTAAAATGAATGTAGCTGGCGCTAGCGTACTGCAAGGAAAAAGCGTCGTATAAAAATGCTACAGATGTTAAAAACATTTAATTGGCCACTTATGACAAGAAGATGTTCTGATTGGTCAATAGGAGCATTTCGTGTGATTTTAAATATGTACAGTCGCTCATGCGGTAACAATCGACTTGCATAGCAACATTATTTTATACTCTATGCTCTAGGCTATTATGTTACTGCATAATTACAATCTACAATTTTATCACTGTGATCAATCCATCAAGTCATCAGTCGTGATCAGTCGCGTTGCGCGTTCGTTGCAATGGGGTTATAGTGTTGCCATCGTTCTTCCAAATCTCTCAATCATCAATTTCACATTCTGCTGCAGTGCCAGTGACTGTGGAATAACATATAACTGACACATACATTAATCTACATTCTAACATATTTCTGTCTATTTCTCTCGGGATTTCGATTGTATGTAAAGTCGTTAAGGTTAAGCATTTCTTTAGTCGTGGTGAAAGTGTTCATGTTTTTCGACACAATTTATGTCCTCATTTCTTGCTCAAACTTCATATTTGATACATTCCAAAATTCGAGGTCTCGCCTCCCCCCTCCCCCTCTTCCTCCCCGCACTTTTTGATATTCGTGTCAAGTTATAACGGGTGTTCCAAACGTGATAATGAACGGCACAGAAAAATGTGACGTAATTCGAGTTGGATCTCGGAAAAGCGAGGTGAGTCTGCGAAACGCTTTCACTTTACCGAGAACCTTACAAACTCTCGGGGAGAAATCATGGTTCGCGTAAATAAAAATATTTTTTACGAATTTTATATTCAATTTTATATCAAAATTATTAACATTCGCGTTTCCTTTATATCGACGCGAATTTTTTCTTTTGCAAAATCGCCAATTTTAATTTTAATCGCCGTGTATTCAAAACAGACTAATTATGCAATAATGAATGAACGTCAAGGCTAATGTCTAATTTTTTTTTATTGACTTAAATATAAGTTATTTTATCTAAGAGATTATTATTGTCTAAGAGATATTTTGCATAATCATTGTGTGTAGTGACTTCATGTATCAGTATATACGTAAAATTACTCGGCAATTTTTTAATCTTTGCAAAAAAACAATTTACAATAATCAAATATTTAAATTAATGATAAGAGGTATTGGGAAAGGTGATCATACATATTGAAATGTGTTTTTTTACATGTTATTGTTTAGCTATAAAATACATATATGGAATAAATGAATAAATGTTAATTTATGTAGTAACATAACGTTACTCAAAAATGTTACTTTATAGATGAATAATTTAATAAAACAAATTTTTCGATTCTTTAGCTGGCTCTGATACAAACTAAGCATGTGATAGAATGTTTAAAAGAAATGCATCCAAAGAAAGAATTTGAAATAGGTAAGCAAATATCCATAAAATGCAATAATTTATCATCTTTATTTCATTAATCATTAAACATATTGTTAATTATATAATTTTTGTTAAAAAAATTAAGTTTATATTTGTTCTCTCTCTCTCTCTCTCTCTCTTTCTCTGTCTCTTAAACAGCTTCTCACAATCAATATGATATGTTATAATCTATAGCATTTTTTTTAGATTACATAATATACTTGAAACACTTGTAATATTTGATCTTTCTAGTTTGTTTTTTCTTGTATCTCATGACTTGCATATAATGAAATGTTTCATTATTATATTTGTTTATTAGCACGAAAATATTTTTATCTATGTATATCAAATTGTATTTTATAAATTCAAGATTTTATTTACTTTCAAATTTTTTAATCAATGTACAGTAACAATGAATACCAAGGGGGATAAGATTTTAGATAAATCTTTACCAAAAATTGGTGAAAAATCACTTTTTACGGAAGAGCTGGAAATAGCTTTGGAAAATGGTAGTGTTGATTTTTTGGTGCACTCATTAAAAGATTTACCAACAACACTACCAGCAGGAATGGCTCTAGGTGCAATATTAAAGTAAGTAGTCTTTGACGTAATTTTAAACTAAAAAAATTACTATCTTCTTTTTGTATTATTAATTTAAATTATTTTTATTATTTTGACATTATATATTTGTCTATGTTATTTTATTGTTTATCAGTAAGAGCTGATTTTGCTATTTTGCTCCTGCTATTTTGCATTCTGTTGCTCCAAGTAACAATACACATTTCAAATTCAAATGTGTTAGCATATTATCATTCTAATAAATAAAACATCTTGTTTTTAAATGATCTTTTTATATGGTATTGCTGATCAATACAATGCAACTTTATATGATATCAATGATTAACTCTAATTGCTTATAACTTAAAATTATTGTAATTTCGACCTTTTTATAAGACCTTTTTTTATTTTAATTATTTTCCGTATATGTTATATATTTAATATATGATAATTATGGAGCATTAAATATAAATCTAAGTAAAAAAAATAATTATAAATTCATGTATATGTGTTTTTTCCATGACAGAATATATATTTTGATATACAATATAATTCACAAGAAAATGAAAAAAAAATTTTATTAATATGTATTAATATGAGTAAATAATTTGCTTTTATAGACGTGAGGATCCACGTGATGCAGTAGTTATGTCAAAAAAGTTCAAAGATAAAACATTATCTTCATTGCCAAAGGGTAGCATTATAGGTACTAGTTCCTTACGTAGATCTGCACAACTATCTCGGAATATGCCTCATTTGAAGATACAAAATATTCGTGGAAATTTGAACACTAGATTAAAAAAATTAGATGATGAAAATAGTCCTTTTGCTGCAATAATATTAGCTGCCGCTGGTTTAAAAAGAATGAACTGGCAAGACAGAATAAGTCAAGTAAGATTCTTGCTCACACAGATTTCGTTGTATTATTTCTATAAAAAATTTACCTATATTTAATATGCATGCATATATTCTTCCAGATTTTGGAACCTGAAGAAACTCTTTATGCTATTGGTCAAGGTGCATTAGCCGTTGAATGCCGAGAATCAGATTGGCAAATACGTTCTCTTTTAGAACCACTTTTCGATGTAGAAACTACATTAAGATGTGTATGCGAACGTTCCTTTCTAAAAACTCTTGGCGGCGGATGTTCTGCACCAGTCGCGGTATCTTCATTCTTAAAGGAGAACGAGTTAACAATTACCGGTGCTGTATGGTCTCTGGATGGCCAAACCTTAATTACAAATACTTCTAAAAGTAAATTATACTTACCTGACGATGACGAGCCTCCACGGTAAGTTGAATGTAACTTTTAAAAGTGCTAGTGGTAATTTGCATATGTTGACCATCATGTTATGAATATTTTTAAGCAGATTTTTTAAATTTATAATTTATTCCATTTTATTATATTTTCTTTATTATATTCTACTTAAATTTTTCTACTTTTAAATTAATTTTATTTTGTTCCTTTTTCTCTGATATATAGGAAATGTCCATATCAAGAACCCCGCCTTTACTGTAGCATTATTCCTGGAAAAGTGAGCAGTATAAGTCTTCTTGGTGCAGAGCTGCTCGGTAAAGATTTAGCCAAAAATCTTATAGAGAAAAATGCTCTTGACGTAATGTCACAAGCTAGAAATGAAATCTTGGATTCGAAATAGTTATGGGTTATTTATTTGGATAATATCTGATATTTTTGAAGTTAGAGAATAGATATATGTTAGTGTAAAGTGACATTTGCTAATTTCGCAATTTTTCATGACTGTATGATTATTCATTATAGAATTCTATTTATATACGTGCTCAAGATGAGAAACTTGATCAGAAAAATATATTACTTATATACTTTTTCTTTTCCTGATTTACATATCATACAGTTTATAAATCAGAAAAAGTACAAAACAAATGATACATATAGTAGTTCGCTTCGCAGTTTCTTACATATAATTTATATGCCTGTGTGTCTTGATTATAATTAATATTGGAAAATGCTGCAAAATATATGATATTTAAGTTTTTGTGTTAATACTCTTGTTTTGATGAATGTACATATTCAGGAGAAGGGAGTTATTGCATATGTATATTGAATTTATTGTATGAAAGTTTATAATTTATTATTATTAACAAAACAAATATTATATAGAAAATTTTATTACTATTGAATGAATTACTTATTGCGAAGTACTGCCATGTATAATAGGAGAATAATAGTGATACATATACTTCCATTTTTTTTAAACAAATTATAATAATAAAGTTATACTTGCAGAAAATTCATAAGCATGATTATAGGTCATAAGTATACATCTTCTACTTTATGTCAAACTGTTTAAAAAACAGGTTAAACATTGATATTTTTTTATTTCTTTGATCATTTTACGTCTTGAGATATTATGAACATCATGTATAAAATTATAAAGTTTCATGCAAAATTTGTATAATTTTGCTACTGAGTTTTTTTAACTTCTTATTTCTATAGTACGTCGATTATGAAAATATTACATTTTGTAAGATATATTTATGTATGTGTGAGTGTGTGTGTGTATGTGTATATATATATATATATATATATATATATATATATATATATATTCATACATACATAAATATCATTATGTATGTAGGAATATTATGGTAATCATAGATAAATTTATACATAATACTATTGTAAATTAATAAAAAAAGAAGTCTATTCTATCATTGACCATCTTATTTAAAACTTCTTCTTCCTCCCTTCTCAGTAAATTTAACATATATTTATAGTATAATTTTTATAGATTTCTGTTAAAAATGTTCCTTGAAATCATAAGAAATGAATGTCTTTTTTATTTACTACTTTATTTTTTCAGTTTGTGTTCTCGTATACAGGTTCAATATAATGTTATACTAAAAATTAAAATCAATTTTCCCTCTTTTTAAAGTGGTGCATCTTTATAAGAATATAATTTTATACCTTAAAAGTGTGTATATACATATGTAAATTGTTTATTATACATACATTATAATTGAATGGCATCAGAAGTAATGGCAATGTTTAAAACAATGCATTTGTATTGACACTAGATTTAATCTACAAAATATGTATATATCTGCACATATTTATAGAAATACATACCTATAATAATATAGGACTTACAATAATTGTGTTCCAACTGTACTCGTAAATGCTTCCAGAATATAATAATATGCTTTTAAGAGCATATCTCACATATATTATTTTTGCAATGAAAGGAATATAGTACATTAGATATTAATATCATAGTCTAAAAGATTACAATCAGAGATCCATAAATAATTGTACAAGTTTTTTTTCACATTTACTACACCAAGATAAGGCAACGCTCGTCAGCATCATAAGTGTGATGATGAATAACATGTTCTATTGAACACTAATTGAAGCATACAATAACTATTTACTAATTGATTTTATTAATAATTCTGAACATATATATATATATATATATATATATATATATATATATATATGTTACTTGGAATTAGATTAAAGCAATGATTTTATTAAATTATACAGAATGTTATATTTTTTAAGTTCATCATATTTTGATGAAATTTTAACTGGCGTAATCATTTTTATATAACGAAACAACGATAAATATATACAATATCATGAAATAACAAAAATAATAATACAACTTTTATTTTTAAAGAATATTATTATAGTGAAAACGGGATATATACGAATACATAAATGTATCAAGGCTAAATTACATTTTTTCTTTCTTCTCAAAACATGTCAATTAAATCAATATAAACGAGTAACAACAGCATACACATGCTGTGATATAATGTTACATTTTAAGGATTTAACGTCCATTGAAGCTATATAAATGTTTTAATGACATACAAAATTTTGTTTCAACTCTTTCTATACACAAATAATTAGAGCCTTATATTAACTAGAATTTTTCTAATATTTTCTTAAGAACGATGTCACTGGAATTGCTAAGGGACTAAATCTTAGTTTGATATCAGAATACCATTTTAAGTTTTACATTTGTTAGAAATTCTCAGAATCACTGTTTGATTAAAATATATATTAGAACAATGGGATATGAAAATAATGTGTGTTTCTACTTGTTTAAAATAAAACACAAAATATTCATAAAAATTTATTATATATAATTAATAAATATTTGTCAAGGAAAATGGAAGTTTAATAAAGGATAATGAATTGTACGATTGTAGGATTTTTTTCAAGATGTAAACTATGTTTGCGTCTATGTGTTGTGCAAAAATGAGCAGACTTTTTACTAATTTCAAATTTTATTTAAGAACCAACGATACTTTATATTCATCTACTCGACATCTTCCTCTGCCATTAGTTGAGTTTGGGATACTAGTTTCTGTAAGAAAGGAGGCAAAATAAAATATAATTTTAAGAAATATTACCTTATGAGATGATATTTTCTTTCTTTTGCATAAATTTTTGTACCTGGCCAACCGTAGGTAGCCGGTGCATTAGGATCTGGAAAATTGGTGGCGGTAGAGTCTTTTGAAGAACTGTTAGTAGTTGAGCTGGCTGTCCACATACTGCCACTGCATTAGCCAAATGCTCGATTCCTCCTTCTATCTCGCCAGAAGCAAGCAATTCTTCTCCAAGTTGAACCTAAGTTACAAACAATGTAATATATATAGTAAACTTTAATATATTAAAATTACATTTATATATATAATTTAATAAAAGTAATAAGAAGTTTTACCTCTTGCAAAAAGAATCTCTGTACCAATTCATGATCCCTTAAATCTGGCATCTTTGAAGAAGCAGCCTTTTGTGCTTGTTTCTTAGCTTTTCTACCTGTAACAATAAAATAAGAATAAGATTTTTTCTCTGGGAATAAACTAACAGTAATATAAATATAATTTCCTCATAGTTTTAAAGATTATAAAAAAATATTGTGTATGTATATTTTGAACATAAGAACATAATACAATCAATCAATATTATGTACAATAAAAAAATTTATAGTATGTATAAATAACATTTTCTATATATAGGAAATATATTCGTAAAATTAATTATATAGATCGTGTATTAATACGATCGAGATTGCACGTTGTATTAAAAAAGATAGTAACTTCTTTCACGTGGAACATGTCAGCTTATTTAAAAATGCGTGTCACTGCGATGAAATATCAGACTACTCGCACGTGACAAAAAGAATGTATAACAATCCATTGAGTAAAAAGGAAATAGCCAAACTTACGTTCGCGGAGTTTCTTCTTGAAATCGGGATCGCTGCGGCGTTTTTGATCAAAGTAAAAACAGTAGCCGACGAAAATGCCGGCGATGCCGACAGCAATCCCGACCGCAGCTTTGGATATCATGGTCATTCTAATATAGAAATTCAGATATTATGACGAGAAAAATTCACAAAATCCTTATCACATTCTCGGCCATCATGGAAAAGAGAGGTTGCTTTTCTTACCGTGTTCACTGAATTTGTTCGCAAAATGTTTGTGCACAGACAGGCGTGTCAACCTAACGTTTCGATTTAAAAAAAAAACCCTAAACATTCAAATGTGTCACAAGAGATATAAAATAATTGTCAGAACAATGTCTGAAATTAATAATTTTATGGAAAAGCAATTATTTACGTTTTGGGATTTGTATATTCTATAGTTTTTGTATATGTTTAGTGTCCGGATTATATGAAAAAAAATGTATTATGTTTCTTCTATTTGTACTCTATTTCCATTCTTTGCACTTAAAGTGACAGAAAAGTGTAAATAAAATGGCGCGCATAATTGTAACTAAATGAGAAGTGGATAACATCACACAACTAATCAACGCGCGAGTATGTGTATAATGATATAATTTATATATTTTATAGCTATTGTATACATAAGTTAAACGTTGCATTTATATTTCATATTTTATACAGTGTAAGAAAAAAATATAAACTCTTAAAGTTAGTTATATATAGGCTGATGAAAGATTGATGCAAAAAAATATACAAATATTTTGATATTTTATTACGTGAATCTGGGTGAACATGCCTTTGATAAGGAAACCTATGCGATATGCTCATCAAGAAGGGCACACTGATGTTTGCTATTATTCGGGTGAAAAGTAAGTGACACTATATATTTATTATGCATATATAATTTGTCACAGAGAATTAATGATAATTATATGTCCACGATTGTAGGAGAGGACTTATTACTTGTGGATGCGATGGGGATGTTAGATCCTGGTTAAATTTAATGGACGATGATCCAGCCACTAGTTGCATCTCGGAACAAGCAATTACTGCTATTTCAAAGGTAATTATAATAAGTGTCATGTATCAAGAATAGAAGTTATCATTCGTTGTCTCTAAAGACTTATTTTGTACAATATATCTTGCTAGAATAATCTTTTGAAAACAAGTAATCTTATTTCTAATAAAGATTTTCATTTTTAGGATGGTAAAATTTTTGTGGGAAATGACAATAATACAGTACAAATATTAACTTATCCTGATTTGGAAAAGGAAGGGATTGTCACTAGATTTTCAGCACCAGTCTCAGCATTAGCAACAGCAAAAGATAGTAATTTGATAGTATCTGGTGCCTGGTACGTGATATACAACAAAAAATTCTTTACTTATTGTTACAAGTATAATATTAAATAGACTGACATTTTTGTGATAATTTAATCTTTCTTTAAAGCGATATGCGGATACATGTTACAAACATTAATACATCAGACAGTACAGAACTAGAGGGCCATACAGCACCTATTTTAGGCTTATCTCTAGATCCAAAAGAAGAATTTGTGGTAAGTATGTGCGGTAGTTTTCTAATATTTTATCGATTGTAAAAAAATATTTTAAATCATTAGTGTAAAATTAATACTTTTAGGCATCATCTAGTGCAGATGGATCTATTCGTATATGGAATATTAAAGAAAAGCGAACTGTACATGTTTGGAATAATATTGTCCCAAAATGTAACTCTTTTTTTATCGCTAAATCATATTGCACGCCTTCTTTTAAATGTACGGATGGTAGTTGTCTGGCATATCCGTCTAACAAAGATGTAGTTATAGTGGAGAGATTGTCCTGGAAGGAATTGTATAGATTGAAATGTCCTACCTTAAAGACTGTAAGTTGTTGATTCTCAGTGCTTGTTTTTTCCTTTCTTTTGAAATAATTCTTTTGGAGTAATTGATAGCGACTTATTGTTTCCTTATTTTCATGCAGGAACTTAGCATTTGCAAATTTTCTGAATCCGGTACGCGCATTGCCGCTAGTTCGCTATGTGGAGAGATAATTGTTTGGAATGTAGAAACTAAGGAAGTAATTGGATATCTTGAACATGAACAAGACACCAAAATCACTGCATTAGTATGGCACATAGATCATTCCAATGAGATTGCATTCTGCGATGCGTTGGGAAAATTAGGATGTGTTGATGTGGTAAGATAGTTCATGTATGTATATATATCTTAAGATTTTGTTAATACATTTAAGAAAGTCTTATAATAATCTTTCAGATAAGTTCTAATAAACCAGAAAATGAGGCAATCATGGATTTAGAAAAAAATGAAAATGTAATGGAAAATGATTTTGCTTTATTGGGCAATGATAATGATGATGATGATGAAAATGTGATATCTTTGGACAAAATTAAAGCCTCTGCCAATCTGGAAGACGATCAAAAAAGTCATTCTGATGCCGGCTCTGAAAAACTTCCATACAATACTAAATCTTTTATACCCAATGTGAAGTTGCAATCACCTTTCCAACCAGGATCAACACCTTCTCATTTATTATCATATTTCATGGTACAGTATAATAATAATACTTATGTGTTAAATATTTTTATGGCAATTTTTAAAGAGTTAAATTTAGTTTTTGTACGGTATTTACAGATGTGGAATGATGTAGGAATGGTTAGATGTTTTACATCAGAAGATGAGGAAAACTCCAGCATTGAAGTGGAGTTTCACGATGCTGCAATTCATCGCAGTATGCATATAAATAATTATTTGCGACATTCTATAGCTGCCCTATCTACCCAAGCAATTGCTTTAAGCTGCCCAGCTTCTGATAATGGCCCTAGTAAAATTGTTGTGATAGTTTTGCAAGGTTTGCACACATTAATTACTTATTATATATATAATATAAATGATAAGTGATAAAAAACAGAACTGAAATTATTTATCAAATAAATAATATTTTATTGTTTCTTCGTGTAGGTTGGGGTTCTGGAAATAAAGAATGGTCTCTGGATTTGCCAGAAGGAGAAGAAAGCGAATGTTTAGCAGCTGGTGATAATTTTGTAGCAGTAGCAACATCTAGAAGAAATTTAAGAATATTTATGATAGGAGGAACACAACGTGAAATTTTAGCTTTACCTGGACCTGTAGTTGCAATGAATGGTTTAGGAAATCGTCTTTTGGTAGTTTATCATGCTGGAATTGGTAAGAAGCTTTTATTCAATTGACACGATGAGAAATTAATAGTTAATTGCAAATATTGTAATATAATTTTCTTTGTTTGGCAAAAAAAGGTCCAGCAGGTGATCAGAATTTAAATCTATTATGGATACAAATACAAGGAGCACATTTACGCAGTCAAACTTTAACAGTTCCACTTTCACCAGCATCAGATCTTATGTGGTTAGGATTATCAGATGCTCATTCTCCCATTGTAATTGATTCCGATGATATTGTTAGAATATACAATAAGAGATCTTGTCAATGGAGAGTGCTCTGTGATACAAATATACAGGTAACTCAAATTAGTGATTCAAGATGAATTTCTCAACACTTATTACTAAAGATTCTGCTTTAGGATAAGGGTAAAGCAGATCACTATTTCGTAATCGGTGTGAGCGAACGAGAACGGAATATGCGGTGTATTCTTTGCAAAGGGAGTTATTATCCACCGACAATTCCGTTGCCGATAATCACCGAGGTATCTTTTTCTGCACCTCTTTGCGAACCGGAATCTGAGAAAACTAAAGAAGAACGTAAACTGTGGGAGATAGGAAATAATCCATCCGATGAAACTGAAGCACTATTAACTGTAATAGCAGTAAGTAATTATTAAGCAATAGCTTATTTATTTCTATTCTAATACTTATGATCGAATATATATAATTTTTCATTTACTCTTTTGCTAATGTTTTCCTTCTTGCAATCAGCTTGCCTGCAGGAGCAATTTGGAATATCGTGCAGTAGACATTTGCGAACAAATTGCATCAACAAAAGTGATAGATTTGGCCATACGGTATGCCTTGCGTGTTTCTAAAACAGCATTGGCAAAGAAATTGGAAATGATTGCTGATGCAAAATCTGATTTGAAGGATTTAAAAGAAGAAGAAGAGATGGAAAATCATCAAGACAATTTTACAAGCAATGGTGATTCTAGTATTAATAATCAAGAGGACGATGATATGCCTTTACCATCTATTAAAAAACCAGAAATAGAGATAAAACCACTTGCTATGAGTCAAACATTAAAAAGAGTGAACCCATTTTTAAAATCTGGAAATTTATCTTTATCACCAAGAGGTAAATAATACTTACATTTTTAAATTCTAATTGTAAGATGTTTATTTTCTTTATATTAAAAATATTTATTTATTTTATTATATTATATAATAGGTTTAGCTGGTTTGAACAGTTTACCAGAGAAATCTCAGAAACCTGTAAGAACTATGCCTGTTAAACCGAAATCAAAGACTGAATCTAGAAAAGAATCATTCGTTACTTGGTATGCTAAAAATAAAAAGGATTTGCAGGAAGAATTTCCTGAAAAAAATGTCGCCGAATTAACTAAAATTGGTTTGTCGCGGTACAAAGAAGAGACATCGAAATCGAATAACACAGATAATGCGGTTGAATCCCCAGAACTCAACAAGAAACGGAAATTATCGAGTCCAGATAATGAACACAATATCGAAGCAAAACGATGTCTGAGCAGCAAACTCAACCAATTCGCATTCGACAAGTAAAATTTTATTCTCTAAGCTACGAAAATTTTTATAACTCTGATAATCACAGACCTTGGCAATTTAATGAGAATAAGAGAGATTCATTGGATTCTTGAATTAATAAAAACAAAGTCTGAAATTATCAGACTCATATTTATTTTTTATATTTATATATATATATATCTACTTCAAAAATTTCTCTCAAGAAACACATAACAAAAAAATTTATAAAATATATCTGGAGGAATCCAATGGAGACTCTTTGTATGCAGTATTTTAAAATCAATATATACGTATTAATTTTTAGTAATTAACATTTAAACATTTTTTGATATTAAACAATATCAATTAAAAACGTTTGTCTTTTTTTCTTTTTGTTTTATATTATCATATTGTTACATATATAAAAATTATAAAAATGGTGCATTGTATCAGTGCTATACATAGCTGAAAGGGCTCTGTTATACCTAATTGTAAGTAGTATAATTACATATGCATACAATGCCGAAATCTTTAGGAGGATAATAAGAGAGTTATCTAATAAAAAAATTATCGTTGCGCGATAAATAAATAATAATCGGATTAGGAGTTTTAAAATTTCTCGTCTTTGACATCGCCCGTTTTACCTTTCGCGTCGATAAAACAGACCTTGGTGGCAAAACTTAAGATCTGTTTTTAGTTCGCTTCGGTCTCTCGCGCACTTGACAAGGTAATAATATTTACGACGGCGGGAATTGTGTCACTTCGTGACCCGAAAATAAATTTGCAGTCGGCGAAGAGGACGGTATAACAATCGGCCAAAACGATGAAAGGTAAGTCGATTTGGCTGATGCAAATCTGCGCAAGTTATTCATTTTCGAAACTTGGAGGGCGAACGCGCTAAATATACATTAAAGCGATGTGTGTGTGTTAAACACGTGTGCGTGTACTCCGAATTGCATCAGCGCTATGTACACATGCTGTGTAACACCTAGTTTTTATAGTGATAATTTAGTGGAGAGACAAATATGCGGATGGATTAATCGTGTTCCCAATATCACATGTAATTCGTCGTGACCATATTAAGAAATCTATGTAATTGACTATTTCCTTTTTCTGTCTTTTTCATTGTTGTACATAATAGAGAAGATGCATTCCTTATCTGTGATCAGTGTTTTTCGTATCGAAATTTAGAAAACATTTTATTACGAATTTTGTACAAATTTATGGAGAAAACGTAGTCTTTTGAATTAAAAGTATATATTTATATTTGCTGAAATATATTACTTCTTTATGTGGAGATTAAAGTATGATTACACTTAATAGCTTTTTCTTAATATACGTAATGTTAACTGTATCGAACGTTTGGACGTCTATTGCGAAAAAAATCTTACACGTAATTATTGATCAAGTGCCTTTAGTTGAGCTACAATTATAATATGAAAACAAATTATCATGCGATATTGTGATATCGCGCATATTATATATATTTTTCTATATACATATTTTAATTACTACACATTTTCGATTATTATCTCAAGGTAAAACGATATTTTATTACCTGTCATTTTGTTATAAATATAATCTCATAATTTTGTGCAATGAAAAAAGTTATCATATAAATCGCCTACATTTTTACATCTTAAATATTTATTCTATATATTTTACAGCAAATAATCGTCTATATAATTGTAATTCTTAATATTGAAAAAATTAATCGAGGAGAAAATGCAAAGTGACATCGAGAAAGATTGGCGCGAAATGGGTAATGATATCAATGTTATTTATCTGTAGTTTTCTTGGCTTTGCTGTTGAATTGAAGAACATAATATCAACAATATTTATTATTAATAACACCAATGAACATCTTGACTTACAATGTCGTTTTGATTGTGATCGTTTTACGCTTTTTTAATTCGCTAATGAGATTATTAGATACGAAGGGAGCATATGGCTACTAATTTTGCTTACAATTAACGAAGATATAGTATGGAAAAATATATCAAATAATAAGATTGGTATAAAACTGATTATAAAATTAGTAATAAAATTGAAAAAATAAAATAATGTTTTTTTATATTTATATCAGAATGTATTCGTAATCTCAGATTCAAATTAATCCAACAACAAAATTTTTGTACATCGGTGACAGAGTACATTTTTTCACTATATATTTAAAAATTTAATATTTTCTTCGTAAAATAAAAGACTCGCGTTTATCCATATCAATTCCTTTTGCATTTTCGATTATGTAAACACAGCTGTAATGTGCGACTATATATTTTACCTTGAATTAGCTTACTGACTTGTATCGAATGTTTCGCAAGTATCACTTACATTACCCGTAAGCAAGCAAGAGAGAGAGAGAGAGGGATACGAACAAAACAAATTTTAAATTATTTTTAAAGATTTAATTGCGATGCACATTCTTATGTCATAGCGAGAACGATGTCATCGAAAGAAATCGAATCTGCATTAAATTAAAATTATTAAAATCTTATAGATATAAATTTCTTGATGCTTATCAAATTTAACTATGCTCGATTCAGTAAAGTATTTCTACTTTACTGAAATTTAACAGACGAAACCGCAATATTAACATGCATTAATAACAAACTCGAAGTTAAAGTGTATGTGTGTCTCTCTCTCTCTCTCTCTTTCTCTCTCTCTTTTTTATTGAGTTTTCATACGTATTAAATAATAATAATACATGTCTTAAGATTCATGGTCACACACAAATCAATAATCTTAATAATATATTTTAATCTTTTATTACGAATATCTATTAAGTATTTATCGTTATTTACCCAGCTATAATTTCAGTCTGATGAAGTGATTTTAATGGTATTCATAATATTTCTCTCAGCATGCAATAACAAGTTTTGAATTTTTCTCGGAATACAATAATAAATCCCAATATAATTTAAATACGGTTTTCTTTAATGAAATCACGGCAATAACATCTCGCGGAAAAGAAGACTAAGCATGATGTCAAGATTTTACATACATGATGAAGAAGCGGTTAATCTTTTTAAATGAATATTTTGTAAAGTTTATGAAAATACAAAAAAATAAATACGATATATATATATATATATCCCTATGAAAGCAAATCTTGACTGAACGAATTAATTACAACAATCATCATATATCGACATTCTTATTATTAACGTGTTCAGATACCTTATGAATATTTAAAATGAATGAAATCACGCACACAAAAAGCAATAAACTGCGCGCACACACACATATTTTTATATATATATATATATATATATATATATATATATATAAATATGTGTGTGTGTGCGCAGTTATTGCTTTTTGTGTGCGTGATTTCATTCATTTTAAATATTCATAAGGTATCTGAACACGTTAATAATAAGACATATATATATATATATATATATATATATATATATATATATATAAAAATATGTGTGTGTGTGTGCGCAGTTTATTGCTTTTTGTGTGCGTGATTTCATTCATTTTAAATATTCATAAGGTATCTGAACACGTTAATAATAAGAATGTCAATATATGATGATTGTTGTAATTAATTCGTTCAGTCAAGATTTGCTTTCATAGGGAAGATTATTTTTTATAAAAAATATTTATTATATAAGCATACGTATGTAACATATATGAACAGATAATTTGCAAAAATTTTTTTACATTTTTTAAATTTATTAAAATATAGGTATAGTATTTCATATTATGAAACACTGATCTAATTCTCTCGTGGTTTTGAAAATTTGATACGTTTCACGTGCAAAGCAACGGCTATTATTACAATCTGCATGCATTTTGTGATGTTAGATATACCGGTGTTTCGAAATATTATACCGTTATTGCAACACGTTATTGAGACTGTATCTATGTCACATATACGCTGTCGTTGCGCGGTGCAATGACATTTGCAATTATGTCGTATTAGGTAATATAAGTCCAGTTCGAACATTTGAAAAGAAAGCTTTATAGCGGTTTATTGCAATGAATCACACATATATCGAACATTGGCATTCAAAATAATGATGTTTACATATTGGAGCAGTAGAAAACTAGAATGTTATCATAATTTGATATTTCATGGATTGCAACATGAAAAGAAATTTGAATCGGTATTAATTTGATGAGCAGTTAGAACTTTCTCTCTTTTTTATAGAAAATCACATGTGTATATAATAATATATTACCCAGAGGGCACATGTCCCTAAAAGATGACTTAAACATGACTTAAAGACGTCTCATTGTTTTTTAGATATCTTTAAGATGTCTTTTAGCCTTTCTGTACCGTATGGGTATTCTTTTACGAATCTGGCATCTTTCAACAAAATATCAAATGCTTTCTATAAAAATTCAAATGCTAATTCAAATGTTTATACATTTTTTTTTAGTTGCTGTATTTTTTGAAGAGTATAATCTGATTAAGAATCTTGTGAGATTTAATGTTTCTAGAATAGAATGCCAATATATATCAATAATTTTTAGTAGCTATCTAAATCTTTTGATTAAAAGAACAATATTTATTAATTATAAAAGCAATATTAAGACTCACGATTATTATCGATTATTATTATCGTAGAAATGTTACGTCTTACTATCAAAGGTTTTTGTGAACTTGCGGTTTAGAATCCAATATGTAATAAAGCAATCGATAGAAGCTAACATCAAAACATAATTAATTTATAATATATGTTTTTTTTTGCGTGTTTACTTATTGTCGAGTGATATGATAAATGAATACGATAAAAAAAATCCTAGATTGGAAAGATTGCGTAAAAAAGTTTTGTATGTGTAAAATATACTCTGTTTTGTATTTTAATCGATAGCTTTTGTAGTAAAGTAAAAAAAAAATATATATATATATATTTTTTTTTACTTTTTTTTTTATTTTATATATATATATATATATATAAGATAGTATGCTGGGGAATATTTTCTTGTGCTTTGTAAATATCAAGTATTACATACATATATAATATTCTCACTTCCAGGTCTTGTACCACTGGACACTGTTCAAGAGGCCATGGGTTCTATGGGCCCGTGGCATATTGTGATTGTGGTGGCAATTTCCCTTGTCAAATTTCCAGTAGCTTGGCATCAACTTTCAATCGTATTTCTTGCCCCGCCTACAAATTTTTCATGCATTGCGCCGTTATCAACGCTTAACGAATCTATGGTAATGAAATGTGAAATTGATATTGGAAACGGCACTATAGAAAAATGTACAGATTTCAAATACGATAAGCGAATATTTCGAGACAGTATTATAACACAGGTAAGTTATTAAAAAAAAAAAAAAATTACTTATTGTTAACGCAAGACACTATCAGCGTCTCTTGATTGTTGAACGTGATACTTTTTCTCTCACTTCTAATATTAATGTTTCATTAACTGCATAAAAATCCCGAACGATGTATTATAATATAATAGAAATACGTTAAACTTTGTATTTGAACTTTTTCAGTGGAATTTAATATGCGATAGAGAGCAGCTGGCAAATTTTGCACAATCTTGCACAATGTTCGGTGTGCTTATTGGCAATTTAATTTTTAGTATAATGGCCGACAGGTATTTATATTTTCAAAATCGTTTTATATTTGAAAATGAACAATTATAATTTTATAAGTCGATATCAAATATATTAACATATTTCTCTATACTTTTTCATATTATTAATAATATCAATGTATTTATTTATATATATATGTATAGAATTGGACGAAAGAAACCGTTGATGATCGCAATCGCGTTACAATCGGTGACTGGATTTGCAAGTGCATTCGCACCGTGGTACGAATTGTTTTTAATATTGAAATTTATATGTGCCGTAGCTACTGGTGGAACAATGCTCGTTAGTTTTGTTTTACGTAAGTCGAACGCAATAAGGTTACAGTATAATTATGCAAAATTAATCAGTTAATTACTTGCATAGTTATGGAAATTATTGGAATTGAATGGCGGTCGATCATGTCGGTTCTATACCACATGCCGTTTATACTTGGACATTTAATGAATCCCTTAATATCTTATTTGACACGCACATGGTCTGGTTTCCAAATGGCCGTCTCGATACCATCAATTTTTTTATTAACGTATTACTGGTATGTACATAAATTATATGTATATGTGCTATAAACTATAAAAATTGTCGATAAAATGGAGAGAATAGTCAATTTTAATAAGTCCAGTAAATGAATTAAGATGCGGTTCGCAAAATAGGATTATTCCAGAATCACCGAGATGGTTACTAGCCGTGGGCAAGCCGAGACAAGCAGAACGGATTTTGCTAAAAGCTGCCGAACGAAACAAGATACCGGTGGAAAATGTAAAAGTAGCTCTTGAAACTCACGAAAGCCAAGCAGCAAATCGAGTCACGAAGAGCAAAGAAAAATATAATATCACGCATTTATTTAGAACTCAGAATCTCAGACTGAAGACTATATGCGTGAGCATCAACTGGTTCGTTTGCGGTATCTGTTTCTTCGGGTTGGCACAATACATTGGTCATCTCGACGGCGATATATTTATCAACGTTGCAGTTTCTGGTAATCCGACAGTATTATATGATTATAACAAAAATTTGACGTTCGCATATTCATTAAACACTTGAGATTTACAGCTGCCATGGAACTACCTGGGACTATAATAGTTCTGTTTCTGATATCACGAGTTTCCCGTTTAAAAATATTGATAGGAGGAAATATCTTATCCGGTATTAGTTTACTTTTGATAACTCTGATGACCAATGCTAGCGCCCGGATATTTTTAGCCTCGCTAGGCCTTGTGGGTATGACGATCAGTTTTCCTACTGTATATTTGTACAGCGGTGAAGTATTTCCTACTGTCGTGAGAAATGTTGGCGTTGGCTTAGGAAGTATTTCAGCCAGGATCGGAAGTATAATCGCACCGTACATTGCCACAATGGTTAATTTATATGAATATTGCATGTATTTTTATAATGAAATAATAAAATTGTATTAGTGACTATATGTCACATTTTATCTACAAATAATAATTAATCTTTTTGAAGATTAAAAAAATGGAATATTTCACAGGGAACTATTCAACCTTGGCTGCCTCCGGTAGTATTCGCCATAGGACCAATATTAGGCGCTGTACTCTGTTTATTTTTACCAGAAACGATGAACTGTGAATTACCAGAAACAATAGAAGATGGTGAAAACTTTGGAAAGTACGGACATATAAGTTAATCTTATTAATATTATAATTTTGTTAATACAGTCCTTTTACACGCAAATATTATTTTTTTCAGGAAAAAATCTCAAGTAAGTACATCGACGTAATTCTATGCAAAATATGCATTGAATTGTACAATAATTTTTATAACTGTAATTTGGCTATCGTACAGAAATACAACAATGTTATTCAGTTTAGTTATTCAATCATTCGAGCTATTATTCTTTTTATATCTATCATTGAATTATCTACATTTATCAGCGTGTCTATGTAAAAAGAAATTGATAATTTATGTATGTTACATTTTTTAAACATATTATAATGCTGACTATACTTAAAGTATATACTTAAAGAAAGAAGGAATAAAAGAGAAAGAGGCAATTTTTAATCTATTATTAATATTGTGTATGTATCTTAAGGTGATATTTTTCCTTTATATAATTCAAATTTAACATCAAACATAACATTTATATATTTTCCTAATTACATTTTATAACGTTGGTTTTACAAACCTACTTAAATCATTATCATATCACTTTTTAATGCTAATGCTATTATAAAGATGATCGCGATTAATATACATATTTTTTTGAGATTCGAATATAAAGCAAAATCTATATTTGTTAATTTATTGTTGCAATATCTAAAATCATTATATATACAATTAATATTATAACAATATGGTATATAATAGTAGGGTATACTTTTTTGTTTAGTATACTTTGTGTTTATATTATAAATGTAACGAAAAATATTATATATTATATATAATATAATTGTAATGTTAATTAATTGCTATCAAATTATCGCAAAAGTATTTCATTGTTAATGTTCAAAATTTTACCAATTTTGTTTATAATTTTATAATTCTATTTGTTAAAGCATTATTATTTATAAATAATAATTGTATGCAATTATAAAAAATATTTAAATTAATTCTTTTATGCTACATTATTTATATATATCTTATAAAAAATAGAAATTAAAAATATATATAGAAAAATATATATAGGAATTAAAAATAAGAAATATCGCTTACATTAAAAGTGAATGTGATAGAAATTTTTATATTATAAGATTTCATCATTCACAAAAATTCCCATTATAATGACATATTTATGTATAAAAAGGAAATAATAATAAATAGGACCATAATCAGCCTTTTAAGAAATTCATATGTTAGCCTTAACTTACATAGATAGGATCTCCCCAAATTCTTTAGAATAAGGTGCAAAGTTTAAATATGTGACATTATCAGATAACACTCTCTCTCCTATCTAACTTGTTTGGCCCAAATAATATGTTTTGCTGGGTAAGACATTTACTACATCGTTGGTCCGTTTATGCACAGCATCAATCATGTGATTGCCATATTTAACAGTATTACTTAAAGATCCTAACCAGGAAGATACAAGACTTTTTGAAGCCATTTTTGAAGGTGGCAAGTTATACGGTGTACCTAAAAAATAAAATTATTCTCTTATGTATATTATACAAGATATAAGATTAGGATTTTATATTGTTCGTCGAATAATATAATTTTTATAACAACTTTAAACTTTGCGATAGAAATGAAATATAAGATTCACCTATCAGAAACTTAATAATCGCCTCATTCACGGCACTTGGTTTTTCTTGATGGGGAAAATGTTGCGCCTCTGATATGATTTTAACCCTAGATACTTCTACATGTTCAGCACTTTGGATGATATTTTCTATCGTTACAAAAGGATCCATATTTCCGACTATTAGCAGCGTTTTGCTATCAATTTGTGTGCCATTACCTACATTCAATCTTGTGAACGGAAGATTGCGATAATAATTGATCGGTCCTGTCCAGTCCTCTATAAAACATTATTTCGATTTTTTTAATTATGGAAAATGTTAAGAGAAAAGATAATGAATACGCATGACACAAAGGAAATCAATTTTTTAATAGTTAAGATTTCCTACCTTTCCTGCTAAAGGCATATTTATACGCCTCGACATAACTTTTCTCTGTGTTATTCTGAGATATTTGAAGATGCTGAAACGTCTCATTAATAATAGATAAGTCTTCTTTAAGCGCATCTATTTCTGGTAGAAATGGTAATCTGCTAAAATGTAACCATCTGGGAAATCATGTTATTTGTTATTAAAATATATAGACACTTTCATATATTTAAAAAACATTTTGATACAAGAATTTATGTAATAAATATAAAAATCGAAGAAACTTACTTTCCATCTAATACAGAATTCCCCGATACTCTATTCCAATAGAAATTAGGATGCGGACTTGAAATAGCAACAAATTTATAAACGAGATCTCCGTGTAAAGCGACCATGTACCATCCCAGAAGTCCTCCTAAATCATGACCAATTATATTACATGTTTTCACACCGAAAGTCAATACAAATTGCTTCAACTCGTTTATTAAAATTTCGACTTTGTAAGCTCGTTTGTTGGATGGTTTGTCACTATCGCCAAATCCCTTTAAATCTATAGCGACTACCCTAGAATAACAAAATTGATCACAATATAATATACATTAATGTGTTATATAATATATTGGTATTTTGTACAAATTATAAAACCTGTAGTGTTCTGCGAGACGTGGAATTTGTTCTCTCCAAGATAACCAGCAATCCGGGAATCCATGTAATAATAATATGAGCGGTTTATTTTTGTCTCCTGCTTCTACGTAATGGAATTTAACACCCTGTGTAAAAGAAAAAGTGTATCAAATAATAGAAGGAAATTTATTCTATTTTTTAAATTTAGAAATTACGAGCACGCGTATTTTTTTTAAAACAGCAAGGAAATTTTATAAATGCAAGAACTTTTTTTGCAGAATTACATTTTACGATACACATGGTTTAATGCGAATACGATAATAATATCGCTGTAATTATGACAGTATAGCATATGTACATAGTATCAAGAAATGATTAATTTACGTCAGACTCTCATTAAAAAACTATTAGCTTTTCTTTATGATTTATAATTTTCCCCCGTGACAGACAGAATCTTTCGCTTGTGCTTTCTAGACTAAACAATTATTTGATATCGTTGGATTATTCAAATTTGTTGATAAAAAGACAAACGATGAACTTCTAGCCGATTTCGCAGTACTTTTTAATTAGAGGCTCGTCGTTTAATAAGCGCTAATTATTGCGAATATACATATGTATAAAGAAATTTACAATATGCGATGATTAGCAAGACATTTGTTCGAAACTACATATATTGTGAGGTTTCTCTATGTGTAAATAATTATGATAATAATAACGCAGATAGCTTATTGTTATAACAAAATAATTATTGTCTTTTTATATATTGTATATACAGTATACAATGTTTATCGAATTTCTCTACCATTTTCCTGTGCACGTTTATATGTTTTAAACCACATTTATATCTGTCTCAATAATTATTATCAAAATTTATAACGAATTACGTTGAGAAACAAAAATTTATTAATCTGAAAATAAATGTTGTTTATCACAAGTGCGTTGTGCAACATGTTATTCTTTAACATTCAAGTGTCATCTGCACTTGATATCATAAGATGAGGCAGTTATAGTATAGAGTTGCGATACATTTAATTCATATCAATTTTATACTTATGAGAATTAAATATTACTCCAAATTTTTTAACGTTCAAAACGATGAAACAACATATACATCTTGAGCTCATATCATTAAATAGTTTAAACCATGATATATTATTGCAACAACTATGGAATAATAAATAAAAGTTCACAACATTTACAAAGATAAAATAAATAATGAAATAATTAAAATTGAATATTTCTTTTTTTCTTACTAAATTAATAAACTGATTTGTTTTTGCATCAAATTCTTCAATTATATTACAAAACCCGATATTTTTAGAAATGTACCAAGGAGTAATTTTAAAACCGCTAGAGACAATTTTGAGTGCAATCTGTATTGAATCTATCGTCCCATCGCGAGTTATCAAAGGTCAAGCAATATTTCGTGCTGGTATATAATATTTACTTACACCATCCAGTCACTACACATACATGTGATACATGATCTATAGAAATCTATAGTGTTCTCCCACCTTGATTTTCACGTAGGAATGTGTGCCGAGGCTGTTGTCGACCAGACACGGAGGCGGCTGGTCTCGCTGTCGCAGCATAAAAAACTTCTTAGGATCCCATATCCATTTGAGAAATCGTCTCATTATTAGGTATATACCGTAGATAAAAGACAGGAAGTGCAGCTCGATCCTTTCACGCGTCGACGCACGTACAATCTTGTCATCTGCGGCGACCATGATCAGCGTGATTAGTGAATCTACGTGCAAGTTGAACAAGAACCTACTTGCTCTTTGTAACCGCACTTGAGCTGTCTTCTGTACAAACAATAGTCTCGAATGTGTGTACGCAGACTGATGACACGTGCGCGTCGTCACGCGGACAAATCAGAGAGTGACACCATGCTACAAGTGATCACGTACTCGAAGCAAAAATTCTTTTCGTATATTTTTCAAAGTGAATGTAATCGCACACACACATACATAGTACTTATAGAATTACACTATCACAATTTTTTGGGAGTGTTATTATTTAATTGAACATAAAATATTTTTCGATCTTTTAACAGTATGTGTGATTGCAAAATACAGTTATTCTAAAATGTTGTCAAATATAATATTTTTAATCACACTTTTCTCAAATTCTACAGTACCGTACTATTCGTGATGAAATAGAATATTAATTGCACTTGACATGAAGAAAAACACGATATATTACTAATTGATATAGAACATCAGCAGTTTCTTGATTATGTCCGATTTTTATACACTACACGCGAAGTGATGTAACGAAACTCGTGTGATATCTGGCGCTTCGCAAAACTCACTGATATCTGGCGCTTCACAAAACTCACTGATATCTGCGTGATTCGTTAAGTTATCGTGGTGCTGGAGAGAATATCAGTGATTGATTGAATTTTTTGAACTGAGAGGCCACCGTGATAGATCCGATCTCTTCATCAGTTCTCAATGGAAAGGCACATCTCCAAAAACTATTTTGTATTGCATGACGTGTTCTAAAATTTCCAATCGTTCACTTCAATGACATTTTTCTTCGTAAACAGATCTTGGCATCTATAGACTAATAACAAGTTTTGAGAATATCTATTGAATTTGGTTTTTTCACTTAAATTGGTAGTTTGGTTGATTTCATTACTCTGGAAAAGAATAAAGTAGAAAATTATTAGATTAACACAAATTACTCTTCTTGATTTATTTTTCTAAATAATATCATTTAAAAAAAAATTTTCCAAGAAATTATAAAATATTAAAATATTAGAATAAAAATTGCTACAATACATATGGAGAATTTAATTTGTGTTGAGAAACTCACACAAATACAATATTTTTCTATATCCTTGGTTCAATATAATTTAATTTTGACATTTATTGTATATTTTGTATTAAAATTATACAAGTTTATATAAAAATCATATATGTAATTAAAATGATACATTTTTATATTTATTATATCAAACTATATCTATGATTGTTTTTTAAATTTAAAAGAAAGTATAAGTCGACACAATTAATAATTTTACAGAAATATCTCGCTTATATTTATCGTAGATTGGAGTATTTAATAGCGATTTAAATGAACTGAAATATTTCATGTTATATTTATATAAAATATTATATAATCTTATATAAATTTTTATAAATAATATTATATAACATACCTCTAAAACTCCATTTAAGAAATATATTTTATTGTCTTTAAATTTAAATCATTTCCTTGCCTTAGTTTCGCTCCATCGTATTCGTTTAACAATTTTTTCTTTACTGTTTGGATCATGAAAAGAAAAGGACAGCTTCGAATTGTCAACTGATCGTTCTTGAACTATGGACTTGTACCCGCGCTATCTCATTCTACTCTATTCTAATTGTGTATGTAATATACATGTATATGAGACATAGTGTAGCAATCTTTATCTGTAATTTTTGAAGTATATGTAACAAAATAATGATTATGTGCAGTCAACTTACATATTTTGGAATCTAAATAATCAGCATTTTTGTGAAACATAATTACAATTTACATTTTATATGTTTACATTTTATATCTTTTTATTAGATATTATTAATCGTTATATTTCTGCGCTGCGTAAAAAAATTAAAATCTCATATTATTTAAATCTATTCAATATTGCATTTTTTCAGCTTACACACATATATTAAATTTCGTTTTATCGGCGCAGTTTATATGCAGATAAGTATCATAACATGCTTTAGTAACAACAGATAATCTAAGGTAACAATTATCGACACTATCTGTAGTGTACTTATTTATCGACAAAAGATAATCATAAAGCAATGAATTAAAATGAATATTGTGTCAATATTTCAAACTAAAAGCATTAATCTTTCTGCCTCAAATATAGATTTTCGCGAAATCGGGGCAAAAAGATTGGCAGCGGTGGGATTCGAACCCACGCCTCCGAAGAGACTGGTGCCTTAAACCAGCGCCTTAGACCGCTCGGCCACGCTACCAGTTGTTGTACAGTTACTCCGTAGTTCTATTTTCGTATATGTCTATCGCAATTATTTTCTAATTAAGAATTCAATAAAGAAATGAAACAAATCAGTAATTCGTACGCTTTGTTTTAAATATATAGCAAAACAAGATCACAAATTATAAGCTTTTATCTCATTTCTGTAATGAAATTCTTCAATTTGTGAAATTATATAAGTTTTCTCACATTTCTACATGTCAGAGAACGTCTACTCGAGAATTGGTAAAACAATCGATGTAAAAATAACTCTAAAGTAGGTTTATAAACAATCAGTGTCAAGAAAATACAATTGATTCTTTCATTTAATTAGAAATGATTAGAAAGCTCATTAATTATAAGTTATATTATTAGTCGTGTTATAGATAATAATGTAACAAAGAGAGAATGCCTTCAACAGACTTTGCTTTCAATAACATTTCAATTTGTATATTTGATAGCATTAATGTTGCGATATTTATTTCTAATGTATGAATTTTATAATGTTATACACAAAGCATTTATATATACATATACTGAAGAATGTAAAATGACATGACTTGATTGTCGTAAAGAGTTTAGATAACTTCTTTATTCAACATTCAAATAGTGAATCTTTGTCTAAAATCATAAATTTGAATTCTTGTTTTAAATTATCCTTATTTTTTTTTCTTAAATTTAGTTTTTAGAGTTACACTCTTATATAAGCATTCCTCTTACAAGTTTTACAAGATCCTCTAGTTACACCACTGTTATCGTGGGCGTAGATACCGCGTGAATTAAACAAAGGCAGAATGACCGGGCGGGGCTTTCGATCGGCGCGCGTCGCGCATGCGTTTGCGACGCGGCAAAATTTCGACCCATGTCACGTCGTAACCCGAACGGAGTGTGTGGAACCGAGTGTTCGTTACGCGTCTCCTCTGCTTGTCGTATGACAAGCGAGAGAAAGAGAGACTAGTGCGTCCCTATTTTTTTTCTCTCGCCCGTCGGCCATTTTGCTACGCCAGCTTAATATTCGCCGCTCATTTTCTCGCGCGCCTGTAACTCTATATCCGCACCGATGAGGCACAATTGTCGTTCCGCGCTTCTTTGTTCTCTCGCGCAACTTTAATAATCGGCCCCGACTGCGCTTGGATCGAAGTCGCGCGTGGGTTCTCGTTCTCGCGGATTAGTCATCGATCGACACGCGCGATCGGTGCACCGCGACGACAGGTGGCCCCGACAAATTGAAAATTAATCCAATTAGATCGCGCGCGCTCGCTTCTATTTGTTTGAACAGAGTGCGAGCAGTCACACATAGGGTTTCTCTTATAAACAATGAGCGATCGTGCGGTGACACACCTTGCGCGCTGAATTTAATCACGATTATGCAATTGTCACTACAGTTTAGGATTAGATTGTATTAGATCGATTAATTTTCTTAAAACGTACACACATACCCTATCAGCACACATGTTCAAAAGATGTCCATAAAAGATTCACAGGATATTAAAATATGTTTTAATAACATTCTATGGATCTCCTATAAACATCTTTTGAACATGTGTGCCGATAAGGTACATGTCAAACTGGATTCGAGATCTATCAGTTAGACTTGACGCAGATAAAAACATTCTATGTCAAATGTGTAGATTGTTGGTAGATTGTTTAGAGAACAAATTCTTTATCGATATATGCCCTCTAAATTATTGTTGCATCGATTTTACAAACGGCAAGCCACATTTCTATTTAGATTCGAACGTTATTCGGCTTTGTATTTCGTAGCGACGGTGATTAACTGAAATGCGCTGATTAACCGCGACACATCTGCGACGACAAAATCGAGTGCTCGAACGGAACGGAACGAGACGGCGTCCTCGCGCCGAATTAATCATTTCAACAGCTGCTGTCGCATTAGCAGCAACGGATAAGACAAATGAACGTCGTGGAGCTTGTTAAGACGTAATCCGAGAGATGTGTCTGCACCGTCTCTCGCTTCCACCTTCGTCTCCGTCACCATCGTCGTCGCACATCCGCCGTCGTCTCATCCGGGATTAGACTATCTGCTTTTACACCACGGGTAGCCATTTTATCCTCCTTTGTTTATCAGCCACCAAGAAGACTTTTCTCGCTTTCTGACAGTTTGTCATATTTAGTCTTCATACAACGTTGTTATCGAACGCATCCTATAAATATAATTTTTATATGTTAAAATATTATATAATAATTTAAATTTTAACTATTGTACGTTAACATTATTTGAAAAATTAATAACTAGCACAACGTATAATATAATTTAACAGTATAATATAATTAAAAAATAATGAAAATGACTTAGAGAAAATAATTGCACTCTCTTTGCCAGAATATTTTTTAAGCATAAATTTCATTTATATCATTTTTTTAATCATATAAATTTTGTATAAAAATAATATTATATAAGAAGAATTATAATTTGTATATTATTATAATTTTTATATACTTTTAATAGAGATAAAAGCGTCTATTTTTATACTTTATTATTGTCAAAAGAGAGATAGAAAGGGATGATCATATCGTTGAAACGTGTAGATCGTTCGGATTGTTCCGGTTAGGGTGGACGTCAAGGAACGTGACATTTCGCGTTTCGTGCGTAGTCGTGATTCGTATAGCCTCTCTGATGACAGATAATGTCAATGCGGGTACCATCGGGAGATCGGGTGAATCACGATGTGATCTTCACCTTCACCTGGCTTGAATTGTCGGCAGTGCGAAATACGATTGCGCCGTAAATATATTCCTTTGGCCTCTTCTTTTCAAGCCTAACTTTGAAAATATAATATTGAATATTAATTTTAAGAGAGAGAGAGAGAGAGAGAGAGAGAGAGAGAAGAAGAAAGAGAAAAAAGAGGTATCTCAGAATTGTCATATATTATAATATACTTATTATATTATAATATACATATTCATATTGTGTATTGTTATCTCTTAATTTGCTACCTCATTTAATTTTGGTTTTATATTCTTATATGTTTTATATTTTTAATATTATATATTCAATATCTCAATATCAGTAAATTATAATATAAATTAAAATATATTGCGCAAAAAATAGTTGCTTATGAAATAATAATTAGTTTAGCTGCATGATTGGAAAATTATTAGCTTAATAGAAATAATTTATATTATTTTTGTATTATTAAAATTGTATACTATTATGCAGACATATGAGTATTCATGCAGATTTAAAAAAATATTAATTGACACATCATTAAAGATTGATAACTGTTTGAAAAAAATCGAATTCTTGAATTGATTTGTTAAAGTGCTACATTGCTGTGCTATAGGATGACTTTAATTATCAGCGAGTACATTATCAGCAAAGTGCGATTACGTGGAGCACTTTGTATATAGAAATCGACCTTTCAAATACGGGTGCACGTAGTCGACGGCGTTCTTCGATTCTACTTCGCTTTTGTCAGGCCGAGTATTGCGCCTCTCCATTTTGTCATCCCCCAGCGGGGTTTCAATGTTGTAACCATGGAGACGTCGCGTTTCCGCAAGGGGAACGTGTAAAGGGTGTCGACCGTACGTACGCAAGTATGGAGAGACTGTCATTGTTAAAACTTACGCACGTATCGCGTATATGATGCCGTATTAATAAAACTGTTATATTATCTACATATTAACTTTTGGCATAAATTAAATTTATAATAGTAATACAAATTTAAGATTAAAATTAATATAATGGATACAATATTAATATTGTATAGTTTTTTTATCGTCCGCGTGATCGTCCAGAGTTGTCAAAGAATTTAAAGAAAAAAAAAAAAAATTAAATGTAATTTACTGCAGTTACAGAAATACATATGTATATAAGAATGCATATGAGAGAATTTATAGCATGTTTTACATAAAATTGTTGTGTTTGCAGAAAATTATTATATATACAAATTTCAATTATAAAGTGTAAGATAGAATGGGGTTGACGAGAAAATTCGCTCCCGAACCTGTCAATCATTCAACGTCGCGGCGTGTCCTCGGCGTTAAATGGCCAATGAGTTTCATAGGAGCCATTAAGGGGTCCTTGATTCGTAATGAGTCTCTCAAGGAGAGTCTTATGATTATCCATCATTAGGATAATAGGGAATAATAACAAAAGAGAGATTCTGATTTATTCAAAACGTGCATCATAGCTTTTTAATTGTTTGCAAATTCTATTAGATAAATTTTGAATTTTATTCGATTAACATGTATTTAATATTAATCAATAATCGGGTGTATTACGCGCGTGTGCATGTGTGCATGCGTGGGTATTACTTAAAAAAATGCTAACAATTCTATAGTAATTTATAGATATATCAGATTAAGTAGATTAGAAAAAATAAATATCGGATTAATCACATGCATATGTTATCTCTTTTTCTTTATATTTGTACGTATGTCATTGCGCCGATTTTGTCGGCGCATATCGACAAAATGCACACGGGGACAAAAAAATCATTATATTCCACGCGAAGGAACCGTTTGTTAGTTCTGGACCATGTCACGAACGCAATTAGTGAGTGATTCGTCAAGCACTGCGAAGTCCTTCACAGTAATAGCAAAGGACCCTCCAGCCGTTGGAGTGTCCTTTCGGTAGCGACTGCATTTTGATTTGCGTCCCAGCGCACTTCCTTACAGTGCAAGCAAGCGAGTCTAACGGCCGATCTTTCATCTGTGAATGCGTCTACTACTATCTCGTTCTGATCGAGTAAACATTGAATGATGCAGAAACATATTTCATCGATCAATTGCTAGAGAACATCGTGCATGTTTTGACACGTCGGAAATATTTCTACATAATATGCTGTATAAACGATGAGAGTAACTTTGTAAAACGCGACATGCGCGATGATATTGCAGGCTAAAATTGTAATTTAATTCAAACCTTGTAATATTATAAATACAGTGAAACTACGTGCGACTCGAGATTCATTCATGTTTGTTTTCAACTTTTTCGCCAAGAAAAGAGTTTCTCTTTTCTACTATGTTTCTTAAGTGTATATTGCCAGTGTCTCTTTCGTTATTCACTAGTTACACAATCTTCTCGGACAAGATATTTATTCGAGTTTCTTTCTGTTACAGGATGGACATTTGCGATAGATCGAGTTTTCTGGCAAGTAAAACGATCTTGTGTGAGAGCATCACGCTACTTGGCCGTTTCACGTTTCGAAATCTTGACGTTACAAGCAGTAAGACGTATTCTTTTCGTAGAACGATCCGATGGGAGACAGAGAGATCGCGAATGCTGTTTACACGCACGGGAAAATCGTACAGCGAAGGTGGTTTCAACAGGAACCCCGTTGCAACCGGACTCCCATTAAAGCAACACCTATTGTAGTCAGAAACGAGCATTGTGTCGGCATTATTGTGTGCAGCAAAGATGCATTGTTATTCACCGCGCTATTCTTATGGCGAGCACCGTTTTTGGCGCCTCGTAGCACGACACCTGGTAGGTGTAATGTTGCCGCTATTTTCTATTATAAGGATAATTTGATACATATCGCGGTCGGGGGTTCGGGACTGTTCGGATACCTGGAGTGCTAAAATTATGCGTAGTATCCTGATTTGCAAGAATAAGATATTTACTTTAATTTGCACTTGCAAAGATTATGTGTCTAGAGAGGCAAAATATCAATATAAAATAATATTACTATTAAAAAAATTTTTTAAGCATTATTAAAATAAATCAATTAAAGAGTATTGTTTTTTTCGTTAATTAAAATAACCTAAATTACATCATATTAATGTTTCATCTATATCGGAATAACTATATCAATATCCAAACGTAACGCAATAATTTTTCCTTCAATTTCGTAGAACAGTAATTTTCTTCGCGTACGATAATTAATTTTTCCGCTGACATTTCCAAGGGCGAAGTGGTGTACGATTAATTAGCCGTATCGACACTCGAGCATCGGACTGGTAGATAACGCCGAAGGCGGAAGCCGCCGGGTGATATACCTTCGGGCCGTTTGGATTTTGCTCACGTAGAAACCCCGTAACGAAATTACCAAAGCTAGAAGCGCCTTCCGTGAAGGACGGACCTTCGTATAATGTGTCTCAATTCCAAGAGCCTGTGTGCTCGAGAGCCCATAGAACCAAACTCAATATGGCGGAGTCAATTGGACGACCCGTACACTTTAGGGGTGTCCCTGTCTCTATCATCTCTCTTTCTCCCGCCCCTCTACCGACGTCCGGAATACAGTCACCCCTTCGTCCTTCCTCCCTCGTCGCCCATTGCCGTGTTACCCCGCGTCTTCTTTCTCCCCTTCTTGCGTACATAATGGGGACACAATCGACTTTGAAGCACAATCGATAGTTACGAGGTCCAGCCGGCGAAAACACCACGGCTCACCTCTTCATCGACTTTGAATGGCACATACACGATCGACCCCCGTGACCGAGCAACCCCCGCCGTATATACGCGCGTTATCGCCTCTTTCTCTCGGAAAAGCATGGTGGAAACGCCATTTTGTTTCTGATACAAAAGCTCCCGGCGTTCTAATGTGTGACGAAAATTTTTGCTTTCAAAGAAAATGATTCGCGCAAATACACGCTTCTCTTCGGCATGCTCGTTTATTTTAATTTTTTTACCAAATGTATTACTGTATAAATGTAGTCTGTATGAATCGTTGACTAAACCCGATTTGTTAATATTTGATGGATATATATCATTTTTATTAATAATATTTAATATAAATTGTAATATAGGAAAAAAATAATATTAAATAAGAAGGTTAAATTTTGTGATTATGTTGGCGAAAATCTTTAAATTATGTTACTATATCTTTAATCACTCATCCACGACCATTTAAGATTTCTAAAATTCGTTTTCATGAATTGATTTGCTGATGAAAAATATTATTATTATATTTTCTGCAAGAACAATAATTTCGTACAGATATACCTTGCAATTCTGACGAGTAAAATGTCAAACTAGATTTCGGAAGACTGATGTGTCAAGATTATAGGGGCGCGTAATAAATCTTAACTTTTTATTATTAAAATAAAACAATGAAAAGTTGTATAATAATCTGCGAAAAGTTATTTAGCATTAAAATAACCAATCGTGTGCGACTGTTAATGACATGTAAATGTAAGATTTGATTGAGAGATAAAAGTGACTTTTTCTCTACGGATCGCGTTGCACATTTGTCGCACATCGTGCGTCGATCGTGCGCACCAAGAGGCCGGCGTATCCGCCGGCAGCGACGAGTTAAAAACGTCGATCGTCACGTCGCATCGCCATGACGACGCGGGGGTGGCCGGTGGCCGTTATACACAACGGTGCTCATTTGTTTGTCATTTCCTCACGGCACGGCGACTCACGGAAACAAAGGACGGGACACGGAGGCGCGGAACAAAAAGCAATCCGTTCGACAACCGTTCGCCACCGAGAACTGCTCTGCTCGCGGGGGGGTTGCCAATGGTCGGCGCCAATAGGGGTGAGAGAGTGCCCCGTTGTTGTTGCTCGCTCGTTCCGGGAGGGAGAGGAGAGACGGGAGGAAGAAAGACGAGGGTGAGCAGCGATAGGACGCGAGGAGGAGAGCAAAGGGGAGGGAGGGTGAAATGCTGGGAATTACCTGTTCGGAAGAGAACATTTCGCGCCGTCATTTTTATTTCGTTTCCGCGGAAAACTCCCGTTAACGCGCTCGCGACCTGATCTCCGCTTCACGTCGAGAACGGAGGTGCCCGATTCTCGAGAGAGATCGTTCGTTCCGTGTCTCTGCGAACGTAAACGCGAGCGAACGTTTGGAAAAAGAGGGAGGGAGGGAGGGAGAGAGGGAGGGAAGAGAGAGAGAGGTCCGTTCTCCGAAGAGAGTGAATTAGAAATGTTTTATGTTGTAATTGTGTGTCGAGTTGCACGATGGATTTTTCGCACGGCGGAGACGCGAGCAACACCAGCCCCTGTGATTTCCGATTCTATGTGATGGAAAGTTATTGTACGATTTCAACATTACGGAAAAAAATATTAGAGATGAAACAACAGAATCAAGGATCAATGTAAAATTTTTGCAACATTGCAAGTATAACGAATAATTGGGATTAAATTCTATTATATATTCGTAAAAAAATATCTTTTGACATTAGTTTTAAAAATCAAATTTTATTGACAGTAATACCCTGTCATATTATTATTTCACATATTAAACTCTAATATGTACCTTTTCTTAAGTAGAAATATATGAATGGATATGGTATAATATTAAGTTTATACCTGCGTCTCGCAGGTGGCACATGAAAGGACGCGTATTCTACATTCATACAAAATCGTATCGTAACGCGCCTGCCAGCAGCTGACGTCACAATTATCGCGACCTAAATAACTCTTGCTATATAAATTCAGGCCCATCGCGCTGACATCGAACGTCAAGGCATTCACCGATACGTCAGCGCATCAAAGACGATCCGTGGAGGATTTCAAAGAGATTCGCGCGATTTAATGGCAACGATCGCGCGGTCTATATATATATATATATATATATATATATATATATATATATATATATATTTGTTATACAGCAAGTCCCTTCCGAGAGAATCTTAACAGCGATACTATCTGTCGCGGGGGACTAGATATCCTCGAAAGAGGACGTCAATGACGGGCTTTCGAGTGTCCGGCATCTCGTTAGTGACGATGACTCTTCCACTCTTTATGAGAGCCCCAGGCTGCGAGAGCTTAACGTATTCTCCTATACTACGTCGCACGGTAGCCAAGTGTCGATTACACACACGATGGATATAAATAAAACCGGCGCGGAAATTAGTCTACGAAACGAGATTTTTTTTTCTCTCTCACATGGTCCGCCAGCGTGACTTTCGAAATTGACGGTATTCAATTTAAACTTGAGGCGTCGTCAAAAGAGGTGAAGGTCTCTTCGTCGTCGCGCAAGTGTCGCCTACCGCGATTTAATGTCATCATTGAACGTTGGTACGGTCGCTTCCCGTTATTGCGGCTAATTGCGATGAATTACGCCCCGCGGCTGCTGTAATCGGAGAACTGTTTCTTCGTAATGGCTGTTAGGATTGCGATCGTTTCTCATGGTGCTCGCGATGGAGAATCATACTCGTATAACTACCATCTACTACTAAAGTTCTCAAATATTTAAACTGTAGAAATTTGACGATATGATTTAACTCGTCAACAATAAATGCCCAACTTTAAGAACAAAAAATTGATTAGTATGTAATGAAATGATTTGTGACAAATGTTTTTTTTGTATCTAAACTTTTTAGTATCTAATTCCCAAAAAATTAAATTATTAACTCTATTTAATTTAATTACACATAACAACTAACATCTTCCTTTCGATTCACGAATTAACTTTTTCTTGTAAATAATAATTTATATAAATTATTACTTACTTCTCTTTGTATTCCTAAATTTTATGAAATTTTAGATATGTATATTTTGAAATGACAAAACTAATATATATGTATATGGACTATTCTTTTTACAAATCAAAAGACGTCAAAGCAAAGTAAAAAAGATGCGAGGACAGCTCATTAATTAGATCATGCAATTATTCATCGCGTAAATTTTGTCATTCTTTTATCGAATTATTTTCCAGAAACTTTTGAGCGTCCAGAGCCAAATAAATCAAATAAATCAACACGTCAGTTATTATTAATTTAATATTTTCTTTTTCTCTCTCCATTATCACCAAAATTTTGATCTCAAAAACAATCATTGGATAAAATTAATTAATCAAGATCGCGCGCTTTCTCTGACATTCGGCAAAATGGAACAACAACGTAGGCATTTTTTGTATAATCATAAGCCTGTTCATGCTGTTTCTGTACGTGATTAACAGGCGCGTTATCCACGGGTGAACGAGGTGTTACAACTCATATAATACTCTTCTACGCTCCCCGGATAAACGACACAAGGGGCCCATTGACTTCGTTCATTGATTTTACGTCAATCTGCAGAGAGCACCCTTACGAGAGTCTCTCCGTGATGCGTTTACCATAAGCGATAAGGGCGGCGCGCGGAGAGAGGGCCGCACGTAGGGTCGTCCGCTCGGCACACCCCATGAAAGGGAAATAGAATAGAAATGACCCCCCACGGGAGTCGCATTAGGGACACATGGCTAGGCGACAAAGCCCGATTCCCTTCCAACCCTCCAGGATCTTAGGCATGTATACGGTTACATAACGTTACGTGCTCGCAACCCCTCGGATCGCTCAGGGGTTGGTGCGAGGGTTGGAATGTACACTCTCTCTGTACCACCCTTCGGCGATGGAAACGCCATTTTGTAAGCGAAAAACGATTGATGGATGGACATATTTTTCTTTTTGAATTTTGTTCTTTTAATATTATATTGTATTATGACAAAGAAATATATTTAAAAAACTGCTTATTATTTTACAAATGATATAATGCTATGCAAATAGATTTTTCCATAATTTACTTTTTGACATATTATATTATATAATATTTTTGATCATTCTTAGACTATGACTACTTTATATATTTGTAAAATCGATGTTCTATACCGATTACTATAATACTTGATTTGTCAAATGTAAATATATCTAATAACTTGAAATTTTACGATTCTTGTTTTATCTTCATATTGTGTAATTCCCGTACTTTCTCATGTAAGTCTGAGAACATTACTTGCGATATTAATTGACATTTTAAGATCATTCCTTTTTGTGTTTCATTTCTATATTACCTGCATCATCATAGCAAATCATTAAAAGCCGATTGCCGAATAATTGACTTGTTAGCACACACGCGTTTCGATTCGAGTTTAATCCCACCCTTCATATAGAAGCACAAAGAGGATCTACAGCAGCGAAGTGGCAAAACGAGAGGATCAGCCACGTCGCAAATGGATTCGATCAGGCGTGTTCCCTGGTAAAACCGGAGGATCTGTAGATCCGTATCGGGACATTCTGTGGACACCTGTTGTGTTGTGTCATCAAACGTGCAGTTCTCTCTAGCTTTGAGTTATCGCGCGGTTGAGTGAGTTCTCGTGTAAAGCCGAGACATCGGGGGCGGCCGCGAGCGCGGTCGGAGGATGGGGAGGTAAAGAGGAACTTGCGAGAGAGGAGACAAAGGTTAATTTGGTACGAGCTGTAATCCGTCTCATCCGTCGGATGGAGTTCCAGGACCCATGGACACGGTGACAGCGGTCCGGATTATTGCCTCGCACCATCGAGGATTATATCGAGCGCGAAAAAAGATTAATCGGCGTTTCCATCCGACCAAAATCCCGTGCGTACTTTTAATGAAGCCGGGAAGGCACATAAGCCATTTGAGGGAGGGGAAATTGGAACACCGTGGTTGCGTAATTGAACGAATAATCATCTAGACGCGATAAAGTCGACAGTGCTGTTTATTAACTACGTGCTATCATATCTCATTTTGATTAAATTGAAGAAATTTAGAAAGAGATTAATTTTCTTGTTAATCCGACAGTTGAGAATATGATAATGAAAGAGAAAAGGAAAAAGATTGTATTACTTTAATTATCTATATAATGTATCTATATAAATATATAAATATTGTATAATATGGTATATATAATACTTTTGATAAAATGTTTTTAACATTTTATTTGCTTCTATTTTAATTTTGCACCGGATTCTGGAAATTTTATTCGTTGAACGGCGCGCACGCTGTTCCGTTAAGTACAAATTCGGAAAATGGCCACCTTCCGCAGGACCTTAATTAACGTACCGCCTCTCGAATCCCGGCCGAGCCGCGGGATCGAGACGTGCCTGGGATCGCGATGTTACCCCATTGTTCGCCAACGTTGGCATTACGATACGGCTGTAACCATCGCGGGAAGTCGAGCCGGCGCAGCGCGGCGCGGCGCGGTACGTCTCGTCGTTAATGTAATGGCGAAAATGGTGAAACGGCCCCGACATCACGTAGAGGTAATTCGGCACGCGTACGCTCGTCTATCAAATTGATTTTCACACCCCGCGTCCCCGCGACGTTCATTTCGCCGCATTTGCCGGACGACTATGTCGCAGCTGTTTTGCATATAAAGATTTTGCCAACGCAGAAACTATGTATTTTCAATTTCATCTATGCGCAAAATATCCCTTATCCGTGATATCTTTCGTTTAAATGGAGAAATTGTAAAGTTAGATTTAGTTTCAATGATTGATCGTATACATGTGTACGTGACATTTGTAAAAAGATAATATTGTAAAGGATTGTTCTATAAGTATGTCTGAAAACGTTGAGTGCTAACGATAATATTGACCATGAAAGAAAGTCCTATGAAAACACGATCTTTGCGGACTATAATCTGCCAGATCTATTTCCAGAAATTCTTACTAGATGGATTTTTCTGATTTCGTGCGTATGAGAACAAATTTATGCAGGGGTTATTCAGGTAGTTTTCGCTCGTGCGCTACTAAGAATGCTCAAATATCGAGACAAATTCTATGATAATATTTTTAAAGTCGTTGGAATGCGAGCGTTTTTGGTTTCTATTGAAATCGAGAGTCCTTTCTGGAGACTATAATTCACACACAATTACAAATATATTTGATTTAATATCTGATCGAATAATAATGATTAAATTTTATACGCGTAAAGAAAATAGCGCATGTTAATGTGATAATTGCGGGTGTACAAATAATTACTATTATTATTATAAAATAACTTTTTTGTGTCGATGAAAATTTGAAATAAACCCTATTAAATATAGTACTAAAATAAACCTTGTCTATATTTGACTTATGCTAATTCTATTTTTTAATCTTTCAAGTGCAAATATTCTCTGTCTAAATGAATTTACGCGAAAGTTACTCTTATTCGATACAAATTCCGATCAATAACCGCAATATTATATAGAAATAAAAAAAATAATCTCGACAGATTTCGGAAGACTCTTGCCTGGAAGGATTAAATATTATATTAGGATATACGTCAAAGTAGACGGTTTTTTTGGCGCACTGCCGCCGAAATCGAGTCGAAAAATGGAAGCATACAGACAGGACGTGACGAGACGCTTTTGAAACGCTCGAAAATAAAGATCGGAGAGGGCACGAGGTTGCAACCGTCGCTCCATTTCGTCGCTTCGGTCTCTGGAGCCCGTCCCTAATTGACTCGCGCCGGCACCCAATCGGACCGCAAATTATAGGTCTCGAGGAAAAGAACGATTATCGGCTAAATAAGAGAGACTACAAACAAACAGAATAAGCGCGCTGACTACGGAGAAACGGCGGAGTAAAAAGAGCCGTTCCGGTAAGTCCAACGGAATGACCTATCCATTGACCGTATAAGACGTATTTTAATGTGTTGACGATATCTGTCATGTGTGTCCGGTTTACACGCGAGACAGCTTAAGTAGAAAATTGCTTGCCTTTCATCATAGTTAAATATTGAAGTAAGTATTCAAGATTCTTCAAGGTGTAGACACACACTAAACAAGGAATCGTATAGTTTAATACATTCACAGAAAGATTCACCATAAGAATATAACTATTGACGCGGTAATACATATTTTTTTTTATGTCCGACAACCTGTAAATCTTAACTGTACCCGTGCATAATATGGTTTCTAAAATATCTCACGTATTTAAAAAGATTTCCAAATTCCGAAATTCTGATTATTGCCTATTATACATCCATTTTATTTCAAATATAAAAAAAAATTCTGCAGAATGCAAACAACACGAACAAATCTAATGTTTTATTTTTAAAAATGCGTCATCGACTTAAGGTAGGTAAGCTGCATCGCTAAAGATGCAATTACACATTTTTTTACGAGAGATAAGACATATCTATTAATATATAAATACATATATGTATACTCACATATACAATCAGTAACATACAAGACGTGAGACGATGCCAATTTGCATACACGTGCGATATTTACGCAATCTCGAAAGCAACCCTCGGCACAGCTGTCCGCACGCAACTCCCCAGATGCCGGCGATATCTCGGCGTGGCATAAAACGTACTAGATATAGACGGGTACGTTTAAATAGATCAAAATCTTATCGTTGGCCACGATCGGTAGCGGCGCTCGGGTCACGCTCAAGTGGACCGTCTAATTTATCGAGCGCGACGGCGCGATAATAACGGCTGCCATATCTGTGAAAAGCATAGACATAACAAGACATAGATTGCGCGTTGCGATCAAGAAACTTGAAAAGAGGACGGAAGCCTTGACACCAGTATTTCCTTCTCTGTCTAATGCATAAATTAAGAAGAGAGCGTAACATTGAACGCACTCTCTCTCTTTCTCTAATATTTCTAATGCGTCATTGAGGCTAAGAGAGCAAAAAAAAAAAAAAAAAAAAAAAAAAAAAAAAGTGCAGTCTATATTTATCATGTTTATGAGAAGGCGATGATGTTAAGAGAGCTTTTCAGCAAGAAAACAGATAAACGCAATATCGTAAACGTAATTAGCTATATCGAATATAGAGAACTTTAAATTTCGAAAATTTTTCTACTTGATAGTTAATCATATGACATTGTAGCTATGTGTATTTTTTTATTAAAAAACTCATAATAATGATAAAGTAAAGCGCGAGAGAGAAAGAGAACGACTACTTCTCGTGACTTGAAATCATCGTGCGGTGTAAAGGCCTACTTACCATTCGGTGTCACGTAGAGACCGCGTTTTAATACATCAAAAACTCGGGAACCCTCTCGTCTCTTGCCCCTCGATCGGCGAGTATCCGGGCGACGATCTTCCTTGTCGGGTGCGCGACACCCCTAGGGGTTCTCTCGCCCCGCGTGATATTCATTTGTTCGGTCTCGCGAGAATCCGCTCTCCCGGAAAGAGAGAGAGAGAGGGAGGGGGGGAGAGAGAGAGAGAGAGAGAATGCGAGAGAGAAGAGAAAAAGCACTACGTACCTTTTGTTTTGCCGGGAGCGAGCTCCGATTGGCGCGTTCGTTCGGTCGCGCCGGCCATGGCAGCCTTTTCCCGGGCTAGGGATATCGGGCCAATAGCCTACTCGAGGGCGTTCCTGGGCGGGCATTGCTACGCGTCCCGCATCCGACTCTCTTCGTTGTCATTATTATTATTATTATCATCGCAGCTGGCGATGTATACCTTTATGAGCTTCCGGCCGTCTCCGCAACGTTGATAAGAGCGATGCATTTCGGAACACTCGCCTATAGTTTCGTTCGTTTCACACCAGATGGCGTCAGATGTATAGTTTCTAAACGAAAGGCAGTTTCGATTATATGTATAGAAAAATAAATTCATGAACAATAAATAAATATATAAATAAATACTATAATTTCTATTTATTTATACATATGCATTATAGATATTATTATTATTCTTACGCGATAAATATTATTTGGCATTAAAAATAAGTGTATAATTTACCTATGTATATCGTACTTTAATCTATGTTACGTCCAATGAAAAACGTCGAGATTAACGTAATTAATTGTAAACCCATATTAGACTATGCATTGAAAATTGAAGAGTAAAGATCGAAATTTGATTAATCAGAACAAAAGGAGCTAAAATTTCTTTGTTCTGATCGATCCAATTTCAATCTTATTAATCAATACATAATCTGATACAGGATTTAGTTTACACTGGAATCGAGCTAAAAAGTACAACGAGTCGCCGTACATCAATTACGTGTTTCGTGACGAAGTCATACGATCGGCGCGAGTCGAGTCGCCGCCTCGCGCGTAAAAATTTCATTGAATTTCGCCGAAAGTGCTCGCGCGGAAGTGTTTGCCGAGTGTATTGAAACCTCGCGTGGATTGAACAGTATCGAGCTCATTTTGCTAATGTGACTAATTTGTTCTTCGCGATCGATCACCGATCGGACAATGTCTATCACCCATAAACGAATCATATCTTGTATTACTTCAATTTACTCCAGACAGTAAAAAACGTGTGCCTCAGTCTATTAGTACGTACGTAATTGCCTTATTTTGCTACAGTCTATCTTCATTTATATTTCATAAAATTATGATGGATATGAAAGAAAAAAATTGCGTATTGCATCAGTGTGAGTGCGCCATAATCGCCTGCATTACGTGAAAGTGCAGTGAACTTCAAGCCAAAAATCGGAATGTGGCCGCGAATCCGCGTAACCTGACCTAGTGACAAAATCGCGTAACAGTCGGAGTCGTTTCGCTCGTGAAAAATCCGTCGAAAATCGCGGCCCGTCCGCCGGGGGTAACGTCCGGAAATAATCGTCGAACGGATTTCGCGAAGATGGAGTGTGCGTCGCGATGAATCACGGATCGCGCGATTTTGGCCAGCTGAGACGTCACGCGTGTGAGATGCAACTGTGCCTCCGTCCATATTAGTGATATATCGATTAAGTGCCTGTTTTCTCTTGCAACCCATATGATCCTGCAACGATCGGTGAACGTGGACGAATACATCATTCATCGGTGGAGTTCGACTGATGGAAGCTCCGACGACAATTGCGGTCGATTGTTTGGTGAGTCTGCTTTGGCTTTCCGACTATGACTATGCTATTCCTCGAAAAAGTAATGTCTTGTTAACGACAAGCGAGAAGGGTTCTCGGGACAATTTAGAAGATATAACCTAGCGATTCCTTTCGAGTCAATTACAGATGGAAAATTTATCGTAAAACAGTATTGGATTGCGAAATATCTATATTTTTTACGCTTATAAATTTTGTTCAAAAATATATAATTTTTTTCTTATTTTAAAATAATTTAAGGAGGATTCTTGTCTTTTAAAAATATTTATCTAAATATATTTGTTATATATAAAAAAATAAATTAACATAGTATATATAAATTATTATTAAAAACAGATTAAATATATAAATTATTATTAAATATATTTTTCAAATTTTGTAAATATTATTCAAAATTGTCTCGTATGTTTAAAATTTTATTTACTATTTTTCAGTAAAATCTGATAAAAGTTAAGTCATATACATATATTTTTCAAGCATACATTAATCATTAATCTCTCGGATCGATTTTATACGGATTGAATATTAGGCTGTTCAGTGGGTATTTTTACAAAGCGTAAAATTATGAGAAAGTCAGCTGACAAACTTCGATATAATTCATCCTGCTAAAGGTTAAAGGTTTTAATATCCTCTGTTGGACACCCACTTGGCAGCGATAATTTGAATTAATAAGCGCAAATTGTGTGTGTGGACGAACCCTTGTCGTTTGCCAATGCAATACGAATATCCGATGTCGAGCATCGATAACCGGTAATTATAGCCTTTTTGAAATTAATTTTAAGCAATCGAAAATAGAAATAGAGAATAATTGATCGGCTAATATTTTACAAATTTTATCATTGAAATATATCAATGGTTGTCTCGCATAGAAACTTATGTTAACGCAATATAGACGTGACATTATTATTAATATATTTTACTATAATATAAAATTGCCACAATTATATACGTGCACAAAAATTGTGCTACATACATTTAAATAAAGTATTTGGAAAATGCATAAATTCTGCACTTTTGTAAATCGAAAAAATAGACATTTTCAGCAAATATAAGTCTTATTACAAGTTAAATAAATTTATTTAAAAAATCAATTATCAACATAATATAAACATTAAAAAAATATTCTTGCTAAAAGAAACAATTTGATGAATTTGTTAAAAAATTTTTTACACACACTCAAGCAAATGTATTATTTCTGAGCAACCTGATATTGTCACGAGGAACATTGTTATGTAATTAATGTAGTCGATCGAATTATATACAAACGCGAAGTCAAATCTCTCGCCAACTTTATGGGGAACTTTACGCAGCTCGTGCACTATCGTAAATTACGAGGATCCCGTTGTCGATGCACGAGCGCTACAGGCTACAGAGAATATAAGCCGCGTGGCCAGGAGTCTCGCTCGCACTGTTGATTCCAATGTATATTCGTATCTCTATACCGTCGGGGCGCGAGCAAATGGCGCTCATTTGTAGTGATAGGGATCGCACGGCATCTCGCAAAAAGCGCGGGGCTTAACGACCGAGATGTGCCTATGCGATATCCGGTTACAGATCCGTCAGTGATATCGAGCGTGGCTCGATGCATCTACCGGAATTAAAAATGTATTACGCAAGGTGTCGTTCGCCCACGGTCCGTTTGATCGACGACTGTTTGCGTCACGGAAACGAGCGTCGCTTCGATTTAAATTAAAATGGCAAATATTGTAATAAATATTTGTATATTTTTATACATATATCTTATATGCTTCCTTTTCTTTTTCTATTCTATTTTTTTAAACTATAAATATTCCTTCGACAACGTTTCTCATAAAATAAAATTTGAAAAATTATCTTCTCGAGATTTGAAATTTTTTCACATTCGATTGATATTCTTCTATACATTTTTACAAGAAGGTGTTATTACAATTAGGATTTTTAAAAGAATATTGAGAGAGAGAGAGAGAGAGAGAGAGGGAGGAAGATTGAATAGTTATTATCAACAATAATGATTGTACACAATTCTTCAATCGTCTTAAAAAGACCGACTGAGAATTTATTCGCGCCTAATGCATTACAGTCTAGCGTAAAAAATTACTGCTATTTATAGCAATATATTTTTACACTGAACGATCTCTAGGATCGTATACAAGGTTCGCTTTCAACATCGATTCCTAGAAGCCTCATCTGCATGAGAACAGCGGGCGGCGCACAAAAGCAGGAACCTATAATTAGCGAGCTGACGCTAGTGGTTTTATAAAACGCAATTTCTGGTAATTATCTGTTGGACGATATCACGATGTAACATTGCACCTCTTTGTATATATCATCCGATTTATCGCCGGCGGACGTGTCTTAGATTGATGCGCCGCGCACCGCTTGTTCGCGCGATGCATAATGCAAGGATGCGCCACGTTACGAGCGCTTTGCGGTTGTCGTTCCGCACGACGTAAGTGCATTGTCCTATACGTTCAAGTGTATCCTACATTTTAATGTAAAACTTGGAGAAACGCCTCCCCGTCAGCGCTGCTTAAGATGCGAATCGAGTCAGGCAATTATTTCTTTTTTTATTGTTGTTTTCGCGATGTAAGAAAAAGGCGAGCGTACGTCTGTGCTTTTTGTAAAAAAAAAGAAAAAAAAAAAATGAATAGAGAAACGTTTCTACGTGTTGCTTAGAACTGTATTATCCCTTTTTGTAACTAATCATTTGCGACGATCAAGTAATTAGTAGGCAGACAGAATGCATTTATTTTATATCATGTAGTCGAGTAACCGTACAACTCCGTACAAAATCATTCATAATTTATATATAGCAATAACTTTTTTAGAAACTTTCTGCTCAGTAATGTTTGTCTCGGACATTTTACTTTTCGGTTATAATCGATGTAAAGTAAGATTGGAAGAATCATACAACACATCGATATTGTTCTACTTATATGATATTAAAGTAGAAATGTTGACGTTCTAAAATCAAGCATTTTTATCTAAAAAAAAAAAAAAACGATGAATGAGTTATTTCTGCTATACGTGTATCAGACGTGTCGCGAGGTAATCGCGATGCAGCCAGAATGGCCGTGTGATGCTGGATGCACCAACCTCGATATATAGCCTCGTTCGTTCAGGAGCGTTATCGCGTTTTTCTCAGTTGGCACTTCAGCCGACGACGAGAGCCGTCGTCGCCGCGACGATGGTAGAAAGGGGAGCCCATAGGACGGATACATAGGAAGAGAAAAAAGGAACACCGCGACGGGACGCGCGGCGGAAGGAGTTGAGAAATGTCAGCCGGCAAATTGGAAGATAGGGTTGGGGGGGGGGGGAGGGCGAGAGGATCGGGAGGCGGGCGACTTTCTACGGCAGCCCCGACGTCAAATAAACATGCCAGGACGAGCAATTTCGAATATTAGAAGGTCCCACAGGGTAGGTGCATCCTGCGTCAGGGCGCGTGAGCTACGGTGATGACGTCCAACCGCAGGACGCATCAGGGACTCACTTGCGCGGCCCATTGCAATTGCAAGTGCTGACCGCAAAGTAAATGGGCGCCGGCCAGCGGGAATTAAAGATGTTCTCATCGTCGTCGTCGGCTTGCGCGAAAGATGAGAGTTTCAACGTCGTTCGATGCGAATGCTGGAAAGGATTTGGAAAGACGTGATTTTTTTTTCCTATAAATCTTCAGGTTTAATATTTTCTTCGATTAAAAGATGTAAATTATTTACCTCTTAGTAATGAGTATAAATGATGATAATGTCTTATTTGCGATTCATTAGAATTTTAGCTTGTCATTTTTATTTTTAAGATGGACATTTTACGCGGTATATTGATACGTTGTGTTAAATTAATATATAATTTAATAAATAAATACACGTTCCTTTATGCGTTTATGCATAAGTGTGTATTTTATTTTCGTCTAATATATTATAATATAAAGATAATTTAATATAATTTTTTCGATATTTTAAAGGATTATCTCGGAATAGTTAAAAAACTATAAAATAATTATTATAAAAATATTAAGTAAGTTATTGAAAAATATGAAACTAGAAATGATTTTTTTGAAGTTTGTGGTTATTCTCTAGCTAGCGAAAAAAGACTGAACCACAAATGGAACATAATCTCTCGTCTATGTTTATTGCTACATACATGTTTGTATGTATAATGAATTATTAGAAATATAATTTATGTTTTCTAGTCGAAGAAAATATTAAATTAGAGTTATTTAATAACTATTATACGAGAGACAGAGATAGAGAGAGAGAGAGAGAGAGAGAGAGAGAGAGAACAACATTATGATTACAATACAATGACAGCATTCGTATATCTTCTGATTGAGAGTTGCGAAAAGAATGATTCATTCATTTCTTCTGCTTTTTAATTCGCCGAATTGATACTTAGAAACTGTTTCTCTCGTTAGTAAGATTCGATCCTTTGTCGTTGCTTAAAAAGTCGACAAAGTCCGTCTCTGCGACTAATTTATATTAAAAATTATATATATATATATATATATATTATATATATATTCGTAATTTACATTGAAAAAAAAATCAATTTATAATATTGAAGAAAGAAAGATAACGTATTAATTGAAATATACGATCTTTGCACAAATTCGCACGATTGAATGATTATTATTCTTTAATTTATAGTTAAGAATTATGCCTAATTATAATAGTAATCAATAACTGAGAGATGTATATTCTTTGTTAATCAGACATTAGAATCACGTAGCGCGTCGATTTTCGAAACAAAGCACAGGCGTCTGAAGGATAATTTCGCGAGGGAAAAGACGAAAATCTTCGGTTGCGCGTGGCAAATTTAAATAATCTTTCACAGAGAAAGAGAGTGTGTGAGAGAGAGAGAGAGAGAGAGAGAGAGAGAGAGAGAGACAGGGTGGAAGAGAAGCAGAAGAGAGACTCGTTGACTTGCGTAAGGGTGGCGCACCCTGTAATCTCCGCCACGTGCAACTATACGGGGTCGAAGGCGTCGATGAAATACGAACGAATCGCAGTCGATACCGGCACCGAATACGCGACGCGATAATAAATATTTGATAGAGATATTTCTTTCTCGCGTGATAAAGCAACGGCAATTGCGGTGTGAAAATGTTGGCTAAATTCGCGAGCGCAGATCTTGGATCGACGAAATTGCTCGGTTGGCAGGGATCGAGCAATGTTCGGCCAGAAACGCGATTCGCATCGGATCTAATTTGCATGAGATCGAGAACGTGAGTTCGTGCACATCAAAGTGCTGGCTAGCAAAAAAGCTTACTCGACCAGCGCGTTGCATACTCATTAGATCGTGTGCGCGATTGCTACGTCAAATTATTCGTTTCATCGACAATATATTGATATGATTTATAAGGAGAACGTGTTAGAGGAAGCTCTCGTATATGTTAATTCTGCATTTTTATTAAAAATAATGAGATATATTTAAACTTTCTATTGAAACACTTAAAAGGAAAAAAAATATTATTGTGTGTATTTTATCATTAAATTATGATATATTGTTTATCATTTATTCTCATTATTTACTTAAGAGAAAAAATTAAATAAATATTTAATAATTATTTGCGAATATTTAATACAATACTTTTTTCGCACATAGAAATATGTAATACTAAAAATAAAATATTCAGCTCAACATTTGCGATTTCACAGATAACAAAAAGTTTTTAGTCAAGTTTTCTAATTGTATATGCACGCGTAATATTCTCTCGGGTTTTAAAGATATACCAACATCAGTAATATTGATTATCTTTTGTAATTAATGTGTCAATCTTTCTCTTCTCCAACGAAGGAAGGTAATTGCGGAACGCCTCGTATCTTCGTCAAATTACCATCGTCCAACGCCGTCGAGATATCGACCGAAGGATTCGCTACGCGCGCGAGAATTGTCTTCGATACTATCAATAAGTTGAAAAAAAAAAAAAAAAAAAAAAAAACGAACGTTAAAGCTCTACGTCTCCAACTGCCAGATCCATTTCGCGCCAGTTCGATCTCTTTCGAAGGCAACAGTGCCGTAGAGCGTAGGCGCTTTTCCCCTCTTCCTCGAGGAGGGAGATCGACCGTAGTTTGCCAGCCGCGAATAGCCGGTCGAGTGATGGAACGAGAGGGGAGGTATCAAGGGGGAGAGGAGAATAACATGTCGAGGACGTTCCGACGATGACTGGTGCAACGTGCTCGAGACGCGAAGCAGAGACGCGTGATTCTCAGAAAGGAGCCAGGACGATGGACCGCTCTCCGTCCGATGGAGTCATCACGTGTCGGCGCTAGGATAGTACTTTTATTGTAACATATCGAGCGCGCATGGGGGTAACGGCTACGTGTGCACGTACGTATGTATGTGTGGGGAACTAAACGCGGTCGGAGAGAGGGACGCGAATGCGTTCCTTCAAGCGGGGGAAACCGATTGCGGTGCTAGTTGTCCCGGGTCCCGGCTCCCAGCGGGGGTTTGCTTCGACGTGGCCGATGTATGATCGATCTGACACGGGGCACCGGGATCCCTCGTTGCACGTACCTGGGACTCTTCATCTTTGGACGCAACCGTGATGATCCCCGTGTACGCGGTCTTGTACAATCGAGAACCGACAATCCCATAACAGAACAACACCGCGAGCAGCGTCGTCGGGAATTTGTTTGAAGATTCGACACGTATCGGGATTGATTGAAATTACACGCAGAGATTACAATTGATTTCGGTTCACGGTTGTCCTGGATTGTATGCGAAAACAAATACCACACGAATGGCTTTGGAGTAATTTGTAGAACCAAGTGTATCTCGACGACTGCTCGAGGCTGTGGAGATTCGATCGAGAGGAGATCACGGGCGGTTCAGCTGATCAGAAGCGACATGATTCACGCACACTATTCTAGCAATACCACTGCGGGATTTTATCGCACTGTAAATACTGATCGCGATGTATCGTCTATCGTTTATTGTATATTGTTTCTCGCATACCGATCCTGTTATCTGAAAGATATAATCTGCATATTTGATTCTTTATCTAACAATTCCCGAGTACTTGGTCTACTCGTAGAAAAAAAGAGCGCATCTAAACATTTCTATATAAATTTATATATAAATATTAAAATTTCTTTATATTATCTCTTCTATAAAAACAGTACTTACAATTAGTAATATAGAATAGTTAGGGAAAAAAAAAATAAACTCAACAAGCTCAACGCGAATGATGCAGGATTAATGAGAAAAATCACGGGTGAAGCGAGATAAGCTTGGGGTTTTCGTCGACGACGACAACAACGACGACGACAACAACGACGACGACAGCGGGGCTGTCTCGTCGGCGCGCGGGCAGATGCATTATCGTAACTACAAGATTGCGTGTTTCAATTATTCGAGGTGGTACGTCCGGAGGTATATATCGGGACAGCCTTCGTCCTGGCCTTCTCCCTCTCTTCCCCTCCTCTATCTCTCCCGCTCGCGAGGAATCGCTTCATCATAATCGGTCATCCGGCGTTTTTCTACAGGTCGGACCCCCTACCGGCCACGACGCCCGGATATCTTAGCATCAAAATGCCGCGCTGACAGGCAAAGAATTTGATATCGTGATTAGCTCGTTACGGCATTGTGTGTTAACGCGCTGCAACGATTCCGCTCGATCTCTTCTTTCTCTCTCGAGACAGAACAGCGAACGACGTTTACGATACGGACTTCTCGTCTCGGAGATCCAATGCGATTGATTCTTGGTGTGTAAATAGATATAGCTATTGTTGCACTATTTACACGTGGCTGTAATTAATATATAATTCGTGAGTTCGTTTTTATCTCGATTAAATTATCGTGATGATATTGTAAGACTAATTGTTGTACATTCTTGAGAAAGAAATAGAGAGAAATAATTTGTAGAGCAATTAATATAAATGTTTCTTTTAAGAAATAACGAGAGTTATTAAAACCATTTATTTTATCTTTCAAATTGATTAAATAGATTATTATATATTTTCTTTTACACTATTAAAAAATAGATATTAATTCTGTCAAAATTTATATTATATTAGACTCTTTGCAAATATCTCTGATAAAGAACCTCTATAAAGTAGTACTTTTTTCTCTTTAAACTCGAATTTTTCGCCTCACTTTCGCCCTTTCGTTGGCATGTTTAGTAACCTACTAACGACGTGCACGTCTCTCGAGTTCGTTTCGCATACATTCGGTTCACAGCGATTGCTCTCGCAAGCTCTCTTGGCAGAGGCTATCGGCTGGATCGTGTGCCAGAGTACGGAAGAGCGTAGCGCAGTCGGAGCGCAGAGGTGTCACGATAATTCAAATCCCTCCTATTCTCCTATTTGCACTTCGAATCCTACCCTTCACCCAGGGTGCACCCACGGGCGTTGCTCAACCGTGGCCTCATTACCAAAGCAAATATTTTATAGTCGAGCTCCCAGTGACGACGACGACGACGACGACGACGACGACGACGACGACGATGACGACGACGACGACGACGATGAGGAGGGGAAGAAGCTGGAGCGAAGACGAGATGCTGTCGGATAAGAGTCGAGATGTGAAAAAAAAAGGGCGCCAAATAAAGCTGTGCGAGAGCTCTCTTTTTCTCTCCTTCTTCTTCCTGCTTTTCAATCTTTGTCTCGAGCACTGCCGACCGATGACGACGACGACGACGATGGTGACGACCGTCACGGGGGTGATCACGGCTAAGGGAAATAAAAGGAACCCCTTTTCACATCGACTCCCGCGATTTATCTTTCAACTTGTTTTATATCCAGCGTTCGACGTTCTTCTTCGCAGCGACGTCGTCGATATTTCGAGGTGAAACGATCGGCGTTAAAAATTAGATAGGTCGCGGCAGCCCCTCTCTCTTCTTTCTTCCGTTTCCCTTTCGCAACTCGCGAATCCGTGTCGAGAAAAGAAAGAGGTAGAGAGTGTTCATTTCTCTTTCTCCTCTTGTAAAAATCTGTATAAAGCAAGCTTGATATATTGTGAGATTGAGAATTTAATTGCCATCTTATCTTACAGTTTTATATTTTGTATTATTATTATGTGAAAAGTTAATATATTATTTAGAAAAATGATATTAGTTAAATATCGGTATTTTATTCTGCTTAAAGACTATTGTTTAATAGATCGTGTTTAAAGATTTATTAAAATAAAAATTAATATTGGTAATAATTTACACACATCTTTCCTTTTTCTTTTCTCTTTTTCTCTCTTTCTTTGTCTTCGAATTTAGTTAAGTCGTTAATGATAAATATAATATATCTACACGTCGCACAATATTTTATTCACATTTGATCTTTGTTTAGAAACAAACTATACAGATTTACAACTACGCTTTTGTATACGTGCGCGCGTTTACTGCTTTATCCTTCATGCAACTTCTAATCGTGAGCGTTTCCGATTCGCACGAAATTCACGACGTTTGATCAATTTCCATAATACGCTTAAATTGATCCTTCGTCCAACAGTTGCAGCGAGCGACGTAGTGTATCCTTTGGTATTCGATTGAATCGTCAATTTGTCTAGCATTATATCCAGGTCTCGTCGGGGATGAGATAGGGTGGCAGAAAAGGAGGAACGATCGGGGCAGGAGCAGAGGGGACAAGAGAGAAGGACAAGGCGAAGGGAGAATGGTAAAGGCGGACCATGCGTCTCCAAAGGATTTCGTGTATTTAGGATAACAAGCTGCTCCGCCCCCGAATTGGTATGCAGAGACCCGCGAGTAACTCCTTTATATTGACATATCGTCGAACGTGATCCAAATACATGCGACATTATACCGAATTGCGAACAAAACCGCCGCGAGCGGCGACCTCCTCGTCAAATCGCTCGTGAATAGAAAACAAATCGTCCGTGAGGCAAAATTCCGCGCATTCGGCTAGAACCATATGTGCGAATCGATTATATACAAGTTGATTTCGTCTCGGTCATTTCTGCGCGAAGAACCAGGTTCTCGAATTTCCGCTCATATCGGAGAGAGCTTCTATCTTTAATATATAAAAATAAATGTTACCCGCTATACTGAAAAAGAAGCCTCACGACGGAAATCGCGAATGTTGCAATCTTCTCACGTTCCGTCTCTTATAAATCTTCAGAGATTGCGTTTTTTGTATTTTAGCGAATTCTCATTTTGTTAAAATTACTTTAGAACGTTGTTTGCCAGAGACTCTCGATCATTTTTGCAGCTTTAATAATAATTGCGACGTGAGTAGCACGTATGCTCGCGGTGATGCGCGAAGCTAAAAAAGAATGACAGGATGGGAAATACGGGTCCTTTACGCGATCGCGCCGGCCAAATAACAAAGTAACCGAAGATGGATATCCGTTTCAAATATTCACGCCCTTTTCGCGCCGCTGCGTGAAATTGATGCGTTTAGGGACCCCTTTACTGGTAGGCGGACAGTTACGACGGCATAAATATTGCCGAGAGCCCTGCTGACCACATGGCACAGATACGGCCCTGAATAATATGCATTCTCGTATACGTGGCCCGCGGGTACCGGAAAGCTTCGTCGTCGGCAAAATGGCAATCGAACTTTCCTTCTCGCTAGGTAGATCTTGCTTTGTCAAGTCTAACATTTATAGGTGCTTATTCCGCAAAACTAGACATTTTTGTAATTAATATTACTTTTATTGATTAATAAAATTAAGGAGGCAAAATTAAAAATATATAAACAAGTGTTGCAATGTCAATTGCAATATATATAATTGTATTTGATTTTAAAATAATATTTCAAAATAAAAGTGCACAGTTTTGTTTATCATCGAATCGTTATTAGCCATAATGAACTTTAAATGAGCGATATAAAATGTATTTAATTACGTATGTCACACATGCGTGAGACGCTAAACGCGTAAAATATTTTTAACGTCATATTGCATCGCGATAAAGCAATTTGCCAGCCGGCGTCCTGAGAGAATCTGGATTGCATTCCAATGCACTGCTTGCCATAGTCGTGTTATGCGCATTTCGCGCAAGCGAGCGAGTGACGGTATTTGTTCAGGCATTCCGGTAGGAAATTCTAGGCGACTAAGAGATTATTCGCGGCACCCGTTGCGTGAATATATAATAGCGCAACGTGTTTATGTATCCAGCTATGACAGGCACTTCCGTTTCCGTCGAGCGCTCTTGACTTCGTTCCGTTTCTGAGCGCGTAAATGTGTTTACGTACACACACGTATACCGATACGCATCACAATGTCGCTCGTCATTGCCCGGTGCATCGTGCGTAACGTCGAACGTCGATGCTCGTCATTGACCGATTTTTCGAAATATTTATTTTAAGAAATCGAGCCTTCTCTTCGATCGGATCGAAAGAACTCGTCACCTACGATAGAAAACTTTGCTACCATTTGGACCATGAACTTGCCGACAGCAAATTTAACTAAAAAAATTAAGTAACTTTACATACAATTCGTTCGAAATATCTATTCTTATAAATTAATAATACAATACACACACTTTTGCATTTTTAACAATTTATAAATATTTCAACATGAGAGACAAACGCGTGTTAGACGGTAAATCTACAACATGATCTATTATTACTTAATAGATTACTCTTCTTGAAGGGTCAAATATTAATTATACGATAATAAAATATTTCACGTGCGATGATAATTATTAATATGCAAAGAATATTAATAACTAGATTATTTTTCGATATTGCTGTGCATCAGAGGAAAGATCATAATCTTGAATTACATTTAATTTGCTATTAATGCATCACGCCACGTTGCCGTTACTAATTTACTAATTTGACTTTAAGTTCTATGATTATTTTTAATGCGCCTATACATCGCTATTATACGAGAGTTCATTTATTTTCACTTTTCCTCTGTCGCTCGCGTTTCTTTCCCGGCTACCGTTCTTCTTCTCTCGCCAATTTATAGGAGGCTTCTTTCGGCGGTCCTGACCATTAGCTTAATTAATTCGGGTTTTAGGGTTTCCGACACTGCGGGCGAAGTCAAAAGTGTCAAATCGACGGACGGTGCTCTGAAAAATGGTGCGCCCGGGGTGTTAATTGTCTCGAACACGAATATCCTTAAGGGGCGCGCGCCACCGGTTCGTACAAGACTGATCGCCATCTGTTCCGTCAAGTGACTGTGCACGTTACAACAATGTTTGTTCTCTCGGTTTGCGTGTAAAAAGCTCGGAAGAGAAGCTGACCAAGCTTATCGGCACTGGTGCACGTAATTATGTCTTCTGTTCTTTGCAAAAATGCGAAAATATATCTACATAGTTACGGCTAAGAAATATTTAAAATACAATTTGCTTGAAAATATTTTAAAATATAAATAATTGCATGCCTCTGACAAATTCTCAATTTTCTATATATATTTTAATACACTTTTTTGTATGTTTAGATTACTTTGAAAAATATTTGGAATTTAAAAAGATTTTTTTTAAGAAGAGTTAGAACTATCAAAACTTATATCAAAATTCTAAAAATAGGATGTTAATTTTACAGAATATGGTACATGTAATATCTCCAAGCAGCCGGTAGCAATAACCACAGAAACAGCAACAGCGAGAATATAAGCGCGTGTTAGAATTTATCTACAGTGTAATGATTTATATATAAATATATCCAGGTGTACGTCGCCTTCTGATTAACGTTATTAATACGATAGTATATCGTACATTATCCTTGATACGTGTGTAAGAATTACACACGCGAATTTTCACGAAAAATTTTGTTCCTGCATAACCGGACACAATATATACTATGCGGGCATAGTATGCAAATTATTAGATCTGTATATCTGTTTTGAATATGCATACGCGTGCTAGAAATACAACGTACTATGCACAATCAATGCATCTCTTATGTTCAACCGGACAATGATATTCTCTGTTGATTGTTTCTCGCAACTTGCAAGCGTCTCGGATGACACAATAGTCGTAAATCGTATAAAAATCAAGCATCCGTTTTATATAACATTGTATTAACATACTTTCTGACTATGATCTATGTTTTCCCTTCACAAGAATACACTATGTAAGAAATGGTATTGTGCAAAGTCAACTTTGCCGCGTTACGAACTCGCTTTCTTCATCACAAGTATCTCGCGGCTTTGTCGGTCCGTTGATCCCGTACGGTTTATGCACTGCATTTACGCAGAGATTTCGCTATTGTGATATCTGTGCTCTCATAATAGCTCATTAGGTATCTGCTTGTGCAAGACGCGAGGTTTCGTGTAGCCTCGTGTTCTAGATTGTATCATACATTTTTGCATATGCAATTTATACAATTGAATTATAATATAATATAAGTTATCATTAAGATGTTTTTCGCAAAATAAATTTAGGGCATAAAATGCCATGACTCTGCAGACAAGTATTGCAGCCACAATTTGTAATATATACAACGGTTTTTAAAATCTTTGAATTTTTTATATCTCCTTCTAAAAATTTACATTTTTATTTACTTTTTTAATTTTCTAAATGTTCTTTTTTTTTAATTTTACTCGTTTTCTAAACTACAGCCATTGACAACATTATTAGGCACTCTTCAATTTTCCGTATTTCTTATCTTGTTAATAGTATATAAATACTAAAAAGATTAAAAAACTATGGATTGTTCAAAAAAATACCGACAACATGTCTGAAAAATACAGATTTAGTTTTAAAATTATGTATCACGGGCAAAAAAAATTGTAGGAAAGTTTAAAAAAAAGCATTTTGTAGATAAAATGTTGTAGTTTATGGAACTTGACTTAAATTTTTCGAGAGAAATTTTTTTGCCGAGTTGCAGAGTGTCAAAAATACAATAAAATTTTAAGAAACAAAATTTTTTAAATTACCGATAGCAACATTAATGCGTTATCAGTACATTAAAAAATTTTTGTATTTTCCTTGTTCTATGCTTTAAAAAAGAACATTGTTTTGTTTCTTAAAATTTTATTATATTTTTGACACTCTGCAACTCGGTAAAAAAATTTCTGTCGAAAAATTTAAGTCAAGTTCCATAAACTACAACATTTTATTTACAAAATGCTTTTTTTTTAAACTTTCCTACAATTTTTTTGGCCAAGATAGATAATTTTGAAACTAAATCTGTATTTTTCAGACATGTTGTCGAAAAATTATCGGAAAGGAAAAATGAAAAAAACATTTTAAAGCTTGAAATTTCAGCTTTAAAGTGCTATCGATAGTTTTTTAATCTTTTTAGTATTTATATACTATTAACAAGATAAGAAATACGGAAAATTGAAGGGTACCTAATAATTTTGTCAATAGCTGTATATTAGCGATATTGTTTTATTCCGCGTAAGATCTATCGACATTCCATTGCATTTTCGACCATCCCTTCGCAATTCCGGTAAACTCGCGCACGGAACTCGAGACAGACGTCGATAATAACTCGCAACTGCGGCAAACTTTTCCGTTCGGAGACACGAGAAAGAACCGACGGAATCTCTCTCCTTCCCGCGGCTTATGGTATATCATTGGCTCGGATTGGGCGGAGTACAGCGCGAGGCTGGCGCCGGCAGCGATAGATACCGCTAATTATCGATCGTAAATAACGTCGCGGCAGCCGCACGGCAGCCCGATCCTATCGGTGCCTCGGCACCGGCATCGTCGATACGCGGTTTCAACCCGCAGTTCCGCAGCGGCGGCGGCGGTCGTTCGATGATATAGGTGCGCGTCGCTTCGGAAGCGGGGGTTGGTCGGCGAAAGAGGAGAGAAAAAGAGAGAGAGAGAGAGAGAGAGAGAGAGAGCACAGCTCTCTCTGGGCCTCCGTGTCTTCCACCCGGGGCCCGAGCGCGGTCGCTCTCAGGGTGGCTTGGATATATTACACACGCCGCGACCGCGCACCGGTTATTACAACCAGTGCGCGGTTGTAATTGCGAAACGGGGCAGGAGCCCCAACCTTCTCTCCCGCATACCGACGTGCAACGTGTGATTTGCGCTGCGCTGCGGGAAACGCGCTGCGCACACGAGTCGTCGGCTGGCTACCTGGCGCAAGTCAAGTCCGTACATAGTGGCCATACGTGCTATAAAAGAGAGAGAGAAAGAAATACTAGAAAGAGAGAAAAGCACAACCTCCTCCGCGCGCGATTCTCGGCTGCGATAATGGCGGCTTAGTGGCTTTCACGCGGTGAGAAAAATCGTCGTTGCACTGATAGCAGGATAAAGCTTACGTATTTGTAAACGCTTAATTTTAGTTGAGTTTGTTAAAGGAAGCTGAATTAGTCGACGAACCTGTGCCAATTACGATTATTATATTATGATAAAAATGATACGTTCTTTAAGCAATTAAAATTTCCATCGTGATAAAATTGAATTGTCTAATTATATAACAAATGTTTATTTCATTATTTTTATGTATACATATTTTTCGAAAATTATACATATATAATGTTTGAATGTTTATTTATATTTTGTAGGTAAAAGAGCATTATATTAGCATTCGTCTCTTTCATATTACATTAATGTAAAATATGTAAAAAATTTTATAAATCGAATTTTTTGGGGCTTCCTGCATGTTAAAAAATTTATATATTATATGAAAATTTAGAATAAAATATAATCAAGCGAATTTCTCAAGAAATCCACAAGTGTTATTTGGAAAGCAATCGTACTTACGCCATATCGCGAATATCTGTATATATAATAAAATTTTCCCTTAGAAATTTACATTCACCTTCGAGCGATAGCTCGACGTTCAATCAAAATATTTAATTGGGCAATTTAGCCTTATTACACATTTACGCCAGGAGGATTAAAATCTACAGCGTGGAAATTAATTGCATGAAAGTAACTCGTGATGAAGCCGAGTAAACTCGCGCGCGCGATGCTATCGGTGCCGGTTTAATTAAAATCTGACCTAATCGCGATATGTGACATTCCTCGCGACGTAATCGTGCCCGCGAATCGACCGCACGAAGGTCGGATCGACCGGTTTGACATTACTAGAAACGCATAGTTGTCGTCGTTAGTCGACGAGGTCTCGTAGTGCTTAGCCGCGTCACGTTCTCTTTTGCCTTATGGTCAGATCTTGTCGCGATCCTGTCGCAATCGAGCGAGCGAGCTCGATTTGCAATCGGCATGCCGTCTCTGCCGGTGCGCGAACGTGGCCTCAGGGCACGTCATATCGATTCTTGTTTTGATACCGTGTTGTGGTGGTTTCTTTGAACGAACAGCGTGCGGTTCGATGTACCCGAGCGAGCGCGAACGTTAAACGCGAGTATTGTCGACGAGTACAGTGAGCTCGTTCTCCAAGCGTAGAGGACGATCGCCGAATGACCTCGAATGATCACCAATCAACGATCTCGATACAACGAGGGAATGTGAGATTGCCCGTGAACGATCTGTCGATCATGAAACAATCTCATTAACTTATTTAATCACTCGATTATCGTCGGATATAGTGCCAATAATTATTTTCGGTGATGTCATGATTGCGTCCGCATCCGTGTGATAAAGAAACTTTGAAGAAACGCGTTTTTAATTTATGACTCTTCCTAAGCACTGCAGTCGACTGCACTAATCGATCGACTTTATTTAACGATTTGTTTTTTGCAAGTTATTCTCTGGAAACTCCCCAAATGGTACAACATGTCGTTTTAATTATGCAATATAATATCGTATATTTCCTTTTAGAGTGAGTTGCATTTGCCTTGGTTAATTATCTTTGGTTTATGTTTTTCCGCTCTTATCGTGAAGCTAAATAAAACAAGTTGATTTGCATTATTTTGCATTGATTTTCTGCATCTATTTTTTTTACCAATTTTTCAGAGAAAGAGAGAAAGATCACTTTTACTCAGCTACACTGTATTTGAAAGAACAGGTACTAAAATTACCAGTTGCTTCGATATTATAAACGAATCGTTTAGTTTCCAGTATCGTCTAGTTTCTTTATACGCGTTTCCCGATCAAACAATCTTCTTTGAGGCGAGATCATTTTCTCCCACCCTCATACCAGCCCCTCTCATACCGGCTGCGCTGCAGTTGACACCTTCTCGGCGACGATATTTTCTTACTCTGACTCCTTTAGTCGACGAGAGAAAGAGGTTGACAATCTCCTCAACGACAGTGCTCTTGTAAAGAATGGAGAAAGAGAGAGAGAGAGAGAGAGAGAGAGAGAGAGAGAGAGAGAGAGAGAGAGAAAATATATTCGCCCTATCATGCGGAGTGATATCGCGTTACCGTGCCGGCCTTTGATCTCGCGACACTTACAATTTTCCCGGCGATACACCCTTATTTCGCGTCGCGCCACGCGAGTTCTAATGAGAGGCTATGGTCGCTGCCTGCCACCCTCCTCTCGTCCCTCACCCTGCCCGGCCATCCCCCGCGCCCAGATCTATCGTAATCACAAGGCATGATGGCTTGTTCCTGCTGGTGCTGCTGCGACCCACCACCCTCGTCACCATCGACTACTTCGTAGTACTCTCGTTCCTTCTCTCTCTCCCAGCTTCCTCCCCTCTTTTTGCATCCCCTGTCCTCTCATCATTACGCCGTGTGAAACGTTGATATGGTAGGCGTCGCGCGTGCGTTAATAGTGTTAAACGAAAGAACGATAACGCTCTCGCGAAAGGATGTAACTAGAGCCATTGGTTTTTTGCAAGGAACCTTGCGTAACACTATTATTGATAAGAAATTACCGTGAGATTTTGTTTCTCTAATAATCATACTAGCATCATTGCGTAATATTATGCGAGTAAAAGTTGTGTAATGATCGGTGTTTATATGTATATACCGACTATATTTGTCTATTATTTTCTTGCAAGTTTATATACATACGCTTCTATATTTCATATAGTCTCACGATATTTGAATGTAAATGTTTCCAGAAATATTTTAAGAAATTATTGTATGCGATTTAGCGTACAAAGATGTTTAACGAAATGTGTCGTCATATTAAAAAGTTATGCAAAATAATATGCAATATTATAGCTTAGCGGTAACAACATATTAACACACGTGTAGACATTAGCCTTCTTAACAGAAAGCTGTTAAGTCGCTCGATGTTTCTATATGTTCGCAGTCTTGAACTTCGATGTATCTTTGTTTCGAGATCTCTCGCTATAGTAGGTAGATATATATCTCGATTCGAAACGCGTCGGAAGGTTTCTCGAAGAGAAGAAGAGGCTGCCACCGCGCACACACGTCGAAACCGTAGCTCGAAGCCTCGGTGCAAATACAATAACCCTTTATTTGTTCCCCTTTCCTCGCGGGGCTGGCTGTGATTCAACAATACTCGATGTGTAGGCGGTAAACATCGCCGCCTCGCCGGTCACTCGCCCCCGGCGATTTTCGCGAAATTCACCAACGAGTCCGACGAAGGATACGGGGATGAAGAATCGGCCGAGTTGCATAAAGGTTCTTCCACGTTGTTCCTTTTCCCTTGGCGCATGCGATGCAAAATTATTTTTGTACGCAAATTTTAGTAAAACTTGAATAATTAAATATTTTTCACAAACATGATCTAATTAAAAAACATTAATATAGTTTTACATATATTTATAAGATGGGATTTTTATATTTTTAATTTTTATTTTATTTTTATTTTTTTCTTATTTTTAAATCTGCTTGTTACAAGATACTTGAAAAAAATAAAATTTCGCAAATTTGTTACTTTAAGAAATTAATAAATTACGCAGTTTTCAAGTAATTTTTTATCGACTGTTTATGAAACTGAAAAATTTCTTGTTGTGGAAAGAGCTTGATGTCGAAGAAGAACGGTAATAGAAGCGTCAGGGGTAGAAGCAAGGGCATGTAGTGGAGGAAATTCAGAACGGAGGTGAGAAGAGAGAGAAAGAGAGAAGTAGATAGATAGATAGCTAAATAAAGAGAGAGAGAGAGATAGAGATAGAAATGGGAAGAGAGAGCGTTGTTGGACACAGGGCAAACACTTCAGGAGATTGCCGCTTCTGCGTTGCAACGTCGTTCGCGCCGCACCCGCCTGCGGAAATCCTTACTTTCCCCAAAATCCGTAATCTTCCTGAAGGGCATGGATTAATTCCCTCGACTTGTCACGTGCGTTGTCCTTCGTGGCGGTTGATCGACACTATTGCAGAGTGCTGACGATCATTTATCGTGTACATTGATTGGCATTTTTAATATCGATGTAAGTAATCGATGTGCGCACGACGTAACTGTATGAGTTGCAAACTTTTTTTTTTTTACGCGATTCATAGATGTAATATTAAGTATAAAAACAATATATTTCAGGACAATATTGATAAAAAAAAAGACCTATAAAATTTATAAAAATGTATTTGTTTATAACTAATTTGTTAAGACGTTGCAGTTATTGCTACGAAATTAAAATTCCGTTAATTCAAATTCCATTCTTACGATTATCCTTACGCAAGTTTAGCGTGAAACATCTCACGATGTGGTATTTCCTGTGCAGTGTCGACATTTTTTGTCTCGTCTCTCGAATATAATACGTGCGCCAAGGGAAGATCTGTCTCAGTCGTGGCAGCCACGGCCTCATGCAGGTGGAATGTTAAGAACACGTTTGGATATATCTTTAACCTTCGTGCTGATTCTGCGCTTCACGGGGCCCCGGGGGAGGATCTCTGAAGGAGCAATTAAGCCTGAAGTGTTTCCTGCAAGGTGTGACTCGTAGAAACGCGCGGACGGGAACGAGAACGCCGGCCACCTGACACGACCAGCCGAGAGAGAGACGACTTCTTGCACGTCAAACGGTAGTAATTCAACATTTTATTTGAGGAGGATGCAATATATTCATCGGACTGTCTACTTACGTCGGGTCGACGCCCGACTGGTTGTAGCAGCCGCATAACTGTAATCTTATACGTTACTTTCGGCCTCTACGATCGTATTCTCGCGTCTTCGAACTCTTCAAATTTTTTTTTTTTTCTCTGATGCTGCCAGCCAGTCTCTTTTCGAATCGATTTCGAACGTGCGATTTTCGATCTCGCTCTCTCGTAGCCGATGATTCGTGCACTGGGGAAAGTTATCGAGATGCAAGTGCAAACTTGATTGTACATTGGCGTGATGACAGTCGTACAACTATAGATGAAGACAAGAGATGATAGAAAAATTTGAAATAAGGTGAAACTTGAATTATCGCGAAACAATTTTCATTTTTATGTGTTTTCAGGAAAATGTAAAAATTTTATATTTAAGCAGGAACCTGTAATCTATGTTTAGATCATTTTATGCACTTTATAATAGGAACGAGAACATCGTCACATACTTTTCAGTGCGCGTAGTCGGATGCGCATTCTCTCTCCACCACTTCACACATATTTTAATATCGCGCCGTAGAATCTTCCGTTGTAGCTCCTGTTTTTTCCAATGGAATATTCAGTAATTGTGAGAGATTTAACGAACGTGTTTTGCAGTGAATTTCTCGGCGCGATGGTCACGGTGGATAATAAAACAAACAGGCTCTCGGTCTATTGAAAAAAAAAGTGCGATCTGCCATGCCGGGCGTTTTGCAGTTTGCTGTCGTCGAGGAGAGGCTTCGTCTTTTCTTCCTTCTCCTCCGTGCGGTGCCGCTTAATTGCGGGAATAATAATCTCTCAAGGAATTATAATCGCAGAGGTGTCACGTTGGTGAAACCTCTCTCTCTGTCTCTCTCTCTCTCTCTCTCTCTCTCTCTCTCTCTCTCTCTCTCTCTCTCTCTCTCTCTCTCTCTCTCTCTCTTTCTCTCTCCTTCCTCCTTCTTTCTCTCTCTCTCTCTCTCTCTCTCTTTCATTGCATGCATTGCAACGAATGGAGATTCTCGAGTACACGAGGAGGTGGAGGTGAAGGACGTGGCATAAAAGAGGGAATTGAATTAAAATCTGGCCTGTCATGCCTCGGATAAATTCGAATTAATTAAGCGGTTTCGGTTTAGACTTTCGAATTGTTCGTTTTTTTTTTTTTTTCGTTTTTCATTCTTAGCTTCGCTCGCTGCTTCACTTCGTCATCGACCTCGTATCTTTTCTGCCCCTCTTCCCCTCTCCCCCCTCTCCATTTCCTCCACTTCAGACCGATCTGTCTTTCTCCTTTTCAATTTCTTGTTTTTCGCTTGGAGGCTCCGTGGCAACTTAAACGCGGGAGCCATTCCGGTAGCTGATGGGTTAATTGAGAGCCGAACTAGCCCTCAGACACAAAAGAGCTTTCATGGACCCGCGATGCTGGATAATGCTGCGCGATATCCCTTGTTGCCTTTTGCTGTTTAATATCGGCGACAAGTCTTGATTTTGAATCGACTTGCTGTATTATCTATCTGCCCATATGAGATGCTGTTTTCTCGAAAAAACTCTCTTTACATTTCAATAAAATAATTTTATATTTTTTAATCAAAGAGTTTCCCAAATAGCAAGAAACTAGATAGAAAAATAGATTCTAATATAAAAACTCGGAGATCCAGATTGCATTCAATTAAAGAGAAAACACATACACGATTATTATTTGATAATATATTAGTTTTATAAATTATAATTTCATTATATATATAATTATAATTATTATAATTATATTAGAGATATTGTGTTCTGTGGACGAAGCATCCATTAATATTAGTAATTATAATTTATTAATATTTATTTATATATAAAAAAATTATATAATTTATTAAACTACTATATTTAAACTTATATATTATAAGCTACAATATTTATATTTATATAAAATAATGATTGTGTGTAAAATATATTTTGTTTTTTTAATTGCATCACGATTAAAAATAAATATATTCAAAAATTCAAAATGAATATATTCAAAAATTTTTTTTGTCTCTTATTAACCGCTAAACTGTTTCGACTAGAAATTGCACTATTGTGCAACTGCTAAGCACTCCAGTAACATTTGTAACGGGTTACAGAAAGCTGTAATAACAGCATGAATATTTCATCTCGTCACGAAACACTCGATGCTCTATGAATCCCTTTTTAGTCGGTCCCTAGTGTGACCTTCTTGGGTCATCGGCGCCCGTTAATTGTCTTCAGAATCGTCTGGAATCGTCACGTCCTTGAGGCTGGTCCGTACCACTTGAATTTCACTGTTTCCGCAGCTTGCCGCAGCATCCAGTAATGAGATGTCCTCGAATCAGGTTCGGTGGACCAGTTTTGGTTTCGGGGGGAGAGTGAGATGTTTTCCTTTCTTTTTTTCGATGGCACCACACTTTGGTGAACAGTAGATGGTCAGTGGATGTGGCGGTTAAGTAACTGGTTCGTTAGAATGTTTATTTGCTTATGGCTCTTTTGTCGGGTTCGCGACTAGTGTTATGACGACCTGTTATAACGTCTCCAGTTTCTTTGCATCGTGTATGTCCGATGGACACGGGTGGACATCTTTCAACAGCTTATGCATTCTTCTTTTTGAAAGTTTTATTTATTTCCTCAAAAGCGAATCAAAGATTTACACAGTTTACAACGGACTAATTTACAATGGCGTTTACAATTGTTGCTCGACATTATTTGATAAACGATATCAGAATTCGATTTTATTCAAGTTTTCAACTATATAAAATTGCATTTATTTATTTTTCCTTGTTCTTCAAAATTTTAATAATTAAATTTTTTTATAAAATATTAAATATAAATATTAATATACACGCTGATTTATGACTGTATTTAAGAAAAAAAAATATATCTCACGTTTTAATTAATTATTTATTTATACTAATGATTTTAATCAATTATTTATACTAATGAATCTTTTCTCATTGATTCAGCGCTTATACATCCAATCTCCCATAATTATCGATACATGCGTCAAGTCAAATTACATACTTCCTTCGGTTTTATCTTACCGATGATTCATCTTGAATTATGAATAACACTTCGACGCGTCGTAAATGATTGCTCGATAGAATTTCACAGCTTTCATAAATTATAAAGATTTGTACGCTCTCTCGCCCACTCATGCGTAATCATCGATGCCATCGGATTGTCGCGGATTTGATTCGAAACGCACCTTGTGATATCAGCCTTACTCGATTGAATGAGCGCGAGAATCATTAGTCAATTCGTGTCTAACGGGCGTATCGGGGAACGCGCTCGCATTAGAGGCCAGGATGAAGACGTTTTGGATGGTGTGATGGAAACTCCTTTCATCAATTATATCGTCGACGTGCGGGACAGTAGCCGTTCATTAAAAGCGTATATACGCGGCTGCTCGTGGTTGCACGAAGAAAAATACGCTAACGATACCGCTCGTGAACGTGTTCTGAATGCCGCTCGCGTCCGCCGCGCTTCACCTTGTGTATTCGTAATCCCTCCCGACTCTACGTCTGATTCCCGGGCGCTACGAATGCGTCCGTCCCAAGAATAATGCAAAGTGTGGAGTCACCCTGCGGATGGTAGTCACACACAGGTATCGTTTCTGCTTCTTATTTATATAAATGACCAGCGCATAACTCTCGGAGCACCCGGCTCCGAGGACTAACGCGCGCGCGTCTCTTTCCACCACAAGTACATACACACGTACATTCCGACACCGCGTGTTGACTCGATGATAAATTAATTGCGATGCAAGACCAATGTCACGGTTAACGGCCAGATTTCACTTGCTCGTCTTTCGCAATCGATTTCCACAGTCGCGGGGGATAAAGTATCTTTGAGCTTCCTCACCTTTTTTTCTTTGTTAGAAATGTGACGGGAAATGGAACGGGCTATACCGAGAGAGAGAGAGAGAGAGACACCACATCTTATTATACTTTGTCAAAGAAAGATCTCTCACATAGCGACTAATACGACGTGGCTGTTATGATTTTGGGAGCAATGATTTTAAATCTGTCGTCTGTTTGGAATGTCGGTACACGGCACCGGCGACCGGTCGCTCGTAAGTTTAAACGACGTAGCGGATGGATCGGTTATGGTGTTCATTGTTGACTCGTCACGGCTTTCAAGGGGTGCCTTCCTGCTTGAAAGGACCATAACTTGTCACGTTGAGTCCTTGGACTACCGTGATTCGAGGACTGCGCCCATCTCTCCTGCTCGGCTAATTGAAGACTGCGAGTCTCCAATGCGTGTTAAATTAAAAAAAGAATAAATAAAGTTTACTTGCAATGAGAAAAAAATATTATTATATTTCGTGGTATATATATATATATATATATATATATATATCATATACGTTATTTGGCGGAATAAAATAATCTTTGCAGAAAGATACTTGAAAGAATCTTTTTTTAGTGATTTCATATATTTTTAATTATAATTTTTTGATTCTATAATATCTTCGCTTTATTATCAAATAAAAGGACCATCTATGAAATCTTTATTCTGAAGAATTCTCTTTTCGTGGAGATGCTTGAAAGATTCGTTTTCTTTATCCATTATCGTATGTATCCACCCTCGAAATAATAGGCCGTTGAACCATCGAGCTTGGTTAACCCCATTTACTTTTCATTCACGAAGGAAATACCCCGTGTTTCTTTTGTCGAAAACAATCGCACCGTCCTGGCACATAAATGTATACCGTGGTTTGACGGCGATGGCAAATCAAGACAATCAGTGTTTCTCATTCATTTTCTGAAAAGAGATATCCATACATTATTCTTATACTTATATCATTCCGCGTATTTGATTTTTAATATATTTTTTTAATGAGAATAATTAGAATGTCATATGTAATTAACTATATACATATAATTGACATGTTATTATAAATTGATATCGAAAAAGGGATGTAACTAGCTAGATGTCTAACATCTTTTTGGAAATATTGAAAAAGAGTGTTAACAAAATTTAGAGTACAAATATTTTTCTTCAACTTTCTATTGATATTTCGTGATTGATTCTTGTATGATCGTTGGATAATTCTTCGGTATGTTTGCGGCTCATTACCTTCGAAAAGCTGGTGTACCGTTTGCACCAGCCGCAATATCTGTCTTTTTTTCTACTTTATATCCAGACTGCAGGCGACTCATGATCGAGTCGATTGTAATCAGAGCTCATCGAAAATCATCCAGGATCTGGCTGGGTGTATGGCGGTAACCGATGAATATTAACCAGCAAACACAGTGGTGCGCGTCGACTGCCGCTCGAACGAAGCGCGGTCGTGTCAGGGGAGACGGGCGTGCGGGGATGGGACCGAGGGGGCGAGAGTGGACCGCGCTAGAGTAGCGAGTACCGGGAGTAGGAGGGTACATATTCATGACGTTAACGAGCCTCCGTCGAACGTTTAATTCCGCCAACCGCCTGAGTTGGGTTAGGGTAACTCGCTCGGCAAACACAAGCCCTAACTAACCGTGCATCTCTCGGTCCTGTGCTCCTACCTTCTCTCTTCCTCTTCCTCTCTCTCTCTCTCCTTCTATCTGTCCGCGGCTGCGTTTCTTCGCGCGCTTCTGGCCTCTGTCCTCTGTTTGTCTTTCCACACCACGAAAGAATGACTCGCGCGACGATCGCGCGCGCTTGCTTGTCACGCTGATGAATGCAGGTATTCCGGAAGTTTGTGCGAACAGCATCGCTAGTCATCGTCTCTAATTATCGGCTAATTCGGATAATTAATTTTTGAAAATATGTACGTTGTCGATATTTAAAATTATCTAATTATACAAATTGCATTGGTGAATTAATCTTCACGTGTAGAAA